>NC_082381.1:73851648-74520617 GCF_027477595.1 Haemorhous mexicanus
AAGGGAAGGGAAGGTTCGGGAAGGGAAGGGAAGGGAAGGGAAGGTTCGGGAAGGGAAGGGAAGGTTCGGGAAGGGAAGGGAAGGTTCGGGAAGGGAAGGGAAGGGAAGGGAAGGGAAGGGAAGGGAAGGGAAGGGAAGGGAAGGGAAGGGAAGGGAAGGGAAGGGAAGGGAAGGGAAGGGAAGGGAAGGGAAGGGAAGGGAAGGGAAGGGAAGGAAGGGAAGGGAAGGGAAGGGAAGGGAAGGGAAGGGAAGGGAAGGGAAGGGAAGGGAAGGGAAGGGAAGGGAAGGGAAGTTTCGGGAAGGGGAAGGGAAGGGAAGTTTCGGGAAGGGAAGTTTCGGGAAGGGAAGGGAAGGGAAGGGAAGGGAAGGGAAGGGAAGGAAGGGAAGGGAAGGGAGGGAAGGGAAGGGAAGGGAAGGGAAGGGAAGGGAAGGGAAGGGAAGGGAAGGGAAGGGAAGGGGAAGGGAAGGGAAGGGAAGGGAAGGGAAGGGAAGGGAAGGGAAGGGAAGGGAAGGGAAGGTTTGGGAAGGGAAGGGAAGGGAAGGGAAGGGAAGGGAAGGGAAGGGAAGGTTTGGGAAGGGAAGGGAAGGGAAGGGAAGGGAAGGTTCGGGAAGGGAAGGGAAGGTTCGGGAAGGGAAGGTTCGGGAAGGGAAGGGAAGGGAAGGGAAGGGAAGGGAAGGGAAGGGAAGGGAAGGGAAGGGAAGGGAAGGGAAGGGAAGGGAAGGGAAGGGAAGGAAGGGAAGGGAAGGGAAGGGAAGGGAAGGGAAGGGAAGGGAAGGGAAGGGAAGGGAAGGGAAGGGAAGGGAAGGTTTGGGAAGGGAAGGGAAGGGAAGGTTTGGGAAGGTTTGGGAAGGTTTGGGAAGGAGGAAGGGAAGGGAAGGGAAGGGAAGGAAGGGAAGGGAAGGGAAGGGAAGGGAAGGGAAGGGAAGGGAAGGGAAGGGAAGGGAAGGGAAGGGAAGGGAAGGGAAGGGAAGGGAAGGGAAGGGAAGGGAAGGGAAGGGAAGGGAAGGGAAGGGAAGGGAAGGGAAGGGAAGGAAGGGAAGGGAAGGGAAGGGAAGGGAAGGTTTGGAGGGTTTGGGAAGGGAAGGTTCGGGAAGGGAAGGGAAGGTTCGGGAAGGGAAGGGAAGGGAAGGTTTGGGAAGGTTTGGGAAGGGAAGGTTTGGGAAGGTTTGGGAAGGCAAGGTTTGGGAAGGCAAGGTTTGGGAAGGTTCGGGAAGGTTCGGGAAGGTTTGGGAAGGTTTGGGAAGGTTTGGGAAGGTTTAGGAAAGTTCGGGAAGGGAAGGTTTGGGAAGGTTTGGGAAGGTTTGGGAAGGGAAGGTTTGGGAAGGGAAGGGAAGGGAAGGGAAGGGAAGGGAAGGGAAGGGAAGGGAAGGGAAGGGAAGGGAAGGGAAGGGAAGGGAAGGGAAGGGAAGGGAAGGGAAGGGAAGGGAAGGGAAGGGAAGGGAAGGGAAGGGAAGGGAAGGGAAGGGAAGGGAAGGGAAGGGAAGGGAAGGGAAGGGAAGGGAAGGGAAGGGAAGGGAAGGGAAGGGAAGGGAAGGGAAGGGAAGGGAAGGGAAGGGAAGGGAAAAGAAGGTTTGGGAAGGGAAGGTTTGGGAAGGGAAGGGAAGGTTTGGGAAGGGAAGGTTTGGGAAGGGAAGGTTTGGGAAGGTTTGGGAAGGTTTGGGAAGGTTTGGGAAGGGAAGGGAAGGGAAGGGAAGGGAAGGGAAGGGAAGGGAAGGGAAGGGAAGGGAAGGGAAGGGAAGGGAAGGGAAGGGAAGGGAAGGGAAGGGAAGGGAAGGGAAGGGAAGGGAAGGGAAGGGAAAAGAAGGTTTGGGAAGGGAAGGTTTGGGAAGGTTTGGGAAGGGAAGGGAAGGGAAGGGAAGGGAAGGGAAGGGAAGGGAAGGGAAGGGAAGGGAAGGGAAGGGAAGGGAAGGGAAGGGAAGGGAAGGGAAGGGAAGGGAAGGGAAGGGAAGGGAAGGGAAGGGAAGGGAAGGGAAGGGAAGGGAAGGGAAGGGAAGGGAAGGGAAGGGAAGGGAAGGGAAGGGAAGGGAAGGGAAGGGAAGGGAAGGGAAGGGAAGGGAAGGGAAGGGAAGGGAAGGGAAGGGGAAGGGAAGGGAAGGGAAGGTTAGGTTTGGGAGGGTTTGTGAAGGGAAGGTTTGGGAAGGGAAGGGAAGGGAAGGGAAGGTTTGGGAAGGGAAGGTTTGGGAAGGTTTGGGAAGGCAAGGTTTGGGAAGGCAAGGTTCGGGAAGGGAAGGGAAGGTTCGGGAAGGGAAGGGAAGGTTCGGGAAGGGAAGGTTTGGGAAGGTTTGGGAAGGGAAGGGAAGTTTCGGGAAGGGAAGTTTCGGGAAGGGAAGTTTCGGGAAGGGAAGGGAAGGGAAGGGAAGGGAAGGGAAGGGAAGGGAAGGGAAGGGAAGGGAAGGGAAGGGAAGGGAAGGGAAGGGAAGGGAAGGGAAGGGAAGGGAAGGAAGGGAAGGGAAGGGAAGGGAAGGGAAGGGAAGGGAAGGGAAGGGAAGGGAAGGGAAGGGAAGGGAAGGGAAGTTTCGGGAAGGGAAGGGAAGGGAAGGGAAGGGAAGGGAAGGGAAGGGAAGGGAAGGGAAGGGAAGGGAAGGGAAGGTAAGGTTTGGGAAGGGAAGGGAAGGTTTGGGAAGGGAAGGGAAGGGAAGGGAAGGGAAGGGAAGGGAAGGGAAGGGAAGGGAAGGGAAGGGAAGGGAAGGGAAGGGAAGGGAAGGGAAGGGAAGGGAAGGGAAGGGAAGGGAAGGGAAGGGAAGGGAAGGGAAGGGAAGGGAAGGTTTGGGAAGCCCAAAGCAAATCCCCCAATATAGTAACATATTTTGGTTTCAATTTGTCTCAACACTAATATGTTTTTTGATATTTTATTTTTCCGGTCTTTTCAAGTTACCTTACTGTAAAGGTTTAGGAATGTAATGATGAGTCAGGTTTTTTTTTCCGTTTTATATACATATATTTAAAATCCCACTATGTAGTCCTTGTGATTCTCAGTCTCTTTTCTCTACTCTCAGTTATCTTAAGAAATGTGAGAGGAATTTCAGGATATAAATGAAGTTTCCTACCTGAGATTTTTCCATCCTTTTTGTAGGAGATGGTTTTTTGGAGCTTTTGATCTCCACTATGAACATAAGTGTTTACTTCTTAGATTCAGGATTTTTTCTTTTTCCATATGGTTCCAATTCACTGCAGATCATGCTGTGTTTGCAGAAGACTTCTACCCAAGCCTTGCTTTTACAAGGTGAAATAATTCTATATTGTCTTGGTCTTTTATCAATAGCATAATTGCAACCCCTCTGTAAGACTTTTAGTAGCAGAGAAATCCATCCAAGAGATCCATGCTTCTATATAGTGAGTATCCATTTTCCCTTTAATATATCTCATCTGAAATGTGTTTTCCTTCATGTTCAAAAATATGACCTCGATTCATTTGGTCCATTTATTTTGATATACTTATTTCATTTATAGGTAAGCTAGACTGCACAGTCACAATTCGGAAATGAGTTATTGATGAGAAGATGAGAAGAAAAAAGGAGAACAGAACTGCAGTGTAATTCCTTTCATAGAACCAATTTATATAATCTTCTTCAGTTTAAAACCTTAGCTCTTATAGTTTAGGGACACAATCCAGTGACAGATCAGGATACTTTTAATGTCTTAAAACTAGGACACTTTTAATGTATTAAAACTGAATTGCATGGCCTCACTGCTAGCTGAATCACTTATAAGCTCATAATTTTCCAGCACAAACTAGGGAAAAAAGGGAACTGAGAATCTTGTGTGTAAATTTATTCTAGTGAAGTGTCATCATTTAAAAAATTAACTGAGTGTCCTAACATATATCAGAAATGAGGAACAACAAAGCCAAAGGTATAAGGGTCTCTTCCACCTGAGATTGCCTAAAGGAGATTGTATTCTAATATTTTTAAATGCCTTTTTTATTTACAATGGGCCAAAATCCTAATTTCTCACAGAATTTCAGTGCTCAGCATTGATATTTAATTTTTTCTGTGTAGCATCTTCTCATCAGCAAAGCACTGCGCCTGAATGTTGTCTTGGTTTGAAAAACAGGTGTCTGCTAAGGAGGTGGGGAGCGTCCCTTGGAATAGAAAATGTAAACCCCCTCCCTCTGAATTATAATTTTGAAATTATGTTCGCTCTCAGGCAAAGATATGGGAATAGGAATAACAGTTCTTTGCTGGTATGTATAACAAAGCAAACACACAACAACAACTCTGGCGTTAACACCAAACAGAGCCCAGGTGCAGTCCCAGCCCTCTCTGCCGTCCGCTCTTTCCCCTTTGGTGCAGTTCTGGGCATGGCCAGCAGGGGCGCTGCTGGCGGGCAGGGTAGGGGCGATGATTCCCCCGCGGCTGCAGAGGGCGCTGTGGTGCGAGCTCGGGGTGTGCGCAGCAATGGCTTGGCCCAGAAGGCAAGGAGTGGAGGAGAGGTTTTGCTTCACAAGCCAAGGGTGCAGCTGATCACAGTGCCCCAGCAGGACTCCAAGGAGCACCAAGCTGGAACAGCATGAGTGAACAAAACAGACTCGGGGGTGGTAAATGAGATGTATCAGAAGCTGCAGCTGGAAGCGCAGGACATCTGGGATGGCAAGGGGTGCGGGGCCACAGCATAGCAAAAACTCGGAGCAGTGCTGGAGAAGTAGCAGGAGCAGGACAATGGCAGCCCAGCTCCCAGCAGGGCAGAGAGGGGAGAGCTCAAGATCCCCTGGCAGAAGAAAAGCAGGACCAGGCTGGGCTCTGGTGGCAGCAGGGAATGCCTTTCCCCAAAGAGCAACTCCCAGCAACCCTCCAAGGCGAGCGAGATTGCCAGCCTAGCCATTGCCCCTGCCCCTTTACCTGCCCAATTCTCAGGGCATCTCCACCCTTCACAGGGAAACCTTCCAGATGAGAGAAGTACAACCAGATGCCTGAGCTTGGCCACTGCTTTGTTTTCTGAAGTACCCAGTAGTTAGTGCTTTTTAGGAACTTATGGGAAAAATTCTGTAGGTAAGGAAGAACAAAAGAAAAAAACCTAACTCCCCACAAATGTCTTTTACCAAAGGGTAATAAAAAGATAAAAACATCACTTTTTTTGTTCTTTCCTTGAGCAGCTTCCCCATAGTCCACAGCTGTGTTGAAGAATTCAGAAATTAGTACAAAATATGCCTTCCAAACCTAATTAGTGACCATTTAATATAGGAAGAGTTTTTAATTATCACACTTTGAATGATTAAAAGCGGAATGTGAAGAAGATAATATTTACTGGAGATATTTTCATTCCTAGACAGGTTATCTCTGGTCACGAAACAGTGCTGGAAAGTGAAGTTCTTTGTTTCATGAAGAGTAGTCTGTTTCAAAGCAAAATTAGTGCCTTTTCTGTCCTACTATTGACCTCGACTTTGACCTGGCTGGACCACCCTTACTAGAATGGAAGGTAATAAAGTCCCGAGGCTGGCTCAGCTCTAGGTCTCAGTTAAGCAGAGACTATCAATCATGTGAAATTAAGTGTAGTGGTTTTGTGATGTAGACATTTACTAGGAACTAAACTGAGATCACCAAAGACTATTCATTTACATTTCCAAGGAGTGCTTAAATGAATAGCAGAATATTAAAGTGAGATTTCTGAATATTTTATCAATTTTCAGGTGAAACAGCAATCTATTTTCAGAAATTATTGAAATTACATTATTTTGAAATTTAGTGTTTTTAAGTTAAATAAAGTGCTCTGCTTTAAAACAAGTTTTATTATCCTCTGCAATAAAGAAATATAAAAATTACAAGACAAATTCAGTAATGAATTATTTATACTTTTTATATTTTAATTTACATAAAAATGAAAAAAATCTAAGCATTCGTCAAAATCAATCTCTTTTAAATTCAGGTTTGGAAGCTTTTAATGCTTAAGATTTCAAATATAATACAGCAAAATACAGCAGACTATTCACATGCCATACAACATCCCATTCAGCTTTAAATTTTTGCTCATCAAAAACTCTCAGAGAACTGACAAGATTTCTAGAAGTCAAGGAGCTGATGAATATTTGTTTACATTATTAACATAGTTCTTAGGAGTCCCCAGGGATGCAGATCCTGTTGCTTTCAACATTACTTAAATTTTGAGAATTTGTCCATCTCAGAGAGTTTATCTTTCCACATAGTAAATAAAACTTACAAAGTGAGGGGCTGGCTGGCAGGAGGAAATAAGAAAGGCAAAAAAGTGGCTGCTGTGCAGAGCCAGCATCACAAAGCAGCATGATGCAACACCCTCGCTGTCAGATGGCATTGCCATCCTTTAAAGAGGTGCTTATGAAATGTTTTGTGGTGAGACAGGACAGGTTAGCTTGTGTCTGAAGGAGACATGCAGGCGTGCCTGGACACTGCCAACTTTTTGTACATTGGCAGGTGAGTGGAGTACTGAGAGAGCCTTTCCCCTTTTGAAGGGAAGCCCTGCTCATACAGAATATTTGCTTTTGCAAAAAGAGAATTTTTTGCAGGTTTGGTCTGCTGGACAGAGAGAGGAGGAATGCCATTTCTTCCACCCTGTCTCAGGATCTAGCCATAGTCTGTTTTCCTGTATCCATTAGTCCGGGTAACTGTTCCTGGAGCTTATCTTCGCAGTCAGAAAGTCTATAAACAGATTTAAATAAACGCTCAGTTTCTAAAAGAAACTTTTGCGCTCCCTAGAAAATAGCCTCACTATCCACCACGGGGTCATGACCCCCAGGTCGGGAATTAGCAATGCTGAAGATATCCTGTGTCAGTCTCATGTGGCTCAGCACTGCTGAAGGCTTCTGTCTTTTTATTCTCACACCTCCAGAAGAGAGATGGTTGAGTCCCCTAATGTTGATTGTCATGTCTCATTTCACTGCTAGGTTTCCTAAATTTTATTTGCAGAAGTTTTACACTGTTGAAGTACAGATTTTGCTTCATGTAGAAATTCTTCTCAAGGGTACCATCTGGGAGACATCTTTTTCATCATGCATAATAGAAAGTGTTTTATTAACAGTGGAGATCATCTCATTCTTGCTGTCCTAAAAAGAATTGACTTGATCCCTTGCTGTTTTATGTGATTTTACAAAAAATTGCTTTTATTCAAGATTTGATTCATCTTCAAGTTTAAAAATAAAACAATCAATCAAAACATCTCCAATACCTAAAATTTCCCATTTAACATTTTCTGGTATTCAAGCCAAAAGAGTAAAATTGCAAAATAGTTAATTTCTTTTGAAAAAGCAATACAATGGAGGTTGCTGTTGAATTTAAGAAATTAGTGTGTAATTTGGCAGCCGAAATGTTGATGCCATCAGGAGCTCTTCAAACTTATTTGCTGAGAAATCAAGATGATTGATACCCATTTCTCAGGCTGCTTTCCTGACAGAGTGACTGCACAACTTGATTTCAGACCTTGGTCAGCTTGGTTGGTCCAGTGCCTTCATTCTACATTTTATAATGATTTGTTGACACTAGAAAAATCTTTTATAAATTCCTGGTTTTTTAAAATATTAATCTCTGATAACTCCATTGGCTGTCAATAGTCTAGAATAGCTATCTTGCTGGTTTTCCTTATCATTTGGCATTTTGTTTAGTGCTGCTGTGACCAAACTGATATTTAGTCAGTTAAGTGGAGCTATCAATGGTGAGCACTGAATTTTACTGATTTAATTTCCTTTTAATATTATCTGTGTGTAATTTCACACACTCTTGAAAAGCAATTCAAAATCCTAAACAGATGGATTATGCAGCCTTATGCTTCCAGCTCTGTGCTTAATAAGGCTGGGAAACTCTCATCCACATAGCTAATTATGGACTGGATAACTCTGTCCTGGCGAGACCGGGTTGCCGGACTGTGAAATGTTTGTCTCATTGATACATAATAATGAGAGGAAGGAAAGGAGATGAAAACCCCTCCAGTATCCTCTCACTGAAACTGTATCCTATCCACACTATGGCCCTGATACAAAAATGCTTAATGCATTTACTAAAGATGGGACCTCTTGATATCTCAGGCAGCAACTGGAATTCTAAAACTGAGCATATTGAGGCAGTATATCAAGATTAATGGTATTTATCACTGCTAATTCTTAGGTTTTTTTCCTATGTGACAACCTAAGAAATGTTGAAGGGAATGTATGTGTGATTTTAGGGATGAGAGGGAAGGCAAATCAATGTTTGAATGGTGTCCCTACACCTTTTAACTCTAAATTGAAGAGACTAATAACCAATACATAGCCTTAGAAATTCTTTCTACACTTGATATTAAATTATAAGAAATAAAATTGTACATTAATGTACAATTTAGATTAGAATAGTTTATTCTAGACCTGAGTCATATTCTTTCAATATTCATATTCTCATTTACAATTCTCAATTCTTCAGCTGTCTCAGAGAAAAGAAGCTACTAACAAATGATAATAGATTAATAGATCTGACTGATGTGGATATACATTTACAAGAACATACATTTCATTCACATGACCTCACTACAACTGTAGAGACTCTCGTAGCTCTTCATCTTCCCCAAGTATTATAAAATTCTAGTTTATTCTGCCCTGCATTCCATCCTCACATTGCACTTATGTAGTGCCTATGCATGCATACTTTAGAACTGAGAGACAATGTAAACAAAGAATAACTTTTCTTTATGATTTATATAAGGATATTCAGCATTTTGTAGGTCAAACATCATAAAAGCCTTGACTTTCACATAGGAAGATAGATTGTTCACCAGAATGGTGTGATTGATAGTCATGCAAGTTGTCAGGTACAATCATCAATCTTGGACAAACTCCAGGACATTAAACTTTTTTTAAAAAATCAGGCAACCTATTTTCAAGCATTTTCTGCTTCACCACTGCTCTGTATATGGGAGTGAAAGTGTCACCTATTGCACGTCGTTTGCTTTCAGTGTGCTCATCAGGTCTTTCTTCTTAAGGAACAATGGAAAAAATACCACAATGGGAAACCCTCTAAAGTAAAACTACGCTCAATAACATCAAGCTGAGATACAGCACTTTCACTGCTTTTATTTTCCTCCATGCTTAGTAATGTAATAACACTAGGCATTACAGAACTCACACATTATGGAGCATGATTGAAAAGCTCTGAGTATATGAGAATTAATCTTCTTTCATCATGACAGACTAGCATATTAAAAATGGTCCCACTTGTATAACTATTGAAAATTGCTTTTGGAATTCATTCAAGTAAAAGAGGTTCAAAAATTCTTTTTGAAAACTGCATGAGTACAGAAAATCTGAAAAGTATGCAAAGTACCATAAGAAAAGTATTTCAAATGTATTTTGAGTGTCAGAGATAGATTCTGTGAAGATGTGGCAAAGAAGATGTGACAAAGAAATTGTGGTCCTGCACTGCATCTAAATGGGTGGTTACCAACTTATCTAGTAAAATAAATATATGTGGCAAATGACACATACCAATTTAATGACACTTTGAGTTCATGTGAAGTTTGGCAGAGTAATAAAAGTCTTATCTCTTGCCTCCACTGTTATTGCACAGATTTAAACTGCTGTCTCAGAGGCAGTTTTACTATCTTTTTCAATCTCTGCCATAAAAGTGAGACTTGATTTGCTCAGCATGAGAACAGATCAATAAAAGCTGAGTTACACAGTGGATTAGATCACTAACTCAGACATCAAAGATGTTAAATACAAGTTGTATAGGAACAATTAGATCAAAAGTTAAGTTCAAATGTACTGTACTTGTTTGTAAGTCTCAAAATAAATATCAACCTGATATGAAAAAGACATTGAAAAATTGATTGCTTTGTTTCTTTTGTCTGGAAAAAAGAAAGAACTTCGTTTCTGAACAGCCAGAGACACAATTACTACTGATAGAATTGTATTATTATTGGATTTGATTATTCTAGGTAATTTTTCTCACTAGTATATCAGAAATCTATCAGCATCTTGTCTTCTAGAAAGGGATTCATATTAAAAGGTAACTGTTCAACAAAGAAGAAACGTCAATGCTTCCTGAAATGGTTTGAGGTACTGGCAATATCCTGAACAATGACCTTTGGCCTTCTATATTCTTTAAATATATATAACTTTTTTAAAATAATGAGTCAATTTAAAAAGAAATGGTTTCCTATTCAACAAGGATATATTTGTTTACTTAAATGGGTAATGGTAACAAAAACCTAATTATTCAATTAAGATGCTGTTAGGAACTAGAAAATGTACTACTATCTACAGCTTACACACAGACATATGCAGTAGATTATATTCTATCCATAGCATAAATTCATGCCAATGATTATTTCAGATTAAGCAGCTTTATTTGTCTATATCACAGAGTTATAAATGTTGTGAAATTACTCACATGACAATGATCATTTTAGTTTAAAATTCTGTCCCACTACTTTAGTATGGAAGTCAATTCTTTTCCTTTGAAACTTATTTCATTTCAATTCATGCTAATATAAGAGTCATTTAGGGCAAAATAGCTCTTTTTATTTCCAGTACAGTGTAAGATCATTTCTTATTGAAAGATAAAAATAAAAATAAAAAATAGGAGAGACTCCACCAGCTTTCTTCTTTGTTTGGAATTCTCTCTTGACTTAAAAAACTAAGTAGCTGTGTCAGATAATTCTCTAAACATTCAGTGTATACGATTCAAATGTGGGTTCTGACTAGTACTATCATAAAGTGCAGGAAAACATTTTTTTTTTTCAATAATGCTGATCTATTGACTAAAAATACAGTGGTCACTAGGCAGCAGGGTCCTGGGGCCTGTACACAGTTTTTGTTGAAACCCATCTATATTGCAGATATTTGAGAAGCAAACCTGAAGCATCATGGTCTTTGAGTCTCTAAAATTATTTGATGTGTGACAAAACAATACTTTATTAAAAACAATAATTTGTATTAATCATTTTAATAGAAGGAATTTATATATTGGTTACATACAATCATTGGTAATCAGACAGCTCAATGACTTATAAAAGCATATTTCAGTTGCTGACTTCAAAATCCAGAAAATAACAATTTCGGAGGAGGACAAAATTTCATTATTAGTATTACTTATCTAATATCATACTACATATAATGTGCACAATTCAGTTAGTTATTTAAGCCATAAAAAAGACACTACTTGGATTGCTTTGTTTGACTCTTGTGAATTATTTTTTCCTTTTCCATACTTTTTAGGTATTGCCTCCTGTTGTTCACTTTCAGGAATATGTAAAAATTAAGGTAATTAGTGGATAGACTCCTAGAAAGAATTTTCAAATGTAAATGAAAAAAAAATTATCAGAGTCTTACTGGTATACATAGCAGATGATGCATGCCAGGGGCAATTAATACCAAAGTAATTTCTGAATGCCCTACATTTATCTGGTTTTTAGGAACTACATTTATCTAATTTCTGCATGGTTTCAGTCTGGCATGAAAAAAATCCCCACCATTAACCCCTCTCTCCCCAAGATGATTAGTGGCAGATGTATTCCTTGAATTTGCTTGCATCATATCTGTCCTTTCTACTGCAGCCCACGTGGCAAGCCAAAGTCACTAATGAAATATTGAGTGCCTCATATGGGAAGACTGAAATCTCTCTCTTACAAGTGCTAAGTTGCCAATTATTTTTAGGGAAATAGAGAAGTGATCAGGATGGTGAAAATCTTTCAGATATTGACCATCTTTCAATCTTTTTGCATTTTCAGGTAAAGCTGCTAGTGCTAACAATATCTTGATTTCTAGGCACTAGCTATCGTCTCCTCATTTTCTGCTCTGATCTGGGTATGACAGACAGGCATCAAACTGATAAGTTTGCTTGACTTATTTTTGTTTATAAACAAAGATTCAATGTCCACTCTGTAATTCTTAGATAAGCCAAATTTTTTCAATATTGTAAAACACACCTTGCCTTCAGTTGGATGCTCTAAAAGGATGGGACAGTGTTTTTTTTCAATATCTGCACAAAACATGGCAAGATTGAGGTTGTGGTAGATTTTGAGGAAGTGCCTTGAGGCATGGTGGAAGTAATCCTATAATGCAAGAATATATTTACCATTCATCATAAAGAATGGCAGTATCTGAGTCAGTTTTCTATTACCCGTATCTGTCCCAAAGGCTGCTGAATATCCCACTGGAAACCAGTTTTGAAAGTGGTCCTGACCAGGTTACTGAAGAAGAGAAAAAAGGATCTGTTTTTCCCTGGCAGAGGGATTAGGTGACTGCCATTTGAGCACCTAGGAGGGTATTTATAGTTCTTCTGAGGATTAACAAAATTATACTTCCTTAATGATAAATCATGATAATTCTTTCAACTCTATATTGAATTGAATTGTTTATATTCAAACCTAATTTAGTAGGATTTTACAAGGGGAAAAAATGGGATGCATGAATTATTTCCTAATCATAGTAAATTGAAGTTGAACATGGCACCCAAACAAAATGAGCAGAATGCAATGACTGAAGTCATGCTATTGCTCCTCCCTGCAGGAGATATTGTTTTCATGGCTTGTGTTTTCGTGGTTTTTTAACCTACATAAAGTACAGTTCCATTTCACAGTTCTACTGACCAGATAGAAGTGAGGGAAGGCAGTGGAAGGTATGGTGATGGTGAGAATATTCATTTAAGATTTAAGTAATGACAAATTGCAAGGAAGATTATTGCAACAAAGGAAACTGCTGGATGCACTCCTGTGGGTATCCCACCTTTCTCTTTCAGAATGCTGAATGCTTCTAATTGAACCCAGTGTGAAAGCAGCTGAAGGGGAAAAACATCGTGCTAGAAAAAAATTCATTATGTCAGTTTTATAGAAGACTTGTGCAAGAGAAAATGTAAATGCAGATTCTCAGTTTCTTTGATAATTAACCATATAACATATTCCATATGTTTGAATTGAGTTGCTGAAAATATATCTTGCATGGGTAAAATGGTGCAGCTTGTGTGGAAAAGCAAGAATCAAAATAACTGTTTACAAAACATAAATTAAATCACAAGTGTACGCTGATCAGGTCATTGAATATTGAGTTAATTCTCATGAAATAAAAGTTATTACTAAATATATTTGCTAAATGTAAATAATGTAGTTACGTAATTAGAACTCACAGAAAATTACTGAACTAATTGAAGTAGAACTCCATAAGCAATTTACCTCATTAAATTTTTTACAGTTCTCCATCTACATCAAAGTTATTACGTGTTTAGTTTAAATAATTATAAAGGAGGCAAAATCAAGGTTAATTGGCATTTTAATTATGAATATCTCAATTAAAATTGTTTTACATATAGAGAAAACTTCCCATGAAAATAACCACAATATGTTCTCCTATTTATCCTGTAATTTGCAAAACAGGATTGAAGCAAATACAGATTTCTTTGTTGTGAGTTCCATCGTGGATACTGATGGATGTACACAATTCTCATTTGTCATTAACCTCTTATCACTTCAATAATTGTTATTAGTGGGGGAAGTGTGTTCTCGTGCAATATTTATAAGGACAGCTGTGTGGTTCTGGATGGATTATCCACTGGATGGGAGAGAAAGCCACTCTCCCTGCATGAGCCCTAGATGAAAACAGTAAAGGGTTGGGCTACAGATGTGCAGAATAACTTTCCAAACCTGCTTAGACCAATGGGTTGACTTTCTTTTGTCTTACCATGACAATTCTCAAAGATGTTTTTGGTCACATGCTGAACATGCATTTTGATATCTTTATGTCTTCTGTGAAACATGATGCTTGCTTTCAACTGTCTTAAGGTTGTCAGTGGATTACAGACAGTCACACAGACAAAAGCCAGATGATCTTCTTTACTATCAGATAGAGAAGAACCTGCTTCAGCAATTTGAAAAAGAGACTTCCATAATTACATATGGTTAACGGAAAAAAAATCACAATTCAGATAGAAAAAATTAATACAGATTTCCATTTTTTTAATATCTGCCATGTGGCTTTTCTCAGTGTAAATAAAGAGAGCAGTAAATTGTTCAATATACAAATACTAATGAAAAAATGTAATCCCCATTATTTGTTTGTCTTTCCAGTTTGCTGGCAATTCCCCTCATATTTTGTTTAACTTTTGTTAAATTATTTTGCACTTTGAACCCTATAGTGCATATATATGTCTATATATTTCATAGATATATAAAATATACATATATGCACATATATGTGTATATTTAAGGTACAGATTACCTTTAGGTAATTAATGTTAAAAAATCTAAACATTGGGAACCAACCACATTTCTATGAATGCACTGGCTAAATGTTCAGTTTAATTTTTAGTGGTTGTTCAGTCATATCTCTTTCTACATCAGAAGAAACAGGATATGGGAATGAAAACCTATGGATTTCATTTCTTTGCAGAAGCAGCAGGATATGGAATGAAAATTTATTAATTTCCGTTTCCTCATTTTACTTATATTTTTTCTACCAAAGGCCAGTTTTCTGGCATTTTCTTAAAGCAAATTTTCCTTTTCTAAAATGAAAGCACAAATATAGCAGTGATTTCACTCATGTTTAGTGTAACATATGTAAATATGTGTTGTGCTCACTCTTATTGGAAGAATGTTTCTATGTGTGAAAACAAAACATAGTCAAGCTTTTTTAAAAATTAATACCATGAGATACCACCTGCCCATAAGCCAGGCAACCTGGACTTACTTTTTCAGCACGCTGCTAGGTGGACCTGATCTGAATGAAATAAAGGGAAGAATTTAATGTGCACAAAACTCTTTGAAGCCTTTTCAAATATTGAAAAGCTTTCTTCAAGGTAAGAAACAACAGAGCCATTCAGGGCAGCTTTTTTCTTTGTAGCAAAGATGATAATTTTCAAAACAAACCTTTATTATTTTTAAGTTTGACACAGATAAATATTGTAGATATTGTAGATATTGGTTTTATTTTTAAGAATCAAAACAACAAAAGTGCATTTCATTAAAAATGAGAAAATAATCAGGCATTCAACAATAGTTTTAATGCTGAAGCATTGCAATTTGCTTTTGTAGAAGAGACAAATAGAAAAAAAGCATAAACACAGATATTTTCAACAGGAAATTCAGACCAGATCTTTCTGAAACTTGAAGCCCTTCTGAGTGATATTCCTACCTTTCAGGGTATTGACTGCACTCTCAAGTTCAGGGTTATTCACAGATTTCCTGATGGCACACTTTCGCTCCTCCTCCAGGCCATTAAACGTATTGAAGTGGATAGTTGCTAGAATAAGCCTGCTGCACTTACACTGATGGTGGCCTCCAGGAAGAGCAGAACCCCCTAACCCACGCCATGGAACCTGATGAGCCAGTCATTTGTTTATACATCAAGCAGTTCCCCTGCCTGAATGCAGTTTTTATTAGAAATCACACTAAACAAGATGCTTTCTGGAGAAGCCAAATAGACATGTATATTAAACACACAGGATAATACTTGGGCTGAATGCAAAAAATTCCTTACTCTCATCTCCACTAAGAGACAGGTCCTTGCCTTCTTTACTCTCACACTTCAGAAACTTTGAGTTATATTCTGCATTGTAAAAGGGTAGGTCTTCATGTGCATGTACTAGCAATATTCTATATATTTTTATATACATACATATACACATATATACGTATTATATATAATTTGTGCAAATATTTAAAAAATCATTTGTTTTCTCAGTTTTCACTTCCACAGTGTGACTTTGACTTTGCTTCCATCAAAGATCCTCTTCCTCATATGCCTTTCCTTATGGTTTTAGCTTCTGTCCTGGAAGTCCCTTTTCCTTCCCCTAGATGTACCCAGGGAGGTGTCATTAATTGTTTTACTTTGAAGTAAATTGCTGCTTAACTGTTTTTTATAATACCTTGATACCAAATAACAGCAAAATTCCTACTATAAGTACCGTGATAAATTCCAGATGCTGTATGCCTAAATTTGGATGCAGGTTTGGAAGATGAAGCGGAAGAAACCCTACAGAAGCAATGTTCCTGCACTCCACTATATGTTCCTGTAAGGGAGAAACATCTCTAAGAGTTGTGTTCTCAGGTTTCACTGAACAGCTCTCAAACATACGTTAAAACCTTACAGTATATCTGGTATAATAATTATTGATGCATCTGGGAGAAAACATGATTAATTTCTATTTTTCTGATTCTTGATTAAAAGTGTAAACAGTTTCCTAGCATAATATCCAGACCTCCCCACAACAGCACATGCAACTTTGCTCACATTTTACACTTCCTAACAATTTTGGATACTCTCTGGGATGCACAGTGCAGTAGCCTGGCTCCTCTCCTGCCCTATGCCCCAGTTGTTGCAACAGAGTTCTTTCCATGTTCAGCTGAGATGTGTCTCCAACATATGGGACTTGAGTAGGAGGAAGCTGTTGTGCAGGACATGCAGTGCTCAAGAGGGCTTCTCCATGTGGTCCCTGGCTTTCAGCCTGAGCTGCAATTACCAAAACAAGTAGTACAAGAGCAAGGTGGTAACAAAGGGCCCAACCTTTTTGCTGTTTGATCTTCAGCATTGTCTTGAGCACTGGAGAAAAGCAAATTTAAGATTGTGCTAATTCATCACTTAAACAGACAGGGTGAGTTCAGTTTTGAATTTTGCAGTTTTTATTTTTTCCTGAGTCAGAATTTGACAATACTGCTGGTGATAGGCACAAGAAGAACTTTGTACTATATGGCTCTCTTGAGAAAAACTGAGGCAGGATTAATGTCAGTAAATTGAGCTTGACAGTCCTAAGGATAAAGCACAAAAAGAAACCTGCGATGAATATTTTTCAAAAATTTCTGTTTCTATGAGTTGTGTTGGTCTTTTGAAAAATGTGAATGCCTTGTGGCAAAACCAGAGTCAGGGAGAAGTGTGTTTTTCTTTTTCCACAGAAGAAGATCATTAGCATCCCTTGTTTATTTTAAGTAGGTATAATAAGGAGATTTCAAACAGTTTCAAAACTTGCATATCTCTAAGTGACTTTTTAGTGTCAGTGCAATGTTATAACTAACCTACAAATGATAAGGACAGTAATTTTTTTTTTGTTTTTTCTTGCTTAATGACTGTTGATAAGCATCTGTGATAAGACTTTGAAATATGAGTGTCAAGGGCTGAGACATTTCTTTGGCTGGACAAAAAGATCTTGAGAAATCTTGAAGGAAACATTGCTATTTTTCACCATCACTCACCAAGTACAGAATTGTTTCTTGTGAAAAGAAATCTATGTTTAAAGCAAAACCTGAGATTGTGTAGTTACTAATCACACAATTGCACACACATGGACACAGTACTGCATAAAAACAGTAGAGGAGTGGGCTGATCTTGTCTGGGGTAGAGTTAATTTTCTTACAGTGGCTGGTATGGTCTCTGTTTTAGATTCATGCTGAGTTCATAATATAGAGTTCATAATATAGAAAATTTTTTGTCATTGCTGAGCAGGACTCCCACAGTGCCAAGGCCTCTTCTACTCCTCACACTGCCGTGGTGGTGAGGGGACCAGGGGTACGTGGGACGAGACACGGCCAGGACAGGTGACCCAAGCAGATTAGAGGGATATTCCAGACCATGCGAGATCATGCTCAGCATACAAAGTGAAGGGAAGGAGAAGGAAGCAGGGAGAAACACTTGGAGTGGTGGCATTTGTCTTCCCAAGTCACTATTTCGTGTGGGGCCCTGCTCTCCTGGAGATGGCTGAACAGCTGCCTGCCCATGGGAAGCAGTGATTTAATTCCTTGTTTTGCTTTGTTTGCATGCACAGCTTTTTCCTTCCCTAATAAGCTGTCTGTATCTCAACTCACAAGTTCTCTACCTTATATATACTCTACCGATTCTCTCCCCTATCCTGCTTGTGTGGGAGTGAGTGAGTGGCTGCGTGGGCTTTGGTTTTTAGCTGGGGTTAAACCATGGCAAGTAGAAGCATATTAATAATCACAGGATATAATATCAAATTACGAGTGACAAAACCAACACATTTTCGTTTTTTTCATACACAAAACCAATATCATTGCTATCTAGCTTTCCTTATCATTGTGGGAGGTTGGATTTGGTATGTGACTTTGACAGTTAGTATAATGTCAAATCAAAACATACATAGTTAAGATTCCCTCTCTCTTTCTTCAGTTTTCTTGTCTTAATTTGTGAGAAGAAAATTCATCTTTTTATGGTTATTTATGAAACTCAAAATTGTAATTGAGATAAATTACTACTAAATAACAAATTAAAACAGATAAACTCAGCCTGTCTGCTTTGTTGGCTTCTGTTCATGTGTGTGTGTATAGAGGAGAAAATTCTGGCGTGTCAAGGCTTGGTGTTACTAAGTTTAAACCAAGTGTTTCTTCAGCTGGCTCAATGGGAAGTAGGTTCTAGCTCTCAGCAGAGCATAACCTGAGTAAATAGGAGGTATTTACATATGCATTTACAAATGCATTCCTTCCAGCTCTAGTTGTTTTCTGCTTCTAGCAGGTTTGTTTGTGTGATCAATCTGCAAATGTGTACCCTCTGAATTTTAAAATGTTGTTATGTAATAATATAAAAGCATCGACAATTTTCAAAAATTATACTTTGAAAAGTTCATTCCAACAGGTTTTTTTACAGAAATCTAAAAAAATATGCTAAAGAAGATGTCAATTTTATAAGAAAAATACCTTGCCACTTCTGTAGTAAAACCTATACCTACCAGTGTCTTGTGGTTTAAGAAAAGACATTTTCTTTTCATAGTATTTTCCAATTAAACTGGGATAGTTAGTAGCACTTAACAAGATTAAATTTCCAGCAGCAAATTTTGTAGAACTGATGACGTTTTCCCAATTAGACTTTAAGACCATATCTTTACTGGTGAGATAAAGAGTGTCTGAGGGCATCCCAAAACCTGTAATGTGGATATTTGTTTCCAATCTCTTAAAGAGGTTCCCAGTTCATGGTTGGCCTTGTCAAGCTGGCACTCTCCCAAACAAGAGAGAGGTCAGACTGCAACAGGAACCACTCTAAATATCTAAATATTTCCTGATTTATGCCTATCTTATTTTAGTGGATGTAAGAGCTAGCCAACACAGTTATGGGTGCTTCTGTGTCTACAGTTATTTCATAAATGCATATATGCAGCCTATCTTCTGCTACAATTTGCAAATGAACTGCTCCTAGGACAAAAAAAAAAAAAAAAATTAAAATACTCTAGAAAAAACCAGCATCAAACTGTGCCTGTCTTCCTATGCTCTGCGTCTTCTCCCTATGCTCGGCGTCTACTCACTTCACTGGCATCAGGTGCTACCAACCAGCCACAGTCATGGTGTGGTACTCCCACAGAGAGCCCTGTGCTGATGGCATGCTGTTATGAAAGAATAAATTTTAAGCAAGAAACTTTTTCAATTAAAAATGCATTGCATGAAAGATGATACAAGACGGGAGGGATACATTAAATTTTTGCCTCTACATATAAATATGCTTAAAGTGTCCAAGTTAGTAAACTATTGGTTACACTGTGATGAGTTACTTCTTCCCCTGTTCAAACTATGGAGTCTGCTGAACAATACATTAGTCATTGTGACAAAAAATCACCCCAAAAAATAACAACAGCAACAAAAACAAACAAACAAACAAACAAACCCACAAAACCCCAACAAAACAAAAAAAAAACTCAAACCCAAAAATGAAAAACCATAACAAAACAAATCAAATCAAACAAACAAAACCCAAAACACACACAAAACCCCCTTAAACTTCAATCTGGATTATGAAGTCTCATAGTTTATGCATATCAGAATTAAGAGAAACTTGATTCCAGAGAGGTTCCCAACTCTGTTTATCATTTTATATAAGGCTGTGCAAAAGACATAAGCAACACACAAGTGCAATGTCATTAATGTTGCAACATATTTGCTTCAGCTATGAACTAGATCTACCTCTGTATCTCAGTGTTGTTCAAGAGCTACATGTCTTTTCCAGAATAAAAAAGCTTGCACTGCTGACTTCCAGCCAGCCTCTCATCTTCTGAGCTATGACTTGCTATTACCAGAATTAATGTGTAAATATACATTATACATTTGAAAGTATGAACATGTACTTCTATAAAAATATTATCTATTTACTCCTCTTTCACTTTTTGATTCTTCTCACTAACCAAAATTCTGGTTTCTGTGTGTTTTTCCCCCTGGGAAATGAAATTGCAGTGACTAGGCTTCCCTTTGGTGAGATGATTTTGTAGACTCCTACTACACAATGACGAAACAAAATACAAGATTGATCAGTACTGCCTTTTTATCAGTACTCTGCTCAAAAAACTCTTTGAAAGAATTTTCTTTAAAAGCACATTCTACCTAAGGATGTGTCTAATGCTTTTCACTGTGTTCATTATTTTTTCTTCATGCAAGAGAGACACACAAGCCATCGCAGAGCTTGTGCAATTGGTGAACTTCCATGAGTTTTCATTTTGAACAATAGCACGTCTTTGTTTCCTAAGAGGGTCTAATTCATTAACTGACCAGATGAAAAGCTGTGCTGCTGGACCCTTTTCTTTCCAGAGATGCTTTGTGTAATTTGTAGCAATATGGTCTCAAGAGGGGGGAAAAAGTAAGCAGGAAACAAAGGAAACTTGATGTTGCATGCATTCTGTGGCTTTAGGTTAAGCTCATGTCTAAGTCTTCTGCTGTCTCTTAAGCGTGTCATTTCTGCAGTGGAAGTGTGCCTGTGTGCCTCTGACAGACACTGTAAAACTGTAATACCTTGATCTCTCTGTAGCTAATATTCATTTTAGGCAGTCTTCCAACATCCCAAATAAACACATCTTGATTGGTAAGGAAACTACTTAAAGGAATCAGATTAAAAATGCATTGTCAAGTGGCAAATATTCAAATATTCTCCTTTAAGCATTGTCTTTAAGAATATTTTTACAGATTATCTGCCAGCATATTTGATATGATAAGAACTCACCGGCATACAATCTTCCAGAAATTGCAAATACCTACAAGAGTCAGACCTGCCTTAGTTCACTAAAGGGGTAAAAAACAGAGAGAAACATTGAGCTTGTTAAGGTTTTTCTGAAAGAAATACTAAAAATCCTTTTGCTTTTGTCCTTATTCCCTCTGTAGAATTGTGCACTGTTCATGTACACCACTTAGGAGAAATATGTTAACATAAAGAGGGCTGGTGAATCACAAAGGGGAATTCTTTATGTAGCTTGTTTCCATATGAAAGTAGCAACATTTGTGCATAAATGGCTTGCAGCATTTTTTTTATGAATTGGTCCCTAAGAGCTCATGATTGTCCTAGCTATTCAGTTTTCAGTCATTGGGTAGCGTTGAAACAACAGGAAGAAAAAAAGGAAACATTTTGTACCTGTGGTACTCACTTGGACAACAGAATCTTAGTAAAATAGCTACAGTCTTTTCCCTTTTTCTTACAAATTATACAGGGAGAAAATGATGTGTGAATCAATGAAAAGGAAAATAATATATTTCTGAAACATTAATAGTCAGTGCCATACTCCAGATAAGGGCGGGAGGGGGGAAATTGTTACACTGATTTTTCTATCTGATTTAAATTCACTTTCCAATCTTCACTAACCTGGCTACTGCCTTGACAGAATTAAATTTTGTAGGGAAAGCGAGATGATGATTCTCTCATCTCCAGGTTAGCAGTGCTTTTCTCTTTTTCTTTCTTTCTCTCTCTTTCTTTCTTTCTTTCTTTCTTTCTTTCTTTCTTTCTTTCTTTCTCTCTCTCTCTCTTTCTCTCTTTCTCTCTTTCTCTCTTTCTCTCTTTCTCTCTTTCTCTCTCTTTTCTCTTTTTCTCCCTTCATTTCTTTCTCTCTTCTTTCTCTTTCTCTTTCTCTTTCTCTTTCTCTTTCTCTTTCTCTTTCTCTTTCTCTTTCTCTTTCTCTTTCTCTTTCTCTCTCTTTCTCTTTCTCTTTCTCTTTCTCTTTCTCTTTCTCTTTCTCTTTCTCTTTCTCTTTCTCTTTCTCTTTCTCTTTCTCTTTCTCTTTCTCTTTCTTTCTCCCCTCCTTTTCCTTCTTTCCTTCCTTTGTCATTTATCTATAGAATATTCTGAGTTGGAAAATACCCACAAGGATGCTCTTAAGTCCAACTCCTGGCCCAGGAATCACACTCTGTGCCTGGGAGTGTTGTCCAAATGCGTCTTGAACTCAAGCTTGGTGGTGTGACCACTGTCCTGAGGAGCCCATTCCACTACCCAACAACCTTCTGGGTGAAGAACTGCTACTAATATTTAACCTTGCCATCAGGGAAGAAGACTGGCCTGGCTGATGAGGGAGCTTTTGCACAAAGTCAGAGAATACAAAGGGCTTATGTATGTCCTTTGGAAGAAGGGGCAGCAACTCAGGAAGAGTACAAGGATGTCATTAGGTCATGTTGGGAGAGCATTAGATAGGCTAAAGCTCAACTAGAACTAAATCTGGCCACTGCTGTGAAATATAATGAAAAGTGTTTTTATAAATCCAGCAACAACAAAAACAAGGCCAAGGAAAAATCTTTATCCCTTATTGGGCATGGTGGGAACATTGTCACCAAGGATGGAGAACAGACTGAGATACATGATGCTTTCTTTGCCTCAGTCTTTAACAGAAAGATTGGTGATCATCAGGGTAAGTGGCCCCCATGGGATGGGGAGCAGAACAGACCCCTGCAATCCAGGAGGACTTAGTCAGTGACTTGCTGTGCCACTCAGACACGCACAGGCCAATGGGACCAGATGGGATCCACCCAAGGGTACTGAGGGAACTGTCCGAAGAGAGATCAGTTCCTGCCCCTCTGCCTTCCCCACCAGGGAAACTTTAGACTGCAATGAGGTCTCCCCCAGCCACCTCTTCTCCAGGCTGAACAGACCAAGTGACCTCAGACACTTCTTAACTGACTTCCCCTTCATCATCTTCCACATATTAAACAGTAACATATTCAGGAAGAGATACACAGATTTATCTGGTTGTTATATCAGAATTTGTCTATAATGAAGATAGTGGTTCCTATTGAATTGTTAATATTGCAATATATGGATTTTCTCTGAGGGAAAAGGATCCAAGAACTGATAATGATAATCTGATTTTAACTCAGACCATGTGATGAGACCAGAGATAGCATCATTTACCTGTATGTTTGTGTAAAAGCCAACTCTGCTTGAGATTTGTGCACTCACAGTTTATTCATAAATAAACTGTGAGTGTAGCCTCCCTCAAGAAGAGCTTCCATAAAACTATACTTAAAAAAAAAAAAGATTAGTCTTTTTAGGTTGAAGGACAAAAAAATTCTGGTGATAGCTATCACTAGTAGGTATAAATTCTAAAATAATCTTTTAGGCAGTTTTCTTCAGATTAATATTTTATTCCAGCCTTAGAATAAAAGATTACCTATATAATGATCATTGCCTCCAAACTTCTAAATTAATATAAGAAGAAATTAATTTATGATTTTTTTTCTAGTGACTGAAGTTAGAGGTTGTCGTATGTGTCCTTCAGCTTATGGTCAGTTTGTTTGGTGGTGAGGAGAGTGAACCTGCCTCATAGGTAACATATCTGGCTTTACATGAACAAAAGAAATCCTTTCCCCTGTCTCTCTATTCCCATAAGTTCATAAGCACAAGAATATTTTGAGGCTTTCTTTATCCTTTTCCTTTTCCTCCCAGTCTAGACAAGTTACTAGCCGTCCATCAACAGGAGATTCTGCAGCAGGTTTGGGAGACAATTGCTTGTAAAATGAAACAATCAACCTGATCTCCCGTGCTTCCAGGCTGGGTGTGACAGTAGGGCTCAGCGTGGGCATGTTTCCTTGGTGATCTGGGGCAGTTGAGCAGCATGGTACCCTCCAGCCTTCCACATGGCATTACCAGTAGTCCCTGCTTGGAACTGAGCTGAGTGAACTAGCATTATTTAGCTCAATCTCACTAACAAATCTGATCATTAGTGTGTTCTAAAACTCTGTACCATGGGCTCCTGCTCTGAAATGGCTACATGGTGGAAGGGGAGGAGGACTTGGCAGCAAGCAAATGACAGACTCAATTGTAGATCAATGTGGTGATTGTATCAATTTCAGATTCTCTACTAACAATAGGTGTCTGATTGGACACCACTGACTTTATTGGGAAGTAGATGAGATATAATATACCTTCCAGTGCATTAGTTGTTTCTGCTGATTGGATGAAGGATAAATTTCACATAGAGGGCAGTTTGAGTCCCATCATTCTCACAATTACATTGAACACCAGCTAAAAGTGTCCTGTTGCTGCTGCACTTTACAGCAGCAAATTAGAAGGATTTTCCTAATGCATTTCCTCACTATAGTCTGTGCAGCATCATTCTTCTGTAAACTGAGATCTGGGTCAAAATGTCTCACTGTTCTTAATTTCAATAATTCCATTTAAAGGG
This sequence comes from Haemorhous mexicanus, assembly GCF_027477595.1. NCBI lineage: Eukaryota > Metazoa > Chordata > Aves > Passeriformes > Fringillidae > Haemorhous > Haemorhous mexicanus. The sequence goes on from NC_082381.1 coordinate 73,875,934, forward strand.
TAATCACTTTCTCTAGAAAAGGAAAAGGACAATAGAAAGAATAAACAGAACAGTTGGACTCATGGAAATAGCACAAATAAATTGAATGCTAAGAAGCTTTTATTACAGTAAATCTTGTTTTATTCCAGAAGACAGCAATGTAAACTATGCAGTGAAAATAGCCATTAAACAAATCAACACCCTCTTAATCTCATAACCCTACCTCACCCCCTCCCCCCCACCATGAATTTTAACAGTGCTATATTATCTGGACCACCTCCCTTTGTTTGAACCACCAACTTAACTATGCCAAAATTAATGTGTGAGATTTTTCATTACTATTTTGAAGACTGAGCTCTGTAAGATGTTGAAGTCTCTTCTAATGATCTAGTAGAGGGAAGGAGGCAGAGGGAAGGAGGGGGGAAATCCCATAGTTTGCTGAAGAGCATGTTGTTTGTCTTCCACAGACTTAAAGCTTTGCACGTTAGCTCTGCTGGCTCAAGGCCAGACTGCATAGTACCTTTTAGAGTCACACCCCAAGACCCCAGTTCATCAAGATACTTAAGCATTTGTCTGATGTTCAGTATATGAAGGAATAGCAGTTAAATTGGAGTTTAATTATGTGATTAACTCCATTTATTTAACATTTTAAGCAGAGCATATAAACAGACCGTGTAAATAAAGGGTGGAAGAGTTTCTTTCAAGAGTAATTCAATAGCTGTTAAATATTTTCTATATGGTTCATGAATTGTGTGGCCTCATGTATTTACCTTTTAATTGTTCAAGACTATTGGGATTCTAAAAACAAACAACTGAGAACTAATCTGATCTAAGGAGCTTTCCAAGGAACTTTTTTATCATTTATCAAGCCCCCTTTGCTCTGTTAGACTTCACAGAATGACAAGGCTATTTTCAAGCCGTAAACCCCCATGCCCCATGCAGTTATGGCATGCAACCAAAGAAGTCTGGAGGAGAAAATGAAGTCATAATTAACAACAGCTGCTCACGCCTAGCTTTTTCTAAATAACATCCAAAGATTTTTCTTTCCTTTTTTTTCCCTTCCCCCCCCCCCCCCCGCCCCACCCCAACCGGCCCAAAATGTAGAATCAACCCAGGCCCAATTGATTTATCTTCAGGTTAAAAAGAGGAAGCCTCACTTCAGTCTCTGGGGGTCTCTTTGTTGTCCAAGCAGTGCAGGAAACTCTCATCACAGGTCATTTGAGAGAGGTTTCACTGTTGTTTGCTTGTTACATTCAGTGAACAAAATCAAAGCAAAATGACAGTAATTTCCTTTACTCATGTATTGTTATTAGTGTGGTGCAAGGCTTTGTCATCAAAGCACATGGGAGTGTTCTGTCCTTTAGAGGCTAATATTAAAATATAGAATGGAATGGTCATGTTTTATTGGCTTAGCCTTTCCCTGCACTGCTTATAAAAACAGACAGTGCTTTAAAATGTCTCACTAATGCTCATTTTCCTGAGGGTGGAGTTGACCTCAAGTAGTTTACAACTTGGCTGTTAGTTAAGACTAATTAACTTTGACTTTGTTGTTAGAATAGTCTAATCTGCAGTTTCATCTTAAAGAAGTCAAAAAATAGTACATTCAAGTGAAACAATGGAAATAGTGAGTGTTTATATGTTGGCTATATAAGGAGGTCTTTTCCTCCACAGTTTTCATCTTTATCTTCCTAAAATGTCTGCGGTTTCACACACTTTTACAATTCTTTTTAACCTGGACCAGAGCTCTTTAACAGTGAAAAGAGTGCTTTGTAGCTTGCATGCTTTATCTGCTTGTTTCCAGGTCCTGTGAGTAAGCAATACAATTGCGTTTTAAAGCAGCTTGTGTCATCTGAAATAGCAATTTTTCTTGAAATGGTACAGCTTAATGCTTCTAAACAAAGACCATTGTGCTAATGACTAAATTTGCAATGCTTAATTGTCTCATTAATCCTTGACGTACTCTCTTTGTGGGGCTTCCTTATAGCATTATCACTCTGCAAGAGTAAGCCATACTTTATTTGTGGAAAGCATTATTTTATTCAAGCAAGAGGAGTGGAGAGGCTTGTGGTTTAATTATGTTAAGATTACAAAAATGACCTTATCATACTACTTTTGCAAAGAACTAATTTGCATTAGACAATAACTTTTGAGTAAGTAATTCTCTTCAATAACAAAAGTAACATAGACCTAGTTTATATAATAGCCATGAAAGTGGCTTTAATGTAATGTTTGGCTTTGATATATCAATTTTATCAATACATTCAACATTCTTTTAACTTGAAAAATGCTCAACAAATAAGTTTTAAGAAATTACAGCAAGAAAGTTTAAACCACTCTCTTCAAAATTTTGTTTTTTTGACTCTTCATCCTCACAATTAACATAAAATTTAAAATAATTTATTAACTTATGGCTATGACAATAATTTTTAAAATTATTTTGTTTTCATTTATTGAGGTGAAAGCCCCAAAAAACCAAACTTCTATAGTTCTAAAGTTTGCATCTGGACGCTGCAAAGTATTTTGGACAAATTGACTATCATTACATCTTACAAACACTACATTCATAGATCTAACGTTCATAATATAATATTTTATTAAGATATCATTAAACAGTGCAAAAATACTATTAAACTAGTTTTGTTAAAGATATTCTATGACGTCTTGAGCTGGACTAAAATATCAAACTGGACAGGCTGTGAATGAAGCTGTATAAATGTGCTCTAGGAGACCTCCCTCACTGCATTAATCACTTTAGCAATCCTTGCTGCAGGATGGACACCACCACAGCACCACCAAAAAAATACAGGATGAGTCAGCTATCATTTCAGCCTTACAGTAGCAAGATCACTCTCCCAAATACATTGATTTGTGCATAAGCCTTTCATTAGGTGTTTTCCACTTGAGGATTCTGGAGGAAATGAGACAGTATCCTTCCACTGCAATCAGTTTTGGTGATTAATGCAAGCAAATTGAAGCTGTCTGCCAATGGCATAGAATAAAGCTTTTCAGATTGCTACTTTAATGTGGCCAACTTTCAATCAGTAGCAAATTCCACTGGCCATTTTTAAAATTAACATTATTTTAACAAAATTTAACAAAACACTCAAATAATTATGACACTTGAAAGTGAAAAAAACTTTTTGTGGCCATTTGCCAAAATAGTCATATGTAATAGCAGAACTCAAAATTTCTGTATTTACTCAGGTTTTAATGCTCTCCAGTGAAATTTTTAGAATTTTACCCCATAGCCTCAAATAGAATAGAAAAAAACATAATTATGATGAATCCTCTGCAACACTTATGGGGAAATAAATATTTTAAAGTCTTGCTGGTTTTCGTTGTTTTGAAAGACACTGTTTGCTGGCTGAAAAGTAAGCATTCCACTTTCATTTCTTTCTCATATCTGTTCTGAAAAATTATTATAAACTGAAGTTGCAAGTATTATTTTCTCAAACCCATTTAAACATAAAAGGCAGTTCCCACTTTGTACTTTTTACATGACCATTTATTCCAGTACTAGTAAGAAAAACTAGACTGTAAGCCCAATGAATTTCATATAAAATTATCATTAACTTAAGCTTAGATAATCCTAAAATTGCAGCCACAGTATATAGAAACTACTGATTATTGTTACTAAAATAAAAATGAAATAATACTGTGTCTTTAACCTTAAAAGTACTTTGAGGACATTTTTTAAGAAAGGGTCTTGTGCTCATTTTATTAAAACCCAAAATGATCTCACTAATTTTTTATATGACAGGAAGACCCAATATTCTAACTGTTCTCTGCTTGTATTTTACCTTTTTTTTCATTCAGCTGTATGAATTACACTTACAGATGGTGTAAGGGTTGCACAGAAAGAAACCTCTACTGTAGGACAGAGTTTCTCTTTAGTAATGAAAGAGAATCACAGCTCACAACTGTACACGAAGATTATGTACTTGCCCACAGTGGAGACAGAAACATCAATATTCTCCTGAACATCGCCAATTTAAAGTGTTCAGTTCCTTTCCAAGGAAAATTTAACTGAAAGTTGAAAATGGTCCTCAGTCACACCATGAACAACCTGCATGGTATTATTTGTGTTACAGTAAAGTGTCCTGGGTATAACAGGGCTACTATCCTATGGGGCCTTTTTGGAGACATTTGTCTCTTGAGTCTACCCTTCCGAGAAAACATCTAAAGAAATAAGTATTTGGTTTGCCAAGAGTTTTTTGGGTTGGTAAGTTCATTGATCCATTCATTGGAGAAAGCAGCTCTGAGGGTGGATGAGAGGAATAAGCACATAGCCATCACAGGAACAGAAAACAGTCCCATGTCTGTATTTTACATTGTAGATTTTCTGGAGTTCAATTAAAATGCTCAGTGAGTGCAGAACTGAGCACTAGCTAAGAAATACCTGTAAAAGAATGTACTTTGTCCCAAGGCTCCATAGTTGTCTCCGTGGCACTTCAGCAGACAACCTCTCTCTTTTCATGTGAAAAATGGTAAACAGGTAGAAAGAGGATGTCATTAATGTAGCAAAGGAGAAAATCTGACTAATTGTAATCATAGTTGACTTAGAAAGGTTTTAAAATCAATCTCAGTAACTTTTATGATTTTTCAGTGTCAAATTCAACAGAGAGAGAGCTTAAGGGCTTTGAGTCTGGTGGCTTTGTGCCGCTCTGTGGTTGCTTGTGGTACAGAAGCACCAGAGAGCAGTGAAACTGCTAAACTTTAAAAGTACTAAAAAGTGGCTATAACTTATTTTTCATAAACTGGTTTTGCTGTTTGATTTCTCAACCAAAATACTGTGCACACTAAATTCACTAGAAGATATGCAACAAGGGCTCTACCTGGACATAGTAGATCTTACTGGCTTTTCTTCAAGAACTGGGGACTTCACATTTAAATAATTTTTCGTAAGTTAATGGAAAATATGTTTATTTGTTTACTGTCAAGATGTACATAATCTTGTAACCAAGTTTTTAAGCATACAAGGATGTAGATATAGACAGCCACATAATCACAAGTGATGCAAAAATTGCTGTATTATGCTGAGCCTCAAATAAGATGAAAGCTGTACGAACTTCCTTTTAAAAAATCCTTGAAAATTAAAACCAATGATGACTGACACATCTGTAGCCTTGTATCACTGCCTCTTCTATTTAGGATGAACACTCTGGCACTCATCATGAGGATTTCACCTGTCAAAGGCAGAATTTCAGTTCTTTAAAATTTTAGGTAAGGATCTGTGTACTACAGCCTTCTTATTCTGACTGTTTCTTTCTGTATCCACTGGAAAAATACATGTTGTGTTTTTCTTGGAATCCTGTGTCTGTAGTATAAACTGGTCAACAAATGAAGAAATAATTTGTAAAATTAAATTTAACGTTAATTTTGGTCAATAGAATAATGAGACAAATGAAAAATAAGTATAAGCCTTACTAGCAGACTTTATGGTAAGATGCAAAGGTTCTTTAATTAGTTTAACAAAATATGAGCTCAGAACAAATTATCAATTTTTCAAGTTCTCAATTTCTTAAGTTTTAAGTAGTTGCTTTGTCAAACCTGTTCACCAAGACAATACCAGTCATGCCGAACTCCTGGTTTTACAATGCAGTGTATTGGAACTCCTTGCTTACAGATGTTATGGATGGTAAAAGTCTGTGTAGTTTAATAGGAATGCAGGAGTAGTGATAAACATCAGAAGAAAAAGCTGTGGAAGGGTTCTATCACCTGAACATATCCATAAACCACCTACATTTGGAAGATACTTAGGTGAAATATAATGCCGATGTGGACTCTTGCATTTTTCTTAGGTTAACCTAAACAAAAATTATTGCTTAGTGGGTTCCTTGGGCTGAAAGTACACACTATTTTCATGGTTTATAACACTTTCAGTATGATTAGAAAAATGTGGATTTTACTTAACATGCAGGTGAAGGATAAACAACTAGATATTTTAAAAGACAAACAAGCAAAATCTCTTTATCCATGACACTGACAAAGATTCCTTCATCACAACCACCTTTGGCAGAGATTAAATCATGGGGCTTTTTTATGCATACTTCTTTCTTATGCCATAAAATTTTCTAGAGTGAAAATAATATTGTCTAGTTTTAATGAAAGGTTTTTCTTTCTTTGTGGGGAAGAAGGGATAGGGTTTGGAAGTTTCCTTGAAAGAGTGCAATGCTACCTCCCCAATAAATCCCTTTTACTTCATAAATTGTGTAATGTTCCTCAAATGCATATGGAGCTGAAATAACTTCTGGGAGTGGTCTAATCCACATGAGGCGTTCACCTAGTTAAGAAAAAAAAAAGGCATTAGGTACTATTAGACACCATCTATATGCTCAGAGCCCAGAACAAGAAGCTTTCTTCTCTGGGTAATGCAAATAACATGTCTGAATTCAGAGTGCCCAGCACAAAAGTCTAGAGGTCAGCATTAGTGGTATAGTCTTGTTTACAAGTTTGACACTGTAACTTCTTAAAAGCGAAGAAATTGAAACCCTGAAAAATATAATGTGTTAATTATAACGATTAACCATGTCTTACACTTTTACATGCATATTTCTAGTGAGTTTGTCTCAGAATGCTAGATTTAAATGATTAACCAGCAAAGAACAATACTGTTGCTTTAAGAATAAAAGCCACATAGATCTCCTTCATAACACCTTATCTTTGAAGAAAAGGAGCCTCAGCAGTACTCTTGTACATCTGATATATCTCAGAGAAAAGATGTGATAGTGGCACATTGTTCAAGAGCAGCTTCTTGTCCCCATCTCCCAGGAACCTCAGTCCCTTTGCATCTTGCTTGTGCAAGATGTTGTGAAGCTGTCTAACTCTTGAGCACCCTTGTACTGCTGGCCAGTCCTGGGCCTTTTAGGGGTCCTGCAAAACCATGGACTACTCTTCCTGTCCCTGATCTTTAATAGGACACAATTGCTCTTGAAAGTAATTTCTCTGGTTAACCTATCCTTCATATAAAATGCTGCAATAGAAAGAATTCTGTGTTTTCTGTGTCTGGATATCTCTGTACACAAGAGAAAGAAACAGCAGAAATTTTGTTGTGCCATGAAAGCAGAAACTGCCATGTGTATTTGGTCTTATCCAAGAAATTTTATGTTCTTGGATAAGACCAAATACACACGGCACAGTTTTAAATTTTCTTTACCCCAAAGAACATCAAACAGATATTTTCACATGCTAATCCTAAAGGTTGAGTTTTATCAAAATAGCTAACAGCCAGTTAACTATTGCAATTCAGTTTAATTAAGTCCTTGAAGTACACATCAAAACTGACAAGTGGAAAAAGATAGTTCTTCTTCAAATATATTAGCCAGTATATAAGCCAATACTCTGTAAGAAAACCTTTCCTTGCCTGATTTCTAGATTGAATCAGAAGTCATGCACTGTCTTCTGGTGTCTGATGTAGAAGATGGTGCTCCTGACATGATTTTAAAAGAGACTTTTCTTGAGTAATCATTTTCCATCATTAGTTGATTACCATGTTACAGGGCTCTTCACTTTTCATTTCTGAGACTGAAATAGTCTTTTTTACTTCAAAGATTGACTTTAGGGATCCCTTCCACACTTCTGTGGGTATGGAATTGTCATCCTGTCATTCAGCTGATCTTTCCCTAGCTGCAAGGGATTGACCCCCAAACTATTCAAGGACATTTGTGTCATGCTCGCACCTGACAGGAGGTAAAGATAGAAGGTTACTGGAGTGCTCAAGAAATCAGAAGTCTTCACAGCTCACAGGACAACATTTTTCTACAGGGATGGCTGGTGTTTGAAAATTGAACTGGAGGCTTCACAAACACGTGTTTGAATAGCAGCAACTTCTTCACACTATTGAAAGATCAAGCAGAGGCGAGTAAAGGCTGCTCTTCTGCTGTAAAGAGGCATTCATCAAAGAACTGTGCTCACCCTGAAGAACTCTGTTGCTCTTAAGGGGTTAAACATAAGCTTTTGCAAGATGTAAAGATTACAGCATCTTCCATGAGGACTCTAAGATTTGGTCTTCTGTATTATTTGTTTCTGCTACTCTGTTTCCACATTTTGTGTTGTAGAAACAGAAAAACAGCTATGAGCTAATGCCACATCAGATATTAGCACCTTTCTTGCTCATATTAGTGTGTCTTCCTGGTGGCTCTTTTTGTTATTTCTCAGAAGATGTTACTCTTGTTTTTTTCCTCCTGTACATTCTTTAAAAATCACTTTTCTCAAATTTTATGTATTTTCTCAAGACCTGGTGTCTTTTATTTTCTGTTTGTAACTATATCAGTGAATTTTTCTTGTTTGGCAATACAGTACCATAGATCACGGCAGTAATGTTGAGTGTGTCCCTACATTCTGGTACAGGTATCTATTGTGAACAACAACAAAAAAAACCCTTAATTCTGAGGAATGGGAGTCACAAAGAATTTAAAGTATTAATAGACTACACTATGGCTGCCAGGAGAAAAATATTGTTTGGTAGACAAATATAAATATTATAAGACAATTAAACTACTTCACACAGAAAACACACTAGAGCACATATATGTTAAATATATGTGAGCTTTAAAAAACAATTTTGGAAGAGAGTCCTTTCTAAAAACATTTTTGTTCTTCAACAGTGGAAAAAAAAAGCTATTAATTGAGAGCACTTTTTTAGAAATAGAAACAGCAGTTTATGGAAGTCATGTGCTTTAATTTCTTCTCACAAAAATGTGTGGATGCATTATTTTGGAGCTTCTGCCTGAGATGTGTTGGAAGTATATAAATATCTTTCATGTTAAATAGTGATGTATTATCAGTATTAAAGTGACAACTGTTCTGCTTCTGGAATGTTTCTACTTTCTGCAGTATTCCTCTGTGGGTAGAGTTTTTGAGTTTGATTTCTCATTTAGGAGGGAAGCTAAATTTAGTCATTTTGCAATATGACTAGATTTTACTATATTTTCCAGAACAAATGGAGAGGGCATTGGTTAACAAGTCCTACTTTATATGGAAACTGTTAACAAGTGGAGAACTTGTTCTGTCCAGAGATCTATCCCACTTAATAACATCTTCCACAACCAAAAGGAGGTAAAGTAACACTTTCTTCTTCTTAGGCTGGCAGGTGGCACCAAATTAGGGGACTAGCTGATGCTCTGGGGAGGAGGGCTTCCATCCAGAGGAACTGGTTCACACTGGTGCAATGAGACTTGAGCAGTTCAGAACAGAGAAATGCCAAGCCCAGCCCTGGGAAGTCAGGGACCAAGGAAACAGTACAGGCTGCACGCTGTCATCACTGTAGGAGTAGGAGCAGAGCCAGCATGTGGAGGGATGTGAGGACCCACCTCAACTTGGCATGTTTCAGGCCACACCTAGATACTGCCTCCTCGGATTTAGGGTCCCCAGCTCAGGAGAGACTTTACCACAGTAGTGTGAGACCAGCAGAGACCCACCTGGATGCTCATGGACTGGAGCACCTGCAGAAGGAGGTGACCCTGAGGGACAGGGCTGCCACAGCCTGGAGAAGAGAAGCTTTTGAGGGTACCTCAGAGTATACCTCTGCCTGTGACATGCATCATGGGTAGACAGGTGCAGGCTGTTGACAACCTGATGGTATCATGAAAAACAGTAAGTGTACATTAGAGCATGAAAACTTCAGACTGGAGATAAAAGGAAACCCTTTTTCTCAGGGAGACACCCCAAAGTGGTGCCGGTTTCCCAGAGAGCTAGTGTGCTCTACATCCTCAGAAGTTTTGGACACCAGGCTTGGGAAAGCCCTGAGCAATGTTGTTCACTGTTCTCAGTGGTGGCTCTGAGACAGAACTGCTGGTAGAAGCCAGCACTGCAGACCTCCTAACATCTTTTCAACAGGAATTTGTCCATGTTGGAAGGACAATTGCAACAGACCTTCCTCCTCCCAGAAGAAGCAGTGATGAAGGAATTGAAGAAGAAACTGTTTCACGTTGCAGATTTCACATTTTGATAACAGCCAGGACAGAGCTTTCACATCAACATTTTTCTGTGAATGCCCAGATGAGATAGAAAGCTCCATAATTGTACTTGCTGGTTCAGCTTTCTTCCCTGAAAAATTTGAAATTTAGGTGCACTTTCAAAAGCATAATTTTGCACATAAGAATGTACTTGATGCTTTGGGCTACATTGGCATTTGGCATTAGCTACACTGGCATTTCTAAGCATCATCTTTGTGGAACAATATAGCTGGATGATGAATGGAGGGTTGTTGGATGACTGATGTTTGTATTGAGTATATGCAAATAATCTAATAAAGATACTAAATAGTTAGTGTTAGGAGAAGTTTCATCCATAACAGACTAGTAGGAAAGAAAAACACTTGGGGAAAAGCATATATATAAAATAGAAAATTGATATTCCCTTTCTCTTAAAAATTAATTGAACTACATGTAATAAACCGCTTCTATTTTCAATATAAAAATTACAATACATATGAACGATGTATTTATGCGTATTAAATGATGATATAGCTCCTAATTAGGATATTCTTTGGTCTCCCATGAAGACAATTTGACAAGCATTGAAATAACAGAATGGAGTATTTTGTGATATATTATCTCCTAGAAATTCACTTCAGATTATTCACATAAATCATGCTTTCCTGCATTTGGTACAGCATCATCAGTGCCCAAAATGTGCATGTATATATGTGTATGTGTGTGTGTGTGTGTGTGTGTGTGTGTGTGTACACTTATATGCAGGAAAAGCAATCAACAGTACTTTCAAGGTGCTGTATACCTACAGCTTCTGCTGATTCCTCATGGTTTTTTCTTTAGGTCATCCTGAGGGGCACACATCTTTGAAATGTCATTAAGTCTTAAACCTCCTCTGCTGTGTTTTTTGAAGTATTTGAATACAGTGTTATTTCTTGCAAAGACATTATTATAAAAATAGTTAAAGAAAAAAAGAAAAAGAAAACAAACTGAAGGACTAAATCACTAGGAAGAAAAGACAACCATTTTTGTGTTCCTGTATTTCCCCATCAGAGAATGATAGTAACTGCAAAGATATATTTGGTGTCTGAGGTAAGGACAGAAAATCTCAAAGCACCTGATAAGGTGTTTTTCATCTTAACACTTTTCTAGTTGACACTAAAAAAGGAGGGTTTTTTTCCTTCAAAAGACCAATATTTAAAGGGTGTTGATTTATGTAAATCAATAATTTATCAACTTGTTCTCTTTCTTTGCTGCCAACCAGATGCTTCTAGCTTTGCACTGCCAGACGATGTCAGCTGCAAAGCATAATGGCCTTGTGCTTCATGTAGAAATAAGAACATAAATATTTTAAAAATCCTGCTACAGGAAGTGAGGGGGAGTTAGGTTGGGGGTGAGAGATTTTGCTGGTTTTCTGTGAGAGTACTGCAGGTCTACATATTTTATGGGCTGGTTTTATCAGAAGTGGAGGCAGGGACATTTCAGTCTGATTTTTATCTCCTAACAAGACTGACAGACCCAAGTCTTTTCATGGCAATTTGTTGAAGACATCTGGTGAAGCTTTCTAGGGGATGAACACACAGCAGAGTGTTTCTCTGGTGTCAGTTGGCATGGCAACTAGTAAAAGACTATTCAACATCCATAGGTTTCAAAAAGGTTGAAGCCTAGTTGAAAATCCATTTGGGCTCCTATCTGCAAAATTCTCCTTTTGAAAATGCACTAAACCTAATTTCAGGGAACCAGGCTGAACCAGTAAGTACAATTGTGGAGCCTTCTGCCTCAAATAATTTCCAAAGCACAGTATTAATGATTCCAGGAAGCAGAGACCTGAGATGATAGACAGCATTACCGGCACTGTACAAAACAGAATATTACCAGAAGGCTGGTAAAGACTGCTGAAGCCTGGGGGTAGTGCAGGGAAAGATGAGATGAGACAGAGGGGAGGAAAAAATACTGTTATCAAAGTTTAATATAATTATTATCATGAGTCACCACAGGCAAATGACTGATTATGCTTCATCTTTATATATTAACTAACATAAAGTTTATTCTATATGAGGCACTCCACTCCCTACTTGGCAAGATCATATCACTCAAACACACCCAACAGCTACACAATATAGACTGCTTATTTAAAAAGACTGTCATAGGAAAACAAAATCTTAAATAACAGTAACAACACATTCTGCACAAAAAAACCCAAAAACACCACACCAGCAAAACCCCACCAAGTACATTATCTTTGATGGACAGCTTTGTGAATATTGAGAATTTGCCTCCTTTGGTGTTGTTTTCCCATAGTTCTTAGCCTAATCATTAACATCTGCAATGCCAGTGAAAGATTTGACTTTTGAGAAAAGATACATTTGGAGTTTGCTTTTTTCTGAACCCATCCCTTCACAAATACAAGTGGCTTTACAGCTGTTGCAAATCTGTAGATTTTTAGATTTAAAATGGTTTATATAATGAATTTTGTGGGAGCACACTATATCTGGAGCTGTAACTGGAGAACCACGTCAAAGACAAGTGTGGATCATCTCAATGTACAAGCTTGGTTATGGAAACAAGATATTCCTTCATTTTTTTTTTGAGGTGGTGTATAAAAAATAGGAACAACCAGTTAAAAGAGTCAGTCTGGGGTAGAAAATTTCTGTGTATGTTCTGTAGTAGATGTAGTATATGTTTTGTAGTACAGCAGGACTACAGAGAGACCTTTCCAAAGGCCAGAGGACTGTGAAATACATAGTGCCTACAGATTCTTCCTTCTTTTCAGAGAAATTAAGTATACAGATACACTATAAAAATCCAAGATAACCACACTGTTGGAGGCTGCCTGTTTCAGTGTGTTTGGGACCATATACTCATTCAGTAAAATAGGAATCGCTATATGGAGAGTAGTCTGTGTGTATATTTCCCTTTTATGCATGATTTTTTCATCTGCTACTGTACTACATAGATTATTTTGGAATTTATCAGTGAGATATACTTTCTCCTTAAATAAAATTTAAAATGTAAGAGGAATCGATTGCTAAGTCTGTGTTCAAAATGCTACATTGCAGTACAATGTTTCCCCTCTACCTGGACCTCCTTAGGAAACCAGATGTAGGCCTTAACAAGGGTTATCCAGGTTAAATACTATTGCAGTAAACTGTACAGCAATGGGTAATCTGGCTCTAATTAAAGTTAAAACTTTTTCCTCTTCCCTGCCCCCAAAACTTTGCCTGTGATCTTTTCAAATTTATAGCAGGGAATAAAAGAGAATTCCTGCCAAACCTATTGCTCCTCACCCCAAATTATGATTATATATTCTTCTTGACTATGAGAAAGAGACAAATATGTATGAATTTTTGTATGAATTTAAAACTTGCAGTAGAAGCACAAAGTTCTTCTTTTTTTCACTAACAAAATTACATTTGCTATCCTAATATTGTTGTTCTATGAGTTGATGTGGGTTGTTTCACTGTAATCTCTCTTCAATTAGACATCTAGTCCCCAGTGTTTCACTTAACAGTTTTGGATCTATGTAGGTGGTTCAGATAAGATAGATTCAGTCTATAACTATGTGTTATTGAAGCACTCTAGGAGTGAGCTCTCTTATTAAACATAAAGTTGGTGGAAATCTTTATTTTGATGTTTTCTTTCTTGGGACACAAATATATGATCATGTGTGTTAGAAGCAGAACAGTTGAAAGCTTGTGCCACCCTGATATCCTATTGATATTTTTTTAGAAGTAAAGGAACAATGGCTATGGGAACTGCTAAAGTGTAGGACACTTCATTTCAGGAGAGTGAGGTTTGATACAGAATTCACAGAATCACAGAACTGTTGAGTTTGGAAGGGTCCTTTCAAGACCACCTGATCCATCCTCCCCATGCTGCCCAGGATTGTGTCCACACAGCTTTTGAAGACCTTCATGGACAGAGATTTCACAACCTCTCTGAGCAACCTGCTCCAGCACTTGGTCACCCTCACAGAAAAAAACGGTTTCTGACATTCAAAGGAAACCTCCTGTGTCTGTCTTTGTTGCCTCTTGTCCTTCCACTAAATAACAGTGAAAAGAGCCTGGTCCATTTTCTTTGCATCCTCCTTTCTTATTTTTGTAAACTTCAGTAAGATTCCCCCTTTTATATACGCTGCTCCTAAAGCCTGTGATTCAATTTGCTCCTCCAAGAAGCATGCATTTGCTTGCCTTTTAATTCAATGAGAAGAAGCCTACTTGCATTTACATTATTTAGTTCTTTTTTAAGGGCAAATACTTAGCAAGCACTCTGTATGCATACTAAACCAGTATGGCTGAAGCTAAACTCGTCCTAGATGCAGGACAAGATAATGGCAAGGGCTTCAAAATGTTTAGCCTCTGCTACGGGAATGACTGCAGACGTTGTTTGTTAGTCCCTATTTCTATTTTGGGGCAGTAGCATTTGTTTTAGTCAGCAATAGTTTTGAGTATTGAAAATCTCCTCGTGTGACCAACCGCTTCTATTAAACGGATAGGTAGTGTCCTAAAGTTAATCCAATTAGATGTAATTTTACCCTTTTTGTTTTGTTTCTTGAGCATATAGCAGCATAAATTCCATACCAAGGAGAAAACACCCCATTTTCCCGCAAAATACCTACATTCTTTGTCAGGTGAATCAACACATTTATCTCTACAAGACACTTTGAGGAAACAAGCACCTTGTTTCCAATTGAGTCATCTGCACTGAAGGCAGCCCATGGGCTTCAGCCCCCATAGATATGTGGACAACCCACCTACAGCAGCTACTTTACAGTGCCTGTGGGCAGAGCATTTGTTCAGTTACAGTTCCTCTCTTGATCAGTTCTCATTCTCTGTATGAAAATAGCAGCATGCCGTTAGGAGTACAGCTCGAATGAGCATGTTATTCCAGTCTGAATTCCTCGTTAGCTCCAATACTAAAACTTTTGAGAGATACTAATTAAAGAGGGAGGGGTGTGGGGAGTTAGGGAGAAAGAAAGACATTAAATCATCTTGTTCCATGCTTGAAATGGCGATTAAACTTCATTTGCCCTTTTTGTTGTTCTTTAATGTCAATACAATTGATTTACTAGTCTTCAGAAAAGGGATCCTAGATTTATTCCTTCTACCTTTCACTTTGTGTACATCCAAGTGTTAGATTCAATTTTGAATCTAACTTTCTCTCAAGATATGCTTATTGCAACCCATTTCTGGATATTTCTTGTGCCTGACTATATCAATCCCCCCTACTTTTTTTTTTATTTGATATATAATTAAATAGAACATTTTAATTAATAGAATCTTTTAATTAAATAGAAACTACTTCTCATGTGTCTTACTAGGAATCCTCTCTACCAGTGCAAAAAAGAGATTTAATCTTTTGAATCTCTCTTCTGCAGAGATTCTCTTCTTCCTAAGAAAACTATATGCCACAGATATCAAATTATTTGAGTGATCTTCTATGATATTATTGCAAAGCCTTAATAAATAGTCTGTAGGAGGTTGCGTATCTTTATCTTTGTTTCTGCAGTTGTAAGTTATGTTGCTTTATCACTAAAGAAATAGCAGAATGGTTATTATTTAATTATTTAAAAGTTTCTGACTTGATAAATATTTTAAAGATACATTAAAATTATACATTATCTTTAGACAACTTAATTTTGATTGGCTACTGATTAATAACTGAATAAGTGACTGGCCTTCAACATAAAATATACAGATTACTTAAAATAAATTCTGTTTTCAGAATATCCATTATCTAATCATGTGTGATTTAACAAAATGATTTAGAAGAGCAACCAGACTTAAACAAAATTGACCCTCCTAAAAATTCTTCCACTACAGATGGTGATTTCTAACCAATCATGGCAGGGAGAAGCTATTACTTTATTCTACAAATAAAGGCATGCTTTAAAGGTTAAATAAAAGTGAATGGTATAACTCACTCCAGTGAATTTTTCCCAGCTTACTCCCCCAGATGCAACTGCTCTCCATTTTAAACCCAGACTTCATTTTTAATTAATACATATCAAGCTGTTCTTAACCTGTTTTCAACACAGTACTCCCAGTCACACTTTAAACTTCAGATATCCTTTAATAAAAATAAGCTGTGTTAAGATCTCAGACAGCTCAGGCACTCACATACACTCATTGTTTTCTGTTCCAAATCAAAAAAGTGTGCCATATAGTAAATCTCTTTTCTCTGTGACCCTTAGTAAAATGTTAACTGAAAAGCTTAGGTCTGATGGACTCAAAGTGCTGTGTGATCACATAGGCTCTGCTGCAACTCTGAGGCTTGCAGCCAGGCACAGCATCAGACACTGGATGAAGTAAAATTTTGCCTTGGATTCTGACAGCTTCTGGGCAACTAGATCGTGCCAAAAACCGACACAGCCAAATCCCTCACTCCTTCCGTGGATTTGGCTTTAAATTTGGCTTTAATTTTTTAAAATTAGGTCGAGGGAAAGATCGAAGCTCTAGAGCAGAATTTAAATATTAAAAAAAAAAAAAAATTATGCAAACTTTTCAGTCATCAGTCACAGAAATGACCAAACTAATCATCAGGTTTCTTTTTTTTAATTTTGACTGGTGATCTGTCCCTAACAACCACAAGGAACTGAATATTTCTCACTATGTCCTGATTGGATCCAGCATCCAGGTCTTCTTTAGCATAACTTTCATGTAAAAGGATATGTCTACCTAGCTGAAGCTCTCCAGAGAGATCAGATAATCAGCTAAAGTAATGCTAAACACTTATTCAGGTCTGTCCTAAGAATATCTTTACTTGGTATATTGGCCTGTCTCTCAGGAAACTGGAATTCAGTCATGTAGGCATCTGAAGCGTTTAAAAACCTGCAACAGGGGAGGAGAAATTCTGCTCAGTTTTATTAAAGGCCTGCTCAAGCATAGAAGTCCTTCCCTGGATATTTTAACAACTTCTTGATCTGGAAAAACAGTGTCTCAAAATAAGGATGTTATAAAGAAACCTTACTGTCTGTGAGGAAACATTTTTAGCTGTAATTTTTACATGATTAGTAATAGATTTTGCTTAGTTATGCAAATATGCTGTATTTTATACACAGTGCAATTTGATTTGAAGCAGCTGCTTTGAACTGTTGTAAATGTATAATAAAATTTATTATCCTAATACATATATATTTAAAATTTTATTGAAATTACAAATTTTCCCCAGTTTTTAGCATCAGTATAATTCAATTCATTTCAACACTCAATGTATCCCCTTGTACCTAAGAACCTAAGTTTTGCAAAGCAAGGGAAAAGGATAGGTGAACGTACACTAAGGATCTTTAGCTGTTCAAAGCTAAAACTATTAAAATGCAATCTAAAAATAGGATTTATGTTTTTAATATGTTTAGGCACTGTAACAGCCTATATAGGGTTGTGGCAAATTCATAGTCACCTGAAGCCAAGATGTCAACTTTGACTTTATTTTCCTTCCACTGGGCCCCTTATGTGTCATAATGTTCATTAAATGATGATTCTCTATCTTATACAATGCATGAAGGCAAATTAGGTGTTACTACCAGTAATAATTACCAAAATAAAATTTTATGCCTAGAAAAATTTGTTTAATTTCTAGTCATAGAAATTTTGTTCAATTTCTAGTTTAAAAACTAGAAAATACTGTTTAAATAATGTAATGTCTAAATTTATGTGTTTGTGGTATTATTTCAGCCTTGTATAGTAGTTTGTAATTTAGATTTGGATGTCTGTTTTGACAATGAAGTTCTGGAATGATGTTTAATAGAGTTTATTACAGTTCCTAGGACTTCCAAAGAACAAGGGACATACATGAGATTGTGATCAAGATTAAAGATGCTGTAGATTATTTCTTGGATTTAACAAACATGTGACCTAATTTTTCAGTGACGATAATAAGATTAGGTCTGGATAAAGAATTGTTTCATCTTAAATGTCTTTGAATTTTACATTACCTTTAGCTTCATCAGTCTTTATATCAGAATCCTGAAAGATGTGACATTGCATATTCAGCAAATCAGTGTTCAGTAAGTGTATCATCTTCAAGATCATTTTTTTAATACCAAGAAGTAAACATCATGTTTACTAAAAAGAAGTTCAAACAATAATAAGCTTAATAGGTCAACATCAATAACACACAAAGCTTTCAAAGTTATATATATATATATATAAAACTAAGAATAAATGTAGGGAGATAAATAGAAAACAGAATGAAATACAAAAGATGTCTGTCAAAGGTAGATCATGTCAGATTAACCCTGCTATCCTGGGTTTTAAATGGCAGTTGACAGAGGAAATGTGTTCTGTGTAGTCAGTCTAGATTTCACTAAAGCATTTGATAGGGCGCCACAAGGGAAATTATGAATTGAATTCAATAATATGGGGCTAGTACAAGAACTTTCAAAGTGGATAAGAAGAGCTAAGTGGGAGGTGATAATGGATTATGCTGTGAAGGGAATTACTAGCTTGGAAAAACGTAATGCCATGAATTACCTGTGGACCAATTTTGAGACCAGTCTTATTAAATACATCCTCTAATGCCATGGGCAAATCCAAATTGCAAATGGTGTTTTCTGACAATAATTTTGCAGGGCATCATCAATATAGGGCTCTATTGAACTATTGTAAGATAAATATGGCATGATGAATAGTGTGAGGGAGATGGAATTATTTTCATTGTCACAGGAAACCTGAGGACATGCACATTTTGAAAAGTTGATTGCACTGAGGAAGATGTAGAGAAAAACAGATAGAAATATGTGTATTTTTAAAAGGTAAGAAGTGTGCTGAAGATTGGAATAGACGCCAGCAAGACTGATAGTGAGGACCTGATGGCCTTCAGTGCAATTTTGTTTGAGTTATGCCAAGTCTGGTCTCATGAGCTGAAAGTCTGCTGTTGTTAGATTACATTAGGTGTTCTCAGGAGCATATATTTGGGTTTGCTTTCAACCTAAAATTCATCCAGTCTGAACAATTACATAAAACCCAAAGCACAAACCAGAGCACCTTGAAAAGGCTCAATCAGTTTTGTCAAACATAAATCCCATGTCTAGGAAAAGAGCAAGAATTTTTCTTATTTCTATAGAGAAAATTGCATTTATTTCCTTTAAATACAGAAGAAATTAAATGCAACAAATTATTTTTTTTTAAAAAGATATCTGCACAAAGTACAAGAAATACAAGGTATTTCAAGATACAAGATATCTGTACAAAGTACAAAGTATCCATACAAGAAAAGTGAGTACAAAAAAACCTAAAATAGTCTTAAAATAGATGGAATTTTCTAATTATAAAAAGGTAAGGTTAAAGAAGGTTCAGAAAATATAGGTTTTCAGATCACGTAATGAATCCTACTTTAAACTTTTGTGAAATTCATCAGTATAACCTCCTGAAATGAAACTGAATTTTCAAGAACTTCATTGCAGCAGAAAGACACCAAAGCAAGCTGCCTCAGATATTAATTGGGGTTTTTTTCCCTAAAAGTTAATACAAAAGAACGGTAAAATGGGTGAAAGGTAATAAGTAATTTAACAGGTGTATTTTTTCAGATTTTCTCTAAAAAATGTTCAGGTTTGTGTTCAGCTCCAATATGACTTGGACTCAAGATAGATCATACTGATCTATATTGAAAAATTCATTAGCAATAGAAATTTTTGAAGTAGTAAAGCACAGTCTGCTGTTGTCAAACTGCTTAACCTTTTGGTCTGTTCAACTCTGTCTTTCTAATCATAAAAACATTTAGGTTGTTACTTTACCTATGTAACTTTGAAAAATCTAATTTTCTTACACTGGAGGAGCAAGAGCTGAAAGATATAAAGAATATATAGACCAAACTCATTGTACTGTTGCTCAAGAGAGGAAAGATTCTTTGCCTGAGAGAAGAGTGACAAAATTCTGTTCAGAGGGCATATTTATCTTGAAATATTTGGAGGTGAATTTACTGATTAGAGGGTATGCACAAACCTTATCTGTGCAATCTGAAATGCAAGAGAAGGGTCCATGAGTAAATCTACTCTCCTAATACATTATCAATATACACAACATGCATGTATATACATATTGAGCATAATAACTGTATATATCTACTACGCATATTATTGCAATGCACTTCTCTTTGCTGTCGTCAATTTATATTTCATATCTTTTACCCAGGGATTTGTTCTTGGGAGAAAAGGACTACTCAGTCCATTAGCTGATCTGAATTTATGATGATTAATTCCTTGATGCTCAGCCATGACAGGAATTACTCTGCTCTAATGAGTAATAAATGTGGATAAGTCATGTGTCCCTATGGATTTCTTGGCCAGAAATTGCATTTAGAAGAAGGCTAATTGTCTAAAATTTATCCAAATTCAATACAAATTTTATTGCCACTAATTGCCTTTCCAGGTTTTGCAGCATTAAAGATATTTAAATGTATTTGTCATAGCACTTCTGTGAGTGTGTAATTCTCAATACTAGTAGCAACTTCCATCATATTTAGGATTTTCAACAATTTCTGTAATTCAGTACTAAATCATTATGAGAAGGAACACAATTTTCTATGTTTAATACCATAGCAGATCATTATTTAAATTTTTTTAATGTCTATGTCATAAAACTGTCTTTACTACTCTTGTTTTTTAATTCTGACACATTTTAATTACCATGGCAGCGTTATAAGCAGGAGATACTGTAATCAAGTGACACCTGCTATTGCCACTAGACTTGTGTCAGAATTACCAAGATAAACTCCGATTTTCAAGTGGTTGCATGCCAAATGGTGTAAATCACTCTAAGCTTGATCTATAGAAATCTTCACAGCTTTAGGCTCTGCATAAGTATTATGCAGGGTGGAGAAGAGATTATCATCACAGCACTAGCAGTGCATTCAGGATTGACTGACGATGTCACTGTACCTGTGTCTCTGTTCCCAAGATGCAGTTTCCAAGGCCCTGGCAAACACTGTATTTCACAGAAGTGCTATTGTTCAGGTCAAATGTTTGTTGTGAAAAAAAAGCTACAATGTGCTTAAGAAAGGTGGTTCCATTAGGACGTAGGATCAATGTCCGTTTGACAAGTTTATTCATTGCGTACTGGAGATAGATTGGAAAGCCTATTGTAGGAATTCTTTTACAATTAGGGTCACAAATGTTCTGGAACACACTGATCTTAAACTTTATGCTCTTGAAATTATGCTTTCACTCAATTCTACTGCATATTCCTCTGGACTCAAAAGAAAAAAGATGAAAAAGAAAGATGGAAACTTGCCACTTAATGTTTTATGATGCATTAAAAACTTCAATGCATGAAATTCAGCTAGCACAGGTTACCATATTTGCAACTGTTTTGATGTCCTGTTAAAATCAGGTGGCTTTTTGGTTTTCTTTTTGAGCAGGCAGTCTTTGACTTTGCCATAAAAATCATTGTTGTTAAACAGAACTGACCAATTTGCTGACAATTTCTTGCAGAGGTCAAAAATGAGCCCAGTTTCTTGGTATTCTGACCTCCCAAACCAAGGGCAAAGGAGAGAACAGGGAATGAGTTTCTAGAAGGGACACAGCTTTCTTTTTACATGTTCAGGTTGTGTGTCAAGATTGCCCTTCCCTCAATCTAAATTATGGTTAGAGTCCACATGGTTAAGTGAAACTGGGAATGATACAGAGATCGATGACTCACAAAGTCATGAATCCTGTGCAGTGATGACTTACAAAGAGGTGAAGAATAGCGTGTTGCAATCCTCACATTGCCATCCTTTCGAAAGAGGTAGGCAGAGGTTGAGCCATTGATAGAATCTTTCCTTCCCACCCCTAGGTGCTCACACCCGGATGAGCGGACCCCCAAAGCTCTCATTTCCACTGTATGTGCGTCTTTGGGCTGTCCTCCACTATCCACCGGTGGACCCAATTTGGAGTGGTGCTGCCTGTACATTTATCTATTTCTGAGAAGTCATCCTTGTTCCATGCTCATAACTTCTTAACTTCAACTTTAGGTGTGAGTAGTCTCACCATGATTTTACCAAACTGCTTTCTTTTGCCTTGATTGCAGTGTGCTCAACAGGGCTTTGTTCCAACCAATGAATAAAGTTTATTTTAATGTATAGGAGAGTCCCTACCTGGTCCTGTTGAAGTAAAAAGAATTTTCTTGCATGCTTAAGAATTGGAGCTGCTGAATCTTGAGAATGAGACTGAAGTCAAACACAATAACTGTCTTCAAGTATGCAAAGGTCACTGTGAGAAAAAAAAAGAGATCATCTGTTTGCCATGTCTATAATATATAGCACAAAGAGTCATAGGTTTACATTTTATCAAGATATAATGTGGGATGTGAAGAGAAGCTTTGAAATATTAATGATGGGGAGGGAATAGGTGTGGGCATAGACAGTAAAAGTTGTGGAATCATCATCATCTGAGTATTGTGCTCTAAAATGATTTTTTCTTAGGGAACATAGCCTAGAAAATCTCTCCAAGCTTCTTTTGCATTTTTAAATAATTTTTCTCTCTGCTGCTGGAAAAAGAACAGTTTAGAAATATCTATGCCATAAATGATGCCAAAAGTTCTTGAAATCTGGGCATTTGAGCCATATACACAAAGAGTCAGGTTTTCTCAATATCTTAAATCCCAAAAACTTGTGATCTTTCCATTGATGAAAAATTAGTCTTTTCCAATTGGCTGATCACTGACAATGTGCAGTGAGAACATTTAGTTAAAAGTCATTGTCAAAATATCTCAATCTCAGTGATGAAAAAGGCACAGGTGTGCTCCGTGCAACTGTGAGATGAATAATAACAAACCTATTTATAGTCTATTTTTAAACTTGTTTAGAATTTTTCAGCCAACGTTCTTTATCAAATCTCAGTTATTTCTATCAATAATGAACTTGTAGTATTTCTAATCCTTTGGCTTTCTGCTTGCAATCTGTTCAAAATTGTGCCTCTTTTTTAATTTATTACTGGTTTTGCTACTCTCATATCACTCTTTACTTAGGCAACTGCATTGACTACTTCTAAAGCTGAGAATCAACTTCAAAATTTTATTGTTAACATTAAAGGCTCTTCAAACCTTTCCCCTTTTCTATTTGTGAAATCTGGTTCATGTTTATGGCCCCCTCTCATAATTTATGTTTGGCTTCTGACCTGTGTCTCCTCCATCCCTACCATTTGCTGTGTCAAAATATCAGGCTTCTCCTCAATTAACACTGCTATTTTGAAAGTTTTGTCCCTTTGTAGAGTTCTTAAAAGTAAACCATTTTCCATGGCTTTCTGTGAGAATACTATTGAGAGACATATTTTATGCCTTACTGTGTCATTCTTCCTTTGTTATTTTGCTGTACTCTGATACTTAAGGGTTAGAAGTTATTGAAAAACAAAGCAGTTATGTTTTTAAATACTCAGCTTATGCTGTTGTAGTTTTTATTATCCCTAGATGTAATTGAATTCTCAGTCATGACACACATGGATAAAAAACGTTGTAATCCTGGAGCTGGAAATGTCTTGTCATAATACCTACAATACTGAAAATTCAGGGACCAACATTGACTACAGAGGGGAAATGAAGAAAGCGTAACATAGAATTATGGACAATTATCAAGAGGAACTACCGCTTGAGGAAAAAAAAAAAAAACAAAACACCACAAGCCTGATGTATCATCAATAAATATAACCACACAGCAAAAGGTAAAAAAAAAAAAAAAAAAAAGCAGCAAGCATTTAGTTTCTAAGTGATAAAGATATACCAAAGAAAAGTTAAAAAAAATGCTAAGAAACCCTATGATTTATTTAATTTTTTTTCATCAATCTCCTGGTTATTTTATATATCAGTTCACATTTTACTCAGCTATTATTCAAGACTGAAAGCTGCAATTTACTGGGTATGAGTTCCAAGCTGGATGTATTTTTGAGCAATAGAGATTTTTGTGCCTTCTTCAAGAACATGAGCAAAAGATAATTATTTACCGTTAAAAAAATTGTGTCAGCTGCATGCCTCACTCATGCCTCTGCCTGCTTTACCTGTGCTCATTCCTTGGAAATGCAACTGTCTGTTGACAGGTGTCGTGGTGGCTTCTCTTGATCCTCCATTTTAACTCTTTCCTGAGATTTTTAACTGGTTTTGTGTGGCTTTTTTGGTTTGTTTTAGTCTGGGTTTTTGTAATGTGTCATCTTGGGAAGGGTAAAATTAAATTCACTAAAATGCTGTCAGATTGGGGCAGCTTGTTCAACTTATTTTTCTCTGCCTTTTTCAAAACTATAAGTTTTTGAATGACCTTACTCACTGCTATTTTCAAGTCATGGATAACTCAGTTTACCCTCTGCTATGGTGTAACTCCACTGGGACCTTTTCCCACGTGTTATCCAGAAGTGACCTCAGTTTCAAAATGCTTAGTGCCTTTCTGCTCCTTGCAGGCATTCTGCACAGAGAAGAAGGATAATTGAGTGTGATCTGGAACATACTGGCCACATGTAACCAACCTAGCAGGAGCAGTGCAGAGCCTAACTCCTGACCCACAAGAGGAAATTGTTTGGAAAAAGGACAGTTCTCCTGGGCCAAAAAACATCACTGTCTCTACTAGGGTGTCCGGCAGGATGTTAGGCAGAGACAGGGGGAGAAATTGGTCATGCCCAGTGCCCCACGTCCTGACTCCCTGCACACCTGCACATTGGTGCAAGCACATTCTGGACTGGTCCCATGAATATAAGTGCCAATCAGGGGTGAGAAGGCACGGGGTTTGCTCTTGGGGGGTTTGCTTTTGTCCGCTTTGCATGCCCTGAGACAGCTCTGTCTTTGCCCCCAAAACAGGGCAAAGTGAATGGAAATGGAAAAGTTGCTTCAAAATTTTGCTCTCCATCCACACTTCAGGACTTACACGGGCAATCCCAAACTGGGACATAGACTTACAATTTAAATAGTAATGACCAAGTTTCAGCACTTAGAAATATTTCTTAGCAAACTTGATTTGCTACCTCTCAGTTCAGTTTTCTAAATTTTCTTTTATTTTGAGAAGTACCAAGTCATGCCATGAATGAATATATCAGTGAGCAGGCTGCACACTAGGAACTCCCTGGCATCTGAAGATTCCATTAAGTCATCTGATGGGGCATCTGAATCTGCTGGAATGCACTGGAGCTTATGGAAGTGTCAACACCTTTCTTAAATGAGTCACTGTTCACAATTTGGACCACATAAGCAACGCAAAATTCCTTTCTTGGAAGCAAGACTGCATGATTGAATGGATGTTCTCTGAAAGAAAAATCAAGTGTATTTTATATTTTCAGAAATATTTCTGAAAAATTTCTGTAGCTTTTTGGGAAAGCTACAGAATAAAGCAAGTACACATGAAAGCGAAAGAACATATGAACAAAGTAATTTTTATCAACTCTTGAACTACCTTGAGCGGGCAACAGTAAAGTAAATGTTTAATCTTTTTTTCCCAGTATCTTTTTCAGTAATTTGATCTTGTTGAAACAGTTATAGTGTGGAAGGTGATTTTTTTTTTAATAGGGGAAAATTTTGGATTAATGCTGTATTTTAGTTGCTTGACATTTTGTGTATTTCAGGTCTTTAACTGAGATTACACTTTATATAGTACAGACATACTTTTTCATAGTCTTCTGATTTAAATTGAGGTATTTTGAAAAGTATTCTACTTCCTTAAGATATTAATTATACTTCTGCCATAAACCCCAGACTGACTGCACAAAATACTTACTTAAAGAAACAACATAAAATCATGCAAGTAAATCAAAACATATTTGCATAACTTTTGAAAACTTTGTTTCAAATCAGAACATTTATTCATCAAAACTCTTCCTAATTTAAAAATAAAATTTTTGCTCTTATTCATACTATATAAAATAATATAAATAGGTCAAAATTAATATAGTAAATGAGAACTCTGGTCTCATTTAAGATAATTTTCTTTATATTCTGCAGTGTAAGTAATCTAAGGAGTTGCAAGCTTGCAAAGAATGTCTTAAAAATAATTTAAATATTCGACAGTAACATGAGGCCTGATCATGACTTCCACAAGCCATCTGGTCTATTACCCTGAAATATACTGTTCCAGTATGTTTGGTCACACGTAGAAATCTGACATGGTAGCAGGGCTGTCAGGATTGTGACAATGGGGTTGAAACCTGTCTGTATGCCTCGGAGCTGTTCGCCTGTCTGGAGTAGGTGCATGGATACAGAAGGTTGAGCAGACACAATGATTCACATGACTTAGATAAGGGGTTTTTTAGCTTTATAGTGCTGCCAGTGGTGCTGTAAATAAGTTTCTGTCACAGAAATTTTGTAAGAAAATCTGGTGATTGGCAAAGAAAATATCTCTGTTATTACCAGATTTAACATGAATGGATGGCTTTGAGTAGAAAATAGTCTCCAGTGCAACAGTTAAGTAAAAACAAATACACAGTCAAGCTGCTTGAAATGTATTCTGGTTCCCTGTTATTTTCCACTTTAATCAAAAGGTGAACTAAATAAGTACTTCACTTGAGTTTGAGGCTGCAGATAAGCCCTTGTTTTTGATAAAATCTGAGCACAATATTGAATTTGAAGCCATATTGTTTAGTATATTCGACTGAACCTTGGCCATTGACATCATATGTGCTTATCTCTGTCCCAATTTTCTAATCTGTTCACTGAGCTATTTACCTGTTTTACAAAGCATTAAGTCTGAATTAAATGAGGCAGGATTTTGGCCTTTCCTTATATGGCTTATGAGGTGAGAAAGACAAAGCAATGTTTTCTCCTGTTTCTTCACCCCATCATTTGACACTGAAGAAAAATTTCCTCCAAGTCCACATTTCCAGAGGAAAGATGATGCAAAAGGCTGTCAGGGGAACTGTCAGACCACCATTGCTTACTTCTGCACACTCCAGGGATCTGTGGATGTGTAGGGACTCTCGGGCAGCGCTTAATATCTGCCAAATCCTTGGTGATCTTCAACTGAAGACATTATGTACATTAAATCTTCTATAGTTACCCATATGCACATCTCTGCAGCCACTGGGAATTTAATCCTGATAAAGATTTGGAGAAGATAGATTTTGGATGCACAGTGACACATGGGGTCCTTCCTGCCACATAGTGGGCAGCAGGTTGGCATGCTTCCCAGTGAAACCCAGCTACAGCCCCATGATATCCACTTCCTTGTTGTATTTCAGTGATTTCATTTATGATTCTGGAAGGAGAGTTGTATAACTACTGAAGAAATGATTCCTACAAATGAAAAAAAATATAGATCATGGTCTGCCTTCATTCTTTGATACATTTTCCAGATGTGCTAAAAGAGTTAGATAATAGACTAATAGATCTACAGGATCTATTAGTCTCTTTAGAGAGTCTTTCCTCCTGGCCGTTCCGTTAGAGCACCTTCTCATACCGAAGTGTTTTGTATTGAAATTGTTGACTTGCTTGCTTAAAATTGCGCATCTATTTTTTTTCAATATGTACAAGAATATCCAATATCTTAGAAAATGTTATTGCTACTTGAGATTAGAAAGATGTGTGTCTGTTCAGAAATGCGTGGATGTCTTTTAAATCAACATTTTTACTTTACGGGATGCTCTTCTGTGCTTTAAAGTGTATATATATTCTGATACATCATATGTTCATTTGTTGTCTTTGATCTGAGGCCTTTGAAGAGCAGTCTGAAAAGTGCAGTAATTCTGGCTTGGTGTGAGAGCCCTTGTTGCAAGGGAAGATAATAATGAACCTTGTTACACCCACAATTGCTATCACCAATGGAAAAGAGCTTGGCTGGGGAGCTGAATCATGACCGATGTGTCCCCGAGATGTCTGATTGCAATAATGGCAATGGCTCCAGGTGACTGTTAGCAGCTGGCACAAATTAAAGAAAGGTTTCAGCTTCTGAATCAACGGCTTGCAGCAAAGTGGTGTGGAAGAGCATGTGCTTTCAACTGCATTGGGCCCTATTATTGATAATTAAATCTTTCTCACTTCAACCAAAAAACATGCTGTTATCTTCTCAAGTCTTCAGATAGTTGCATTTAGTAGCTTAGAGGGGTGAACTGTTTCATTAGAAAAGGAAGAAAAATAATTAAAATTATGATGATTTAGAAGTCATATTGGCTGTTTCAGAAATGATCTGCCTGAAACCAGCATGTGGATGTCCTCAACTTGCCGTGCCAAATTTCTGCTAACAAATTTCTGTAACTTTTTATGTGGATTGAAAATACTTCTACTTATATTTCAGAACCTCCATTTTCTCTTTCAGTTTGTGGTATAGTCATGATGTACGTAAAAATCCACTATCCCCTACCCTATGTATCTAGCAAATATTATATCATGTCCATTAAGCATTTTTACAGCATTAAAAATCTGTTAAAAAACACCAAAAGCACCATACATGGACTCCAGTTGAAAATGAGACCCTTGGCTGCTTGGAGTAAAAGGCAGAGATGGAGCACAGAGGGGAAAGAGGGAAAGTCTTTAGTCCAGGCATTTTGACACTGAGTTAGAAATGAGGCTTAGCACCCTTCACATCCTTCACACACAGGAGTCTGTTTCCAGGATGGAAAGAGATCCAGTGTGGCACCTACTGCACACCCAGCAAGAAACAGGACCTGGTGTTCTGCTCCACTTTGAAGCCTCTGTGAGTCACGATGTGCAGAAAGGAAAAGATTTTCTGGAAAAGCAGTGTTTCCCAGGTAACTCCATGTAAGTCTTTCACCTCGGTGCTATCTCCATACATTATAATGAAATTTAAAAGCAAGGAAATGGTGTGGTTTAGGCAAAATAGGGAAAGGTTTTTCCAATCTTAAATAATTAGTATCCTGAGGAGTCCCTCTGAGTTAGTCCACACTCCCTGAGCAAACAAATAATACAAATCTATTTTCATCCATTTGTAAATTCTGAATAGTTTAATGGCTTTTAGCAAAGTAAATCTAGACAGCTTGCTCTGCCTAGTACCTTTTAATAGCAATGCTTGCAAAAAATTCACAAATGTCACAATTGGATTAGTTAAAAAACACTGAATCCCTGTGAACATTTTTGTTGAGAATTATAGGCCACAGACACACACATAATTTATTGATGATCCACAGTAACTTTTTATGTGGTTAATTTAGCCTGTGGTTCCTACCTAAGCCCTGAGATGACCTTATATTTGCCATGTGTATCTGCAGACTGCTGACATGCGGAGACTGAACCTGTCATGGCTTCAGTTTGATTTAGTTTACTTCCCTTTGGGGGTGAAGTAACCTAACTGAACTACTACCACCTTAGGTGCATGCTCACATATTATCTCAGTTCAACTAATATATTTTAATGTGATTTTACTTATTTTATTAATTCAGACTAATACTTTCCAGATGTCTCCATATAGACAACTCATAACTAAAACTGAGTCTTACATTCCATATAGTTCTGGGGTTTTTTACTGTGTTGTTGAGTTTTTTTCAAAATTCTGTCTCTGCATTTCCTCTTTCCAAACGTGGACAGCTTCTTTGTCACTCTCTAAGGTTTTGCTCCTTACATAAATCACCCAGGTGTCCATATTTCTCTTTTATCTTGAATAAGCATGGCATGCAGTTTGCGCTAGTCTTGAATTAGTGCAAAAACAAAGGTTGTATTGTTAAATTGGAATGCTTTTGTAAATGTTCTTGATAAGGCTGTGCCAGGTTCAGCTCTATGTAATCTGCAGTGTATATACAGCTCAATTTAGTTATATGGGGAAAATATCTTTCATTTTAAAACCAAGTTCTTCTGTAACACTTGCTAGCTTTTGATATTTGTGCTTGTGATCATTAAACACATTATCTTGTACATCACAGATCTCTCACATGCTTTAATACATACATGTATAACTTTGTATGTAACAGATCATAGAAATTAATTCAGCTTTTAGATAGAATTTATTAGTGTATACTAGCAGATGCTCTATCGCACATTAAATTTTATTTCCTACACTCACACACTTCAATACAACATAAAAGTTTCTTTTTCTTGTAATGCTGTTATTGATCTCCCTTTTAAAAATGTCCAAAATTTTTTCTGTATCTCGAAGGACTGCAGCTGAGAAAATGTGGACTGCTGCTTGAAGAAATTTAAGTTTGTTCAAAAAAAGAAGAAAAAAAAACCATTTTATAAAGAATGAACAAAAATAAATTATGAATGCTAACCACAGCTCCACAATTTTTCAGATTTTTCCTCATACTCCAGATGCAAGCTCAGACATTTTTGGTAAGGTCTCATTATTAGAGCCACATAAATTTATATATATATATATTTATATTTATATATATTTATATATATTTATATATATATATATATATATATCTTTATTAAAAACCCAAATATATATTAAATGTCTAATATCTAATACCCTTTAATATATAATATATAATATATATATTATAATATAATATATATATTATACTATATAATATATATATTATATATATATATTATATAGTATACTATACTATAATATAGTATACTATATATATATATAGTGTGTGTGTATATATATTATATAGTATACTATACTATAATATAGTATACTATATATATATATAGTGTGTGTGTACATATATTATATAGTATACTATACTATAATATAGTATACTATATAATATATATTAATAATAATAATGTAATTGGTATAATTCTGTTATATGTAATATAATATGTATTATATATTTACTATATGTTATGTATTATACATTATATATTAAATTATATATTATATAACCTGTCTTCAGAACCAAATGGTCCCAGTGAGTCTAAGGTCCTAACAAATTTCACAAACTTCTCCACCTCTAGTATGCCCCAGCACAAAGCTTCCTGTGCATAAAATGTTGGAGAAGCAGGTCTGCTCGACAGGCTCACAGAGAGCAAGCTCCACACTGACACCCTGCACGCTGCTGTGTGCTCTCAAGGGCACTCCAGCACTGATGAGTCTCCCAGGGGTCTTCAAGCACTGGTAATTTGCCCAGTCACTTGAGGTTGACGCAGAGCTACCTGCTTGACATGTCTATGGGACAAATGCACTTCAGAGACTGAACAAAATAGCAAAAAACACATTTATTAGCCATGCCCTACCCCATATGTATAGCACTAGAGAGGTATATATGCCAGCTTAAAGATGAAATAAGGAAAAAAAATTATTTTGTCACTTAATTGCAAGAATAGTGTCAAAAGATTCTAGAAATAAACTAGGTGTGAAAGGAAAGTCCCAAATTGCAAGCGGAGAAATGACAAGGACCTCCATTTTCCTGACAACTTCCTTGGGGAAAGGGAATTGTTCTAAGGATGGGTTAGGCAGCGCTGACAGCTTGTCTGTCTGATTTGTGCAAAGCACAGTGCCTCATTCATCTTGATTTTCTCTATAATTTTTTTTTCTCAGTGAAGTAATTAGCAAAAGTGGTTATTTCCATATAGTAGTGGTCAGATGATTTAAAAGAAAAGAAAGGAAGAAATTCTCATTTTAAAAGCAAGAGACCAAGTACAGCTAGGAGAATATGTAGTAAATTCATCCCTGAAAAATAAAATTTTGCAGTTAACGTTAGCCCAAAAACTAGTTTGTTTATTCAAATCTATGATCTTGTCATATTTGTTTTCTACCCTGAACACTTAGCAAAGCTTACCAGAATTGAACTCTGGGATCTCAATGTGCATTTTAATCAAGTAATTACCTGAAAATAAAACAAGGACATTCTGAAGTTTGTTTATTTTTCTGTTAAAAAAACCCACCCAGTTTACTTTGAAGTTAATTTGTCGTATATAGGGATTTATAGCAAGGTTTGAGACTGTAGACATAACATGGTAACTGCTTGTAACATCCTGACAGCCACTTTTGATTGTAACGTATGGGTATGGGTGTTGTACTATGCTAGTTTCTGAATCTGGGATCTTTGTAGGACTGTGCATACAAATATCTCATTAAGTTTGTTCAGCAAATGAGTGCGTTTGAATTAATTTCTGATCTTGTTGAAAACTCAAGTTCCGGGTGGTATTTTCTCTGAGTCCTTGACTTTGGAACTTGATTCTTCCATTGATCCCAAAAGTTAGCTGGCCCTAGGTCACTCTCCAAGACAAATTTACTGCCTCCTTCTGTCTGAAGAAATCCCTTAGGAGGGAGTTGGAGTCCGTCCTTCCATTGCAAAGGATTACTGGGTTCACATAGATTTCTCTGATTTTTGCTGTTTAAATATACAAATCTAAGAGCTCAATAGCTCATTTTACAAATCAATCAATAAAATAATATTTTTAAAATTTATTTTTAGTGAGCCATGACTTACTGTCAGCTACTTGGAATGATCTGACAAGTGGTTGTAATATATTTTCTCTTTATTTTCTCTCTTGCTGAATTCTTCTAAGCCCTCTCTTATTAGCAGCATACAACTCTTTTTAATGGTTCAATCTAATAACATTTTGTTTGCTTGTGCTGTATGCTATGCGTTCTTTGATGAGAGCAGATTTGTAACTTCTATGTACAGCTAATTGGATTTTTTGGTTATCTCATTGAAGCTAACCAAAATGACCTTCCCATGAAGTGGAAGTCTGAAATATTTTCTTTCAGAAATAATAGTCTTTTCTTCATGATATATACTTGTTGTTTCAGGTTGCCTAAATATTCCTTTTTTCTCTTTCTTTTTCTGTTTTATCCCTGAAGGGTATCTGCCTTCTATTCAGAGTTACATCTCTACAGTCACACTTTCAAAAAACATGAGTATTTCTGTACTATAAGCTATTTGCAACGGAAAGTAAGATCTTGAGTGTATGACGAAAACATTTTAAGGGGATTTTATCCTAGAAGACCAGTCTCAAAAAGCCAATTAAACAAGCCTCACGTAACATTTGTAAAGTAGGAAAGTATTACCAGTTAATGTACAGATGACATGAGAGAAAGGAAAAAGCACAGAAGGGGATTTTTGAAAATATTTGTAAGTTTACATAGAAATTAATTATTGAGTTAAGTATATGTACAGATAGATCATTTTGGTAGTCTCATAATACATGACTAAAGCAGAATTTTAACTTCAGAAAAACATATTCTGCTAGGTTGCTTAAACGTGAACCATAAAAAAAGAGATCAGAAACCCTTCCATCCACCTCTGTAGTACTGATGATAATAACAATTAATTTCTTTAATGATAAGGTTTTACTTAATTTTTCATGAAACTTTTCCTGTGATGCTTTCATGTTACTTGTTTAATGCAGCTTTTTCAAGTTTTACCATGAAAGAGTCCTTCAAATTTATTGTCAAATGTACTTATCCACATGAATATGTTCCTCATATTGCATGTTCCTTTATTGCTTTCAAGACTGTCAGGAATGGTCTGAAAAACAACTTAAACGAACACGTAATTTTAGGAGTCTGTTCGCATGCTTGGATTGTGGGGCTCTGTGAATAGCTGACAACTGCAGAGATTACCAGCTGAGCTATACTGACATATCCCAGGAAAGAGGTCACATCCTAGCATAACAGGCCTGAGTTGTGATGTTGGAGCTGTTGGTAGCTGCTTCCAGACGGGGTCCTGTGGGCTCGGGGTCCCTCTGCCCTTAGCGCTGTTCAGAGAACAGACTGCAGATTCCTGTCCGCCAGACCCAAACACTTCCGCGTGCCTTTTCTTTGCAAAGAAGATAAACCTTTGCATCCATGGACAATTTGAAAATGGGAGAAAAAGGGGAGAGACAGTGCATCCAGTCCATTATATCTGTTTATTGCAAGAAGGCCCCTAGATATTTACAGGAAATTCCAATTGCCAATCCTGCTTTGAAAATTTCTCCTGTACGTATTGGCAATACATGTTCTGCATACTGGAAAACTTTATTTCTCTTATTTTTTCCTTTTGCAGCCTGGGTTGAAAAACCTACTTAGTGACAGATTTTTTTTTTTTTTTTTTTTTTTTTACACAAAATGTTTTTTTAACACTATATTCATGTGTATTTTATGGGTATTCACCAACTGCACAAGATATAGGGGAAAAAAGCAAAATGAAAACATATGAAGTGGCCAGCACCCTTCATATAAGACAATCTGAATATTTTAAGCTTTTTCTGACACAAGTACCATGTAATTTTAAGGTATGAGGGAAGGAATTAATCTTGCTTTTAACCACCTGTATTTGCACTTTCTTTCCCACAGATATGCTTTTTAATTTGCCAGCAATTTGTAATGACATGATTATAAAATTCCTTGAGACCTTTAAAGTCATTCCATTTTTCTATCCCATTTTGTAATTTAGTGAACTCTTATTGATTACAGAAAGATTTCCTTAGCATCACCTTTCTTTATGGCACCTAAATATCAACTAAACTGGCACCTTCATATGGAAACGTGCCCTTCTTTCAAATACTTTGGAGAGGGAAAGAAACAGTCTTTTGTTATTTAACTGATTATACACATTCTACAATACTTGTTTACAAATATTGGTTTTGTTTCTATTGCTGTTTTGCATTCTGAATCTCTCCTTTTCCAGGTTTCCATAGCAACTCTTGTACAGCTTGATCATTAGAAAGAAATTCTCTTTAATTGATCTCCTAATGTATAGCTTAATAGTAACCGTTAAGCAGTCTTTTGTTTCCAGGTCATATTTAAGGTTCATACATTTGCATAAAAACATCTCATTAGCTCAAACCAATCATTATTAGTAATTTTCTTCCTTTAGTTTTTTAATAACTAAATCCTTCATTGAGGTTTTACAAATAGCAAATATTTATAGCTTGTAGAAAAGGCTTTCTCAGTAAGCCTAGATGCTTTGTTTCTGTAAGCAGCAAGAAAATTACAGAGCTTCAAAATTTTGATCACATAATACAAAAAGAAGGTGTCTTTTTCTCCAACTGAAATTTAAATAGACCATGCTAACTACAGGCCAGAGGCAATATTTAGCAGTAAAATTGCAATATAGTACAAGCTTGTACAAATATTAATAATGACGTAAAAAAATGCCCAAGAATAACAGCAAATTTTCCCAATGCCACTAGTACCATGAAAGACATTAAATTCTTGCACTAAAGTGTATTTCTCATGGCATTGTTACCTGAAACAAAGTGAAGATAGGTAAAAGAAAATGAAAATTGCATATAGACATTAATTTTTATTTGACAATAAGATAACCAATTTGATCTCTATGATTGCACCATGAGGACTTGAATATAATCTTGTACTCCTCAGCACATGTAATTGCAGATCTATATAGTTATGAAACGAGTTTTATTGAGGATCCATTGTGTATATGTACCTCTGCAAATATGCAGCTAACTTCATCTTCTTGTGTATGGAAGTACTGAAGCATAAATTTGGATAAACTGAAAATAACAGATCTTCCGCTGAGAAGAACTGAGGGGAATCAGCTTTCAGCAGTGCAAGGATACTTTATTTCCCGTGATCTTCTATAACAGGTTTCATATCCCACTCTAAAAGCAGTTAATATTGAAAGAATAGTTTGAAATAATATCATCAGGACAAAATGCATAAATATAGGTCACACCATCATACTAAGCTCCAGAAAATGTAATTAGCATGTGTAACCTTTTCTTCTTTTCCCCTTTTTCTTTTTTTTCCCTCTGGCATCCTTGACCCCTGTGTATCTTTATAGAAGCTATAATAGCATTAACATTATGCTACGATTAAAAAGTTAGACAGCACAACAATGCTGCTTGACAAGATATTTTTACAATCCTTTTTGATGTCATTCTGGTGGGATTGAATGTCCTTTGAACTCTAGCAAATTAAGTGGATGTCAGGGGATGTATTCTCATATGGTATCTCTTTGTGTTATCTGTTAGGTCTCCTCTACTGTTTCCAATGAAGGATTGGTTTGCGTTTTTCCTAGCATCTATAATTTTGTTAAATAGTAATTATTCATGCATACCATGGAATTCAGAATTAGGTTTAAAACCTGGATTCACTATAAATTTTCAATATACTGAATGTATATTTTAAAAAATTGTATGAAATCGATGAAACCTGAGCTGATAAAAATGCATGAGCTTCTGTTTCCTGAACTATTTTCATCAATTAACATCAGGGTTTAACCCTAAACAGGAACCCAGCCCCCAACATACTGTTAATGTCATTACTGGTTGTATCATATTGTGTGTGCCCTAGTCACATTATACAGGCATAACAATAAAAAAGGGATAGACACTGAAAAGTTCTGTGTAAATTAAAAGCACATTGTCTAGAAGAAGAACCAAAGCTTTTAATAGGGTAAAAAAAAGGGCATTATCATAGCATGAGGTTTCCTTTCCCTCTCAAGGCACCAGATGAAGTGCACCATTTAAGTTGTACATTTTCAGATAGAAAGAAAAACTAATGAATTTTCCTTACACATCTCTGTTTTTTTAAGTATAGTGAGATGAATAAGTTTTTTAGTAAGATGAATAGTGCAAACTACCTTTCCTCTTAAAGGGAAAAAAAACCCAAACCAACCCCACAAAAACCAAAGAAACTAACAACAACAACAACAAAAGAAAAAACTCATGGAATTTCTAAAGAATGTAATGGGGAGAGATGCCATGGAGTGCTTGACAGTAACAGGTTCCAACAAGTCAAGTATCAACCAGGATTAGAGTAGAAAATAAAAGAACCAAGCATGCCAGTAAAATTTACATTTAGGAATCTGGCGCAGGAACACTGTAGTTACTCCACAAGCAGATTTCCATGATAAAGAAAAAGATACAAGGATTGAAACAGAAGCTGAAATTGCTGGTAGAAAGTAGTAAACCCAAGGTAGGTTATGATGACTGTACTGTTTCACTTTGACATGCCATTAGAGGCAAGAAAAGTCCAGTTAATTGAGAGTATAATTGTGCAAAGGGCTGAAAAAATGGAAAATGTGGAAATTCAGCGTAACATAACATACTGAAGGAAAACAGAGGGGAAAATGTTTAATTTATATAGTTGCAATAACTATTTAGCTGTTAAGGTCTGGAGAAATGGATTTAGATATTGATTACCTTGTGCTGAATACTAGAGAGCAGTAACTCTCAGAAAAATACACCGACTCTTTGATTTAAAAAATTTTATTACACTCAAAAAGTATCTTATTAGTGGGATGCTATTAACCATTCAAAAACCAAGATTTATGTTGTCCTCCCTTGGTCAGGATTTGTGTATCAGGACACCATTTTCAACTGGTGAAATCAGACTGTGCCTTTCTTCTTCCCTGAATATGCTGCCTATTGGTAAAAAATATGGAAATTCTTATCTCATGTCTCTGTTGTTTGTGATATCTTGTGCTTTTCCAGTGCACAATTTGTCCTCTGCATTGTAGACAGACGTAACTCAGACTTTTTTCAACACTCATCAGTTTAAGTGCCTCACAAACTTTAGTGGCTTAATTTTTAAGGTGAAAGGCTGTTACTTCCATT
The DNA here is from genome assembly GCF_027477595.1 of Haemorhous mexicanus. Taxonomy (NCBI): domain Eukaryota; kingdom Metazoa; phylum Chordata; class Aves; order Passeriformes; family Fringillidae; genus Haemorhous; species Haemorhous mexicanus. The sequence goes on from NC_082381.1 coordinate 73,913,144, forward strand.
GTACAAATGCTAAGCTAAGGACCAAAGAATTATTTTCTCAGAGAGATTTCTTTTTCTTGGAAGCTGAATACAGATTAGAGTAGAGAATGTTGATTTCAAGATCTGAAAGAGCAATCTGTAGTGGGCACAGATTTTTCTTTTCTCTCTGTCAATTTCCTTCTGCATTGTACTGTCTGTTTTCCCTGCTCCAAGCAATCCCTCCTCCACTTTCACTTCCTTATTTTAATACTGCCTCTTCCCTGTAATCTCATTTGCTCTTTTAGTCTCTCCTGTTCAGCATTTCTCAGTCTTCACATTTCTCTTAAAACCTCCTTACTCACTGAGTTTTCTCTTAGCCTAGTTTCACCACTGAAATACCCCATGAGCTGTCCAGGCTTCATGAGGGTTGCTGAGTATTGGTTTTAGCTCCCAAGTTGTATCTAAGCTCCTCCCAGTAAACTGTGGCACAGCAAGAATGATCTAGTAATTATATTGAGCCAGAACAGTATTGTGTGTCTTTCTTGCCAATTTCTCCTCAATCCAGTGAGAGAACTGTGTTTTAGGGAAAAGTTGGTATTCTTAGTCTCCCTACTTTTCAGTGTTTTGTAACATCTATTACCACATGAGCAAATTAAGGGGAATTACTATTTTCCATGTATGGATGTGATCTCTGCCCTACAATTCAGATTGAGGCTGAAGAGTGGATCTGCTTTATTCATTGACGTGGATGTAGCTGGGAAGCAAAACATGAGTCAGTTCCAAAACTGCCATGCTTTCATGGTGTATTTGTGAGCATGCAGTACAGCTATCAAAGTGTGACTAATCACTCACCTGGCAGGTTGCTCCTTTCTCCATCATCCTGCAGAAATTAAGGCTGTTCCCTTAAAGCATAGGAATGAGAGAACAGAGTAACAGAAGCACATGAGAGAGCTATTTCCACAAAAATTTGAAGGAGGATCTTTAGGAAGTGTTATACTTGACAAATTAATATCTGGTCAAACTGAGTGATAACAATACTATCAGGAGGGAAAAAATGTCCTCGGTGCACAACTACATAAACAGGAGAGAATGGGAGAATGTGTACTATGATATAATAATCTAATTAAATGAATACATAATTCCAAGAAGTGCTGGCCTGACAGGGTGACTTCCTCAACTTTCTACAGGACCTAGATCTTCCCATTTTCTCTTTCTCTGTTTTAAAGTTTTAATAATTGCAGTTTGATTTAAATATAGACTGGAAGTATGTTCAAATTTCTTCATCCTTCTTTCTGAATTTCAGAAAAGAGTGCAGATTTGAAGACCCAGAAATAGTACATAGTTCCTGTCAGGTAAGAGAGAAAGGACAGAATATTCAAAGGATCATACATCATCATACATCAAATATGAAATTTGTATGAAACATGTTCTAATGTATAAAACTACACCACCTTTTGCAAAGTTTAACAGTGCAAAGAACAAAATCACCTAAGACACACTTTTATACTCACTATCATAATGAGTTTTAGGTGAACACAGTTGATTTTATTCAATTTACTTCCCAAAATAATGAAAACAATGTATAACTAAAAGAAATAAATGTCTTCATTAGATACAAAAAGAAATATGTAAATTCTTGATTACATTGAGTGAGAACAAAGTAACATCCTTGAAAGAAAATAAAGAAATGTCTATTTGAGCTAACATTCAAAAAATGAAAAAACAAATATATTGAAAAGTAATATTAAGAGTTGGAGAATATCAAAAGGGGAGGGAGACAAAAAAGAAAGTATAGTTAGAAGCTTTTAAAAATATCATAATTATAAATTGTAATTTAGAGTATAATATGACAGTTCTGAAAGACTGACTGAGAACAAAAACAAGAATAAAAGGAGAAGGATGGTGGGAAAGAGTCAGTGATCACAGAAAATGCCACAGTGAGAATTTGAAAATGAGAGCACAGATGAATAAGAAGACTAAAGTGAACAAAAGAAAGGTGAGAGATGTCAATGAATGCAAGGCTAAAATTACATTTCCTGTAAGGTTTTGGACACACTTATACTGCTTAAGGGAACTGCTTAGAAGACCACTGCATTTAAGAGCCAAAACTAAAAATACCAAATGCATCTAATGCATATTTTAAAAACCACAGTAAATACCCTTTATTTTGTGCAAGAAATATAAAGTGAAATACCATTTTATATATATTCTATATCACTATTCGTCTATAATTCTATATTCTAAATTTTATTCTCCTATATTACTTCAGTAAACCAGAGATAGTTTGTGGTGAAATCAGTTTTCACAACCATCGATTTTAAAGTAAAAAAAAAAACCTGTTAGAGATAATAGACTAATTAACTGTTAGGCATGGTACTTGGGATATTAAAGCTGCAAAAAACCACACCTTCAGCCCTGTGTTTAGTCTGATAAATCAAGAGGTCATCCTGTAGCCTGATAGGGTTGGATTTGCAGAGTACTGGAATATTTCAGGAGTCAATAATTTAAATAAATATTTAGTACTTAACTTATGATATGTTTTATTCCCCAGAAAGTCTTAAACAAAGGTGTTTACCAGTTAGACAGAAAACTCGTGCATTGTCTCCTGTGCAAAACCTTTTGAGGGAAATAAATGGAGAACTATGCCTTGACCCAGCCTAATTTAATGAAATCTGATTTAATAGAAAGCATGCTAGTACATAAAACATGCTAACTGAATTTAGTTGTTACTGGTTACACAGAAATTAGTTCACCACACTGGGAGCACAGCTCAGATAAAAGAAAAAATATTAGACTGACAAAAAATATTTTTAAAGTACAATTAAATTTTCAAGATGCAATATTTAAGCAATGCAATGAAACCATCACACCTTGAGAGTTTTTACATAATTCTATGCAGTCCAAGATCAGCAACATGCTTTTAAAGTCAGGATTAAATTGAATGGAATCCAAAATAAAGATACCTTACTGAGACTGTTCAATTAAAGCCTTCAGAGTTGAGCTTTTGCCTAAGTAAGCTCTTATTTTTTCTTTCCTAAAAAATAAATAAGAAAAGCACATAAAAAATAATGTACTTTCCAGGTATGGGTAGCTGATTGGAGTTAATTATCAAAGTCAAGAACAATTAATGCAACAAGCCAAAACCATAGGAAAATTTTCCCTGAATTTGCCATATACAATCAAATCTTTGTAACTCTTTTACAGAATATAGTAAGGGTAAAAGCTGAATTTATGTACATTTAGGAAACATTCATTCTCTATGTAAAAAACTTAAGCCAAAGTTGGACTCCTGATCCAAGGAAGCAATCAGGTTTGTTCAGCACTCATGTTCTGAAGGTCTATTGCTGTTAAACTATAAGTGAAACATAAATATATGTATAATAGAAATCCATAATGTCATTGGAAATATGAATGTGCCATTGAATCTCATCTAGTAAGGTTTTTGACTGACAGCTCAAGCCAGAGTTACCAATCTGAAACAAAAGAAGAAGGAGAAGAAAGAAAATCTAGACTGATGGAGCAATCTTGCTCCTATTCAAGTCAATATAACACTCTCATTCAAGCATGATCAGGCTCCTTTTGTGCTCTATACTAAGCACATAGGACTCACCATCTTAGTGCAACAGGGCTTACCTGAGGGGAAGGTGAAATTTTAAATTTCTCTTGGTCATTAGACTTCTGATGATCACCAACATAGTCATTGTGATTGTGTTTATATTATAAATACAAGGGATTTTAGTAAAAATTCAACTATTTAAAATCTGAGGATCTTTATTTTTCCTGAAATTTTCAAAATTACAAACTGAATTTAATTTTCTTGCATTTTAAGTAGTTCACTACTTATTTTACCGATATCTTTATATCTTAGTACTTCTTATTCTGAAATGGATAATTATTTTGTTTACGCAGATATTTACTGGGGGTCTATGTGAACAACATTTTACCAGATAAGCATTGTTTTTTTTTTAGTTTTCTGAATAGCTTCATATTTCTTTCCAGCAGAAATCTAGCTGTAACAGGTGTACATTCTTACAAAAATGTCTTCTTTTATATAGATTGAATTAGTGGATCCATGTATCTAGGTGTATTGCATTTGCACAGCAATGGCTTGCTAGCAAGGAGGGCTTCTGGGAAAAGATTCCAGGAGTTGTCTTCACGTTGGCCAGGGGCATCACAGCCACTTCTGAGAAGGACTTGCCCAAGGCTGAGCCCCGTGGTGGTGGTGGCAGCTCCTCAGGGAGGGAAAAAAAGCCTGCTGTACAAGTAGAGCCCAGATAAAGGAACAAGAATGTGTGGGACACATATTCCCAGTCAGTGAAGAGGGACATGAGGTGCTCCAGCTGCCAGAGCAGAGCTTCCCATGTGAGATCACAGTGGGGCAGCTGTGCCCCTGCAGCCCATGGAGGTCATGGTGGAGCAGAGATCCACCTGCAGCTCACAGAGGAGGCCGTGGCAGAGGTGCACACTCTTGAAGGTGGCGTGACACTGTGGACAGCTCTCGCAGGAGCAGGCATGACAGGACCTGTGGATCCCTGGAGAGAGGAGCCCACGCTGGAACAGGTTTGCTGGAGAGATCTGTGACGCTGTAACCTATCCATGCCAGGATGAACTGTAGCCCATGGCAAGGATCCACATCATGGATGACTCTCTTCTGTGCTAGGGACTCCATGCTGGAGCACGAGAAGGAGCCCTTCCCTGAGAAGGAAGGAGCAGCAGAGGCAATGTGTGATGATCATAGTTCCCATTCCCTATCCCCTGTACATTGTGAGGAAGAAAATCAAAGAACAAAGTTGAGTCCAGGAAAAAGGAGGGGTGGGAGGAAGATGTTTTAATATTTAGTTTTTGTTTCTCATTATTCTACTCTAACTTGACTGGCAATGCATTCAATTAATTTCCCCAAATCATGTCTGTTTTTCCCATGAGGGATCTCTCCATGTCCTTATCACAACCCATGAGCCTTTTGCAACAACCTCTTTCTTCTGTGCAGCTGAGGAGAGGAGTGACAGAGGAGCTTGCTCTCACTCCTGGAATGAAAATATGTGTCTAAAACCAGAATATGGGAAAGTTATCTGCTTTCTGCATTCTAGTATTGGGGGGAAAAAAAATGCAGTTCATCCCCACTCCTTAGAAACAAGATAAAAACATACCTGATAAATGTTACAGCCCCTTTCAGTTTCTTGCAATGCTTTCAATTCTGCTTCAGACATGCACATAATGACCACAGTTTGCACATCTATTTTTTGTTTAAATTAGCTAGAAATCAAAATAGAAATTAGTATATTTCCTGATTAATCTGACCCAGTCAATATGCTCAGAGAGCACTTGAAACAATTTATATTTAAGACGTGTTTGTTTCTGTTAGTGTAACAGAAAGGCTCAAGGGTCTGTTTAGTTCAGGATTAACTCCATCCTTTACAGGAAATTTCTCAGTCTTATTCCAGCCACCCCAACTTTCCATAACAAAACGGAGTCTTTGCAGACAGCAATTTAGGGTTGAATGCAGCACCAAATATGCAAATTAAGCATTGGACTTTTTCCACTCTCCAGGCTTACAGCTTTCAGTCTTTCAGGTAATGAAAAAATCCTAACATTATTAAAACCTCTCCTTTTAGACAGTCTTACAGCGTTCTTACAGTCCAACTCTTCCTTTTTTTTCCCCCTTCTTGCTATTTTTATCACTTTTGTTTCTGAACTGTTTCTCTGTGCTTTGCAACAGCCTCAGGAAGAGATGAAGGGTTTCAGTTGTTCTCTTCTACCCTTCTAACTAGCCTGAGGAATTCATTGTGGATCACCACTGTGTGAGTAAATAAATATATTAGTAAGTTATAGCCATGACGCCAAAGGTCAGATGTTAACCATACCAGGGAAATGAAAGTGCATGCCTCCATCTCTAATTTAGGCACCTGAGCTATTAAGAGGAATATGTTTTAGGGACCGCCTATGGTGGGTACTTCTCTAACTTGAAACCAGATCCCTTTCCATACTGACTTTTATGAAATTACAACTGCAATTGTCATCTCATGAACTTAATAGCAACTTTATCAGAGTATGATATTTTTATTTTCATTGTCATGGCCAGACAGAGGGATGTGGGACATTTGTCTGTATTCCTCTCACTGGACACCACATGCAGTGCCTCCATGGACATAGCACCTCTGCTCTGTACTTACTTCAGGACAGCTGCCTCTCTCCTCAGGGAGGTATATGGATTCCTATGTTAGATTAATGATGGTTTGTTCTGCACACAAATGAGGAAAAAGCTGAATTTACATTGTTCAGTGAACTAAACTGCTGTCAGACTTTCAAAGTCATATGACCTTGGAAATCTTCTTGATGGACTTTCAGGAGGGCTCAGCAAACAGAATGGTCCTTTACTTTGCTTAAGAGTAGTATTGTCTTCTCCAGAAATTTGCTCCCAGATGTAAATACTGAGACCACAAACATTACCTATTTAAAGGCAGAGAAGCTCATTATCTGCATGCACTGAAGTAAGGAAGAATTTGAGTTTCACTGCAATTTTTTCCTTGAGGACATAGTGGGATCTTGAAAAATAAAAGGCATTTCAGCACAAAAAGTGACGTTCTCTTTCAAATCCAAATTTAGAAGTGTTGTGGAGCTTTTGATGCTGGAAAAGGGTCTTCAAAACTCTTGCTACTAACTTTAAACACAATAAATTTCATAAAATTAAGTTGAATTCGTAGCATTCTTCTTTTTAAATATAAAAAATATATTTGGTATAAAAATCCAAATAATATCATTTGAATGTATTTATTATAATACTTTGAGATGGATTGCTAGGTATATAAATTATTATACAAATTTACCCAGATAGCAGCTTAGGCTCTGGTGAACACGCTTTGCTCTAAGTCCTTTAAAATTGAGGCAAATTCTTTGAAGACTACAGCACAAAGCAATGAGTGCTTCCCATACCTATATAGCAGTACTAAAAATCTGCTTTGAGGTGGAATGCTGGCTTTATTCTAAAACATGTTTTTTGCACCCCTCAGAGTTGGAGAGTAAAATCATTGAGCATTCTGAAATTACAGCAGCTGACCTCATGAAAGACTCAATTTTCACAAGATTCATTTTAAGTGAAATGGTTTGCTTACCTGCAAATTAATGTTAGTCAGATTCAAGTCTGAAGCTCTGAATGAAAAAAACCACTTCTACAGATTTGTAAAATTTTATATTTAAAATCTAAAGAAGCTAAAGGAAATTGAGCATTAGAAATATTTCAAATGATAGTGTCATTATGAAAATATTAATAATTATTGTTTATAACAGTTATAACTACAGTCAAAGACAGTTCAGCAGCTCAGGTCACTCTCAAGTAGTCCTGGGGGGATTCAGGGCAGCTCAGTCAGCCTGGCAGCAGCAGTGATTTGCCTGCTCTCATGGATGCTGCCTGGTCACACACCAGTGGGAAGAGGCAGTGTGCAGCCTGGCTCTGCAGCATGCCTGTGTCTGCATGCTCTGGGGTGCACCAACACAAGGGCAGATGCAGCTTTTTCTCAGGCTGCCTGTGTCAACCAGTGCCAGGCCCATGGCTTTGCAGTGTCATGGGAAAGCAGTGACCTCAACAGAACAAAACAAAACAAAACAAAACAAAACAAAACAAAACAAAACAAAACAAAAAAACTCCTCTCCATTTCTTTCTCAGATATGCTTTAGCTTAGAAAGAAGTTATGTTTCGAGAAGATGGAAGAAGTGCTCCATTGACTGGAGAACCAAATTCCCCTCTTAATTTGCTCCTTCCTGATTGTGACAAGCACCTTGTATTGGACCCAAGCAATTGAATCTGTTTTTTTATCCCAGGGGTTGCAACAGAGCTTTCAACCAGGTTGTTACTACTGATTCCTCTTTTGCCTTTTATTTTAACAATAAAGCTGCTATAAAGGATATTCACATTCTTTTTTTAAGAAAAAATAGAGCCTTAACCTTTCTTTTAAATTTTTGCCTAATACTTATTTTATTAGCCCAGCCAGTTTTGGTTTAATTCTAAAGCATAAAATAGAAATTAGGACGTTGTTGAAGGTTTTTTGACTTCAAGTATCATGCAATAAAAGTTATTTTAATTTTTATCCATGTTAATATAGGTATTTGACTCTTGTAGACTGCTTGTGTTCTTCCTTCTAGTGTCTCAACATAGGACAGGAATAGCTTTCTGGATCACTGAGTCCATTTGCCTCTCATAACAGATATTGTTTCTTCACAGGTTTTTTAACACCTCTTATAAATGGCTTTGCTTTTTATGTTTTAAAAATTAAACTTGTTAATGAAAGTTTCACATCTTTTCTTAAGCCTTCATTTGGCTAGTTAGAAGAAAATACTGTTGAATCTGTTTGAAAGAAACTCTCTTTGAGTAGTGAATTACTACTTGGTACAAAGTAAAAATGTTTAATCTTTAATCTCTTTGGGTAGCACTCAAACCCCTTCCAATAATTCTTATTGTCTAAGATCAAAATCTGCAGGTCTTCAACACTTTTTTTCATGCTACCTTTTTGTGTAGGAGATCTTATTATTCATCCCAAAGCACTGGATTTACATTTCCAATATTTTAGTCCCTCAGTTATGACCAGTTGATAGCTATGCATGGTTTTGTCTTTGATAACTCAGTTTTGCTCATTTGTAAATTTTGCTTGTGCTCCTTTCTAGATATTTTTCTTTTCAAATGTCATTAACAGGATTAAAGAGATCAGTCCCTGGATACTTGAACTCTCCAAACAGCCTTCATAGAATCCAATAGTTCCTTGTCAGTAAGCTTTTTTTGTCCTTTACAGTTCTTCGTCCACCTTACAATGATTTTCTTAATCCCTGCACTCTCTAGATGAAGTAGTAATTTCCTATGTGGCCCCATACCAAATACTTTAGTAAATCGAGTTTGCATTTCCTTCTGTAGAAGAAAAACATTATCAGAAAAGGATATCAGATTAGTCCTGCCTTAATCAAACCTATGTTGCATTTCTATTCTGTCTCAATTATTTTATTCAGCTCTTTAAAAGCTAAAGCCTAGCATACTACTGAGATCAGACTAATCTCTTCCTACCCTTCTCGTTCACCTCTGCTTCTTTATACCAGCTCTTGACATTTCCTATCCTGTAATCTTATGGCAGTACCACTGATTTGATAGATTTCTTTAAAATGTTTACCCCCTCCACATTCAGATCACATAGGTCAGAGTAGTCAGCAACTTTGGTAATGAGTTCCCTTAATTTATTAAGGTTTGCCCTTTTGAAACCCAAGTTCTCATTGCAAACCTACTATAATTTAATTTAAACTGAATCAGTTCACCATCACTCAATCAGACATTATTTGTAGTTTCAGCCCTTTTTATAGTAACTTTCCAAAGAGTTTTTTCATGTATGGTAACATCATCTTTTGCTGGTTTAAGATTTAATGGATTAAGAATGTAATAACAATTAAACACAGAACATCTTGCTGTAGCAGAGATGCTACCTGATCAAGCCCACAGGGACTTTAAAGGAAAAATTGAAAATAACTGTCCCAATATCCCACCCAGGTGTCCAGCTCAGCTCTAAAATATTGTGAGTCAGAAAGAAGTGTGAAGGTGCTTTGGAACTACCAAATTGGTTTTTTATCTAGATAAAATGGACAGGAAGAAAAGTACATTTATGTCTGGAAAAAAACTGGAAAGAACAAAGTCAACTTTGAAACTATTTTTTTCCCCAGATTTTTCTCTAGGAATTAAGCAAAGATATGATACTAGTTACTCCTAACTACCTCTCTTCAGTCTTCTCTTTTAACCTGCTCACTAAGTTTTGGACTGACTTTATGAAATAAAAGGGAATTTCCCCAGAATTCTTCTTCTGCTCGGAATTTTCTTATCCAGAAGCAGAGTTTTGAATTTTATATCCCATAGAGGATTTTACTTCCTTGGATATAACCAATCAGTTATCAAATTCATATATACTTATAGCACCTGCAGCCTTCTGTACCAAACTGTATTACAGCTCAACTGTATTTAAGCAGAAATACTTCCTTTCTTTGAACACACTGTCTTAGTTGCATTTGATGCCTGCCTGGGGAGGCAGGCAGTAGCCTCTTGTTTACTGCCTGTGCAGTGCAGTAGCCTCTTGTTTACTGCCTTCCAGATCATTCAAAAAAGTTTGGACTATCTTATCACTCTGTGGTCATCCCTTTTCTAACATGAAAAGTTGTCATTTTATCTTGGCTATTTTCTGCTATACAAATTACTTATTCTTCTTGAGTTTCAGTGAGTATGTTCTGAACTTAAAGAACCATGCGTGAAATTTTAAAAGGAAGAGAAATAAAAAATGCTTTCTACCAGAGCCAGGAAACATTACAGCCAATCTTCATTCTTTTCGCAGCGAGCAAACAGATATTTGAGGAACACAATTATTAGTAGCTTTTTGACACCATATGCCCTTACTGCTGTTACCTATGGTCCCTTTGAAAGTCTAGTTCAAACAAAAGCCATGACAGATCAGCTGTGTTTCTGAATGATGCAAAGAAAGAGGTCTTGCAGGTGCAGTGCCTCTTGGGGAACAAAGAAAATCTCAGTACCAGTCAAACACAAACAGTCTATCCTTAGCATTCACCTAAGATTAGAGCTGGTCCAAATCAAAAAGCTGACATAACCAAAACCTGCTTTACCAGGCTCATCTGCTTTGGCCTACAACTTGTACCTCAGCAGCACAAAATAGTCACCAATGACACAGGATAATTTAATACATTGCTAGTGATACACAGAGTTTGTAGAAATGTTTTAATGTTTCATCCCAAACTACTCCTTTTTCCTTTGATGGAAACAATTCCAGAATAGAGTAAAAGCTCAGGAGAACATGCAGCAAGAGTCCCCAGGAAAAGCCCTGAATAGCATAATGCAAAAAATTCTCAGCATAAGCATTTCACTAAGACAAAACTAAAGTGAATGATTGGAAAAATGGCCCGAAGCATCTTATTTCATACAACTGAGATCAGCTCCGAAGCTGCAGAATCTCAAATTTAAAACTAAAGACAAGTTCCTCAAGACAATTTGCCTAGCCTCAGCTTCTTGGCTACATGTTGGAATTCGAGATACTAAGTGGATAAAATTTAACACATACATTGGAATAGAAATATTAGCCCATGAAAAGAAAATAGAATCACTCTTTATTGGAAATGAGCAGATAATCTGTACTTGAAAGGTTACCCTGTTGTTCAGTAGTGCCATGTATAAGAAAGAGGATGTGGCATATGAAGGACTGCTCTCACAGCAGCAGAGCAATTGCTAGACTGATGGAATAAAGCTAACTTTGAGTGCTGAATTTAGCACAAATGATTTGTTACCTTTCAGAATAAAATATTCATCTGTTAACTATGAGCAATAATTAGCTCAAGGCACAATTAGCACAATAACTTCCAGTAATTTTGGTCAGTGAGGCCCACATTTTGCTCATAATATTTAATAAAATATTAAAAAGTGTGACTACTTTTATATAATCATCTTTAAAAACCACACTAAGTTATTTTAATCAATATACTTGTTTTAAGTAAAAGCCATTTAATCTTCTGACTTATGCATTAACCTTCCATTAAGTATTAGTGAAGAAGTTAAATGCACCTTAGTCAATAATGCTAATGCAGGAACTGTTGTATTACCTATGGAGAAATGCGTATTCATATTATGTTAAAGTGGCTATCCTTAACGATTAGCTATTATATGTCAGGAAACTGATCATAAATTTGAAATATTCTGTAGGAAAATGAATTATAATGTTGAAACTGAGTTCTCTGTACTGTAATAATTTTGAAATGAGGTCATCTACTTCTCCTGGTCAGTGCTTTTTAAGGCAATGATATTGAAGTGATGAAGATACCCTTGATGATACTTTGACCTCACCTTGTGGTTTCACATCTTAGTAGGTAATAAATGAGATGGGTAATTGTACTATACTAAATGAAAATATATGAATCTACCTGCAGGTGTATGAAGAAGTTGTTTCAGCATAAATTCTCATTGCTTTGTTTCTACCTAGAAATACCTAAATGTACCACTAAGTTCAGCAAAATGCTACAATTACCCTGGAAGATTTCTCTGAGTTTTAGCCCAAATTACAGTCTCAAACTATCTGCTTATGGATATCTTATTCCATATGACTTTTTCTACCTTTTCCACCTTAAACAGGTTTTATCCTAAATCAGTTTGTCCTGCAAGATATATTTTTTACACTAACTGGGCAAAATGCTTTCACAGTGGGATCCCTTTCCTCCTGCATATTCTTGCTGTTTTGCTTCTGTGAGATCTGCTGCTTCTGTGGGTACTGGGTGAGTTCTTTCAGCTGCCTGATCTAATACCAATTTTTAAATTTTTTTTTAAGAAAGAATATTTTTCTCTTGGGTCAACCATCAAACTCCATTTTTCCTTTGTTTCCTGGTAGCTAAGGCCAGTAGGAAGGAAGAAAATGAATGGGCAGAAAATTGAAGAGGTCATATCTTTCTTCAGTAACCAATTTTTAGTTTAGCTTTTTTTTGGTGACACAAAATGGTACCTACATAACGCATAGTACAGGTGATCATGAAGAAGACAGGAAAAATTTCCTCAGGTAGCCACCCAAGTGATCTACAAAAATGTATTGTCAGGAAAGAAGAGGAAAAAATAAAATAAAAGGAGCGGACAAACATTTTCAAATAAAAATAAAATAATTTTGCTTTTTTGAGGATGACCATCAGCAGTTCTCAGGATATCACTTTATTTAAATTGTGGAATTTATTCCCTCATGGTATAGTGCTGTTTTTTTCTGGTTCTTTTTAGATCTTTGTTTCAGCACTGTAAATGATTATTCTGCACACATTCACCTCTGCTTGTCCTTTTTCTATCATTTGACTACCTACTGCTGACTTTACAAAATCATGCCCCTGAAACCTTAAAGGTACATCTGGTGTCTGTTGGATTCAGTACATTTGAAGATACTCAAGAGCTCAAGGTAGTTGAGACTGGTTGCTAAATAGTAAATTACTAACACAAATTGGCATTCATATAGCAATATAAGAATATAATAGCTCATAGTGAAACACAGAAATCTCTCCTTTGAATTCTAAATACGACGTCTTTTGAAATTTTTCTGAATTTTCAGAGCTTTTTTTCCTACTCTATAGGCCAATCTCACTTTTTGTCACCATCATCTATCTGTATTTTGAACTAGAAAGAGATTTAAATCATTCTATAGAATACATTCATGCAATGGATTGAAGATCCAAAATGCCTGCCAGTTCCTTCAAAAATTCCAAGATTTTCATTCAGTGGTCATCAAAATAAAAAGCTAGACAATTATTCCCACATCTTCCTTACCCAAATATCGAGCATTTGCTTTTATCTGGGAGCTTATAACACTTCAGAATTCTGGAATGGTCAATTTGAATGATAAGCTTAAAGACAAGCTCTGGCTATGGCCTCTTGGTCACTGGAAAATTGCAGTTGCAGGCTGCTTGGAAAAGTCATTACTTTCTTACAACATATAAAATTTGCTACTGAAAGGTCCTGGTAGACATTTTGTTAGAGAGACAGTACTGTGAAATACTCAATCTTATTATAATTTTACTCTTTCTTCTGTATGGGAAAGGTTTGGCAGAAACCACTGAAATTGTTATTTCCCTAATAACAACTGGAAAAGAGAAGCATTAGATTCTCAGTATCTCCACAGCTACTTGAAGTGTACTACTTTGAAACAAGTAGATTGCTAATCTAAAATAATTTAGCAGCCTTACATTACCTTGAATTGTGTTTCTGAAGAAAGCACATATATTTTTCTTTATGTGTAAAATCTATTTTATCTTGGAGCACAAGACAAAGCACATTTGTTTACAAATAGTAAAATAAAAAGTTCCCAAAATTCCCTGTGCTTGAAACATAATGTGAACTGAAACTATAACACAGTGCTAAAATGATCACTCGATCACTCTTCTGTAACACTGAGGCATCACCACTAACTCTCTTTTCACTATAAGTTGTCAATGGTATCAAAGATATATCATTTGAATGTCTATGTCAAATACCCTCCTCACTCCATTATCTGTTTCTTTCTGACTCACATCATCTGAGTTTGATACCTTTGTTACAGTTTCTGGTGCTTGAAATGTTTCTTTGGTGCATTTCTTTCAATGGGAGAGAACATTCAGACACAGAATTAATGATAAACAAATGATTATCAACTCCATCTCTCCTCTTGAGCAGTTTTTGATTTACGGTCCTTACTCATGATTCTTAATCTAATGAAGTTTCTAACTTTTAATCTTCTAGTAATCCACATTTAAACTAAAAACCCTAATTTGATATCCTTTCATAAGAGTGCCGCTTTAATTCCTTCTGTTTTTCTTTTTCCAAATTACCTTTATGCATTTCACTTCATTAAAGTCTTCCACATCTTCTTTTCCAGAAGCTCTTTCTCACACAGATGGTTCTTCAGAGTCTGCCAATCTACCACTCTTAGCAAATTGTGGTGATGATTGATGCATCACTGAATGGTACCACTGCATCTACCTTTTTTCTTCCTTTTAGGTTGCTCATTTATGCCTTCATGAATCCATCCCACTGCTAGTTTATATTGAGTATGGGTTTATTTCATGCAGGAACACATCCTCCCCCTGCAGCAGTGAAAAACTTTTTGATAATATCTTTGGTCATCACAGTCCACAGAACAGACATCCAGGTCTCTGACCACCACATGTTGCAAAGCATTTCCTTGCAACCATTAGTAAATTTGAACTTTATCATAAAAATTAAAACTCACCACTCATAATGTATGATGGGAAAAGATGAGAAGGTATTCAAGGTAACTGATAATGGCTCATGCCCCTTCAACAGTAGGAAATCCTCCATGTTAACTGTCTGTGTGATCTTGTGTTGTACAGCACAAGGCACGAAACACAGAACACAATTCTATGACTCTTTACTCTTTCAGCTAATGCTGAATCTAAAACCAAAATGTAACAGATTGGACAATTTTGTCTATCAACATCCACTTCTGTTTAACTGCCTACCCTGATGCTCCCAAATTCCTCAACTTTGCCGGCAATCTTTCTCTTATTCTCAAGACCTTAGCTGAAACCACCTCTTCATCTTCTTCATCTTTTCTCTCTTCTTCCAACTCATCTAGTCTTTCAAACACTTTTTGAACATTTTTTCACACTTTTAGGGTATTCATTTTTTAACTGTCACTACCAAAATATCAAATATACTTTGCCTTGGTCTTCTTGAAGAAATATACACAAAACACTTCTGTATGTTCCAACCCTTGAAAATAAGCATTGTATCTTCTTTGTCTATTAGTTGGATTATAATATTATATTCTGCCTCCTCTGCTCTAAAATGTAAAATTTAAGACTATTTTATTTACATTTATAAATAATAAATTTAATAAAAGTATGTCTTCCACTTGTTTAAACTTGATCTTATCTTATAATTTTTCAATTTTTTTCAGTCTCTAAATTTCACCTACCTGCTTGTCTGGGTTTTTTTTGCCACATCACTTTCAATATTAAATACCTTGTTTCATGAACTTTTCAGTCCTTCCATCGGATTAGCAGCTGGGAATCAACTACTTCAGTAAGATTGGTTAAAATAAATATATTCAATATTAAACTGGTTGTAGCTGTAATTATCTTACCATTAAAAGAAAACCTACTCAAACAAAGAGAAGTCCTCTTCATACAACTGCGTCAGCTCATGTAGTTGAGAGTCGAGGCCAAGTTTTCAAGAACATGAGAACATGTGTCCCTGAAAGCTGATCTGCCATTTTTTTTCTCTGTTCTAATATTAAAAGGAGCATTTGCATTCATTCAGAAAAAATCCGGTTAAATATTTTTAAATTGTGCCTGCGGTTGCTGCTGTCCCTTCCACCTCTGAGTTTATTTAGTGCAAAGCAATGTATCCCAGAAAACTGTTACCAGTGTTTTTTTTAAATGGACTTTGTCAAAGTGATACAATAACAGGATTTTGTAACTTTGCAGCAATCTTGCCCTTTTAATTATTTTTTGCTTTGTTGCAGGGAAGAAGAATTGGTAAGAGAAGCAGGATTTGCCGCTTAGTTTAACCTGGTGTTTACAATATATTAAATTTCATTATTATTTAAATCAGAAAATACTTTTAAAAAATAATGCAGTTTTTTGGTTGCTCTTTTTTTTTATTTTATTTTGTTAATTTTCATGCCATTTGGAGTTTTACATCTCTTTTTGTCGAAAATCTATCATATATCTACCAGAATGCCTTGAAATGGATAACCCAAACTTCTATTGGTATGGAATTACATAAAATAGGAAATTTAACTCCTACTTTAAAGAAGTTTTAACCTTCTTTTTTTAACCTGCTAGAAGTTAAGCTTTTCTGAATAATAGGCTTCAATCACATTGTATAAATTAATTTCCTATTCCATTTTCACAGAAAACGCTAAAACAAAAAAGTTCAGGTGTAAAGTTCTGGTATGCAAATACTTTAAATTCTTGCTTGTGCCAGTCCTCTATTCATAAGAGGTTGAGAATAAACTGCAAGAACTGAGTGAAGGCCAACACAAGCAGTTGGATAACCTGCTCACAAATACCTCTTCCCAGGGCATTTCCAAGAGTCAATTTCCCAACAGACACCTTTTTTGGCTCTAAATTTTGCAGCTGTTTGACCTGGTGAAATTGGCAATCAGAAAATAGACAACTGGTCTATAAAAGAGAATTTTAGATGGTTGTGTCCTTTAAAAGGCTGGAAAAACTGTAGGGATTTTACAGAGTAATTTACCTGCACAATTTTAATTCCAAAATTATAACTGCCTAAATCCTAAACATTAATCTTTATCATAATTCCTTCACTTTTTTTATATTCTTGGCATTCCTTTTTGACATGCTTTGCATGAATTTTAATGACAATTCATAATATAGCAAAAAAACATTTGAAATGTCTTAGCATATCCAAATTTTCATTGTACACTTTGCATAGGTATCTTAGATTATAATATATGCTTTTGAAAAGTATCCAGCCTAATGAAGCTTGATTCCTCAAAGGTCCATGGATTCATTCCATAGGCTTTAAACACTTATTTCAGGACCAACACAAGCACCCTTTGGAGATTCTCAATCCCCACTGACACTCTAGGAAAAGTGTGCAGTGATGGAAAGGACATAAAAGACATCAAAATCAATGTTCTGAAAACATATTTTGAAATTTTAGAGCAAGGGGGCTCATTATCAGAATCCATACATTTTCAAGGAATCCAGCCCAAGCCTTTTTAAACTTTGGATCATTCTTCTTGTGAAGAAGAATAATCCAAAGTTTAAAAAGGCTTGGGCTGGATTCCCTGGCCATTAATTAAGTACCATGTAGCTGCTCCCTCACTACTCACCCACCCACCTGCCCCACTAGGATGGGGTAGAAGGAAAAACACAAAACCTGTGGGTTGAGATAAGAACAGTTTAGCAATAAGAAAAAAGTAAAATAATAATAATAGTAATAATAGCAATAATAGTAATTATACTACTACTACTACTACTACTACTACTACTACTACTACTACTAATACTAATAATAATAATAAACAACAATAGTAATATAGTGAGAGACAGAGGAGTAAAACCCCAGGGAGGCGAGTGATGCACAGTGACACGGGTGCTCAGCACCTCTGGCCGATCCCAGCCCATCCCCCAGCAGCTCCTGGCCCCCCCAGCCAGCTCCCCCCAGGTCACATCCTGGCCATGTTGGTCTGTGTATGGAACATCCCTTTGGCTAGGTCAGGTCAGCTCTCCTGGCCGTGCTCCCCCAGCCTCTGGGGCACCTGAGCAATGCAGAGCTCGGGACACTGAAATGTCCTGTATTTAGGGTGAGCGCTGCTGAGCAGCATCCCAAACATCTCTGGGCCAGCAGCATGATTCTCACACTGAGTGCAAAGCACAGCAATGTACCTGCTACCAGGACAAAAATGAGCTCTTGTCCCAGCTTAAATTTGGTTATATCCAATTTGAAAATAATAAGGAAATTCTAAATATAAATTTTATAATTGGAGTGGGTTTGATTTTGCCCAATTTAGGTATATTAATTGAGAAAAATAAATCTTCCAAGACAGTATATATCACTAAAGTGCTAGGAAAAGCTTCTACATGCACAATGTTGTAAATTTTTACTTGTTCCCAGCTAATATTTTCTCCTTAGTTATGGTTATTTTTATTGACTGGCAATGAGACTAAATCTAATGCTGGGAAATGCAGAGAAAATTTGTTTATGAGTTCAGCTAAGGAGCTGTGAAGTATATGATGTGAATAGAATTTTTTTTCTGCATCTCAGTGCATCATTGCAGAATTATTGAGAAAACAAATATAATCATGAAATTCAATTAGAAAATGGCATAAATAGTTATATATCCTCAAGTCTTAAAGTGTCTATATAAATATGATTGAAAATTATATTGTATTTTTCTTCATTCAAAAATATTTTCTCCTTCTGACATTTTCCCTAGCCTCTGCATCCTAACTAAGCTTCTGTTTTTAGTGTCTCTAAATCACTAGCTTTCTTGTGCTTCAGATACTAAACAAAATTTGCTATTATAGAGTTCTAATAGCTCAAATAGCTTTCTGTTTTCATTTCATTTTGATTGATTTAATGCAGAATCTAAAGAAATAATTTTCTGTATATACTTCAGTATTAAGGTGAAGACAAAGGCGCTATTCAACTTCTATAAAACCAATTGATGAGCCAGATGTAAAATCAATTAACTCTGGTGAAGTATAACCTTGTATGGCTTGCTATAGTTTTCACTCTCAGCAAGATGAGCCTGGCCATTGGCTTCTGCTTCAGCAAAGTGTTAATAATAAATTTATAAAACTCAAATGATGAGGGAATCTGCAGAAGTTTGAAGTTCAGACAAATATTTGAAGGGTCAGATGTTTATTGCATTTCTCCAGCCTAATAAAATCCTTCTTGAATAACAGCTCACCATTTCCACATGGCTCAAATCTTCCATGATGCATCTTCCATTGTTCACCATTAGTGCTTATCGCTGTTCTTTGAGATTTTGGGGGGCAGGGGGGTGGAAAGCCACAATGCAAGAGCCACCTCCCAAAATCAGCCTACAGATACCTTCAGCATTTTCATCACATGCTCCCTGTCACTCTTTCACACCCTTCAAGCATGTGGATATTTCTTGCTACATTTTAAAATGGACTTTTTTGTTTTAAACTTTGTGGTTAAAGTTACTTGAAAGTGTTTCTCTTAGAAGTAAAATTACACTGAATCCAGCATAGCATTTCCTCAATTACAAATTGTTTCATTTGATCATACTTTTCTTATCTGTAAAATGTCTGGATCTGAAATATTTTGAAAGAATATCTGTAATAACAGTCATCATCTCCTCCTACTTGCATGTTCATACTGTGAGATTACTTAGCGTCTCCTTTATACAAAATGTATAATTTTCAGGCCCTAGTTCAATATGTGTCTAACCTAAAGTATGTGAATTTTGCTACTGGTGATACCAGAGGGCATTAATTTTGTGTTTTAAAAGATGTATATCTCCATAGACCTTTTCTTGAACTTTGCTCTCATTGAAATCACCCTGCTGATTTCAGGAAGAGCAGAAACAGGTTTATTAGCAGGGATTGTCCCAGTGAAAATAAATGCACTTGCTTTTTCTAAAACATGCAGAGTGAAAAGGTTTTGAGAACCACAGCACTTCTTGTAGAGAACTCTTTGGAAAGTTGACCAGCACCGTTAGAATTCCTGAGTTTGCCTTTCTTTTATGATAGAGAATAGGCTTAGAGATAGAAAAGGTGATCTATGTCCAGGATTTTCCCCTTCTGCAGTCCATGCTGAAAATATTATTGACATCCAGAAAATTATTGTCCATATTGCCTATTTTCTCCAAATGAATTAGAGAAGATAATAAGTAATGAAGATTATAGCTCTGTCTTTAGGAAAAATAAAATTGGCTTGCTTCTAAACTCCAGCATGCGAAAATGTATAGTATTTTTAAGGATATCTAAAGCCACTAAAATAAATGTTACGAAATCAAAGCAAACATGTTTATCAGAATGTAGATTGTATATTTTCTTGTAAGGTGTATTTAAGATCTATTTTTCCTAATAGTTGTCTAAATGATAAGAGAAGTAAGAAGCAATACTTTCTTTTTTTTCTTTTTATTTTTTAAGAGAATAGATATTTTTTGATAATTCTTTTAGGGTTTTAGTCAACAAATCTAGGAAGAAATTCTCTTCAAATTTTAAAATGCAAGAAACATTTTTTCTTAGGAAAGAAATAGTTGCTCATTTGCTAGTTTGAACTAGAATAGAACTATCTACTTGTACCACAGACTTCTGTAAAATTGTGATAAAGTTTCTTCTTCATCATTTCTACTTTCTTTAGTTAAACAAGTGTACACTAGACCAATTAAAATTCTACCTGGCATAACCCATTCTACCTTGTTAGTTTGCTGGCTATTAAACTTTATTCACTCCAGGAAATATTTTCTTTATTCTAGGAGATACTTCCAGCTGATATTTTGTTAAAATTAGCAATTTTTATGCACAAGGTGCATTTGATAGTTTAAAATGGATTACACTTTTTTTTCTTAACATTTGCACCAAGTAAATACTGATCAAACATGAGATAAGTGCATTGTGACTGTTAAGGATGATTCAGAATGCAAAACTCTTTAATAAGTAAGACCGCAGAATTTATATTTTAATAAGAAACCAACTTACTGATCCATTTGGCACTAGTATAAATGGATGAATTTTTACACTAGCTCATGGAAGTAGCTCTGCAGAGCAGCAGTGAATCAACTTGTAGAATTTCTCCAAGAATTTGAGAGTCCTTATTCAAAAATAATTCAAATTTCTTATTGACTTCAATGGGAGCACAAAAGGTCTGCTAGCTCTTCAAATTTTACTGTGAAAAGAGAAGATGCAGACAAAACAGTAATGTAACACACATGGAGAGTAAGCAGCAGAGAAAGGAGGAATATGGAAGTGTTTAAATGGACAAATGCAGGAGGAGATGTATGTGTAAAGAAGTAAAGCTGAAAGGAAAACACCACTGCCAATTAGATTGAGAAACCTTGTGTTTGTGAAAGAAGTCCAAATTTTAAAGGCAGGGCATTTTTTTTAATTATTATTAAAATCTAGGTTTGGAAAAAGGAATAAGTTATACACTCATTTTTATTGTAGCATTCCATAAAGGGAATGACAATCATGCCATTTTATTAAGAAATGTATAGTTTCCATCCAGAAAACATTTTTTTTGTAGGGACTTATCTATTTATACATGTCCGCTCCCATAATTTATAAAAAGTAAAATCAGAAAGCCTCCTAATACATAATCATAAATTTAACACATTAACATAAACTCTAGTAGTTACTATCATCCTGTATACTAGATGCTTCACAAGGAAATATTTCAGAACGTTAAGGTAAAAAATTCTTCTCAATATAATCAATCATATTTGTTTAATTAATGCATATTTTTATTATGAGTACATACCATATGCACATTAATAATAGTTTCAGAATTTTTATAACGTCGTTAGTAAAAAAAAAAACCTCCCAAAATACAGTCTAGAATTCTCATGAACATATAAATTTATTCTCAGTATGGTCCTGCTATTTAAGTGTTGATTATATGCAATTTATTTAATAGTTTATGTTTATTGATTGTACTGGAACTCCCCATTTCTACCATGAATAGCTGGCATTTAAAATGCCTAAATACTTAATTAAAATATATAATGACATGTAAAGATTTCAGAATTCATTACTGTGTTTCAAAATTCCATGGTGAGCCAGGGAAAATGATATGTCTTAATATGCTTACTTTTATTTAATTAAAGAATTATCTAGATAATAAGGAATGGTGCTTCTAATGATGTAGTCAGTAATAACACCAAAAGTCTTATTGATTATTCTTGAACATTTGCCCACAACTTGCACATATTTCTCATACTAGTAAAACAGTTTCAGTGTGTACAAAATGAAAAAAGCACATATTTTTTTTCCTGTGCAATATTTATGTGTGCTAAAAATAGAGCTGCATCTACAAGTGAATCCATCTTTCAGAGTAAATCTTAATTAAATACGTGCGGGAGCGAGCAGTTCTGTGTGCTGGTGTCATGCATACTCTCTCAGAAGATTTCAGGTACAGAAATATCATGTATCTATCTATATATCTATTTATAGATCAATTTTTTTCTTTTTTTTCCCTTTTTGACAATAGGCAGATCAAAATGACACATAATCATTAAAACCTGCTTGGGACGATGGAGGGATTTCAGATTTTTTGGAGAGTGACAAGAAATAGGGAAATGACCTGAATGTTGCAATGCTTAAATGTTGTCAGATATTCATCATATTTATATGCTTTGCCTGCCTCTTTGCTCAGGGTGATTTAATACTACATTAAAGTAGAACCTGGGAGGACATCATAAACAGCTCTTGTTTAAAGGGCATTGTGAAGGAGAGCCTTTAATCTGATTGATGAAATAAATGGAAAGTAATCTATCCTCTATTCAACAGCTTGTTGATGATATGAAAGAATTCCTACTGAAGCAAGCAAAGCTTTAAAGAGAAAGACCTCTTTCATCCTGTCAGCCTCTCATTTTTAGAAAAAGTTAAGTTTTTCATCATGGTTCAGGGGAGTTCTTGTAAAACGTTCATTGAAAATTTAAGAGCAATTACAGTGTCAGACAGCTAGAAAAATTGCTTTTACTGAGTGAGAGTTCTCTGACAGATGCATTGTGGGAGAATTGATTCTTTCTAAGGGATAAGTGAATTGTCATTGTTAGTCTCTTCTCATGACATCTAGCTAGATGTCATCTGCTTTGTAACAGAAGATTTGAATCAGACAACTGTACTCAACACTAGACAGTGTCTAGATTAGTTCAGCAAAGAAATAAGCCTGTATTCTGCATGGCATCAACTGAGCTTTTAAAGATTATGGATGAGCAAGGGTTTGAGAAAAAAGTTTGAAAAATCAAAACCAAAGCTTTATAGCCACTTCAGAAAGCCTGGATGTTTAACCTGTAAGGAAGTCTGTCAAATCCTTGAGGAAACCACATAGAGAAAGATCAATAGAATACCTACTGGCTCCATTAGCTTGATGTAAAAAGGGGAAGAGGGAAACCAGCTCTTCCACAAGAGGAGATACATTATTCCAGGGATTAAGCGGGATCAGTTCTCTTGCAGAAAAGAAGACAAGAAAAAGAATGAAGATTCTTGGTGGGCCAGAACTGGAGTGAAAGGGCTTGTCAGGTAATCTAACTGATGATAAGCGAGCAGTTTATTGAATAGGAGGTGTCTCTAATTAGGCGTTCATTAGCATAAGGGTAGGTGCCAATTCTAATCTTGAGTTAGCAGCAGAAAATAGGCTGTCATTCACTCTGCAATCCCTGAGTTAACTTCTTCATACTATATGCTTGCTGAATCTAGTTCTCATTTTTATGTGGGTTTTTTCTGTTTGGACTGCAGAGATACATCTGGTGTGCATGAATGTCATTGGCATTTTCCCAAAATAGCACTGTCAAATTCATTAATATTCACAGTATTATAATGCTATATTCTTTTAATATAGTGTGCATGTATGTGGTTAAAAAAGAAGGCATGTCATTTTAAACATGGTAATGTTTCAATCTGAAAGCTTCATTTCAGTTTCTGAAACTGATTTGGCTGTAAACATAGATCAAAACAAAATAAAAAGGAAGCAACTATTCCTACTTTAAATAAATTCACAAGTATCAAATTAATTTTGAAAAATATAAAAAATCAGATAAAATCAGATAAAATCAGATAAAATCAGATAAAATATTATCTACTTCATGATTAGACCAGTATACTCTTCACCAGCTCAAATTTTGGTAATATTTTCTGGCCAAGATTTAGTCAATATCAGGCTTTTATATTTTGCACTCCTAGTTCTGTGCAGTTTGTATATTTGAAGGCATGTATATAAATTTTTAATTGAAACACTGAACATTTCTTTAGTTTCTCAGGAGTTAAACAGTGATGTATTTTTAGTTCTTTATATGTTCAATTATTTAATCCTTTAATATGAATGATATTATCATTTAGACTTAAATAAACTCACTCCCCTTGGAGGGTTTCTATTTATTATTATATATCTCTTGAAAGGTTTGGTAGGATGGCCTTGATGTTTTAAGTGGAAATAAACATAATTTTTCAGCTTTGGGAAGTATAGGCCTGAACTAAACTGTATTTCCTTTCCTTAACGTGTTTAGAACATCATGAGAGTTTATGTGCCATTAAAATATTCTTTTGAAGCAGTGGAAAAGCAAACTGTCAGGGCATCATTTTCAAGAAGTCACCCATGCTAAAAATCACTGACCTGTGTTAGTTTCAATACTGCTCCTGACATTTTTGCCATTAAGATTCAATAGATCTCTTTATCGATGTCCATAAGGCATTTGGATGAATCAATAATGATGATGGAAAGCAAAAACTGTAATTCTATTTTTAAAATGCTGCTAGATAGATCAGCACACAAAATTGATGCAAGTTCTCAATAGTTTTCCTTTCAGTATTCTAATGTTTTGTATTTTCACCTCAGTGAGTCCCTTTAGATATTTTGTTACAAATGGAATTTGCTGTGTTTGGGTCTTCTAAATAAGTATTTTGCTAAATTTATAGGGTGGCACTGAATCTTTGACATACTACAAAAATTGGGGACTGTTTAAAATAATTTTTTCAAAGTCAATAAATTCTTTAAAATGTTTTCTTATCTAAATTTATTTCTGCAATTCTTTGAGCTGTAAGTATGTGGGGACAGATAATAACAAATTCTGAAAAAGCCCTTGTATTTGTAAGTAGTATATAAATCAACAGTCTTTTTTAGTTTCAATTTTACCTTAAGGAAAATTAGGCATTAATTCTGTTTTGTAATGTGCAATAAATTATATGCAATCTTGCAATCAGTAAGTAAACTGATTTACTGATTCACATTAGGAAAATGATCCAGAATTCAGTAAAGCTAATGCGAGCCCCCACTGATTTCACTGTGTTTTCACTGAGCCAAATCTAAAAGTCATGAACAAGATTATTTTAAACACTGCATTATTTTTCCTTACTTAGAGATTGTGTTGCAGTTAGAAGAGAGGGATTGCTTTGAGATTTTGGCTTGTGATGTTTCTGAGAGTAATGTTTCTATTTTTGCTGCAAATTCCTAGATTAAAAAAAAAAGACTGTGACATATACAAGTGTTAAAATATTTACCTATAGCAGAATTAAAGTGTTGAGTTAAATTGCTGTTACTTGCATAAAGCTCACTAAAATTAAAAGAATTTTGGGTTTGGGGTATTTTTTTAAATATATATCTGGACAAAGATCTATTCATCCCAAACATGTTTTCAATAAAAATAAAGCAAGAGTAAAGCAAGAGCAGTGATATAATATCTTTACAAGCTTAATACATGGTCTTTAGGAAATCACTGCTGAGAAATTATTTCTCTTATTGGTTTTTCTCATTTACTGCTAATTGTACCTGCAACATCTCAGCTTTGTTCAGAGGAAAGGTTTAAGATGAAATGCTTTCTTTTTTTTTTTTTTAATGTAATTGAAAATGTAATATGTGTTCTCCAGTTCATGATAGTACATTTTTAATCAGTTATTTCTCATGAGGGTTTTTTCTGTTTCTTATTGATTTTGTTTCAGACCAGATCCTTGCTAAATATGTCAGAATAACCCAAGTTTTGTTTTATTTTGTCAGAGTTTCTTTTCTGACAGACTTACAGTAATATTTCTTTACTTCACATAGCAGTTTCACTAATTATGCCTAGATGGACTGATGGACTTGATATTTCCTTTCAGAGACTGTTGCAGTCCTGGTATTTGTTTTCACGTATCATTGTGTTATACAGTTAGTGAAATTATTTACTCTATATCTATCAAGTAGTTATCAAATACTGCAGCAGAAACACTAACTTTTGAAAAGCAGTCCCTGTGTGTGTAATTGCTAAGAAACAAAAGGAAGTTTATGAAATAGTTAAAGTTGGAATATATGGTTTCATTCTGGTATTTAACTGCCAAAGTTGAATGTGATGGAAGGCATCTGTGGCTGTGTTTGTGTAAGGTTGTCTTTAGTGGCAGAGTGTATTATCTAGTGTCACTTTATGAAACTTTCAGTGGTATAGCCTTTTTCTTTTCCAGTATGTGTGTAAGAATTACTTTAATCTTTTTTCTCTATGAGAAAAGATAAATATTATCTGCTGTATATACCTGATGAAACACTTATCTTTTTGATAATTAATGAACCCATTTTAAGTCCATGTTATGCTATCCATCTTTTGTGGTACTGAAATGGATGACAGTGTGATTATGTCTTTGAAAGATAAGTAAATGTGTGTGCTCTTAGATCATCAGGCTTTTAAAATACCAGGAAAGTAGAAGTATAGCAAAACTGGGAGTATTCCTTAATCTTGACTTATAATACAGAGTGGTTTGTACTTTCATTTTAAAATGTGCATTTTCTTGCACTACATACACACACAAGATTTCAAAGGCCTCTGCAAAGGTTTGTATTAATATTTTACATTTCATTTATTACTTTCCCCTGTATATCACAGAATAATGTATATGCAATATA
This sequence comes from Haemorhous mexicanus, assembly GCF_027477595.1. NCBI lineage: Eukaryota > Metazoa > Chordata > Aves > Passeriformes > Fringillidae > Haemorhous > Haemorhous mexicanus. The sequence continues at coordinate 73,939,677 of NC_082381.1, forward strand.
TGGAATATTACATGATTGAACATTGATTTTTATACATTTTGCATAAAAGAAATTTAAAAGTCAGTAAGAAAGGAATAATGTTTTATGTGAGAATTCTGAAAGCCATTACAAGTCAAGTTAAGCTTTGAATTCTATTTCAGTGTTCTTGTCAATAGAAACTGGCTTACAGAGACACAGAATTATAATTGATGGGTTTCTCAAAATACCTTTGTCAGTAAAGAAAAGTATAAGCTTTAGATTTCATTATTATAAGAGTATATTTTAAGAAGTCAAACAGATCCTCTTGAGTGTCTTAAATGGTATAATTTTGGCCGTCTGTGTTACAATATGGAATAATGTCCAATTATCTCGTTTATCACAGCTTCAGAAACAGCTTACACTATAAATTCTGTTTATTAAGGGCAAAATTATACTGTCAGATTCACACATGCTTATCTTTGAAAAGTGACTTACAGACCACACTTTACCATTTTAAAGTAAGAAAAAAGAATATAAATTGGAAGAGGTCAGTGGACCTTTGGACACTCGATTCTCCTGTACACCAGTAGAAAAGCTACTGCAGCTTGGAGGCAGTATATAACTGCATGTAGGCAGAGAATTTAAACTAGTTCTAATCCAGGGTCATTTCTTTCAAAATTAAGTCGGCATTTTCTAGTTCTACATTTCTATTAAACAAAAGTCCATGCCTCAGAAGATTGTTACGTTTTAAGACCAGCCAAATCCAAACTTGGAGATTACACTTAATTTTTTTAAAAACGGAGTATTAAATTGCCTACAGCTTTCCAGAATATCATCTAGAAACTTAAGGAGCAGCCTTTTCATACGGTTTGTTCACTGACTATTACTTTCTGATTCTTGTTTCTGCATTTGAGAAAGTGCCAGAACATCCTATCTGAACATATTTGGAACCCTCTGTATCCAGATTAATTTTATTTGTTTTAAATCTTGGCTGATCATCAGAAAGATAATACTTAACTACAGACACTATATGATCACAGGTATTGTTTTGTTACTAGGACAAAGGACAATTAGGAAACACATAAAGTTGCAGTCATGTTTACTTAGATGCATACATTGTCATGAAATATGAATGGTGATGATCAGCTGATCATCAGAGTAATTTCTATATCTTATTATCAAAAAAGGAATGAAAACCAACCTTTGTGAACAAAGTTCCTTTTCAGATGTTGAGTTGTTTACTTATTTCCTTAGACCATTAAAAATTAGAGTAGTGAATTATTTAACTAACCAATGTCTAGAAATATTTGTATGTGCCAGTGGTCATTTCTTCCTTAAGCTAAAACTATGGTATTTCAAAAAGAAATAGATGATTGATTTCAATTCCTTAAGTTCCATTCCTAGAAATTAGACTGTAAGAAAAGATAGTTAATTAAATATTTTGGATGAATGTTAACGGTAATGCAAGAAAATTTAGTTTTTAAGAAAGTTATCTTGTACACCCTTCTCTGTTTTATGCCAAGTTGGCACTTCAAGTTGTTTGCATTTACTCTGAATTAATGACATCCTTAAAAGGTGGAGCAGCCCAACCAGGACTCAGCAAAACCAGAAAATCATTGATTTACTTTGGTTCTTCCACCAAACAGGTCTTTGAATAGCTCATTGTAGTCATTAATCTTTTCAGATAGTTTCTATTAGAAATCACTTCTTCAGTATGCAGTCCCTGAAGATCTGGGACATTTAAATTTAATACATAAAAGGTTGGCCTCTGTATTTAATACATAAAAGGTTGCTAGAGACCAGTAGCAAAATAATTAATCTGTTACTTAGTTGACAAATATGTTCCTACAGAAGCATGTGCTCTAATATGCAAAATAAGTCATTGTCAAAATTGCTAATTGTGCATGTTAGCTAAGCATATTTTGTTTTAAAGTAACAACATTTTGCAATTGTATGTATTCTTCACAAGAGCAAACAACCTATTCCTAGAAATACTGCACAAATATCCCAGAAAAAGCAACTTTAAATTGAGTGAATCTCTTTCTCTGGGGAGAGAAAGAGCCATACAGATGCAGTCCTGTATAATGTGCTCTAGGATGAGCCTGCTTGAGCAGAAAGGTTTGACCAGATCACCCACTGTGGTGCCTTCTAACCTAATCCATTCTGTGATTTATTTACCTGTTATCTGAGCAAAGCTCATGATACTACATCTTTTACCTCCAAATCCGTGAGTATATATTGTGTACATGGTAACTGAATCTAACTGAATGTGTGATTCATACGATTCTGGATTACTAAAAATTTCATCAAGGAATAAATTGCAATTATTTAATGAATTTATTTTTTCTTACATTTTCCATTATTTGTATTTTCTGTCTCAGTAAGGTTCCATATAGATGAAATCTTCAGCTGAAATTCTAAGTCACATTAAAAAAAACCTAACTGAAATTACTGAACCCATGGAGTGAATATGTATGTGCTGATCAATATGTGATGTGCTGGGAATTGGGACTTCTGTGTAGGCTGAAACTGTTCAGAATATACACGTGGTTCAGTCATTGTGGATCTTTTTTCTCAGAAAAAGAGATTTCATTCTTGATTCTAAAAACTACATTTGTTGTAATTTTTTATTTCTGAACTGTTGCAGTTGGGGGCCCCTTGGTCTTCTTGGTTGAAACCTTTAATCTGTTGAAGCACATGGTGCGACCGCCACAATCATGGTATACTATTCTAAAATGAGCATGATTTATTCATTTTGAAAATTTTCAAAATAATAAGTAATTATATTAACACCACATTCCATGCTCTAATGCAATTCATTATTATTTAATCTTCTGGACAAACAAAACAGAGGGAGGGATTCTGTTTTCCGCTTTACTATGCAGAGTTCTCTCACTCTTCTGAACTATGAAAGTCCTGCCACAACACTTGCTCATAGTACAGTGGTTCAAAATTAAAATATTGACTGTATTACAGTATATCAGGTCATGTATCAGTCTACTCAAGCTTGGATCACTAGCCATGACTTGAAACAGTAAACAAACAAAAATTCTTTTGCACAGGTTTTCTGAATAGGGATACATACTCCTGGGTACTCGTGTTTTGCCTAAATCTCAGGCATTTGGGTGCAGGCAACCTTTTCTTAAGCAGATGTAAATAATTTAAAACAATTGCATGCCTTATGTTATTACTTTTATGATTATTCACAGTTATTCAAATTAATATTCAACAATACACTAAATATACATATATATCTTAATAAGAAAATCTAAGTTGAAGCAGATTCATGTAAAGTGGATATATTTTCAACACATGCTGAAACACTGTTCCATACAGCATTATTAATATATTATAAATCTTTTGCTGATAAAATATAAAAGCATGTACTACTCAACCGCAATAAAATGTGTCAGAGACATGAGAGTTATGCATTTGTTTCAAATAACATCTCACACCATTTATGTATACATAGGGCAAACATGAGTGTCCACGAGCAAAGGCTAACGTCAGCTAGATGCTACAACTAGATGATAGAAAAGAAGATATGCTGATAAAAGTACGATAGCAACACAAAATTTTTTAAAACTGTAGCTCAGTGAGAAGCTACACAACAGCATTATAGTCACCGCATGATGAAAACGTATTTGGTTGCTAAAGACACTTTCCTGCTATGTTTTGTTGCTAGCTTGAGTCAGGCAAGAAGAGATCTTTCACTCTCTAATGCAACACCTGTTGCAACACTAGTCATTGCAACCTTGTTTTTCTATTAGTTTTACTAGAAAGAAAAGTGGAAAAAAGGAATAAACTGGGGTTTAAGGAAAATTAATTTTAGTGTTTTAACCAGACAAATAAGGACAAAAGGATTTTTGCTTTGTATAAATGACATAAAATTGCACTAAACAAAAACTCTTCATTGCACCCTCTTCCTCAAATCCCCTCCCAAAAAAAGAAAATTATACCAATTAAAGCACAACTTACCGATTTTTACCTTATCAGAAACTTTGTGGGTTTGTCTATGATTATGATTAGTCTCCAGCTCAGCAGATATTTCTGAATATCAGAAAGTTCCTATTCCTGATTCAGTTAAAATGGAAAATTCCTTTGAAAAGTCTGTATAGAAATACTTTGATTTCCGTTTTAGTTCACTTGTCAAGAGCAAAGAGAGAGTTGCCATTCTTGTACTTTAAGGATGTGAGGTGTCACATCTGACAAGCAGAAATAGATTGGAAGTAAGTCCATTAATATATCTAAAATCATTTTGTAAGTGATCATTTTTAATATACACGAGGGAGTTACACCTACACATCCAGGGAAGAATATACTTACTTTGAATGTGGCTCATGTCCCACTTCACTGCACATAAGTCCTTTCTGATTTAAATTATTTCTCCTCCAACCTTTTTTCTCTATGCCTGAGATATGTTAAAGCTCAGTCCAGCAAAGACTTTGGACCAATATGAGCCGTACCTGGAGAAAATTCTTCTTAAAAATGTCACGAAGTCTAACTCTGAACTCGTTAATAGTACATAAATAAACTACAAGTTTCTTCTCTGCCCAAAATTCTCTACAAAAATATTGACATTTCCTGTGCATGAAACTGTGTTCTCAGTTTGTGCCTCATCTGCTAGACAACTATGAGCAAGTCGCTTCACCCTTTTACTTGTGTATTTAGACTGCAAGCTTGTGGGGAAAGTGATTGTCTTTAAATGCAAATTTCACAAGAGGGCTCCAACTGCAACAATACTTTAACTTCAACACACCATTTCAGTACAATAATCCATAAAAATATACCAAGTAAAAAATAATATGAGAAAACCCTGATTCCAGAATTAAGAGAATCACCTACCTTTAGAGGCCTGTAGGCAGTGGCAGCACACCCATACTAAAACCTTCTGCCTCACAGTAATGAGAGAGGAAAGAGAAGGAATTTGTCCCCATTTCTATGAGATATGAAGAGCATCCTGGCCTCACACAAAATTGCTGTGCCTCTATATAGGACAGCTCTCCTTGCTATATAAAATACTATAGCTATTAATTCATTAATCTTCTACATTCTGCATTTTTAATGGGCTTCATATTGATTTTTATTATTGTTGGAAAGGACCCATTTATAGAGCAGAGGTTGCATAAGAAGAATGTGGTTTGAACAGGACTATGAAACATGAAAAAATATCCTGAATTGTCCTTTGCCATTTCTAGCAAAAAAGACAGCATTGTCTACCAGGAACTTCTTGCTCAGCTCCTTTATGAAACTGTGCTAAATTTTGTTATTGACCTTGGAAATTTACTACATTCCTTAATGGGTATTGTGTAAAGAAATTACTCCCGAAGGTTTTACTTTCTGATTTTTCTATGCCTTAACCTTTGTTGTCCTTTTATTTCCTTTTCTCCTGTCATCTAAAAGTTTTGATGTCCCCTTGTTAACCTTCTCTTTCAATATAAATTCTACCACATATTAAATATAGGTTAAAAAAATCTAATGTAATTGTGCCAGTTACTGAGAAAAAAGAAATGCCAGAATTTCCTATCTATGAAACCTTTGGTTAACTTCCTATTATAAACACATTATATGCAGTGCTTAGTTTCATTACCACATTTTAATTTTTTTTTTCAGAAATTTGAGACCATTTACTGTGCAACACTTATTCTCAGTAAATAAAAAATTGTTGTTCACCATTTTACTTTAGCCTCATTGCCTATGTATGATCTTAAGAAATACTTCCAGCATTCAAATTCTGCTTTTAAAATAGAGCTTTTTAAACTGAAAATGATTGAGGTTGGGAGGCACATCTAGAGGTCATCTAGTCAAGCTACCCCTCTAGAGCAGTGTCACTCAGAGCCAGCTGACCTGGTCTGTGTCCAGGTGGCCTTTGAATGTCTCCATGGATTAAGAATTCATAACCTTCCTGAATAACTTCTTGCCACTTTCACAGGAAAAAAGTGTTTCCTGATTTTCAGTGAGAATCTCCCGTGTTGCTCTCTGTGCTTCTTGCCTCTTACTCTTATGGTGGCCACAACTGTTGAGCCTGGGTCCATCCTTTCTGCGCCCTCCATTCAGGTAGTTTTGTACATTAACGAGGTCTGCCTTGAGCTGCTTCTTCTTCGGGGTGAACTATCCCAGCTCTCTCAGTCTTCCCTCATTGGAAAGGTTCTCCAATCACTTCAGTTTTTGGCCCTTTGCTGGTCTCTCTCTGGTATGTCCAGGTTGCTTTTGTGCTAAGGAGTCCTGACCTTCACATCAAACTTCATGACATTTGCAGTATGTGAGCTTTCACACAGGCAATGGAAGAATATAAGCAACAGTTTCTCAAGGATATATGTAGAGGTGCTTTAAATATAGTTCTAGCTAGTATGCAGGACCTTGACAAGGAATTAAAAATACAGGGCAATTTGGAAGAAAGTAAAGAATAAAATTCATAATTAAGAAAAAATAAGGAAAGAAAAACCACAAAAGCAACAGAATAAGATCATTAACTTGAGTAAATACAGTTAATCAATACACAAGATCTCATTGAAATCAAGCTATAAAACATGGCCCTTACTAGAAGAATCTATATTTAAAATTAACTGCAAGGATTTTTTTTTCAAATACAAGAAAAATAAGATTCCATTTTTTAAAAAATCACCACGGTTTTATTGACAGAATCTAAAAATCAAAATGGAGTAGTCAAAAACATTGGGAATAAAACCTAGATCCAGAGTAATTATTAGAGAATGGTAAACAGAAAATATTTACAAAATCAGAATGGTAGAGAACAAAAAGGGTTTGCAAGGGAAAAAGAACAAATATTGTGGGAAGAAAAGATTGTAGAAACACAATGGTCAAAAAAGATAATGAAGGAAATCTACATGCATTTATATCTCACATCATATTTTGTTGAGAATGTGTCTAGCTAAGATACTTTGGCTCCTGCTGTTTATCTATTAATAAACATCAGATTAAATAGATTAAAGTAAGTTATATATTTAATGCCTAGTGTGGCCTGAGTGCACTTTACATGAAGGAATGGTAGAAAAAGGAGAAAAAGAGAGGAAAAAAAAAGGGGGGGGGAGGGGGGAAGAGTGTTACTTCTTGGCATAACCAGTTATTAAGGTCAAATAAAGTTTATGCTAGAATTTGTAAACAACCAACCAGCTCTATCCCAGTGTTTTTAATTACTATCTTCTAGGATGCCAGATTTGATTTCAAAGAACAGAGAAGGAACCTGTCAAAATAATGGTCTGAGTGAGGTCTGCATGGCTCAATGGCTGAAAGTAATCATTACTTTCATTAACAATTTAAAACATGCAATAAAACAGCAGAGAGAGGGAGGCAGTTGACTGGACAATCTTAGGGTTCAGAAAATCTCAGCTGAGTAGAGAAATGTAAAAAATATGCAAGATAATAAAGAGGCAAGATCCTACAGTTGAAAGGTCAAATACATACACAAACACTGAGAAGAAATGATTTTTCAACAAAATCATTTGGAAAGGCCCATGCTGGCCCATACTGTGATGCAACTTAACAAAAAAATAGATTCAGGGATTCTTGGCACCATCATTACCATAAAAAACTGGTTGGTTAGCCTTAATGCTGCTAAGTCATCTTCCATAGTACCTATCCATCTTTAGAAACTACAAGTTAAGTTTATATATTAAAGGGGTACAGAATATAATGCAAATAACAAAACACTAGAATGTGCAATGATAAAAGACCAGAACACTAAGGACGAATTAATTAATGCCATTTCCCCCTCTTTTTGGTAGGGCCATATTTAATAGAAACAATTGCAATCCTTCTTGAAATTGTTGCTCTTTAATCCTGCCCTAGGTATTTTTGGAAGGGGAAGATAAGTTCATAATTATTTAAAAAATGGTTGATATTGAAAAAGCATCTTTTAGACAGAATAGAGTATTCAGCCCCAAAGGCTGCACCTTCAGGAAAACAGTTTTAATGGAAACTGCTCTAAGTACAGCAGGTGTGACTAAATACCTGCCAAAATAAAGTATTTTATATATCTAAAGATGAAATTTATATTTTTAATTGCTCTTAAACTTACTTCCAAATGGTTTTCATGACCTTATTCAAAGTTTCTAAACAACACAGCATAACTTACAAAGTTATACTGCCCTTCAGTGTCTAAGTGTCCACCATTTCTTCATAATTTAATTCATCACCTACAGTAGCTCAAAATCCTTTAACTCTGTCAAATTTAAAAGGGGCCATATGAATATAATCTTATCTCTCAAACTCTTTTTCTTAGCAAATGTCATCAGTGTACAATGCATTCTTTTTCACAATCCCTATATATATATATAAAACAAAATATTTGAAATTATAAGACTCAAAAGTTTCCCTGTTTTAAATTGAATGAAGTTCCGCTTCCATCCATAACCAAACATTTCTTTTAATCTATTAAACTAGCTCTTATTTTAGGGATGGTCTGTTTGTCTATCATAGATTTGACAGTAAATCAAAAATTTTTGAGATTTTGAGACATGCCTCTTCTTTATCACTCAGTTATATATTACTGAGGGGAAAAAAAAGTCTGTAATTTCATAAAGACTGTTCCTTAACCAAGCCCAACCATTCAAGCAGTGCTCTGTTTTACTGATAGCATACAAGTCTTAAAAAGCCAAGAATGCCAAATTCTCTTGGCTTTCACCCCAAAAAGAATTACAGACAGAGAAATTCTCTGAGCCCAGAGACAAAATTTTCACCCAATGTACAGAGCCACTCAGGGCAACATTGCCTGGAAAGTTCTTTCTTCGAAAATGCAGTGCCATAGAAACACAAATGCTGCACAAAAATCAGCCAATTTCCCTTGTACATTCTGAGAAAATAAGAGAAATTAGAAATTAGAAAGTACCTACTAACCACTGAGATGAAAAATTCCATTTTGACATTTTATGAATGGAATATTTTCAACTCTTTCTTTTAATTAGATGTCAAAGAAACCTAATACTACTAGATGACATCAAGTGAGATGGCTGGTACCTGTTAGAAGATATTAACATTAAAAAATAAGCAATACTCTACTGAAAAAAAAATTGTTTAACTAAGCACTTTTGATTTTGTCAATGAAATTTTCTGATTTTTTGCTGAAATCAGTTTCTCCAAATATTTTTTCCAGTTTTTTTCTTCATGTAAAAACGTTAAATTTTCAGGATGTATTCTTCTGAAACAAAGTAGCTATTGAACTTTTCTAAATCCTTAGTGAAATAGAAAACTCAAAATTTGAAAAATTACTTGAGGTCATTAAACTTGAAATAGAAGACATTACAAAAACAGCTTGTATGCCAATGACTGTCATCACAGTAGTATTAAAATATATTCATCCATAAATTTGAGCTCCTCTGAATTACAGAAAACAAGATTTTTGAAAACCAAGTAACATATAACTAAGATGCCAAAATTTTATATGAGACTATTTTCCTGAGACTCTTATGTTTAGAATAAAAAACATAAATATTGTCTAGGGATTTTTCTGCTTCTTCATTGTAGGAATACAAAAACATTGACATTTAATGAGGTTTAGTATCAAATTATCTCATTTATAACCTCTACCCTATGCATAAGCCAATGCATATATTTGTAACATATACATGTTATATTGTATGTAACATATGGGAGAGCCTTTTTTTACAAGTCTTTTGGGCTTTAAAGTCAAAGCACACTTTCCTTGCTGCAATTTTTAACAGCTTCTGAAAAAAACATATATGCATAGACCAGACCCCAATTAATAACATTTTTGAGATTTTCCCATGGAAAATTCATATTAAATGGCTGTAAGTGGACAGCTGAATAATAGAGATTCCTTAAATGTAACCTTGCCATTATGAATCTTCCTCTCTTTGCAAGAAGGCAGGACTACAGTTTCATTCCTCCTGCAGAAATGTATCCACTCTTTTTCATGCAGAAACACTTCAGCAAAGAGATAATATTGTATATAGCTCAGTTTGGTTACAGCTCTGGGCCTGGAAGATTTATTTTAAATATCAATGCTCAAAGTCAAACATCTTGATAAGCATTTAGCTACAAATCTCCCATTAAAACATATCCACTAAAAAGGACTAAAGATCTCAGTCCTGTAGACAGCCCTCTGATTACTTTCTTCTTTCACCTGTAGGCTATTCAAATTCTAAAATGGTATTCAATGAACAAGGAGCAAGCCCTCTCCTCACAGTTTGGTGCCATAGGCAGAATGTTTTGTGAATCAGATTTTACAATCTGAAATGAGCCACCTTGAAAACAGATAAATCCAAAGGCACTCCAGGCTGTCACTGACAAGTATTTTGACATTAGCTTCTCAGACAATAACATCTCTGTCCCTGCACACACCCGCGGATCCCCCAGACTTGAAAAAAACAAACAGAGCAGATTTTACATGGAGAACAGCCAAGGCAGAGGAGCTAAAAGCTCCTTCCTCAAAACCTGATGAAGAGATCAAAAATTTCCAGAGCTGCTGGAAAATTTATGTTATAACAAAAGAAAGAAATTATGCTATTGGCTCTTGCCATTTTCTCCAAATCCGAATCCAAAAGTTTTGTGATTGCGAAACTTACCAAGACCATGAAAGACATATTATTTCCTTATTTTCTCATTCCTCTCACACAGTATTTTTTCTATCCAAGATGGATACAACTTGGTGCCAACGAGGTCATCAAAATCCTGACTGGATGATCAGATTAAAAAATCCACACTGCATGGGACAAACACCTGAGTAATCCGGTTTGATTAATCAATTAACCCTCCTTTAAGAATCCTTTAAGATCTCTGTTTTAGAGATCTCCTGAGATCCCTTCTACTCCCAAATCCAACCTGAGTTGTCCTAAGTCAGCAGAAGAGCCATTTGGAATATAGGGAAAGAAGATTATGTTTTAGACTTCATGCTGCTTTTTTTTTTTTTTTTTTTAATTTATCTTATATTGTTTTATTGTATTTTACTTTATCTTATTATTTTATTCAGTTTCACCAAAGCTGGGAAACCATTGGAGTATGACCCAGATATTTTCCCATATCCACAGTGTCTACCTACAACAGGAACTGAGACTCATTTTCTTGGTCTTCTCTAGCTAAAAGAAAATTGAATTATTCCCTTCTTATACAATACAACTCCTCCAAAGAAATTATTCTGAGTGCAGCATCTGTTCTGGGGCAGGAATGAAAAGTCACCCTTAAAATGTTACTTGATTTTGAGTTACTACCTCAGGTGAATGATACATTCAAGTGTGGTATATAGGAAATATTCTTTTGTGATGTATTTTTAATGTTTCCTATACAAGAAACATTGTTTACTACTTAAAATTGATGTTAGATACCATCATCGAAGCTGAATAAGACATTAAGCCAAAAGATTTAACCATATTAATTGTATCACACCAAACTTTGTGAATGAATTCCTAAAAACCTGAATTACAATCCTATACTCCTTAAAATATTGTGATATTTTGCAGCTTGGGCCCCATCCTCTATAATTTCTTGTCTTCCACTAAAGCACAGAACCTTCAACTAATTAATAAGTAGTGAAATTTATATTTTTCTTTACCCCACACAGTGGTAGAGAAAATTTCAAGTGAGTAATAGTCTGGTCATATGAATATCATATGGGATACAGAGCCACCCCCAAGGGTGTGACTCAGTGCAGAGAACAGAAATACAGGATGTCCAAGACCTTTAAGCAACACCACAAAGGAAAATATAGTTTTTCAGTTGTTGCAAGAAACTTTAATAAGATCTCTCAACAATTTTTTTAATGTCTGACTTTTTATATAAATTAAAATATTTTAATATTACCAAATAATATTATTATAAGCTTTCCCTAATGTGTAAAATTTCCAATTTTTCTTCCTGGCATGTAAGAGAAAAGTTTAGATTTCAAATTTCTCTTCAGTCAGACTTTCTTCATTTCAAGAAATGTTGTTGATTTCTTAGCCATGTCAATGACATTTGAGATAGGAACACTATTGCAGCTTTCTTGGGTCAGTTGTGTTGTAATACACTATTGCTAATTACCAATATTTTTAAGTTGTGAAAGACAAAATATTCAGCTCTGAGTGTTCATTCCTAACTAATATTTCTGGTTTGAAGACAGATGAATAATTACTTTCTTAGCCTTTTGTGTTCTGCAATAAGGAAAACTGTTCATGACTTTTGTTTGCAGTCCAGAGTCTGTAAATTTGGAATCTGAGTTTAGTATTATTTGGATTCTGTAGACATGAAACAGTTGTGTTAGTCTTTAATTTCTGAACATTTATTGAAAAAAAATTACACAGTTTCACTGTTTTTAGGTTTGGATACATATGCGTTTAAAATATCTATGGATTAAAAATATATGTGGATTTTTGAAATACAGGAAGAAATAAATTAATGTAATCAATGACAAAATCCTGTGAAATCATTATGTTTACGGTAAGGGATTAATTACTGCATAAATGTATTTTAAAGTAATGTCAATTTTTGAAACTGGGTTAACGAATTCCACAGAATAAAATGGGTCTACATTTCATCATTTAGAAGAAGAAAGCTTTAGAGGTGAAATTTCACATGTGAATGTATTCTATAAATATATTAATAGGTGATAATATCTTACAAACTCAAAATTGAAGTAAAATATGTGTTCAATTCTATAGTAAAATGATTAAATTTAAATCAGGGGGCCCCTTGTGTAAGTTACCTTGAAAATAGGACTGCATGCACGTATAGACCATTGTTTTCAGATCACTCACTTGTGTTTTGGATGCTAGTATATACTAAATTACTAAGAACAGACTTAAATATCCTATTATCAAAGTTATATTATCAAAGTTATATTATCAAATTAATCATGTGATTCTCCATGATTTGCAAAGATTTGCCATGGAATTGTTAGAGTTAATGACATTGTAGTCCCACATAAAGTTGCTTAATACATAATTATATTGGACAAGCCAGTTGAGAGGGGAGGAAACCTGAGATGGGGGTATAAATTGACTCATCCTGTCTCATAACCCGTGGGTCCTCAGTGTCACAAACAATAGAAAAGCAAACCCTTACGGGAAATGGAAACTAGAAACTGAAATTCTGAGCCTAGGTGAGTTTAAACAATTAAATAGATTATACAAAAAGTGTTGTCACTCAGATTTGTACTTCTCCAGTTTTGGCTTCTTTTGGTACTGTAGACATAATTGATGTCAAACTCTGATGCCTCAAGAGATGTGATGTTTAAAGGTCCCTCTGTCCTTTGTCTGAAGAAGAAGTTGCTGGGAAAACTAGTGAATACAAAAGTAGGGGCAGCAAAAAACTGTGAGAGGTGTGAAATAGGGTTGAAGTGCATCTGTGGAAATTTTCTTTGTAGTGAATTAGAAGAGACAGATTTTTTCTTTCTTTTGTGCAGGAAAAAACAAAATGCATATCTGAGAACAATTTTCTTCCCATCCTGAAGTCCATGAGGAACTGTTTTCTTATGAAGTCCTGGCTTCAGAAAAGTTATCAGTATAAATCTCACAGGTTTTAGGATCCAGGGTAAACATGCTCACACATAAGCTTAGATTTCTGAGTTTTGTTATCCTCCACTAACACTGAGAAACTAATTGACGTTCACCATTCATGTTTATAACTGAGCATTTCTGAATGCCCTTTACAAGGTTCCTAAATCTCAAGACATTCATATGTACTCAATATGAATTTTCCTGCAGCCTCAGTGACAAAAATAATCCCACTCAAAATAATTACAGGTGAGATGAGCATCTCATTGAGCTTATCCCAGTGTGCAGGAACAAATTGTACCAATGCTCCCTATTTTACAGAAATACCCTTTCAGCTACAGAGGCCATTTGGAAAGGGAGGCAGTAACCATTGTACATTTAAAAGAGGAAGAAGAGATGAACTTCTAGAATTTAAAAAAGTTTCCTGTATTGCAGAAATTGTGCTAAATGTCTACACAGCTTGATTTCACAGGGTAGAGGCAACACTTCAAGACGTGGGCCCAGGTCTCAAATTTGACACCATAGGGAGAAAGCAGTCTAATAACAAGTTATTTCTTCTCATTCTCAAAAGTGAATCAAGATGTCATGAAGAATTATTTTATTCTAAAAGGATTTGTTAATCTGTTTTTCCCTCACCTATTTTTGTGCAGGTCAGAGAGCCGGGTGCTCTGATCTGATCTGGACAAGCGATGGTCATATTCAAATCTCTTTTCAATAGCTACAAAGCCAGAAAACTCTTACAGCCAAGGGCGACTTTCTATTTGAATTAATAATAAGAGTGAAGTAGTTTTAAGCAGAGCTGAGCTGCTGCAGATGAAAGGAATTTAGTTTTTTATGTTGTTATATATGTTTAATTGAGAAGAGCCGGGAGTCTGAAGATGGGGTTAATGGACACAATATAAGGAAGAAGGTGGTAGACTTTGGACTGGAGACAAATTTACTGCCAATGAAAACTGGTATCAGCAGTAGCAGTGTACACAAAATGCTTGGCTGCTGGTTGACAGCAGTTGCCTGTGCCAGATTTCTGTGATGGAGGCAGTGTGAATCTGTGTACTCTTGTGTACATGGAATAAATACAAAGAAATAAAATATCTTGTTTAAGTAAAGCTGGAAAATACTTTTATTTTCTACAACTGTTCTTGCCAGGGTCTCAGAAACAGCTGTGCACAATGATGAACCTCTACAAGACACAGATTGAAGTGATAACAGAAAACCAGAAATAATTGAAATATGACGTATTTTTTGGTCATCTTTAAGGTCAGTTTTTGAGAGGTTTTTGTCTCAAAGTATTTTGAGAAAGACTTCCTTGACAGTCTGGAAAACAGCAGAGTACAAGCTTATCTCTGAGTTTTAGTGAAATGATATCAGAGAAACAGTACTTGAACTTGCAGTCTTTTTCTCTACCCTGTGAAATGACAATTGGTAAATTTTTTTTAAATTCAGCGGTTAAATTCACTCACCAAACTGTATCACATTATATGCAATACAGAATTGCAGACTTTGTAGTTCCATTTACCAATAAAAAAGGGCTTTTACAGCAAGTGCCAGAAGGCTTCTGGGGAAAACAGGGTACGAAGTGGAAGGGTTCTTTTTTCCCATATCATCTTCATTCCCATGCCATAAATATGGATAAATTTCTAAAACTGAAAAGTCACATCTCCTCTGGGTTTATGAACAGTTTGATCCAGAAATCAGCAACAAATAATTTAATTTTTAAATTTTTTTATCCTTATTTTCCTTAAAACCAACAAGGTTAGAGATTTGGGAATGCATGCTAAAAACTGGAAGCAAGTAGTTGTACCTTAAAAACAAAATCATGTGCCCCTACATTAGTTTGATTTAGGAAAAAAATGTTATCGGTACATATATGAGGAATGGTGGGTTTTTTCCTTTATGAGGCTGCTCCGTTAAACACCAGTTGCAGCAGCCACTTATGACCACATCACTCACTATAACTGGCAGACAGACATCACTCAGAGAATAAATACCAGGCAACAGGGACTGTTTTATTGTTTGGCTGATGCAAAGTACAGCTGTGCAAGGTTGACAAAGCCAGCATTTCTTTGTGACAGTTCATTATGTGGATTCTTAATATTAGGGCTAATCCTGAACCACATATTCAAGAAAAACTTCAACGGCATGTGTGCCAAATCAGTAAACAATCCAGGTTCCAACCAGTAAACACCAGAGTCTGAGAAAACCCTTGGAGGACCACAGGCAAAGCAGAGTTGAATACTCTGAACTGCTGCAATCACCCATTTTAGAGACTCTCTACCATCAATGGCACAAAACCCAGCAGAGATAGGACAAAAATAAGCCCTTTTACTTTGCAGCTTCATGTTCCAAATACTGTCTGTCCAGGCTCCACAGACGCTGAGTGTCACCCAAACAGGCTGCAATATGATGGAACAGCTGCAGTTGGTTGCAGTCCTTCATGATACAATTATTAAAAAAAAAAAAGTACTGAATTAAATTACAGAACACTGCTAGAAGAAATTAGGTGATGTAGGGTGGGATTGTTCTTCTGGCTAGACACATGGCTCTAACTGGAAGAACCAAGAAATAAATAGAAATTATCATCTGTCAGTAGAGTATCATTAGAAATGGCTTTAGAGAGCTGCATATTGTGAGATTTTTTTAATGTCTTCAACTGATTTATACTGATTCCATGAGCCTTATTTGCACAGTGCCATATCCATTTAGTGTAAAAGAATGTCAAAACTTATCTAAGTGGAAGTTAAATGAATGTTTTGTGAAGTTTTAGGTCACTTTTTAAAAATGCCCAGTTTTGAGACTAACTTCTACAGAAAATAAAGCTTTCCTCTTATTTCTCCTTAAAATACCTTTTTTTTCCCTACCTCCAGATGATCTTATGAACATCCATTCAATTTATTGGTTCAGCAATTTATCCTTCAACAGTGGTATGACACATTGTTCTTTTGGTGTACTCAAATATCAGAATACATCTAACATCATTTTGAAACACGAAAGTGGAAACAAAAGCATCAGGCATTAAACAACTACTTCTACAGTACATTCAACCTTGAAATTAATAGAGGCTCAGGATAGCACTTCTCACATACACCCTTAAAAACTCTTGCCCATATCCTAAAGCAGAAAATGAGACCAACAAAACAAGAGGTTGAAAGTGACACAAATGATATGTTGTAAGAACACGAGAGGCAAAATGTTCTAACAGTACCCTGGGCTCTTGTTGGGGTAAGGAATATCTTAACAGGGTATGCAGATGATTCAAAAATATTTTTCTAAGAACACACAAAAAGGGAAACACAACTAAAAGACAAGAAATTGTAGCAATTAATAGGAAAAAAAAAAACATGTCGTAACTCATCAGTGAATGCTTTCTCTATTAAGTCTCATCACAATGTAAAGTAATTTTTTAAGAAATAAAAACCTAGTGATAGCCTTAGACAGTCAAATACTTATATTTTCTCCTCTTATGGCATCAAATACATTAACAGGTTCCAATCCACTAATGACTTTTTAAATAGTTTGTCATGATTTTTGTTGACAGTTTTTCTACTCATAAAACTAACACATCTTTAAAGTAACGTCATATGTATTATATATATTTTTAATTGTATGCATATGTAAAAGTTTTTTCCTAAGATTTTCAAATCTTTTAATTTATTGTAAAACTCTGGAAATTTTCAAAATTAAAATATAATAAATGAATTATCCTAGAATTAACCTGCTGCAGCAAGGTTTATTTGTTAGCAACTAAACTGATTTCTATGAAATCCATACAAGGCTTCTCTGACCAACTTGTGTACATTCGTACTTTCAACAAAACATTTTGGATTGAGAGTGGAGTGTCAAAACTACAGCAGAAAACCAGAAAAGTAGAGAAATGCATATGGATGTTTTTTCCTGTGCTGCATCTTCCTGAAAGTAAACATATACAGTCTGTTGCTTTCCCATGAACAAGCATTTTATCCATCTCCAGCCATTGAATCCAGAATATATACCTCTCCATAGAATGTGAATTTTTCAAAATACCAATTGTTATGCTGGAAAATTTTCCCAAATATATTTTTCATGAGATTATACGATAGCTTATCTTTCTAGAACACCTCAACAGTGAGAATACATCTTCTAATTGCATCTAATAATTTATTTCCCTGCAAATTTTAATGATTAATGTTATTTGATCCTATAAATTATTTTTCCTGAATTCATGTAGAGTATTTCCAAGCAATGTCTGCATATTCATCTTCCACAGAAAAACTCACATTTACTGGAAGACCAAATTAACTTTATTTAATGTTTTTTCCTGTTAAGTGCAAGATTTTTCTCCTTTTCTCTCCTTTTCCTGTTCACAGTTACATCATTTTGCCTATCACAACAGTGCTTAAATATCTCCCTGTAATTTCTCATTCTTATTTTATTCATCAATTCTTGTATGGTAATTATATGAGCAGCTTATTGCATGATAACCTTCTTGTGGATGGTTCAGAATATTTTCAGTGAAACTCAATTTGATTTAAGTTTTCTCCTCTGTCAAAGGCAATTATTAAACAGTATTAGACAGTTCTTAATGTTCACTTGAAAAGGTTGAAATTCTGTAGATATTTCTCATTACAAAGGAAAGAGTTTTATTTTCAGTTTTAAAAAACCTAAAAAGAAAAAAAAAACAAGCACCAAAAGAAAACACATCCAAAAAAAACTATACAAAAGGATATACAACAGAAAACTTGAAAACACCATTTATCTTTCTAAAAAGAGACATCGGTAAGACCTAAAAAAACTCATTTCTTTTTATTTAGACATATATATTTTATTCAGAATTATTTTCTTACCTTCTAGTGCCTTCTTTTTTCTCTAAGCTCCTCATAGTACTGACATCTATTTGGTTTCTTGGCCACTTTCTTTCGTTATACTCCATATCCAATACATCACATAGGTAAAATTCATTTGCAACTTGAAATGATAACTTTGAATAACCTGTTTCTACTGGAACCAGTTCAGACAGAGCCAGAAACACAAGGCACGCAGTAGAGACTTTAAAATAGTAAAAGCTTTAGTAAAGGTTTTAGAATTTGGTGAAAGATTAAAGGAGATCTTTAAAAGATGTACTTTTTCACAATTTAATAACAATACAGAAGTTTTTCTTTTTTTTAATTATTTATACTTTTTTCTGCATATTACACCTGCGCAAAATTGTAAATTTCTCTAATGAGGAGGTGTTTAATCACTAAAAGGTGGATTTTGTTATGCATTAGGTAGATCAAAAATGGTTTTCGCTCTAAGAAAATTTCAGGATTTTAGTCATAAACAGTGACCTATCAAATGTTTAATTACAAAGAATTAGGTAGTGATCTGAATAGGTACAATTGCTCAAAGCTGATTAACTGGCACCTGCACATTGTTCTGACTGGCTTGCAAAGGTTCACGTTATATCTGACATACTGACTGAAGGTAAGGATATATGCTTCATTCACCAAAGAAACAAATGTTTTGTTTCCCTGCTCTGACTCCCTGCTTTACAGATACCTGCAGCGGTATAATATGCACCACTACTATTGTAAAACAAGAGTTTATTACATGGCTAAGTAAGTTGATCTTTGTAAAAGTGCACAAGTGCATTGAAATAAAATAAAAACTACTTAATCCAATCTTCTCTTATACAATTTCTTTCAAGGAGAACAGACACAGCCTGTTAAAATAACAAAGAATGTAGAGTTTCCATTCACATTCACAAAGTGTCCTCATTCAAACCCCCACTCTAAAGCTACCTTTCCACTCCTCTCATTTTTCTTTGTGGTGGAGAAATGTGATTCCATGGAACCAACAGTGATTTTGTTTTATGTTAACTGGCAGAGCTTTTCGAACCTTGCAGACCTGGTGACACGTAAATGGCCCACACTTTGGATTGTCTTGTTGTGTGGAAAAGGTAGATAAGGGGAGGAGGAGAAACATAAAACAGGTGGGCAAGGGCAAAGTGGCATTCACAAAAGTTTCTTAGATCAGAGCCAGGTTGAGGATCATTTCTGTGATAAACAATTGCTGTATTGAAATTACATCACACAAGGTGTTATATTACTTACGAAGTCCTGAGAATTCTGTAAAACCTGGCAAGCACATCACATGGAAAATGGTAAGATCTTCTGAACTTTTAGCCAGGAAATCAACAGAAACTAATATAGTTTAATGGTAATTAGTCTAATATGTGCTGCTTGTACAACTGCTGCCAATAATACCATGTAGTGACTGTTGTAAAATGCCAACTACTCTGGCTTCCCTGTTAGGGATTAGGTGGAAGCTTTTAGAGCTGTACTTGGCTCAAAATGCAGGTCACTCCTGAAATGACATTATAAGTTAATTTTACAGCATATGAGCTACAAGATCCTGAACTACTTTAATTTTCTATTTATATTTTCATTTGCACCAATATTTTCTCTATTATAAACTTGAGATCCCAAAAAAAAAAAAAAGGTATGTTTTCCTTCTGATATCAATGTGGTGATTTTGGTGTATCCCTGACATACTGATACAATCAGATCAGAAAATTAAAACCAAGACCTAAATAAAAGTTTGAATAATGTCTATATTCAGTAGCTAGTCACCATATTACAATAAATTTCAGCATATCTGAATAATTTGATGGAAAAGCTTACTGCAACTGTGTGAGTTAACATTTTGAGTGAGTGGCCCTCTTCCTTTCCCTGACTTTCTGTTTAAAGAATCAATTGACTTTTCACCCTAATCCAGCTTCCATTTTTTCATTGTTAATTTCTCTCTGCTTACACTAACAGTGTTAAAGGAGAGACTTTGCACTAAACTCCAAAAAAGGGCCGTGGAATGTGTTCTAAGATGTGGGTTTGTGAGTGAGTGAGAAAAGGTAAATAGACAAGGTTGCCATGGTTCTTGGATGCTACACTTCTCTGTGCCAAGCTGAGAGATTCACATGCCTGGCCTGGGGCAAAGGCTTCTGCTATGCTTGAAAAAGAGCAGAGCAGTCTCATATGTACTGCACCAGACTAAATATGCCTTGATATGCTCAGTTAGTCCTCCTAAAATTTATTATCAAAAGAGTTTTATGGGGAAAAATAAATTGAGGGATGACAATACACTGAAAGATTCTCAGAGTTTGTGCCACTGACGGCCATGAAAACCTAATAATGAGTTCAATTTGCTCACAGCTGCACTTTTCCTCCAATCCTTTTAATTTGGAGCCAGGTGGAAAAAAATTTGCTAATTTTTCTGTGGATTTTCTGCTCACTAGCACCCGGCTGTGCAATCAACAGTGTCAGTAGTCCTGTATTTTATCCCTGTATTAAATTGCCTCCTAATCCTTGTCAAACCATAGCAAAAAATATCTCTTTAAATGATGAGACTGTGACTAACACACAGTAAACTATGTATCAGGTTTATCATTAATGCTGATTTTCATTATTATTATTATTATCAGTAGTAGTTACAGCAGTAGTATCAGCCAATTATTTATTTAACCCTATTTTTGAAAGCAGTACCTCAAAGTATCCACACAGTCTGGTGATGTACAGTCTTTTCTGATTTAAGGTCATTTCAAGAGGTTTTTGATCTTGTTAGATCTCACGAACAACAATTTTGTGTAGATCACCTGAAAGAAAGTCACCCTAACAACTAGGTACATGACCTAGCAATTAGTAGGTCAGCAACTAAAGCATACTGAGTTTATAAAGACTACCTAACAAACAGCATTCTTAATAAACCTGACTCAGATATCACCAAGCACTGTGTAGTATGCCTCCAATAATTACCCACTTAGTAATTTTCCTCACAGAAAAATGTTATTTATTTTTAAAGGTATTTCAGATTCAGTTAATGGATTGAAAATAATCTCACATACTTACCAGACAGGATTTTAATACTTTGATTTGTATATGTACACAGGCAGGCAGGCGTATGCACTCAAACATAGCTATGCTTTGTAGTGTATTATACCCCACGAAATAGCTATAAATAAATATCCCCCTGTAAATAAGATGATTTGTGGGAGTTTAAGATGTGTGAATAACAATGATTTTCCCAATGAAAGCAGGGATGCACACAGCCCTGAGTTGAGGCAGTACACTTGGCTGTGCGTGGGTGCAAGCGCTGAGTAGCCTGCAGCACCTGGGAGCAGGTAGATCTGCAGCGTAGCCAGGGGGAGAGTTTACAGCCTAGCTCATGGCATGCTCAGAGCGCTCAGGAAAAGTGAGGAACCCCAGAGGGGCACAACAAAGGAGTGCGACCCCTTAGGGCTGGGCTCCCAGCCAGCTGGTGTCCCTCCTGAGAGAGCCCAGGCACAGTCATGCCCCTCAGGAGCAGGGCTCACACAGCCTCGGCTGCGCCGTCTGTCATGGCAAGCAACGGTATCCTAACCTGGCCCTCAAATATTTATGACTTAATTATCATTTAAAATGTACTTTTAGGAAAGCTAACCATAAAATTATGCATTTCAGTCCTAGTTTCTGGACAAGAAAGCTGCTATAAAAGTACACATCTCTCACAGGTCTCTGGGTTAGCTTTGAATGCATGGAAGGGAGAGGGAGGTATTTCTAGTGCTGCTTCTGGGACCGGCGTCAGCACTTCTGTCACCACCACCGCCATGAGTAAGCAAAGATACAGGGCATGCACACTAAAAAATGGCTTTGCTCCAAGTAGCACATTTCTTTCAAACACACACTCGGGGCTGAGAATATTGAAAAATGGTTACAATGTCTGGTTAATGTTTCGATCACCTCATATGGTCCCATATATAGCTCCTTTCTTGTGTACATTGGTGGCAGCATAACAAAGGCTCTCAGACATCCAAGAGTCATTCATATTCATTGTTTTTCCTATTGTCTAACTTTGATTATGCACAGTTTTCTTAAGAGAAACTGCTAAGCAGCAATCATTCAAGGGTGAGTAGACACAATGAGGCCACTCGTGCAGGTTTTCTGCTGGCAAAGTTCCTCTTGAAATCAGGTGAAGGAAGCAGTTGTTCTGTTTAAGAACCGAAATCTGCTGACTTTTGGGAAGTCAGACATTTTGTCTGAGAAGATGTCAAGCAGGTTAACTTTGTTGACATTAGAGAGTTTTGTCCTATGTGATGGGCAATTTCATTCAGGTGCACAGTGCAAGACAGGGCCCAAAGATGTGTGAAAGCAGTAGATCCTTTTTTCTTGAAGTTTAGATTGTAGTTATTTTCATAGTTCTTAGACTTCATTGTTCCAAAAATTAAATAAAACAAAATAAAATAAGTTTTCATTTACAAAATATTATCATATCATAATGTTTAGGTGTGGAGGAATGTGTAGGAATTTGAACAAGGCAGGTCAGAAATAGGCATGGCTGAGCAAAGATCTGCTCCTTAAACTATGAAGCAAGAAAGAAATGCACAGGCAGTGGAAGCAGGGAGAGGTGACCTCAGGGGACTACAGGGATATGGTTTGAACACATAGGGAAGAGGTGAGGTAAGCCAAGGCAAAGTTGAGCAATTCCTTGGAAAGGGACATGAACAAAAAGGGATTCTATAAGTTTATAGTCAGAAAAGAAAGGACAAGGAGAGTGTATTCCTCTAATAAGCAGGGGTGAACTGATGCTGATGGATATGAAAGAGGCTGAGTTACACAATGATTTTTTCACCTTGGTCTTCACTGGCAGTCAGGCTTTCCACATCTGTCAAGTCCCCAGACATCTGGGGATATGGTAGGAGTGAAGTCCTTCCCACCGTAACCAACCACAGTTTCAGGATCAGCTGATAAAACTGCCTAGCCACAAGTCCATGGGATTGGACGACATGTATTCCTGAGGGAACTGGCTGATGTTGTAGCCAAGCCACTCTCCATCATACTTGAAAAGTCATGGTGGTCAGGTGAAGCCTCAGGTGACTGAGAGAAAAGAAATGTTGCTCCTATCTTTAAAAAGGGGAGAATGGAAGATCAAGGGAACCATGGACCAGTGAGCCTCACCTAGGAAGACCATGAAGCAGATCCTCCTAGAAGATATTCTAAAGCATATAAAAGACAAGGAGGTGATCTAAGACAGCCAGCGCTGCTTTACTAGGGGCAAATCATGCCTGACCAATTTGTTGGTCTTTTAATGGGAGACTAGGGAAGATCAACTAATGTCATTACCCAGACTTCTATAAGGCCTTTATATGATTTCAAATGATATCCTTATCTTCAAATTGGAGAGACATGGATTTGATGAATGGAGAATTCAATAGAACAGTAGTAGGCTGGATGGACAGAGAATGTAGTCAAGGACTTTATGTTCAGGTGAGAGCTGTTGATGAGTGGTGTCCCTCGGGGCTCTGTGCTGGGCACAGTGTTCTTAAATATCATCATTCATCAGCGACATAGACCATGGGAATGAGTGCACCCCCAGCAAGTTTGAAAATAGCGTGAAGCCAAACTGTTCAGTTGATGCAAAAGAAGGATGGGATGCCATGCAGACAATCCTAGACAGACTTGAAAAATCATAGAACCTCATGAAATTCACCAAGTGTAAGTGTAAGTTGCTGCACTTGCGTCAGGAAAATCCCAGACATGAGTACAGACTGTGAGAAGTCCTTGAGAGAAGCCCTGTCAAGAAGGACTTAGGGGTTGTTGTGGATTGAAAGGTGGACATGAACCATGCCCAGAAGGTATTCACAGTTAGAGGAGGTGTGACCAACAGGATGAGGGAGATGACTCTACCCCAATACTTGTCCTTGTGAGACCTGGAGGGCTGCATCCAGGTCTAGGCTCTGAACAAGGATCTGTTAGAGCAGATCCAGAGAAGGGGCCAAAAGATGATCAGAGGCCTGAAGCATTTCTCCTCTGAAGTCAGGCTAAGAGAGCTGGGGTTGTGCAGCCTGGAAAAGAGAGGGCTGCAAGGAAGACCTCATTCCTCATTGCAGGCTTTCACTACCTTAAATGAGCTTATGGAAAAAGAGGGAGAGGGACTTTCTATACAGCCAGACAGTGACAGGAAAAGGGGTAATGATTTTAAACTGAAAGACAGCATGTTTAGATTAGATTTTAGGGAGAAATTCTTTACTCAGACTTTGGTGAGGCCCTGGAACAGGCTGGCCAGAGAAGTTGTGCATACCCAGCTGCTGGAAGTGTTCAACATCAGGTTGTAAGAGACCCCAAGCAACCTGGCCTGTTGAACAGCACCCCTACCAATGGCATGGGGGGTTGAAATCAATCCATTATAGGATTCTTATTATTCTATGAAATGGATATTCAAAATAAATTACTTAATTGTCTTCTCAAAGCTCATGTTCCCTGATGGACTGAGAACTGCTCCACTAGGAATTGAAAGAATTTTTTGGGGCTAGTGGTATGACACTTCTCATTAAAATAGAAATTTGGCACTTCACTACTTTAATCACTCAGCAATTACCCTGAGAAACACAGCTAACTGTGCTTCTGAGCAGCACTGGCTGCACTAGAGAAATGGAGTTGAAAACCAAAACTTGACCAGTCTAAGAATCTGCTATACAAATTCACAAGCATTTTGTCTGCTGTTTTAAGGGGTGAAATGGGAGCAGAAATGAATGGCACTAGACACTGGCTAAGCTGGCACTGTCCCCAAATTAAAGTAGCCACCAGCCAGAAGCTACACATATACCTTTTGTGTAGGGCTCCTCAAAGGGCTACAACTTTGAGAGTAGACCACTACTCTCTGTAGACCACTGTGACCTCAGTCAGGGAAAAAAGCATCAGCTGCCAGGCTAAATGATGGTTTAAATCCTTACATCAGCCTGCTCACAAAGTTTCATAGGAAATCAGTGACAGAAATGGTTGCAGAGCCCAGAATTCTTTGTCATCAATTGGTGAAAGTCAGTGGAGTTTACAGGGGAAGGTTTATTAACAGTTTTATATGCACATACACACCAATCCAATCTAATATTAAATAATTAGCTGTTTCCATAAAAAAAAAAAGACCCACACAATTGCATTCATAACACTGTTTTACCTAAGAAAAACACTCATCATCTGCATTACAATATTATTTTTGCAGGTTTTAATAATCTAGGAAATAGCTGTATAAAAGTGTCATGCTATAATATAACTTAAAGCTGGAGCTTAGACAAGCTGATCAACACCTGCAGTGTGTGTTAAGCAGTAAAGTGTTGCATAAAAGGGAGCACTTCCACCTGAAATTTAATTACATTTCTTTGCCCCTTCTTTCTAGTAAACATACAATGCCAAGGTGCTTTGCCCAGGATGCTGTGAGGGAGTAATTAGCTCCAAAAAAAAAAAAAGGGAGTACGGAAAGAGACAGCTAAACCTTTTATATATCACTTAGCTTCTTGAGATTTCTCAGCTTCCTAATAGGGATATGGAGTGAAAGTAGAAGTAGTATTTGAAAGAGAGAATCTGCAAACACAGATTTTGTGAGCAGAGTTTGTTAATAAAATGTTATATTTTTTCAGCTATATGTTAGAAACAAATTATATATTGCCTGTTCTCCATTAGCATGGTCAGGAGTGTCCCTTACTAAACATGTATTTTATTTAATCTGAAAAGATTTGGAAAGAAAATGCCAATATCACTAAACTCAAAGTTTTCAACTTCTTTTTCTCTAGAAATATATTACTTTAAAATGTCCATAAAATGTGGTTAAGAAGCTTGAATAGTAATTTTCTTTAGCTTTAATAGTAATTTTAAGCATCCAAGAGTCTATGCATCAGAAAGACTTAATAGTCACACAGATACACACAGATATATCAGCGTAATATATTTTTAGATTTTTTAAAAATTGATTATGCTAACTAGAGTATCGATAGACTTTGGATTTATGTTTTTTTATTAATATAATTTTTGTTACATGTTTCCAGAACTCCCTGTAGTATTCTATTTGTGAATAGTGATCTAAAGTGTTAGCAAGAATGATAAAATGAAATAGTTTATTTTTTTGTACTAGTTCTGTATTTTGAGAACTAGTAGTTGCAATAAAGAAAATAAAAATATATCATTTAGATTTTTGCTCCTTGTAGAACAATAAGAAAAGGAGAAATAATAATCATGTTCTTAAAAAGACAAGAATTAATGTCTTTTTCCATGGAGGGTGTTTCCATACAGATAAAATATATCCTGCAATGCTGTTGGAACTATAGAAGAATATATTATATATGAAAGTTTTATTTTTCTTCACCTTCAATATTTAAAAAGGCATGTTTTTCTCCAAAATTGTCAAAATTTAACATTTATAAACTCTGCATGCAGTGTCCATGCAAGCTTTGCAGTGGAAATCACCCCCATTTCACTGTCTCTGGCTGCTCTGTCTTTATGGGTTTTTTCACCACAGTGTGGTAGCTGAACTTCTATTCATGGTGTTGCACTGGGAAGGTACTCCTGGTTAGACATGTTCTTCTCCTTCACTGAAAATAAACAGGATTTTAAGATCCTGATGTGCTTACACAGCATCCTCACTGCTGTACCAACAGTGAGGACAATCAGCTGTGCAGCAGTAGGAGGGGTGCCTAACCAAACTGGGGAGGGGACCATCTAAGCCACCACATCCTCTGGAATCCTTGGTAAACCTGAGAATGAAAACGAAATTTTCTTTGGGTTTCATAGTGTCATAGTCTGTATTCTCTCCTTAGCTTTGTCATCAGCCCAGGCAGGTTCAAGCCTGACCTTCTGTCCTTACTTACAGATTATTTTTGTATAACATTGGGTAAAGAGAAATGCAAATTAGAAAAACTGCTTCTTACAGGCCTTCTCTCTTCAGTCATACAGGATCCTCAGTGCCTCCGTAATCTCCCTGCAAGCCATCTCTGCTTTAAAAAGTGTGGGTAGAGGAATTTATGGTTTTATTAAATTTATTTTAAAAACTAGGTTTATGCTAGTTTATATTATTGAATAATGAAATGTGACATGTCAGAAGATGTTAAATATTTGTAAGAAGTTAGCATTGTTCTGTGCACTTTCCAAATGGATCTATTATGTCTGAGAATTCTAGCTACTTATTTTAAGTGATAAGTGTCATTTGGCATCATGTGTCAAGGAAGTGCCATGTGCTCCCCATCTGCCTTTCAAGAAGTTAACAAATGACACCATTCATCTCATCACATGACAGACCTGTTGCTTCTTACCATCATATGATGTCTGCCTGTTGTAAACTTGGTAGAGATACATTTTCCCACATTCTCTTACCTTTGTGCTTCGCTATAAGTTAATGGGGAAATTTTCTGGAGGCTTTAAAAACGCTTAACAATTTCTTCTTGAAGTCTATTCTGTTTATGCTGTGACCAGATATCAAAGCAGTCTAAACACACAAACTACTTTGAAATGTATTTCACTTTGGATAAGTATAAGCTAATGCTTTTCTTTATAGGTTTTCTGTATTTTACTGCATTGAATATGAGAGTGTGTTTCAGAAAAGCCTGAAAAACAAAAACATGAATGTGCACATGGAAGATTGTAGCCATAAGATAAATAATTGAAACATGTTGGGAAACTCTTTGTGAGATATAAGTGAATTCATTGTGCCCACTGGGATATTTACCAGACGAAAAGTGTGACAATGACAGTACCCTCGTTGTTTGGTACATAATTTAGAGTACTCCTAATGAATATTTCATGCAGTATCATTTGTGTATGAATTGTAAGGCATGTATATCAAGATTCACTAGGGGCACTGTCAAACTCCTCAATTTGAAATAAGCACTTATAAATTACTTAAGGATATTGTAGGAAAAGGGATTAGTGTACAATCTTTTTTAAGCTAATAATTATGTCCCTTCTTGGGGACAATAAGGAGCTTTGCTTAACAAAGGAAGAACACTCTGAAACAAAGAAAAATAAGATGCTCTCACTTTCACAGTAGCAAGCAACTTCTGCTCCTAGAAACTCCCTAGAATGTTCTTAAAATACATGTGATTTTAAAAAAGAATGACCAGAAGTAATTTTACCTAAATATGGAAATTTGTATTTTATGAAGTCAGGGAAGTTTGGAAAAGTACTTGTTAAACAAGTTCAAATTATTTATACCCATATTTATGCATCTCAAAAACCTGATTGAGAATTTTTTTTAACAATGAGGGTGATATCATAATTAAGGGTAGCTCAATCTTTTTTAGCTACCAATTTTATAAAAGTAGACCGATCTTTCACTCTTCATAGTTATCAGACACATTAATGGAACAGAAGTTCAATTCACAAGTGATTGTGAACAGATCAAGAGTGGAAATACACCAGTTAATAAATTGAGAAAGAAGAGTTCAACCAGTACCAAAGTAAAGACTGTTATGTCTTTCTAAATTATACTTAAAATTAAATGTGTATATATATATATATATATTTTTTTTTTATATATATATATCTATATATATATCTCTCCATCTAAAAACCAGTATATATCTACATCTTCACATATCTGCCTGTCTCTACCCATACGCCTGTAAAAATCCTTTTAAAACTTGTATTAAAAATTAAGTTATTGAATCTGCAATTCATCTTGATAAATATTTTGGCTTTATAAGATCCTGAATATCTATCAGATCCTGAATATCTATCAGTTAATTTAAATATTTATAAAGTGCCAAAATTCCTGAGAATTTTTCATAATTGTAGTATCCATATTTAAAGAAATCTGTTTCCCTCCTTTTTCTGCAGAACAAAGTTCACAGCTCTTCTGCAAGTGCCTGTGAGGATGCTCAGCATCTGCTGTGGAACATGGATCCCTAAAACTATAGTTTTATGAGCAAAGCCTATCTATATATCTGTACAACTTGTTTAAGCCTGCTGCTTTTTGGTATTTTTTTTAAATTTACTAGATATAGCTATGCTTCCAGCAATGACAAGAGCAAATCTTTATGATGATAAAACTGAGTATGCCATTGTCATTGTATTATTAATAATGCTTTCAGGAATTCTTTTTTTCATCTAAAAACATCAATAAAAATGATTACTGATATTATTTTTTTTTCCAAATGTTTTAACAGCTTAGCTGTAATGTAAATAAAACTTGATATGTCAAATAATTGCCAAAGGCCAAGATTCAAAAAAGCATGTTCTGGGTTTAAAGTACATATTTAAATCTGTTGACTTTATGGGACTGAGATATCTGCTTAAGGACATGCTTCAGTCAATGCATGGATTCTCAGTGGAGTCTCTGGCCTTGCTCTTACAGTTTCAATGATGCCTCTTGGGCGCAATGCCAATAAACTCAATCTTGAATCCACTCAAGTCAAGAAGAACCCTTGTTACTGATTTCACTATGTACAGAATGAGGCCGTGTACGGGGAAGTGCAGCTCTCAGGTAGTGCTCGTTACACTGCAACATGCTTCGTGCTTCCCTCTTTCTTTTTTTTTCCCTGTAATCAGAGATGATAATTTACAGAGAGGGCTGTTGTTTTCCTTGCTTTCTTTCCCCACAGTTTCAGAAGGAGGTAATGTCATTCTGTTTCGGACTCTTGAGGTTTCATGTGAATCATATTCTGTTATATCTGGATATCTCTTCTACTTCAGTTAAACAAGCCCAAGAGGTTTGTGGGAGGTGGTGTAGTCTTTATTTTTTGTTTGTTTCTTTTTAAATTATTTAGTATTTAGTATTTTTTTTTTTAAGTTTAGAATGTATTTAAAATATCTTCAAATAGTTTTAAAACTTTATCCTAATGTCAGTGAAACTGACTATAGAGATAGTTAAAAAATGTAAAAGCAGTTTCTTTGTGTATATTCAAAGCCGTGATCTCTTTCATTTAAAATGAAGACTTCTGTATATTCCTTAACTAAGTGGTTGCTGGTCTTGCTTTTTTGACAATCCTGTTTCAACCACAATTTTTTAATTTCCTAATTTTACAAATATGTCACCTTATGAACTTGTAGCATCCAAATCCATTGGTGGGGTCTTTCACAATAAGGATTGAGTTCTAGTCTCAGTTTTTACATTGAGTTTTCATGTCCATATGTCTCTCTTAATTTATAAAGTAACTGTGATAAGACCTTCAGAAGAGTTTATATGAATTAACTAGCTAGAATAGATTTGCCTATCTGTATTAGGTTCAGTTAAATTTATTCCAGATTTTTTTTTTAAGTGCAGACAAACATTGGAAAACTATCATTATTATTTCTGCATGGTTACAGTCAAGTTCTTTGTACTTAAAGAGTTTTAAACTTTAATGCCAAGACTCCAATTGTGTGCTTGTTTGTGTTTTAAAAAGGTTTTTCAGACTATTTTTTTAAAAGCAAGCTAGAAGTAGTAAAAAGGCTACCGACATATCCAGCATTGGAAAAT
This sequence comes from Haemorhous mexicanus, assembly GCF_027477595.1. NCBI lineage: Eukaryota > Metazoa > Chordata > Aves > Passeriformes > Fringillidae > Haemorhous > Haemorhous mexicanus. Next base: position 73,970,285 of record NC_082381.1, read on the forward strand.
ACTGGAAAATCAAAGTGCTGATCAAGGTCAAGGATTTTAGCTCAAGGTCACTAAAATCTGGTGCCTTCAAGCAACCAAAACCATAATCTCCTGAATGATGAAGAGCTGGGAAATGCTGCTTCTGCAAGTTGAAATGATCCATTTAGTTTTTAACAGGAAAAAAAAGTATTTCCCCTCTTTTTTTTGCTATGACTGCTATTGTAAATGTCACTAGGTTCTCATAGTAACATTATGGTTGAACTTAACATGAAGTTATTTTTTCTCTGAAAATTTTTATGCCTTTTAGAAGCACAAAGTTTAGCTCTACTGCAAGTAAAAACAACATGGCTTTAATAGCATTTATGAGAGCAGTTAATAAACAGAGCTACATTGAAACACTTGATATAAAATTTTGAGAAAAAAAAGAAGAAATCTTATTCAAAGGTGAAAATACCTGAGTGGAATAAGAAGTAAAAGAGTGTGAAAAGATGTGCAAATGGATAGTAACCCACAGGTTTATATCTACAGGAAGTAGTCCTTAATACTCGACTCATAAAACTTCGTGAGGTGCTGCCTAAAGTTGTTACCAAAACTTCAGTATATTCAGTGACCCAAAGTTTCACCTCACTTCTTCACAGCAATGAAAATGCTCCCTGCCAGAGTTTGCAAAGTGGAAAATCTTTTCCATTCCACACACTTTGTAGGCCATTTGCACTAAGTCTCTATAATATGTGAATAGTTGTTTGTGCTTACTATAAAATGGGCAAATTTTCACACAGGTTAAATCTTATACAGAGATTCTGGAAGCTGTCCTGAAAGACCCTGTAAATGAAAGATGTCTTCATTTTCTCAGGGATTCTATAAACAGCTGGGAGACCATACAGTACCAAAGTGAAAAGTAACAAGTAACAGAACACAAAAGTATAAACACTTCATATGTACCCTTGCTTAATCTTTCTTGAGATTCCTGTCCATCTCTTCCCCTAATTTTTGAATTTTGTTGCATATTTAGAGATATGGAGTTATAGGGTAGTTTTGCTGAGCTCCTGAGGTAGTGGAATATAAATCCAACAAGAGTTTTGTACACTAATCTCCTTTTATAACTGGTCACCTCGCAGAAATGTTGGATGCTTTCTAATTATTGCATTCAAACTTTTTCACATGGAACATCATAAAGTAGTTTATGTGGGATAATTTTTGGAGTGTATAATATCTGGGGCTGCAAAGGAGCACTAATAATTGGAAGAAACTCTGCCAGGGCCCGATCCAAGTTAAAAGGGAATGGGTGATCATCATGAAAACAGTGCAAACTAAGGGTTTTAGTGATCTTTAGATTGGGGGGGTTGGAATCTTAAACACAAAAGACAGAGGAATCTCAGAGGAAGCTTCTGGCCACTTGCAACAGAATGTTAATAGCTTCATGTCACTTTAACTCTGACAGCTCTGGAGTGAAAGGCCACTAATCTCTGTTTGTAATGTTCACAATTGAAGAGAAAAAGTAAGTATTCTTACTTAAGCCATGGATAAGCATTAACAGTCTAGAAATGAAGGGAATGTTCTGTAACTTATTTTAGAGTCAACAAATACCTCCCTCCTAAGCCTTGGAAAATGTATATTTTTCTTTCTTTGGTGATAGCACAGGTGATTTAAATAGAACATTAGTTTCAAGTGCTCAGTTCACAAGTCACCATCTTTACACAGAAAATGTTGGCTAGCTACAAATTACAAGGAAAATTATAGTTCATTTTTACTAGAATGGCTTAGGAATCATCTGAGTACAGGCTTGCTCAGGGTATCTCTGTTTTTCAAACTGACTCAAAGTCAGGAAAAAGATTAAAGTAGCCACAAAGCCACCAAAGGCATGATTGCTTAGGAATATATATTTATATAATTTTATATAGATATATAGATATATAGATATAGATATATCTATATCTATATCTCCTGTATTATATAATATATATATTATATGCTTAAATTTTATGTCCATGTATATATATTATATAATCATATATATATATTATATAATCATATATATATATATATATATATATATATATATATATATATATATATATATATATATATATAAAATTCATAGGCAGTTGGGATTTCATTTTTTCATATATTATGTATTAAATTTTAGGCATAATAGATATTCCCTAGGGATTTCGTGTTCACACTTCACACATACCCCTTAAGATTTCTAGTAGAAATCTCAGGATCCTGTACAGCAACACATGGCACAATTTATCTAGGAGCATTGCATGTGAATGGCTAAACCCTGCTTTTGTCTGAGAATCTATCAGTGAGCGAATATCCTGTAAAAGGAATGCATTGCTATTTGATTCATTTCAATATTACATCACCTCTAGACTCAAAAATAGTCCAATTGTTACATTGCTGAGCATATATTTAAATAAAGGTGATTTTAGCTAATGATTTTACTAGTCAAATTTTGAATTAATCATCTGACAATTTAGAAACATATCGTTTTAATCTTTCCTACCTTGCTTTATTTTCTTAAACTGTTGCTCTGCCCACTCATGCCTAACCAGCTACATTCTCATCTGCCTTTGAAGGTTGAATATGCTCATACATATAAGTGTAATTGCAGCAGGCATATATAGCTGTTTATCACATAATATCAGATCCCTTGATGCTTTGATTTATATTTGTGTAATTGATATTATCAGCTGATAAGTCTCATAGCATTAGAACAAGTTTGGAACTACTTTAACTCTAAACAGATATCTTACATCTAAGTACATACATTTGAACAGGCAGCAAATTTCATAAACAAAATTCAGTAAATTCATTTTTCTTGTCAGAAAGTTACATGTTAATTTCCTTTTTTAGTGATTAAATAATGATTTTTGACTGCTCATATTTTAAAATTCCAGCTGGATGAAAATTATAATTCCATAAAAATACATCGAAACTATGTTATAACATTTTTATACGTTTAAAACAACATTGCATACACAGTACATACATAAGGTGCTTGGGTTTGCAAGCATGATTTTCTGTTTGCATATTAAAAAATAAACCAGTTTAAATGGATTTCTATTTTTTTTTTTAATAATTATTGTAATTTCAGGTTCAATAGATGCAATAGATCTGATTGTTCTGTAATCAATAAACAGATTAAAAAAAAAAAATAATCCACCACCAACCAAACAACCAAACAACCAATCAACCAAAAAGAACTAAACCAAAAAAACCACATGCACACACACACAAAATCAAAAACATGAAACAGAACAAAAAAACCCAACAAAACAAAACAAAACGCCACCACAACAAAAAAACACAACAACAAAAAAATTCAGGCAGACCAAAAAAAAAAAAATCCACCCACATAAGCACAAAATGAAATACAAACAAACAAAAAAAGCCAACCAGTTTTCCTTGCTTTCTGGGGTTTGGTTCTTTTTTTACCTTCCATGCATTTATGAACAATTTCATTGCAAACACTGAATATAGAAAATAAAGATTTACCTGCAGAAATTACTACCATTTCCAGATGATAATCATTTAATTGTTTCAATAAAATGTTTTCTCAGGGATTAAGTCAACAATTTTTGTGAATTCCATTTACTTTCTTCAAAACTATGGCAAAACATCGGCATTCAATATACTCAATACTTTTTTCCATTAATTGTAATTATTCAAGCCAATTGCACCAAACTTAGAGCTTCATGCGGATTTAATACGATTTTCATTTTTTTATTCTTTAGCTAAATATATTTAGTTAAATAGCATTAAATATATTTAGGTTTAATTTAAAACATAGCTTGAATAATATATCTTCTAACTAAAACTAAACAGTGTTTTAAAATTTTTTCTTTCTTGTATCAGAAAACCAAGTATTGAACAAATTTTTGTGAAGTGGAATAGCTTCTATCTGGGTGGTATTTTTTGTCTTTCACTGAACATTCCATTACCAAAAGATAACGATCGTGGAAGGCTTGCTACAAAATGCAAATGTATTTATTAATATATTAGTTTATATTTTACAGCTTCCTCTAACGTGCTTCTTTTTCAGCTGGTCAGGACAACTGCTTGCTGTGCAATAGTAATTTTTCTATGCATTAGATTAGTGCAGATATACTGGGGTATATGCTTAAATATGATGCCCGTGTTTGTGTTCTGACAAGAGCTGTATCTTCCAAATTATACTTTTTCCTTATAAAATGTTTTTATTTATCCTCTTAGTTATGAATCATTTGAAGCATGCATAATCTTCAGTCAGAAAGAATTCATTCATTACACTGTATGAAAAACTGGACATATTTTATAGCAGTATTGAGATAATGATATGTTAAGGACCGTCAGATCATATACACTTAAATTCTTATATCTGAAATCTATGTACTGTAACTGCTCTGTAAGCTTTCATGAAGAGTGCTGTTAAATAGGAACTGTATTTGCTTAGCTTGATTTTATGACAATTATCCATGTAAAGGGTTAAATTTCAGAAATAAGCTAAATTCTTTTATTTGTTCAGATTTCACTTATTGTTCTTTTTTCCTTTCAGTTCTCCTTTGCTTCATTAGATGCAGTACTATCTCCCTTGCCTGTGACAATTTCCATTAATATCTCAAAGGCAGCTATTAAGTATCATTACAAGAGAAGATTATAGAAGGATACCACATACAATAACACTGAAGATAAAGACAATAGTCACATTTTCATTTGTTTCTTTGTTCTAAAAATGTAAATCAAATTCCATGCGCTTTCAAGCATTCATTGCTCTGCTTATGCTTTCAAAGTGCTCTAAAAAGAACAACCTTCATGACCAAATAAATTAATCTGTTAGGATTACCTCAAAGAAGAAAATACTTCTCCTGTCAGAGATTTTTCTGCCCTATGGCCCCCCAGAAGAATAACTGTCAGGAGAAAAAAAGAAACTATGTCACGTGTGAATATATATATATATATATATATATATATATATATATATATATATATACACACATACTTTTTTTTTTTTTAATAGGGGAAATTGGTTCAAGACATATTTTAACAAAGCTCTTTAAAAGTGAAGAACCACTCAGAAGGTGTTCGGCATTAAATGTCAGTCTGTGACACCATCTAAATATTTGGTCAATCAGCTTTTAGAAAATTATCTAAACATATCTATGGGAATCTAATTGCAGCTAAAGGTCGTTCTAATTCTAACACGAGGAAGGAAAACTGAAATCACAAAGTTCCTGTACTGGCAATTTTGAAATTCTTACAGCATGAATCCCCTGAGCCAGGACAAGCTGTATGTGTTAAAAGAACCTAACATGCCTTTACTCCTTTCCTGAGGTGTAGAACGGAAAAAATGGGGACAAATTAATTGGATATGGATGTAGGCTAATTCCAAATATGTTTGGATGTTTTGTGACTGGGTGTAAGTCCTTTGGAGGCAATGGGAAGAGATAATCAACACAAGCAACTACTCAATATGGCATGTGGTGCTATGGTTTAGTTGATATGGTGATGTTTGATCAAAAGCTGGACTCAGGAACATTTCAGGTTTTCTTCACCTTAACGATTCTATGAATCTGTAATTCTATAAAATCAAAATCACCTCACAAAGGTATCTGACTTTCCCTACTAATTCTACTGTGAAACAGCATGTGCCATGAGAAGAAATATAGGATTGAATAGTTAATTGTGTTCATGAACAATTTCAAGATCTCTGTATATAGACACAGGATACGCCAAATACACTGTTAGAAAATACATATGAAGATATATGCTTACTAGTTGAAAAATAAAATCTCTGATATATCATCTTTTGTATCAACAGAAAATGCATTTTCTCCACAATGGAAAATTTTCACAAATAAATAGTATTTTTTGCAGAGCTGCAAAAAGGCATAGTTTTTATATGGGAGGTGGAACAAGTGACTTTGAAATCTTTCAGTCTGCCAAAACAGAAATATTAATTTTTCATGATTCAACTATATTCTTAAATCTTTTGATATCAGGGATGATAGACTGTTTCCTCAGGTTTGACTTTTGGATAGACTGTCTCTACCAAGAAAATTTTTTCCTATTTTTTCCAGCCATTGTGATTCAGTGTGGGAGTAGCTTATCCATCACATCAGAGAGAACGTAGACTGCCTCTCAGAAGGAAGTCATTACATAATGGATAAAAATAATGTTTCTGAATTTACTTACACAATTTTGTGTAAAAACCTCCTGTGCTTGATCACTCTGATCAAGCTGAAGAATGGAGGATGAATAAATGAGTGACAACATCAGGATTTAAAAGTCTTGGTTGAGCAGAAAAAAAAGTTACTTGATTTTCCCACGTGCTGAACATCCAAGAGTTGTGATTGAACCAGTGGTTCTGTAGTAGAAATAACATCTGTCACAAGTGACATATGGGCATAAGTTATACCTCCCTCAAGAGTATACTTCTGGCTGGTGTTGCTTCCTGCTCCAGGCAAAGTGGAGTTGACTCTTGTTCTCTTTGTTTCTGCAGCTCAGAAAGAATACAAATATACTTTTTACTATAATAAGACCTTTTGTATTCTCCTTCCAGATGAGGAGCCCTATCCTGGTCCACACACAACAAGTGGTTATGAATCTATTACTTAAAGTGAAAACACAAGAGTGATCATACTTGCTAGAATAAGAACTAACTGTTGTATTTGATGAGCCAGGTGCTTTCAATCTCTCAACAATGATGATTAATTAAGTGGAACTTCATTTCTGCTCTTCTCAGCAGCCATCAGTCCAGTTTCTCTTGGCTAGCCCTACAATGATTTCAGAGCCAGAATAATTCTTAGCCAGATACAGATGAAACCAGCCTAAGTGCTTTAAAAATAAATAGTTAGTATTTTTGAAGGAGGTTCAGCCTTTCATTAGTAGTTCAGAAACTGCAAAACTACAGTGTCAAAGGTGCCATTTCTACTTTTGGGGTCCTCAAACAGTCTTACATAGAAGTACACCACTCTCACTGACAGAACTATGCTTTCACCTAGAATACAAATGTGAGCACTTAGTTAAGAAAGGTTTATTATTTCTTTTCACTTTGTATGTAGTTGAGATAGAAGTATCACTTCATACAAATTTTCAATTTAAAACTAGAATTTTATAGGTCAAGGCCTGAAGTCAGTAATCAAGAATCACATAAATAGCTGGATAAGACTAACTATTTTTGCTTCTTCTCCAGCTGTCTCAGCAACTTCTTTTCAACCAAATAAAACCCCCAATCCTCAGGACAACTCAACTTTCCATTTTAATTACAGAACCTAGTTGTATTAATTAGTATTTTGCAAGGTATCACTGAACATTAAATGATCTCTCTCTAGGAGGGCGAGAAAGACAGGAAAGACTTTTTATTGTCAGATACATCAGGTCTGCAGGGAACAGTCTTCAGGTATTTTACCCAAGAAAGCAAGGCACAGGCTGCACAATAAAATGTCTGGCTCTTGATCAGGGGTCTTACTGTAGAATATCACCATGTAGTTTAAACACTGTTAGTTCCAGCCCATTCTGGAGAAAGGCAAGTTGAGAATTTACCTAGTGCTGGAGAAGAAGTATTCAGCCCACTATTTAGGTGACATGTAAGTGGAAAGTAGAAGGCTAAATTTAGGTAAATTATGAATTTATCTTTACAGAGACACATATTTTTTGCAGGGCTTAAGGTATGATACAGAGTGTTGGTGTGCTGAGTTGATCAAATCCAACCTCAGAGTTCAGAGCTTTTGCTTAATTGACTCATTTTAATATGCTGTATTTAACTTCCCGTGTTGCAGCTTTGTTTTCAACAAAGAGCAGTGATAATGAGATCCTGAGATCCTCAATTGCTTCAGTAGGTGAACACTTGTACTTCTACTTTGGGTTAACTTTGACTAATGGCCAAACACCCCTACAGGTACTCTCTCACTGTCCTGCCCCTTCTCAGCTGGTCAGGGAAGAAAATAAGATTAAAAGGTCATGGATGAGATAAAATCAGGGAGATCACATATCAGCTGCCATCATTGGCAAAACAGACACAGCTGGGGAAAAATTAATTTAATTCTTTACCAATTAAAATAAATCTGGATGGTGGGAAATTAAGCACAAATTTAAAAACACTTTCCTTCCATTTCCACCTGTCTTCACAGGTTCAACTTCATTCCTTCCTTTGCAGCTCCTCTGCCTCCTCTCAATGAAGGCTGCAGAGAGATAAAGAATAGGGCCTGTGGCAAGTTCATAATGAGATCCTCTCTGCTGCTCCTTTCTCCACACACTTTTCCACTGGTGTCTGCAGCCGTGTCTCTCCCTCCACGAATGACTTTGCCGTTCTCAGAGTTGTTTCTCACCTGCTTTTTCCTTCTCATTTCTCTTTCTCTCTGACATTTTTGCCCTTTATTAAGCATATTTTCCCAGAGGCACCACATATATGACTGTGGGTCTCATCTGCATGCAGTGTCGAGGGGCTTTTGGGCCAGCTGAATCCCCCTGTGTCAGCATGGGAGAGCCCCAGCCTCTTCCCTCAGAGACCAGTCCTGTTGCTCCTCATTGTTGACAACTGGCCACAGCCACCCCATGCTGTCTCCTACTTGCTATCACCAGCAGACAGCACTATTATAAGGAGGGTATGGACCCTCCTCCTTTACTCTGCATGTTATACTGCTCCCTGTTCAAGCTGATCTTTATGTCAGGAAACACAAACGCAAGGAAAAAAATAGCAGAAACTGCACAAGGAAGCAAAGCAACAGACTGGATAGTCCAAGAACATTGTTATTTTCCTTATTCTACCACCATACCCTTCTCAGTTTTACAAGAGTTTGAGTCGTCCTATACTCATCATTGTCTCGACCATCTCTTTGGTTTAACTCTGCAAGTGACTGACCTGTGTACGCACAAAAATCAATTTTTCTGTTGAGTTTGTTTCTCTACATCATAGTTTAGCAGTCTTGCACCCATCATCTTCTAATAGATGAGAGAAAATGTAACAGTGCCTCAGCCTTCTGAGAGCCTTCAAGGAAACAACCAACAAACATCATACTAATGTAACAAATAGCTATATTTCATATACATTGCCTTTTTATATTAGCAAAAAACACACACACACATATCAACCTACCTTCTTTGAGATTTGCTTAACAATTTTTCACATACTTACATCACTTACTGTCTTTCATGCACTTCAGTGCCTTACACATATCATATATACAGTGTCTTTGCTCAAAAAGCAAACACTCTGGTGTCTCACAGTAATTTGGCACTCTGAATATATTTCTAGTAAATTATTCAGCATTTCATGTAGATAAATATAGCTGACAGTTTCTCTTGGCTGCTCAGCACTGTTGTAACTCAGACATTTGGACATGTGCAGAAGCAAAACTTTGTGTGGTTTGGAAGCCTCAGGCACCTGCAGAGCTTGTAGATCCCTGTGGGTTTCAGCAGGGATTTTTAATGATCCAGTACTGGAACTGAATGTTTGCATTGCTCTTAAAGCTGAGGTATCAACAGTCCTTTCTTTAAAACCTGATCTTTAATTCAAAGTTGTTTCTGTGTGTCCTCTAACATGGAATATTGTGATTAAGAACAGAAAGGGGGAAAAAAAAGTTATTAAAGATTAAAGATTCTGGAATATTAAAATCCAATCAGACTGAGAAGGTCAAGTTGAAATAAAATGATGATTACTTTCTATCTGAGATTATTATAGGTTAAGGAATTTTATTTGGTGCTACTAGTCTCTATACAAGACATGCAGAATTATCAGTAAATTGAAACTAGTCTGTCAAGAACTAAATTTCTTGACCTAACTGACACATGTGATCATGGTATGGTTTGCTCATTCTAGAAACTTTGTCTGGTTTTGGATAGAAGCCAGGTTTTAATGGAAATATTAGCAATACTTTCTAATTATTGCTACTAATTAGTAGTACGGATGTACGAAACTAAACTTATCACAAACAAGAACTTGCAAACGTTCGAAGGACTCAATTCCTACAAGGAAAACAAAGTCATCTGTGTTTGCTACATCATCTGTAACGCATACCCTGAAATTATGTGCCCTAATTATACAACGTCAAGCCTATAGTTGAAAAAATAGCTGTGTTAAGTCAAAGGTTTGTTTTCAGATGCTTTATCTTAGACCAAGAATAAACATCCTGCACTCAAAGCTATTCAGATCTGTGTTAATGTAAAAGGAGAAGAAACTGTGGTTCATAATTTAATGTTCAGGGATAGTTCACATGGTTCTGCTTGCCATCACAGTGTCCAAAACATAAAACCAGAGTATTTCATAGAATAAAATCCACTTTTGCTCACAGGTAAGATATAATTCTTGTTGTTACAAAGGTGAGGAAATGATCAGTTCAAACATCATAGATTTTTGTTCAAACAGCTGAAATATACTCAGAATTTTAAATGAAATCTTCCTATTATCATGAAAATCTTAGAATTTTTTTCACTAGCTTGTACTTAATGCTTCAGGGAATATTGAAAAATAAAAGAAGGCAGGCATTCTCTCCAGTATAAGTATAGACTGCAGACTATGACTGAAATATTAACTTATGATTGTGTTTTGTTGGGTGCATTGCCCAGGAAGCTTTTTGTTTATTCTCATCAGCCTGCTGTCCTCTGTTATTATAATTTACAAGTGTGTAGGCAATCTAATAAATCGTTGTTTGAAACACTTCAGAATCTATTGGCAGTTTTCAGCAGTAGCACTGTGTGGTTTTGCTCTTGCATAATTGCCTTTAGCAAGTGCTAGAGAAGAAGGATTTTTAAATTCACATGAAAGAAGAGACTGATTAGAGTATGCTATTTATGATGATAGCATTAAATTTCAATGTTTTCTTTCAAATTCTCAATACATATGGCCCTCTTTATCAAGACCCTTTCCTAATGTCTTAACTCTCCCAGATAACAAAAGTCTGAGAAAGGTAACACAAATGTGTTTAGAACAATATTTTGCTGCCATTGTTTCAGAACTCACTGAAATAATTTTTCAGGAGTAAATTCAGTACCATCAATAAGGAAAAAAAATGTTTAAATAAATAAAAAAAAAAACTGATAGAAAACAGGAGAAACAGAAGGGACTGAAAAAACATGACTCAAGATAGAGGAACTATTCTCATTTAATACCAATTTTCATACTAGAAACTTAATTTTCCCAGATATTACCTCTTATCTAGAATGATACACAATGAGATGATTAAAATACTAATTTGTGTGAATTTTCATGCAAATAAATAAAACCAAGAATCTTTTATTTGAATAGTGAAGGAGTTTGTTCAATGTCATGTAGCCACCCAAAATTTGATTCCAGAAACATATGGCAAAAATCTAGTTTTAGTATGCAGATTTTGACTAAGTATTGCATAACCATGACATTCCACCAAAGCCAAAGTAACATAACTTTCACAGACCAGGACCCAGAGGAAATTAAGTGAGGTTTTTTCAACCTTCTTACCTAAGTCATATAATCATGCTACATACACAAGAATGGAATGGCATACCAGCTTAGTATAGTGTCTTGTCTGCAAGAAAAAGAGCCAATAATAAGGAGAGAATATGAAACACAAAACAGGTAAAAAATCAATGGGGCCAAGAACAAGTCCAGCTTTTTTCTGTAACAAGGAATTAATTGCAAGTAATCCAGTAGTGCAATAATTTTTTAAAAGATAGCCCTTCTCTAAATTGAGATTTTTAAAAAACAGTAAGACATAAATGTGTGCACCAGCTCTAAAATTTGCATGTAAACCAAAGTTTTTCTTAATCTCACTAATATCATTTCCAGGGCTGTGTTTCTTCATCACAAACCAAACTGATACATATATATATATATATATATATATATATATATATATATAACCAAAACAAAAAGCTCTTTTGTCTTGAGCTTCCCCAGCTTCTAATTGGGGGATTTTTTCAGAATAAGATAACTGCCTGTTACTTTTTATGTTTACTTCTGCTGCATCAAATGTCTTTTCAAACATTTAGGGTTCCTGTTTTCTTGTTTGTTTCCCTGTTTTACACAGAGAAAGACAGCAATGAGAAGTAAATCAAACAGACAGAAGCTCTGCACTTGTCAGAGTTTTGTTTTATACCGATGCATTTATCACTTTAGGATAAGCAGTGTTCTGCACATGTCCTCAGCTAGGGAAGGCCAAAGCAAAAAGCTGAGAATGAAAGCTTTCTTCATTCACAGTCCCGCATCTGCTGCCTCTTCTGCTGGCTCCAGGGCTGCTCTCTTTGGTGGCCCCACTCAGGGCATCCCAAGGGCATTGCTTAGCTCTCACAGTCAGTGCATGTTCCTCAGATATGAGATCAGGCCCCAGAATTCCATCCTGACATCTGTTCCTGGTATATGTGACATTCCAGATTTTTTTTGCTGTTCCTTCTCACCATTTTTTCATAGAAATTACTCTTGAGGAAAGGTGCTTCACTTTCTCTGATTCAGTATAGATGGGTCAGTGAAAAAGTCATCACAGCAGTTAAGAGAGACCAGGGACTTGTGGATGGAGGAAGGATTTGGGAGGACAAATTATTACATTTTATGAAAGCAGAAAGGTGAGAGTTTGAAATTTGGAGTATTGAGCTTGGCTAGAGAGAGTGACTATGTGCACCTGTGGGAAGAGGGACCTTAATTATGATTAAAAATTCTCAAAAAAGAAGATGTATCAATGTAGCATAACATTAATATTCCCTGGTTTGTGCTGGCTGTAGGAAGAGCTTTGGTCTCCAGCATCTTTTCTAATAACATTTTTCCTTCTGGCTTCCCTATCTAGCTGTTCAACACATAGTTATACGTGTATTAATTTGCACAGCCATCACTGTTATTAATTTGCATAGTCATTTAAAATATTTCTTAACAAATTGCTCCTTGCTTTTCAAAACATATGAAGGAAAAATCAAAAAGAAAATTTATTTTCCTCACATTCTGTAACACACACTGATATTAGGTTGGCATTTCCTGAGAAACCACAATTCTCTTTCACTAGATCTGAAGATATTCCCTTGTTTCCCTTTTCATGGAGTTGCCACAGATGGCATGCTGAAGACCAAGACAAAATAGTAGAAAAAGGAATCATAGAAAGTTAAGGGTTTGAAGGGATATTAAAGATTATTTAGTTCCAATTCCCCCTGCCATGGGCAAGGGCATCTTCCAGTAAACCACATTGCTCAAGGCCTTATCCAGCTTGGCCTTAAACACTGACAGTCTTGGGACATGCTCAACCCTCTTGGGCTACCTCTTCCAGTGCCTCTCCACCCTAGCAGTCAGGAATTTCTTCCTAACATCCAGCCTGAGCGTCCCCTCTTTCCATTTGTACGCATTGCCGCTTGTCCTGCCACTACAGTTCCTGATGAAGAGTCTCTCTCCAGCGTCCCCGCAGCTTCTGATACTGCAAGGTTGCTAGGAGTTCTCCATCTTCTGACAGCTTCTTTTTCTGTTCTGAGTTTCCTCAGATGCTCCTTATCCATGGGGGCCTGCTGGAGTTTTTTCCTGATTTGCTCCTTTTTGGCATGCATTTTTCCTGAGCTTGGAGAAGGTGATCCTTAAATACCAGCCAGCATTCTTAGGCCCCTCTGCCCTCCAGGGCTGTTTCCCATGAGACTTTACCAAGCAGGTCCTTGAAGAAGCCAAAGTTTGTTCTCCTGAGGTCCAGAGTGGTGAGGTTGCTGCATGATCTCCTCCTTGCCACGAGGATCTCAAGCTCTGCCATCTCTTGGTCACTGCAGTAAAAGCTGCATTGGGGCATCGCCTTCCCCACCAGCTCCTCCCTACAGGTGAGAACAAGGCCCAGCACAACACCTCCCCTTGCTGGCAGATCAATCACTTGTATGAGGAAGTTGTCCCTGACATATTCATGGAAACTTTGGGATTTCTTGTGCAATCACTCCTTTTAATAGCTTGTTAGATATTTATCCTCAAAAAATGGTGATTTTTCAGTTTAACCTTCATTACGAAGTTTCAGTTTATTGGAGGATCTCACATAAGGGCTGTTATTCACTGCAGAGTTTCTCATATCTGTAGTGAACATGTCAAAACAGGACTGAAATGAAGCTTCTTTTCCTCCTTACAGGAATTTCAGTCTTGGATAATGAATTTCTGGCATCCTTCTCTCAATACGAAGGTAATATTAAGTTCTACCTCAATGCAGATGCATCTGCTGAATGTCAGGACATGTCAGAGTCAGGATAAAGTTAGTTGTTCGGATGCTGGAGCATTTTGAGTCTGGTCTCTGTATTGCCTTTCTTATTTGTTTTGTGAAAGAGGACTGTAATAGTAAAGCAATTGGTACTTTTTCTATTGTCTGTGAGTGGTTTCAAAATTATCATTATTATTATTATTATCTTCTTTCTGGATTATCTCAGTATGTACAAGAGCTTTTTAAGTGAAAAGGAATTTCAAAACTTTTAATTTTTCGTTACAAAAGGTGTAAATGCAATAATGAGCATAATTTTTTGGGAAGCATGAATTTTGAAGAATCAGGACATAAAGACTGAAATACCCTGTTTGGCTACTTTCCTTTTAAAATCATCAGAAAGCCCATTTACCTTCTTATTGAATGGAGCTTAACAATTGTTCAGACAGACTGCAAAGGAATTAAAATTTGTTTTAACATATGCTGTGTTGGAAACAAGCATGGTCACAGACTAATACTTACGTTGAGTTAACCTGAAATTACACTAGATTTAAGGTTTTTAATGTCTCTCTAAGACTGTATACTTAAAGGTATGTTGGCAAGGTAGAACAGAAGTTGAGAATTGCTAATTGCAATAAATAATATTTTATTCCTGCATGCACATGTATGATGATTATTTTAAGAGATCTCCCATATTCCTTGGTTTCCTAAGACATTGTTTTAGCCTGAGTTAAATGCAGTATCTAATTGCCAATTGCAATGCATTATGTTTATATAATATGATACTTATTTTTTCCACTTGAGTAGATAAAGTGGGTATCTATTTATATTATCATGATGTTTGAGTCAGTAGAGGCTGATTAGCTACATTGAATGCCAGCAAAGGCAAATTCAGTCTCCTGAATAAAAATTGGCAGCTTTCATGGCGTGTCAATGCAAATACACAAACAAGGAGAGAAATGTATTACACTACCTAAAGTCCTGATGCTCTTATGGACTATTCACACCAAAAAAATTGCAAAATATTAAATTCCTCCAATTTTTTCTTTTTTATTTTTCCTTTCCCAGAGAACTAATGCTCTTGGCATTGCTTAACAATAAATAGAGAGACACATCTCTTAGCCATACAGTGTATGTTATTTCCTCTTAGCAACGTACAGACAAAGTGTTGCTGTGTTTGATAGAGTTCATTTGGGTGAAGAGGTTCTGCTTTGGATGAGCCATGTTTTCCACTAATGAGTATTTTCTATATATTGCTTCCTATGAAGAATTGATAACCTTGTAATAATCTGTTTTGACAGTATTTTTCTAGAAATATTGTGTTAAATATTTTTAGACATGAGGGATCATGGACATATGGATATAGTGGTGTACGCCCTCTCTAATTATATGCATTATACAATTCACCATTGTTGGAGACTGTTGTACCATTCTTCATTCATTTAATAATGCTTTTGCAAATTGGCAGATAGCATTTGGGCTAAAATACACACAGAGTTTTTGCAGGAATAAAACATGCTCTGCCTTTTCTCTAGTGTAGAGCAATTTGTCAAGTAATTAGCCAACCTAATTAAATTTTTGTAGCACTAATCAAACGAATATGCTAAAATTTTCTTTGCACAGCCAGTTTGCTGTCTGCTTGCATTTAACTTGATGGTTTGAAAGAGGCCCTACTATGTCTGCCACTCCACTTAATCACCTAATTTGCATTTTATATTGGTAAATCAAATAAAGCACCAGTGGCTTTTAGTATGATTGACTATGGTCAGGGCTGTTCAGATGGGACTTTTTCACAGAAAATTAGGCACATTTTAATATGAGTGAGTCTGTGCTTTCAACATTCAACAAACTACATTCACTCAGCTAATTAAAAGTGCTTGTTGCTTTTTGCCAATGTATGATAGATTTATCCAGCTGGTGTGTCCATTTTCTTTTGCATAATTTCTTGATGGAAGTTTTTATCTTTATACATAATAAGATTGTCTAAACAACACTTCAAACCAATTTGCAAGAACTATATAAATAATATTTTGCAGAAGCTATTTACTTTGAAAGAAATACACTTGCTGCTCAGAAAACTGATTAGGTTATACATAGTTTCTTTTATATCCTTCTAGAATGTAAAGCCTTGTACTATGAAATTTTCGGACTCTGTCTTCACTTAGTCAGAGCATATCACCTTCCCAAAACTGGAAAAAGCTGTTCACGAGTATACCTAACAGTTCGTCAGAGCAGGGTTTGATAACTCCTTTAGATCAGGCCAAAGTTCAGACCCAAAACTTTACAAAATAAATTTTTTAAAAGTTAGAAAAAGCATACTTATATGCAGAAGTGAAGCTTCATTGTTCATTGTTTGAAGGTTTCTTTAGCACTGCAAAGCATTCCCAGAAATGGGAATGGAAATTTTTCTTTTTCTTCTTCTCAAGGGTCGGTAAGGACACAAGTATCAAAATGCATTGCCTGATCATTTAAGTCCATATATATGTTAACAATAGATGGCAAATGAGCTTCACCAATATATTTCCAAAATAAATCCATTTTTCATTAATTGTTTTTGAATAAACTAATCAGGTCTAAACTGGTAGTAGGGTAAAAACCAACAAAATGTAAGACTGGAGGGTAAACAGCCTCTTTTTTTCCTAAATGAGTTGTGTTCACACAGAGAGGACCTAATTTAACAAAACACTTCAAACACAATATTTTACATGGATTTAAAGCAAAATTTTCCAATGCAAACTGTGGTAGTTTTCCATGGCGTGCTTGCAGGGCACTCAGATATTCTCTCTTGGTAACAGAGCTTTAACAAAAGTAATTTAAGAGGGGAAAAGAGGGCATTCTTCAACTGTCATAGGTATTTGTTAAGGAAGTATAAGTCTAAATCTTTAGTCATGTGATTAGTCTCACTGACTGAAACTAAAGGTTCATATAAAGAGGGATGAATTTCTTGCATTGGATTGTTTTGGATGGGGGCGGGCAGGGAATGAAAATGCCAAAATGTATGATGTAAAATAAAAGATAAAAATAGCAAAGAGTGATGTAAATGTAAGAAAACTATTTTTTGCAGGTATTCAAATATAGACAATAGAACATTGTACCTAGCTACAATGCTTAGATACCCACCACATCCTTCCAAGAGTCAGACTTAAAGAGGAAGTTTGCATCTCTCCCCATTACTGGTACCTCATTAAACTTTGGAAGGTTTCTCTTCTCAAATATGCTTCTTAAAATCTCAAAATGTTAATTGAGGACCAAGTCACATGCCTTTCCCTGATGTGGGAAAGTGTCCTTGAATATGGAAGTCATTATTTAGCTATGAAAAATATTGGAAGGGGGAAAAAGGCTCAGCAGTGGCCATACAAACCTCAGAAGAGAAGCTTGATTTGAGCCCTTGACCCACAATGTACAAATGTAACAGATGTCTAAGTACTGTAATGCTGCTTTAATTAAACATAGGCCAAAACCTCCTCCCTCTAAGCTCATGGGGATTATCATGATAAGAACTTGGCCTTGTTCTGGCCAAATTCACTGTGATCCAGAAGAAAGGCAGTAATGTTTTGTGGGTTTTGACACCAGGCTGGATAAAACAAGCTACATTACATCCTCAGGTATTGATTATTTACCTGGGAACACCAGGTGAACTCCTTTTCCTATGCCTTAACTGATCTAGCAAACTTGATATTTGGTAAACTCATTTGAGATCTCTTATTTCTAATAAAGGATTTTGGTGCAATTCACTATCTTGGATCTGATTTATACTTATATTTTATATTCTCATTTACATCCTTAGACAATCTCATTTGAAAAATACTCAAAGACATGCAGTCATCTTTCTTAGTTCATAGAGAAGAATGCAGATAAACAGAATCAAGACATTACCTTTTCTGGATCAGATATTCCAGCTGTCTGGCCTTTTAATTGCGTTTTAATAAATTTAAGTTCAACTAAACATCATGTTCAGAATGTGAATACTTTATTCACACTAAAAATTTATTCTGAATATCTGGTGCTACTGAATAGCATGTTTATATATATTTAATGCTAGATGGAACTTATTATTGTCAGTTGAAGACTATGGGTTATCTCCTTTTTAAAGAAAAAACAAAACAAACAAAACAAAAAACCCCAACATATGTATTATTTCCTACTTTCAGATTTAAAAGCACCAAATGCAGCATTCATTTCACCCTCAAAAATTGTGTTACTCAATAAATCACAAAGGACTTGTGACATCATAAACATTATTATTTTTAATCTAAGGAAAAAAATATGACATTTCTTATTCTACCAGATAATTTATATTTACATATCCACAGTTTGGGAATACATAGTAGTCTGGATGCCTAATTAAAGGCTGTTTTTATTTCATGTAAATTTTTTTGAGTTTAAAATCTGAATCAGATTTCTTTATTCATAAAAACTGCTGGTCTTTAAATTCTGATTCTTGGGCCTCAAATTTACTATAAACACATAAATGAGCTACAAATACATTCTGCATAATAATATGGCATTTACTGCAACCCCCTGCTACTAAAGACATAAACACTTGTTAGAGTTTAGAAGGTAGATTTCAGTGTCTTAGCATAATTTGAAAACATCGGGATCTCTATGAATTTCATATCCTTTTTTTTTCTTTTATGCCACACAGAACAGTCTAAGTGCTGTCATTAATTTTCAATCATGCGCTTTATTCATTTATTATGAATTGTGAACAACTCAGGAACTTGAAGGGGTCCAGCCTTAAAGCTGGACCTTCAGCTAAAGATTTTCCTGCATCAGATTAGAAGATCATGCTTTCAGTGAGAGTATGCTCCCTTCTGTCCCCATGAAACCAACCTCTTAATCCAGTTTTCAGTACTGATTTCTATCTTTCCTAACAGCTGAGGATATATTCGTTTATTTTGGGGAGTCTTTTGAGTTTATGTATGAGGGGAGGGAGTTAAAATTTAATTTTCTCTGCCTCTTACCCTATAATCTGTTTCTGACATATGTCCATGTGGGGCTTGAGCTGAGCTCTCTTCTAGCTGTTTAGTGAATTATTATCCCATGATTACCAGTGAGCACAAAGTTTGTATTAGTAAAATATTATAGGTCACTGTTCTAAAAAGGCTGAATGGCATCAGCTAAGTGTTACAGACATCATATTTATCCATACCTATGTTAACTCCCAGACCTGAATGTCCACCACAAGCATAGTAAAAGACAAACCAACTGCTAAATGAAACACTTGAATGTGTCTGTATTATTTAATGTCTGGAGAAGCTTTTAGAAATGTAACCTGTCTTGTTCATTTAAAAATGCCCACTTATTCACAATGGATATATATTCCTTATCAGAATGAAATTCATTCCTTGTAGAAACAAAATATGAGACTAATCTTTGTCTGCCATTCAGACAGAATGCCTTCATATCGATACTCAGAATAATTCTGAGTATCTGAAAAAAATGCCTTCATATCGATACTCAGAATAATTCTTTTCATTTTTTAATACAGATTATATACTGCAATCCAGACTCAAGTTTATATTTGCAGTCAAATATGAAAAGAGTTATATGCAACTAAATTAGAGGTATATGCCAATTCACCATCATAAAAGAAAATTTCGAAAATCAGAAATTTTCTCCTTAGAGGAGAAACTTGCATCTTGAGCTATGCTTACCACTTGATGAGAACAAAAGCAAGAGGAATTTATGCAAAGCAACATGGACTGACTCTACATGCCAAATGGCACAGTTTAAAATGTATGTGTGCTACAGGCATACTGCAGCAGACTCTAAGCTGCATCGGCTGATCATGCATAAACAGGAACCACAGTAAGCAGCTGCTGTCAGTCCTAAACAATAGCATTTTGAGCAGTTTATTTAACTGAACTAATTCTACAGAGACAACAGGTTTCTTCCTATTGTTACAGACTAGCAATGAAGCAGAACGTCAAGCACGTCTCTCACTGAAGGGCTTGTTTGGTCTCTTTGTGTGGTATTTATAGCATGGTCTGGTTAGTGTCAGTCTTCGTTTTATTGGTATTCTCCTAAATCCTGAAATTTTACCCAGACTATTACTAATAAATTCAAATCTTCTCATAGAAATGATGTATATTGTCCAGTAAGTCCTGTGAAAACTTCTAATCCCTGTCTTACTGTGTCATTGCATTTCATACCAACTCCTTTTATCTACTACAGTCCTTTTATTTTTTATTCTTTGCTTTCCACAGGGGGGACTTTTATATACACATTGTTTAATATATTTTTGTTCCATAATTTTACTATTTGTGGCAATCTTTGATATATACAGAAAAACATAGTTTCCTTGCATCAGCTATGAAGAGCAATATGAGAATAAGCTATCATGTTCTTATAAGCCAAAATAATGTTTGGTAGCATAGCTGTATCAATAAAGAAATTTTCTACTTTTAACATTCTTATTTCTGGATAAAAATTATTTTACCCCAAACAGAAGAACAAGATGAGGTACAGCTCACTTTGATGGGGCAGACTCTGCTGCAAAAGCCATAGTCAGTTCCTGAAATGATCGTAAAAAATGTTTTCAGCAAGCTTTTTTCCTCACTTCTGCCAGTAATTTATTGGTAAGGGGTTCTTCTTACCAACTTGGACAGATTTCCTATGGTAACTACTAATACAAGTTAGTAAATTGGTAGAATGTCAAACATTTTTACGCTTTTTGTGCAAATAAAATAGCACTTAATTTGTCTGGATCATCAATAACATGCTTCCCAATGACAATACTTTGAAAAATTGCCTCTTCTGAATACAGTTTTGAAATACCATGTACACAAATAATATTTTATAAAGGAACTTAACATCAAAACAGTGCTACCAAAATAATATAGACAAAAGAATTTTTTAAAATAGAAAAATATTAAAATATAAAACTAAAGAGCATTTTCGTTAGAAAATTTCTTCCCTCCCCCAAAAAACAATTTCAGATTAATTGTTCAAGACAAGAATAAGTCTGCTTTTTGCTATGCTTCAGGAATGCCCAGAATACGTGTCGAAACAGGGATGAGAGCTCAGAACAATGAGGGCTCACCTTGGTATTACCTGTGTAGAGGATACTCTGCTCCTTCATTGTATATGGTTGAGCTTGCAGAAAACCTTAGTGGAGATGGCTAGCTTTTGGCTCTTAACTTGTCCACAGCTCTCAAACATTCACATGTTTCTCTGCATGTCATAGTGCCTCTTGCCAAGCCCGGACCAGCACAGGAAGGGCCGTGAGCTGAAACATCCTGCAAGGACAGTGGGGGTCAGCAAGAATTTCTGCACCCAACACTGCCCTTTTATATTGTATTCAGCAGCCCAGGCCAGGACCCTCTATGACAGAGTGGAAACATACAATCATAAAATCATTCAGGTTAGAAGAGACCTGGTTGCTATATGCTTAAGAACTATGCTGGGATTTCATCTGTTTCTCAGCACTCTAAGTGTTGGCCTCTGGAACATGAAAAAATATTGGTATATAACCCCACTCAGAAGATTTGGTAATCCTTCACCTGTCATCTGTTCTTGGTAAATATCATCATACTTGTATTAAAGTCCTTCAAGTTTTAAGTGTTATTTTTGGCACCTTTTTCAGTTTTGTTTTGTGGGTTTGTTGTTGTTGTTTTGGTTTTCTTTAATTTGAAATACTTTAAAATCAATAGCATCACTTTCTTTCTCTTCTCTGCTATAAGGATTATAATCCTCAATTATCAGATTCAGACTTCCCAAAAAATATGCAGTCTTCCATTCTAAGAGTTCTACATATCATTCCATTCAAATGCACAAAATACGAAGCATATCATAGTATTATAATAAAGAAAGATCTTATAATCCCCTTTCTTATAAGTAAGTGAGAGCTGTTCTGACAAAGAAACCATAACCAAAACCAAAACCAAAACAAGCCAGAGCAAAAAATTTCAACAATATTTTATTATTAAGTCTTAGTGATTTACCTTTTTTTTCTACAGCAAAGCTGAGTGCTGAGCACCTGGGACAGTTGTAAACTGTATGTGAATTTTCCCATTTTCTTTGTGAGTTTGGCATATGTATCTACAGATATGCAGTCTGTATTCACGTGTACATTCAGCTTTTTCATTAAGATATTTAGATTTCATTTTAAGCTTCTATTTTTATAAATAATTTTTAATTCCTTACAGATTCTACCTCACACATATACAAAGGGGGCTCAGAGACATACACCAGCCTTTTTTTTTTAGCTCTGGCCACACAGAGAGCAAGTGTGTGTGTGTGCAGGTGTTTGCTGTGGCTCCCAAGAGGCAGCTGCTGCAGAGCGTGGTGGCTGTGTGTCACAGCCTGGGGCTGACCCTTGCGCTCCAGCCAGCAACAGAGTACCCAGCTCAAGGAGATGCAGCACCAGGCATCAAACTGAAACCAAATTACAGCATTTCAGCAGACTCGCCTGAAGCTAAACCGTTTTTTCCAACTCAATTGGAAGAGTTTTGGCAAAGTGACCATTGACCTACTTTACTGTTTAGAAGTTCTGCATGTATATATGATGAATGTTTCTCAGCCTTAATGTGCTCTGATATTAATAATAAGCACTCTACTTACAGAACTTTTTTAAGAAAGAGATTCCTTGTTTCTCTTTCCTGAGGAAAGGCAGAGGCCAACAAATGTAGAGGTAATGAGATAAATCCTATTTACTGTATATATCTTCTCTCTTTAGAGGAGATACATTTCTGATGATGCAGTCACAGGCAGAGGAACAAGGCCATAGCTCCTCTGAACCCATTCAGGTGTGACATCCAGCAGGTGATGTTTGTGTAAGGCACACGGAGTGTGTATAGCAGTGATGCACAGATGTGATGCAGTGCATGGGATGGCAAAATTGTAAGCCATGCACATCACACACTCTGCTACTGAAAACAGTGTGTGTTGGATTAATACTGCTTTTTGCACTGGCATTATTATTGTCTGCAACAATGCAAGTTTTCTTACTTGCAAGTTGTGTTACTGATGGAGTCAGCTGAATTAGTCCAGAAGACCAACACATTAACACCTCCACATTTCTGCATGTGTGTTTGGAGTCATTAACACAGCTGTTCAGTGCAGATATAGCTTGAAATATTAGGATAGATTCTAGTAGCAGCAGAATGATACTAACAGCTTCTAATACCTTGTTCTGAGCTTGTTTAAGAGAAGAAAAGAGAAGAATCTCTAACTAATCTCTATTAAAACCTAACCAGGAAAGACTAAGTTTCAGGATGTTTTTCAGCTTTCATATAAGTCAAGAGGCTGAGGCGAGCACAGACCTTGCAGAGCCTTGGAACAATCTGTTCACTCATGTGTAATATAAACTGTTCTGCGCTCTCTAAGAGTCATGTTCTGCAAGTTATATTCAACTGGAATTTAACCTCAGGATGCTGAATCCAGTGAAATAACTTCCTCCAGGAAAAGACACAAGGTAAAAATACAGAGGCCAAGGTGAGCCACAAAAATGCATTTATAACATGCATTGAAGAGACAATAACTAGATCCACTGAGACCGCACATGCAAGTACAAGATCATTCCTACCCAGGCCAGGAGCTTGAGGCATAAAAATGCAGAGCTACTCCAACAAACAGGTCACAAAGCAGCCTTCCCTGCAAGCTTGGTGCCACCTCCAAGGTGATGTATCCTGCCAATCAGCCTGGTATGGTACCGCAGCCAGATGTCCCTGCTGCTGCTGGAGTCCCTCTCCTGAGTCCAGATCTAGCACTAGGGTCTTTGGAAGCATCAGTCCAGGTTCATTATATAGCAAAGAGAGGCACCAAGTGTTCTGTATTCTCACCAAAAAGATTACAGCCCAAACAAAACACTAATTAAAGGAACAACTGTTGTCTAAGGCTGTCTGGTTAATTAGAAAAGCCAAAATATTTTCAGTTTGGGCCAAACTGGTATTAAATTGAAGAAAAGGAAAAAACAAAATTAAAGAAGGCCCCAGGTTAAAAAGACTGCTTTGCTGCTTCAAATTGAAATCTTTTGCTTGATTACTTGTTCGTGTTTCTGTATTATCTATTTTAACTATTGTTGGCAGTTTAACACTATAAATGCCTTTTTGAAATAGGAAATTCTTTTTTAAAGAATTCCATATTTGGTATGTTTTAAATCTTGTTCCTTTATTTCCTCTCTTTAGCTAGAGCTGTTTACAAGCATGATTCAAATTTCAGAATAATTTCTGTCACTTGACTGTCCTGTCAAAACTGTGTACTACTAAAAATGGGAGTTGTTGAAAATTATAACAAGATAATGTAACAAAATCATCCCAGAAGGTCTGAGTAAGGTACTTTTAAGTTTAAAGATATGATGCAATAATTTAAGCAGGTAATTATTTTTATTAGGTATTCTTTTATAGCAGTTTCTCCTATTAGTGAATAATCTTGTGGGGTTTTTTTCTGATATAAGTGTATAAGAGCTTTATTATTACAGTATTAGTCAAATTTGGGGCTCTAGTTTGCGTTTACTGAGAAGAGTGAGAGTGCTGTACCAGCAGTTCTGAGAACAATTGAGAGTCCCCTGATCAGAAAAATAATTTTAGAAACACTACTCATTTGGCTTTGATTTTGCATTCTTACTCTTTTCTTTGTCTTTTTCGCATGTGTTTGCCTTTTTTACTTCTGAGCTTCTGAAGGGCACTGTATTTCATTCTCCTATTTTTCTTCCCAGCAGTAAATGACAAAGCAGATCGCAGGGTTTTGTATTTATTGTGGGAGCTTTTTAAAGAAAACTGATTACTTTATGACCAGAAATAAAATTATGAGTTGGAAGCACTGGAAACACAACCCTCTGTGCAGCAATGTACGTATTGCATGGGCATATTTTCACCACAAAAACGCTGAGATCTGAGGAATGATTTTCATCTGTCTTAACTGCAGCTCTAACACTACAACAATGAACCATCTGCCTGGGTAAAAGGTGCTGTAGACACTGAGCCTAGTCAGTTTTTCCTACATTTGCCACTGTTACTATCCTGAAAAATTTTTAAAAATTGATGCAGGCTCCAAACATCAGATTAATTAAAAAGGGGAAACCAATGCTGCTGTTGTCTGTTTAGTTCAAGTTTTAGTTTAAACTTCCCTGTGTCTTCTGAGTTCTATATCATGTGCAGGAGATTTTGCCTTAAACTACCAGGATTAAGAAATATTCTAATTTCTGACTTCAACAGAACTGAGTGCTTCTTAATTTAAGATGGGTATTAAAAATTGGAAGAGCTTGCTATACAGGTTGTGTTTGGCTTTTTGATATTCTGGTGTATGATTAAAGCTTAACAAGCACAAATAAATGCATAGAATATTACTCCAGCTAACTCTGAAATAGAAAGACAAATTAGCTATCTAAGCACATATTAAAATATCTGAAACCAGAGTGATTTGTTTTGCAACTTAATTCTTCTTATCTGAACACTGAGAGTCTGAGGTGATGGTGGTATATCCATACGAGGTGCTTGTCAGGTCATATTTGGGACAAAGTGCACTAAACAAATATATACATATGTGTGAAGCTTCATATCACTTAAATTAAGTATCAACAATCCAGTGAACACAGTGTAAAATTAAGAAAGAAATTGAAACTATTTACATGTTTAACTGCCTGCAATAACTAATGTGGCTGTTTAAATAAGGAACTTTGTTTAAGGGATGGTTAGATAATTTTGTACTTTCTTGTAGGGTAAAATTAAACAGGTTTTTTTACACAAAACTTGGGGGAAAAGAACTGTGAGTTTCAGATATTGATTTTGTATAAGAATTTATAAATTCAGATGCTTCTCTGCTCACTAGAAGGGTGAGCACTGCTCAGGGTCAGCAAAAGGAGCATTTTGGGTTTTGCTTAGTATATGAAAAAAAATATAAAGAGAACAGTTAACTGTGACAATTATGATTTTCAATACCAATTGGGAAGTCTACTGGGCAGATAATTACCAATTTTTTTTTTAAATAGCTTCAAATACTTCAAAATCAAAACAATGCAGGTGTAAGCAAGCACTATCTTTGTTTATTGCTCCCTTTCAGGTACCCATCAGCATAGCTTCTGAAGCAATGGCATAAGGACAGGAGACATTTGTTGGAGGCTTATCCTATTGTTACTGTTACTATTTTTCATTCTATTAATATATAATTATAATACATATTATAACATGTGATACCTTACACATCATTAGTAGTACTAATATTAACAGTAACACTACTACTACTACTACTACTAATAGTTTCATCCTCTTCCTGTCTTCACAATTCCTTTGATTCCTACCCTCTTCTCAGCTCCTTCCTTTTCCCTTTGAGATCATTTTCTTTCCTCTTCACCTTGCTCTTGGCATCAGTAGCAGTGGGGAGAAGAGGAGGTGAGGCAGGCAACAACCTGGGCTGTGGAAAGCTGCCCAGGGGGCTGCAGGGACCACCTCTGAGAGGCACCTCTGACCAGCTCTGTAGAGGCACTTATGGATTAAACACACAGCCTTGAATGCAACCTGCCAGTGAGTGGGTAGCAGAGGGAAAACCAAAAGTCCCTGCTCTCAGCAACTCTTCCAGGTGAGGCCGCAGGGCATTGTGGTCTGAAAGGAGTTTTGTACTCTTCAGTGTATAATTGATGGCTGAGGCACAGCAAGTCAGCACAGCCTGGATGTCAAGAGACCTTTTGCTTTTCTCTTTTGATTCTGAAAACTGCATACTCTCTGGATTGAAAGACTGCAGACTTTATTCATAACAGTGAGATTGTTATCCTTCCCTACTGGTCTCTCCTCCAGCACAGCCTTTATCAGCTATTTTATTGTATCTTGAGTGAACTCTACCATAAAAGTAAATAAAAAAAGACCTCTAAAAAAGGTGCATACTTAAATGTGGCTGTTTAAATAGCTTTAACATTGCAATGGCTATGGTAATAATGTGAGAAGTAAAAACATGAAATGCTATCTTTGCATCACCTTTTACAACATGTATGCTATTTATAAACCATTAAGTACTTGACTATATCCAATGCCATCCGATGTAAAATGCAGATTGTTAAATTTTATGGTCCAGATTCAGTTTTAAGCTGCATAAGCAAATCCAAAGTAATACCACTGTTTTTCCTTTCTCTGGATCAGCATCAATATAAACCAGCAGAACCTGCATCTGTATATTTTAACTACATACTTATGAAGATTCTTTTTTTCCATGTTAATTGACAATGAAGTCTGTTTTTTCATCCATTTTTCTTTTATACTGCCTTTACTCTGTTCAAATAAAAAGAATACAGCAGAAGTTCAAACTGTACATGGGAGACATGAAACAGGCAGCCTCAATATTGGACTTTGCTGATACCACTTGTTGCTGCCCTAAGGAAGATGCAAAATAGAGTTGACTTCTCCATTTCTAGTTGAAAACACATTTGTATGGCACTTATGCTCAAATATTGTATATATTTCCAATATTTATAGAAAGGGTGCATGTGTACATGAATATAATTATAACATTTTTTGTGTGTGTGATTCTGTTTATTAACCACTAAACTATTTCTTTGTTGATGTCAAAATAATTTAGAAAAACAACTAAAATAACTAGCCTTTATTTGATGTCCTGCTATGTAGAGGTTTTTACATCATTACACTTGGAGAGTTTACACATGTATACCCATTCGGGTTTGGCAAGTAGATTTTGTTTCTTGATGAGTAAAAGCACTTATAATGAAACCGTGTTATTCCAGCACATTCTCCTATGCCCAACACAAGTAAAACTGGATTTATTTTCCAGAACTGAAGTCATGTTATTCAAATTGGGTGGGAGGGCATCCCTGGTCTTTTCCCAATCACTGTACGCCTTTGAGTACAACAGTACGAAATAAGTTTCAAATATCCAAACAGCCAGCTCATGTAATCTGAATGAATTGAAACCCTCATTCTAGAAGTACATAGGCTTCCATCAAATGAAATAGTTAAGTACATAGTATAGAAAGTAAATAAATAAATCATAGTTATTTTATGAAAATGGATAGTTTACTTCCCTTTAGCAGGACTATTTAAGCCACAAGGGTCTGATTCTTTGTTCAT
Source organism: Haemorhous mexicanus (assembly GCF_027477595.1). Lineage (NCBI taxonomy): Eukaryota > Metazoa > Chordata > Aves > Passeriformes > Fringillidae > Haemorhous > Haemorhous mexicanus. The sequence goes on from NC_082381.1 coordinate 73,998,375, forward strand.
CTCAAAGTCCCTTGTTCTCTTCTAACAAAGGAAAGCAGAAAAAATTATTCAGGTGATATTGTAAAAAAAAAGCAGGATCAATTCCAAATATGGGCCAAAGGCATTTTGTAGAGTATCAGGTTAATCAGCTGCTTAACTTCATCTAGACCAGATAATTAACCAAACTCCTGACTGCTTTCAAGACTGACTAGCACGCAGGTGCTATAATGAATGTTAGATTCATGTGGATATGATTTGAGCTGGCAAAGAATCCACTACAGCCTTGAACATGACGATGTTCACACTGCACTCATGTGCAGATTAGTAGGAGACCATTTTCACCCAGAGACACAGAGTTTGTTCAGCCCAGACTAGCAGCCATCAAAGGGGCTTGGTGGGGGCATGTACACACCAGCTCTCAGAGGGGTGAGCTATGCATCTTAGAACTCTCAATGACAAGAGGATTTTGGCTTGCAAGGTCAAGGAGGTTGGCCTCCTGTGAACTGGAGCAATAGAGAACTGGGTCATGACCCTGAAAAGATTTCTTCTGTACATGCTTACTTTCAAGCATGTGATTAGGGCCATTGTTTGCAGTGGTGCTGTTTGCATACTCAAATTTAAGAACACACATAACCTTTTGCAATTTTGATTTTTTACTATCAATTGCTTATGATCTTTTACTATCTATGAAGAATATTTTGGAGAAAAGTAGTATTTTCTAGATCCCTTTTATATTACAGTCAGGTGTCTTTCAGTAGCAGTAAAAGTAAATGAATTCAAATATACACTGAATTCTGCATCAGTTTGAAAAGGAAGACCTTAAAATAACTGTAGTTAAGGCTTTAAAAATCTAAATTTCTGTTTTTAAATAGGCCATAAGTAAGGCTTGTTGTAAAAAGCATCTTATAATTTGTGACTATCTCCAGTTTCAACTCTGAATAGATGCATCTCTGCATTTACTTGGGTGTTGAAGGTCATGGCCAAGGTACTATGGAAGGGTTTTAAGAAGCTTGGTTAATCCTTGCCAGCACTCAACCCAGCTCTAGCTAGTGTTCAGAAATACAGTTTTCATGTTTATGCAATAAAATTAAAAATGCTAAACCTCAGTCTAAGTGTCATAAACATTTAACAAAAACTCTGTCACTTCACTGAAGAGAAAAATAGCTAGAAATTAGGAAATACAACTTCTCTACTTTTTTTTAAAAAAGAATAGCTTATATATTGCCAATAATGTATAGTTATTTATTTTCCAGATGAGCCAATTATTCTTGTGAAGCCCTGGAACTGGTTTCATGTAATTCAAAGTGGGATTTCACAATTTACAAGATAAAAAGGGGGGGGGGGGGGGGGGGGGGGGGGGGCGCGGGGAAGAAACATTTTCCTTTGACAGTGGAAAACAAACTTATGATTTTGGGATGTGGTTTATAATCTTTTTCCAAAATCCTACATGCACAATCCCTCTGAGGACTCCTCCTGTGCAGCTTATATGGGCTCTGCTAGAATTGCACAACCCCTCAACCCAAGTTCAGACAGCAGTCGCACTGCAATTCATTGCAGGACTGGACATTTCTGTGTGGCAACACAGTAACAATTTGACTTTATGGAGCCAAGTCAGAGAGAAAAATAAAAATAATTGAAATGTTAATCTCACATATTTACATTGCCCCAAATATTTTGTTCCAGACTTAGTGTCATTTCTCATCTTCTCGTGGCAATGTGAAAAACAGCAAGGATTAAAAAAGCAAGGATTGAACAAAGAAAAAAAATTACATTTTTAACATATATAAGACTGTTTCTCGAGACATGAACCACAGAAAAGAAATTGTGGCTTTACACAATACCCTTAGCTCAGATGAGAGTTTATTCCTCTCCTGACTATGTGTACAAGCAAGAAACATGCTGGTGACCAAATTTGTGAACTTTTTACAAATGTCCTGATGGCAAATATTTGAGCTTTTAAAGACGGATTAATTCTACTCATGACAATATTTTCATGCTTCAAGTTAAGACTATGTCTAGATCAGCACCCAGACAAACAAATATTTTCATTATGAGGTCCTTACAGAAAAGGTAATAAAGAAAATTTGCAAATCACAAAGTAACTGAAAGAATAAGCACTCTTCTTTGTTACATATGCAAACTGCTATGATTTATAACTGCTGGAGGTGTTAGCAAAATTTAATTAACATATTTTTTAGTGTGATTAAGTTGGAAGACTAATTTATTTCCATCAGTCATATTCTTTCAGAACAAGCCAAAATAAAGCTTTAAAAAAAAGGACCTAATATAGTAAAGTAAAAAAAAAATAAAAGCAAAGAAAAAATGCATTTTGTTTTAAACTTATCACCTGGAATGAAGCAGTATTTCATGCATTTTTGGAGGATAGAGATTTGAAAAAGAACTACAGGTATCTTCTTCATGACTGAATGAAGCTTTAATAGGGAGGAGGTTAAGAAGTTAAACCAAAGTAACAATGGGACTGCAGTGAAAGAGGCATGTTCTTTTTCATCCACATTGTTCCCCCTCAGAGGTCTGTCACTCAGTAGAATAGATGTACTTTGACTCATGGGTGGCAATGTACAGCCTAAGCTTAGCCTGAATCCTCTCCTAAAGGCTGAGTCCTGCAACCAGATCCTGACAACTTCCCTGCAGCACTACAGCATGTTTCACTAATATGAGCTGATAGGATTAGCAGCAGGCAGCAATTACAAACTCTTCTTTGTGAGTCCTGAAGAGTTTTGATTCCTGTGTCAACTGATGCTGTATTTCAGATTTCTTTTGTGGCAAATCCTAAACCTTGAGTATTGAGAGTAGATTTACACAGTCCAGGAAAACAAAACAATAAAGGATAGCATGTTGTTTAAATTGAAGTATGTCTATACTGTTTTATTACAAGCAAATGCACCCACATACCCCTCCAATTACTAGGACTATTCACAGGCCATAATATAGTTGACTGGGAATACTACTAAAGACACTAAAGCAAGATGGTTATCAGCACTTCTGCACCCATTTCCTAGTCTAATATCCGAAGCAGTCTCACAGTAAAGAAAAGCTTTGGAGTCTGATTGACCCTGAAGAGATTTTAATTCTGGAGGTACAAGTGTGTTTATGTGTGATGTTTTAATATAGGAACTAAGTAAAACATAAAAAGAAGTGAATAAACAATGCAAACATTCAGGCTCACTTGATGAAGGCTGCATGCAAACTTCAAATAAAACACATGAACTGAAACGAGTGTGTTATTTTAAACATGTGAATATTCAATAAGATGAAAAATATTAGGTTTCATTCCATCAAACTGCACATTTAACCTTAGGTTGAGTTGTTTTCTTCTGATAGACAGGTATCCATGCAGAAGAAAATAACTGAAATATTTTCTTTATACTGAGGGCCACAAAGGTGGCTTCCCTTGGGGTGGCTTTCCCAGATGTCTGCCCTCACTCAACACCATGGCAGGTGAGTCCATTTCTTTCAGAATTACTGATATCTGGATCATCCAAACTTTGTAATTGGTGATAACCGTGTTTGACTCAAACATCAGCTTGCGCATCCAAGAACTGGGACAGAGAGCTAAAAATTTTACCAACCAGTCACACCTGTCAATGACAGCCCAAAATAACATTTATTAAACTGGTTAACTGTCCAATGAATGCACCTGTTAGTAAAAATGAAATAAAGACTTCAGATTTTCATGAAGCCCTGCTGAACCCAAGTGGAAGATGCTACTATTTTACAGCTTCCTCCTTCATTCTCTGCTTCCATGTGCTTGGCAGGAATTGAGAGCAATTAATGACATTGTGTTTGCAGGAATATGGCATCGAGACAAGCTATGGTACTAAGATGCATGTCCGTATTCCTTTCTGCTGATTATGTTACGGAATCATCAAAGGGTGAAAATTATCTGTGACTGTAACAATTTACCCCTCTAATACTGATCCACTGACAAAATCAGAAACCTAAACAAGGACATAGTTAAAATTATGAAACATCAGGTTTAATTCAGTATGACAGTGTAAGAAATTATATGAAAATTAAAAAATCTCCCATTAAAACAAAACAAGTTTTTATACAGACCTAGTACATACTAGTTTCAGAAAAAGAATCCTGATAAATTAAGGAGTAGCTCTTTTGAGACACAATACATCAAATAGGGTATTGCAATTCTCTGAATATCTTCATATGAATATTAGATTTAGAATCCTGTGCAAAACTGCTGTGAACAAAAAGATTAATTTGCTTATATCATTTGTGTGATTCCTGTTCTTATTCCAGTCTTTCACGTCAAAGTTCCTAAATTTTTGAGACTAGAACAGAAATAAAAATTTTTTCAAAAGTTTTTAGCATTCTTGTATAATCTATCCTTTGTAACCCTCACTCAAAAACAAAGAGTGAGTTTGCAGAATAGTAAAATGAGCTCCTACCTTTTCTTCAGGTTCTGCAAATATTAGAACTACTTCTGAGAAAAGGCATATTATAACTCGAGCACTGTGTACAAACCAAAGGATTTAGCCTAATGAGTTTGGGATAAGTGAGAAATATTTTGCCTCTGTATATAAAGTGTGACACCAATTTGCAAGAAAATCTGTAAAACAAATCTCATTATATGTTCCAAAGCTTGTAATTTTCTCTTGCAGATGTATAAAAAAGGGTGACTTGGCAATAAGTTTCTTTTGTCTATAAGGCTGTATTCTTTGAAAGCTGGTACAATGACCTCAGTGATCAGTTAAAATTATAAGCTAAAGCTAATGACGCTGATCCTTTTATATGCATTTTCATTTTAGAACTTTGCACTAGTCTCATTTTGTACCTAAAATACATGAATCCATGTCTGTCTGCATATCTGCCCATTTATCATGTGGTATCTGGTTTGCGACAAGAACAGTGACATTTGGAATGCACCAAACACACTTATCAGAAACTTAATATGGCTTCCACAGAGTGCAGGAGTTTCTGGGACAAACAACTTGCTCTTGACAGTGTAGATGTGTAAGAAATCTGTCACAAATTTTCCATTTCAAAAGGAAGTCTTGACATATCTTGTTGCATTTCCCGAAATGGAACAAAGAAATACTTTATGGTTAAGAAATGGATGTAAGCCAACAGTCAGTACCCTAAGGTGAAAAGTCAGACCTGCTGCGGAGTTCCTCAGTTTTCAAGCAAGAGTTCTGCAGTTCCAAATAATGAACAAGTGAAAAAATAAGTAATTCCAAATAATGAAGAGGTGTGCTCATCTCTGCTGAATCCTTCAGTGTGCTCTGGGCAAAGCACTCTCTTAGCATGACATAAAGAGACTACTTGGTGTAACAACTGAAGAAACCTGTAACACATCTAAAGTAGCCTCTCATTTCTATACAGCTGTAAAAGCTCTGCAGTAAGCCCCTGAAAGAGAACATTTATGTGTTTTATGTTAATTTGAAATGCTTGAAAGCAGTCAAAAGAGAAGCTTAGTCCTGAAGAAATCCCAGCTTTAAATCCCTCTTAAGCCAGGGCATATCTATGATGTTGCTTTTTTTTTTTTTTAACAACTGCAATTCTTTTATTTCTTCTGAAATGTTAGGTACTTTTCATGCAGATTTGCATTTTCACATCACCTTTTAAGGGGTGAGTCAAAATTTCCTCAGGATCCCTAGAAATCCTAATAGCCTGGCAAGCTTTTCAGCCAGGACCTAATATTCTTCTGTTCTTTGTGTGTGGAAGCTGCTGTGCCCATGAGTCTGTGCGGGGTGAGCATGAAATGCGGGTGGAAGCCCTTTATAGCACGTTCCCACTTCACTTTCCAGTCCTTGCCAAGAGTCTCTTGGCAAGACACTTTTGGCAAGGGCTGTTAATTTGTCAGAATTTCAGATGAAGCAGCAGTGGCCAAAAATTTCTTCCCTGCACAAAATCCAGAGGAATCTAGTGTAAGGTTCATCCACTTCAGTGTTCGGTTCAAGACTGGAGGCTTATTCCATAGGAACTACACCAACTGGAGACCGGTTTTATCTTTTCTCTTGGATAACTGTCTTTATGCCTTACATCCCTTTTGTCTGCAGCGGTTAAATTAGGAAATAATATTCTAGAATTTTCTAACACCTGCTGTAAATCTGAACACTGAAAACTGAAATTTCTGTTCTTTTGTACAGAAATACTGTGAATGAGGCAAGGAGTACTGGTGGGGCGGTGGTGGTGTTTGTCTTTTGATTCAAAGTTTTTCAAATTGGGGGGAATCTTTCATTTATTTCTCCTGTGAAGTGTGGTTATAATATGATTATATTAGCAGCCCTGCTTATTGAAATGATATTAGTGGTGAAAGGACAGACCTGTCCTCACACATATCCTGCTGAATTCAGCTGCCCAGTAGCTCCTGAACTCAGTAGCTGATTTTATACTAATGCGAAGGTTAATGAACTGTTTTCTACTCCTTTCCAGGAGCAAATGTCAGCCCTACAGAGGTTCATTGCTCACCAGAACTCAATCTGGAGTTCTAGTCTGGTACAGGAAGAGTAATAGACTAATGCATTAATTCACTGAGCCTCTCTGCCCTTAGACTGGTTGTGCATTTTTTAACATGAACTATAGCAGCTATGGCATTCAATCATATCTTCATTTACCTTCCAACTATGATTTCAGAAGGCATATAAAATACGCTATATCCTGATTATTGCCATCAATATAAATATAAACTACAACAGAAGGGCAAGGGAGGAAAGAGAAAGGCTTTTGGATTCAACTAATAAGCATAAATGCAGAAAAACATGTACATCACAGCTGGCTGAATCCCTGAACAACTAATTAAAATGAAGCCTTGTTTAATTTTTCCCTAGAATGATCTGCTTTGGCTATCTGCCTATAGGTGGGTGAGGGTTTTTCTGTGTTTTTTTCTATTGCAGAAAGGAAAATTTGTGCTTATTCATACATAACTAAAAGCACTTTTTTGACCATTCTCAGAATATTCCCAAAATTATTTAGCATAACTGGATAGCCTCACTAAAGAAATAGGTAGTATAGGTAAGGTTATATTTTTTTAGGGTGAGAATCTATTCTCTCTGTGATCGGAAATAAACTATGTATGATACTAACACTGCAACACAGAGGAGTTGGAAAAACATGACAGTTTAAAAAAATTTGTTTGTGGGCTAAAATGAGAGAAACCCACTACATCCAAGGGTAAGGAAAATGGAAAATTACTAAAATTTTGGTGTTACTCCTCAACTTCCTAGGAAGCAGACTTCAGCAGATGCATTACAGAAAGATCTTTAAGCCTTATTCCTGCTGAAGGATATTCGTCACTGCCTGAAAGCAAGGAGGGCAGAGAGAAAGAAAACTTGTCCAAGTGATGTAGCTTTAAGACTAATGTGCAACAACATCAATCATGCAGAGGGTTGACCATAGCATACGGATATTCCAGGTCACAGTGCAGAAATAATGACAATTAAAAGAATATATACAATAGGTGTTTCACACTATGTCTTGGCTACTTTACTTCTGGGGACATTTTTAATATTTGAAACATGAAAAAGAAACTCAGCCTCGTTTGAAGTAATCATGTGAAATTTTGCACTTTAATCCTTTTAGTTTCAGGGAAGCCCACAGCTTCAGTTGGGGTCTAGTCTTTTAGCAGTCGAGCAGCTCCCTTTCTGTTATGTCAAGAGAAGTACCTTGAGATATAATTGCATTATGAAGGACTAAAACAGTGACAGAGTCAGCGGTGGGAAAAAAATATGCAAACTAGCATGTCCTAATTGAATTGTTCATTTGGTTTTCTCTGTTCTATGGTATAAGCAATAGGGTAAATCCTCTTTTTCGTCATTCAGGATGAAAGTTTATTTGAAGTTGGAGACTATAGCTGCCTTTTCACAGTAAATTGACCTTGTTCCATGCAGCCAATGTCATAATGCTCTGCTTTATCTAGGCTGAGAGAGAGAAAATCGCAAATTGCTTCTGCATGATTAGTTCTGCCACTTCAAACGTGTTTCTTCCGAGTTGGCTTCCACACTTGCTGCTAGAGATATGTGCCGCTGGGAAACCCTAATCTGTCTCTGAACTCCTCTGATTTAGTAACCCTTTACCAGCCAGTCTCTTAAGTCAGTAAAATGACTCTTCTTGAGAACAATAGAAATGGTACAGAAAAAAAGAAGGCATTAATTTTAGTCAGCTTTTTCTCACTTAAAAGATGGAAGTCCTCCCAGATTAATGGAGTTTTCACAGATATGTATTTATTCGTATTATTTTTAACAATTTTTTTTCTTTTCTTTATATGCTATATCTTGATGAATAAGTCTTGGATTTTTTATTTTCTTGAAATCAGAAATATATTTACGATTGTGTTAGTAAATTTATATTTGCATATTATCATCTAATTATTTCTAATTTCTCGAAAATCGCCATTGTTCATCATTTTGCTAGTATGTTCCAGATAAATAATCCCAAGACAGTCACAGATTAAGAAAACCCAGGGCAAAAATGACTGCTGTGAGGTACTCTTGAAATGAAAAAAAGACACAATATGTTTTATACAGCCAGACAAAATTACTGCATAGTGTTCCAGTCAGGAGATAGCCATTAAAAACCACATATAGTTGATAAAATAGGTATCAACACAGCTTAGAATTTTAGAATTATACATGGTATTTTTGTTTTCAAATCTAGAAATCAAGGAAAATACAGAATCTCACTACTTGGTTTCTCTTTGTACAGGACATCTGTACAGTTGTCACTTTACAGAGACACAGTGCCACAAAACATCTGTTTCTCAGACTCAGGCTTCTTCTCTTTCCTGCTAACTCTGCCTGATGCCACCCATGCTACATCCTCACAGTGAGAGGATTGCAGGGAGTATCCACATATGGGAAACCAAGTCCATCTTCAGATATTCAGGATAAGGCCATAGGACTGAAATGATCTATCTTACCTCCATTTTAACTGAAAAAATCAGAACCATTTGCATTTAGAAATTAATCTCTTACATGTTACTTTACTCTGTAACATGAGCATACAGGGCTGAACTCTGTGTGCTGCACCACACAACCATAGTAATGCAGTTCTTATTCAAAAGGGTTTTATTTTATTATCACTGTCAAAATGAAATAGCAAAGAATTAAAAACCTGTCATGGCTGACAATTCACTTTCACAAAAAAAAAATATTTCAAATTTTTACCTTTTTAACACAAACCAAACCTTTTAGTTGATTTCCTGCTAAAAACCCAAAGCCAGTTACCATATTTCTCTATGAATTACAAGCATGTAGTGTTTTTTTTTTTTTCTTGGTGAAGTAGAGCAGCAGTAATAAGCTGAACATGACAAGTATTTAAAAATAAATTGCTTGATAAAAAAATGAAGAAGAGGAAAATGCCAGCTTCATGTGAAAAGATTCATGCTGAAGCAATGTTTTCAGATATTTTTTGACCAAAGAAGGATATAACAGTTTAAAGGTGAAAAGGAGTATGGGGAATCTGCTACTTGACAAATAAGTCTACCTATCAAAAGATTTTGCTAACCAGTCTGACACATAATGGCACATGATGTCAACTACTATTAAAGGCTTTACAAAAGATGACAGCCTGGAGAAACAAGAATTGCTTTCCAAGAAAAGAGTTTCTGTTGAATTTTGCATATTATTCCCAAGTATTAGAAACACGTCAACAACAACACTGCAGTCAGGAACCAAATAATTTTTACAAACACTTGTCTTGTGGATTATGCATAGGCCTGTGTGCCAGGAAAACTTCACTCTTAGATCCCCTTGGAGTCCCTCACCACTGTAGAAAAACTTCAGATATTATATGCATTTCCATCACCATATAGATCCAATAATTTATCTAAGTAAAAGTAAGTACTGATGGAAGTGATTATTTGTTATGGTATATCAACAGGTTGAATGGAATTCAAGGGACAAATCTAATATAAAGCAGTCAATCTATGAAAATGGTTGATTAAACTAAGACTTTGAATTGACTTCAGAAAGAGAAGTGCCTTCACCTATTGTGGTAGTTACAAACCCCGAGGATATATTTTTATGCAGATAAATTGACTATGCAAATGCCAAACTGTGCAGATTGAGACTGTAAACACAGAAAATTTTTGTTTAGTAAGATCTATTGAATTAAATTACTTGGGGACTTCCCATTAGTGCAAACAAGATTTCATCAGGTCCTTACAGAATAAAAATATTCTGTAATGTTTTGCATTTTGTAGTGTTTCACCAACAACCACCCTGAATTTTTAACTAAATGTAGAACCTCCAACAGGTTTCTCTTTAAAAGTTCCTGGCAGTAATATTTTCTGTATTTCAAGATCAGATAAGGATAATTTTTAGTCTCCTTGAGGACATTAGAAGAAGAACTTCCCATCCTCTCCAAAAACCCAAAAAGAAACATTTGAACTCCATCTGAAGAACTGCAGAATACACTTCACACCAAACATTATATGCTAAGAATTCCTCAAAGACCTTTTGAGTTTCTCTAAGTGCCATTGAAATAGCAGTCCTCAAACACTGAATTCATTCCTGCCTTTTAATTTACCAAATATTAGTGCTATTGTTGCTGCGGTTGTGGTCAAAAGCCTAAGAGTGGGACTCCATCACTTCCATCCCTCTCTTCCCTAAAAAGAGGGGCACACCCTGCTGATCAATGGAGGGGAGAAGTCAGTGCAAAATTTCTGATTGACATCAGCTGGAAACAGTGATCCCATGAAAGACAATATATCTCTGAACAAGACTTTGTGCTATATTAAGGCTTTATGACTTCACTAATAGCTCATTGATTCCTTTTGAACCATTCTAATAACAAATCAGTAATGCTGTTTGACTGAGTCTAATCAATGCTTACACTCAAAAGTAGTTATTTAGCTAACCACACTGGTGGATTACGAAAGAGTAATGAAACAGCTATGCCGTCTTTGCAGTTTTTCTCTCATAAGTAAGAAATGGATATCTAACCTGTGGATAAGGTCAAAACATTTTTATTTTCCTTACTGTTAATGAAAGTGTAAAATACATCAACAGTTTGAAATCTGCATTGCCTGCAGATATCTGCAAATACATCTGAAGTGCATCCACAAGTACAGCTGAAAATAGATTCAAATAATAACAGAGAGAAGAAAAAGGAATTTCAGGGCTAATCATGTTTGTGAGGCAGCGCGTTTGCAATTTCTCTGAGATAAATACATATCCTGATTACATGGTTTGGGGATCTCTGGTCACCAATGAAGAAATTGCAAAGAATCAAAAGCAGAGATTGATGTTTGGTGGTTTTAATTTACCTTACCAAAACCAGAAAAGTTCAAAATTAAGTTTTCCTGGTTTTTAGAGATTGATGTTTAGTGGTTTTAATTTACCTTACCAAAACCAGAAAAGTTCAAAATTAAGTTTTCCTGGTTTTTTTTTTTTTCGTATTAGAAATGTTGTAATTGGAAGTAGAGCATTGCAGTGCTCCTGGTATATCCCTGCTGTACATTCATGCTTACTGGGGACTTCCTAGATAGTTGGAAAATGGAAAAAACATCTCAGAAAGACTAAAACTGTCATCTGTTATTAGTACCAACTTGCACGTTCTCTGCTTCAGGCTACAGAATTCAATAGCAATAATGCAGTCCCTCCTTCGCTCACATGCGGTTGGTTGTTCAGAGCATTCTTTAAAAAAATTTAAGGTAGAATTCTTGTTCCCAAAAGAATGAATTGGATTAAGATTTCCACACCTGTATTGAAGAAGCTAAATGTAACAGTTATTACTTACAAAAATAAGGACAAATAACAGCTGTTTTGATTTGAAAATCCTTCTGTGTTAGAACTTGATGAAGTTGGTTTGGTGGGGTTTTATTGCCTATGCTGAAGTTGCTCATCTTTTGAGTAAAAAACAAGCGTGAAATAAAAAAGAATTCTAGGGAACTTCCAGCACTGATCTCTTTCTGCTCATAGGGACTTCTGTGTAGACCAGTAATTCAAGAATTCACATTCATCTTTGTTTATAATAGCCTAATAATGTACAGAAAAGTGGGCATGCTGTTTCTTGAATGTCAGTCACTTCATTCAACAGCAGGAATTCACAAATGTGGGGGAGCAATACCACATCTATTTTTAGGTAAGAAAAAAGTATCCTTTTAAGGATAGCAGGGCTTATTCCCATAGCAGAGTAAGACACTTGCCTGCAGGTAAAAATCCTGAGTTAATATTAGCTGCCTATTAGCCACTAGCAATAAATCTGAGCTGAACTTCTTTTCAACTGATAAGTACTGAAGCTCAGAGTGGGGTACAACTTGTTCAATTACTGTGAAAGATATCAGGCAAAACATATAGATATGGATGTGGGATAAAAAAAATGTTCTTTACTACTGAGTTTTGTTGTGGTCCCCTTTTTTGTCAACATTAATATTGTAAATGCAGTTCCTTTTCAGCTTTTAAGACAGGGTTTTCCTGAGTAAAACTTCCACAGAACTCTATAACAGTGAATTTTCCCAGGTGGAATTGCATCTTATTTTTCCTTGAGAAAGCTTGAATTCATAAATCCATTCAAAAACAAAATTCAAGTGTTTCTCTTGTTCCTATATAAATTCTTTTAAAAATGAAAACAAAATGAAAACATTTTTGTGGCCAAAAAAAAAAAGAATAACACAACAGCATTTTTTCAGAAGTTTTCACACATAGGCTAACTGAGGTGCAAACTAGGATGAAAGAGGAGCCAAAATAAATCTAGTGCTTGTATGCTTTTAGCCCCAGCATCATTACTGCCTTTTTTAGATCTTTAATAATTTCCTTGATCCCCTTCACCAACTACTGCTCTCTCAAAAAAAACTGTATTAGGACCTTTGGAACACCTATGATTTCAAACATTTCTGTACTTTATAAATATATATATATAACAAACTTTATTTGATATATTTCATTCTTGAAGTTTATTCTAACTAATATCTATATTGGCACTTTTGTCCCTCACATTTAGAACTGATGACTTCAGTGATTATTACAAAATATTTTCACTCTGGACAGAATCTTTAACTGCAGGGCAGGTATCACATCCCTATTTATGGAAGCTTGGGCATTGTACACGTAGTCCTGGACATTTCTGTATGTACGTTGTCTTTTCTGATCATCAGCAAAATTTTGGCTGCCGGTGCCACGCTGCCTTGCTGTGCACACAGCGGTGACTGGGGATCAAATCAACACTCTGGAAATCAGCACTCCTTCCTCAAGTGTTAAGTAGAGCCTTTATGCAAACTGAATAACTCTAATAGTGAGGATATCCTCAATGACCTGCCTGCTACTTGTGGATTGAAAATTAGGCCTAAGCATGCCAATTGCCAGATAATGCTGTTACAGGGAGACTTGTGTACAAACTGAAAGGTTGAAGTGCACCCTTTCAGCACCCAGGCCCATTCCCAGCAGGCCAGCTGCCGCTCCCCAGCTGATGCCTGCAGTGACACTGGTGCTGGGGGCTCTCAGCATTTGCCTTCACACCCCGGTGGCCAATGGGTCCAGGAGGCTGCCTGGAGCATCCCCTTCACTGACACGTCCCGGGAAGCTGTGCCTGCCAGAGCCATGATCTCGGCTGATGACAGGCAACTCAAATCGGTCCAGGGAGGCTTAAAGGGAAAAGAAAAAAAACAAGCGAGGGAGTGACATGTCACTTCACACTGTGCTGTGGTCACTTTAGCTGAGCTGTGAACCACAGCTCTTTTGAACGCAGAAAGTTGCTCTGATAACCCTGTAGGAGAATGATATGGGGGGATGAGCCATGTCTCAGAAATGTGAGACTTTTAAGCCATCGGCACTCTAGGTTTTGCTCCCTGTTTTAACTCTTGGTAACTGCTGCACTATAGATTGCCTGTGTGCAAAATATAGATTTATCACAAATAAGGGTTTGACTATCTCCATGGGAAGAGGGATCCAAGCTCGTGCTTTCAGAGTGACTCATGGTCTTAGGTGCTGTTGGCCTTTGATACCACAAAAATGCATGTGCTGGCTACTGACATGTGCTGACCACCCCACTTCTGACAAAGCTCATTACTTAATATCAGATATTGGGCAATCAAAGCCATGATGAAAAATCTTCAATATTTGTATAAACTCAGTTCAACTGAACATAAATTGATGGCACTGAGATAGTCAGGCCACACCCATACCAGCATTTGTGTTGTTCGGTCAATCAGTGCGTACTGTCACTCTGCTTAATAGGAGGCACTGAAGGATCACCTGAGGGATCTTATTTATAGGTAGTTTCTTGCTTCCTCACAGTCTGAAATGAAGCAGCTTGTTGCTCTGCAGAAGCTATATCTCCATGATCATAAACACAACTCCTGAAGGCCATCTAGCCATGGCTACAATAGCTTTGTCTTATCACACAACTTTCTCACAAGTTTATAGAAGTGGATAGCCACTTTTTTTTAATAGCCTGTTCCACAGACAGTAATGACAAACTCAGATGCCACCAGAATGAACAACTGAGAACCTGGAAGGCTGGCTTTCTTCTGTTAGAACCATAATAAAGGTAGAAAAGACAAGTATTTCATGACTATATATCTTAATTCATCCTTGCAAACTAATAGTAAATCTTGCAGGCCAAGAAACAGAAACTAATAAAATCAGAATTTCATAGTTTTTCATTCTAAAATTTCAAATTTTAGATGATGCTTTATGCATCAAAAACTTATGTTATGAAAAAAAATCACAGAAAATAATTTTGGTGTGTTTAAAATGTGGGAACTGCAAAACTCCTGTGTCATGAATGCTGTGTGAAAACTCTCTTGCCATGATCCACTGGTATTGATATGCTTTCTTAAAAAGAAAAGGGATAAGATGAGTTCTGGGCTGTATTTCAGTCCCATCAATGAGTATCAGCCCCATTAGCAGTTAATTCACTGATCTCATACATACCATTTAATATCTTTGTTGCTCAGTTTCCACTTTTTTTTGTAGAGAGTAAGAATACTGGATTTTATTAATTACTTAAAGCTGTATTAAACTCAATAAATGTATGCTACTAGTGTTTTAAATCTAATTTCTAATATATTTACTCTCCCATGTTCTAGAGTGATGTGAATTTCTCAAATTTCAAGAGAGGAAAAGCAACAAAATTAGTTACAACTGAAAAAGAGTCATATCTGCCTTCAACGAGGTTTTTCTATCTGTCAAGGTACTTTCTGGCCTTTGTCACGACTATATCTCAGCACTTAACAATCACAAATGTGTTTTATCCTCCCATTACCTCTTTGAGATAGAGCAAGACTGGTCCTACCTCCAGTATTCAGGTGGAGAAGTGAAGTCCAGGTAAACTGAGAACAGTCATGCCATGCATTCGGGCCAGAGTTAAATGTGACACAGATGTGTGCCAAGACCATAGTAAGGGTCTAGACTAGATAGTAAGGGTTCTTGTGCTTCTGAGAACAGCACAGATCACAAATTCTAGGACAAATTATGTGACAGCCAAGGACAAAGCCTTCTTGGTCAAGGATAGCATACTTCCAGATAAAGACAAGGCCTGAAAATTGTTAAGAAATGCTGAAAAACTGATAGCAAAGCCACTTCCATTAACACAGTGCTACAGCGGTTTCTGGCTCTCTGTGAGTAAAAGAAACCATCATCCACTGTGGCCTTGGAGCACACCTGCTCTCAGGAGGTGGTGGAGGATGGAGGCTGGTGCCTTCCACCCCCTGGGGCCAACAGCTCCCCTGTAGTTCACAGCCAAGACAGTTCACTTTCAGTGTTTCACCTTTTACTCCCCTGAAGTCCTGTGCAAGCTGCCAGAGTCATTGTCCCAGGCTAGCTGCAGAGAACATTTCTTTCTATTGTTTAGGTAACAGGACAAAAATGTTTTATTTTTTCATTAACAAAAACTATGTGTGGGAACAAGATGTTGGGTGACACTTTGTATAACACCCCAACTTCCTCTGCTTCATCACCTTTACCACTTGCTTAGAAACATCTCCCATGCTGTTTGAATTCCCTGATCTAGATCTCTCATCCTCCACCTGGGTTTGATCCAAAGCCCATAGGTATTAATCCACTGTCTTCAATGCCCACTACATCAAGTTGCTGAATGTCTAAACACATTATTAGCCCTAAGATTACAAGCTGAATATTTTTGACCCATGTATAAGCCAGTACATTTAAATGGACAAAAGAAAAAAAAAAAAAAAAACCAAACACCCAAATAAAGGAATTCATGCTAAAAAGCAAATCATGTCTGAATCTCACTCTGTGTGAATTTACATTCATCTTATCTCAGGACCATGAATAGTGTGTAAACATTACGCTGAAGGTTTCTCTAGGTTGTTAAAGACAGAATTAATCAAATACATTATTTCAAAAACCAAATAGAAATTCAGCCTGAGACTCTGTGTTGCATGTAGTCCTGCACCCATTTAACAGCTGCAAACTAAGCTTTCAGGTTGCTGGCATAAATTTTGTGAATGAAAGTTCAGTAATTAACTTGAGACTGGGGAGAACCTTTCTGTTTTAAAGTTCAACCAATCCATTCACACACGATAACAATGCAGAACATTTGCTTATTCTGAAACAATCAGCCACAAGTAGCTGGTATTTCAGTATTTTCAGTGTGCATCTATAAGGATGTTTAAAATGCAAAGTCTTCCTGTAACATTAAAACAAGGAATGTATAAGGTTTATGTGTGCCTGTTTTGAAAGACTTTTTTCCTTTTCTTTTTTCCTTTTTTGAAAGAAGCACAAAATGTCTGCCAAGCTTAAAATTAATGCGGATCATGTTTCTGTGTCTGTTAGGTGGTGCTTACTGGGCAGTCTGGCTCTTGTCAGTAATTCTTCAACTGCTTTGCTGCAGTGGAATTACAGAAGAGAGTTATGAGTTGGGATCAGTGGGAGGGATACTTTGTCCTCGTTGCATTTAAAATTACATCTAATCTTATCAAGGAGCTCGTCATTGTTTCTGGCTGCCCATAGCAGGTACAGTACTGCTTTTGTTCAAGTCTGTTGCTTTACCAAATAAAGGCAAGAACTGCTTGCTTTTCTCAAACAAGTAGTCCAATTGATTTCTGCAGGAATACTTGCACGAGTAAGGCAAACAGGATTTGGCAGTAAAATTGATTAAAAAATAATCAGAACACAATATTCTTCCAGAAAAAGTACATGTTGATTGAAAAGTGTTTAAAGAGACAGGTAAAATGAACAGATATAATTAAAATTTAAGTGTCAGGTGTGATTAAAGCAAGCAAAAGCAACAGTATGAAATAAAGAACAAAATGAAAACACCTGCCAGATACTAAAAAATTTTCACTATTTATCAAAAATTAAAATCTTTTTCTCAAATGGCAGGGTTTTAATTAAAAGTTGTTTTTGAAACCTTAGAGTTTCAAAGCAGAATATCTGGAGAAGTGCATAAATACATAATGAGTATTTTCCCCAAACTCATCAGAAGTCCGTGTGGTTTCACTAAAAATTTTGAGCACCCCTGAGGTGTAAAATATTTCTTCAAGTGCTTGCATGTGGATTTTAACATTTCAGTTTTTATATTCATCTTGAATATTCTGGCATCCTAAAACTGCAATAACTTTTACTTGCCTCCCAAGGGAGTTGTATGCAAATACAAGCAGATCACAAAAAAAAAAAATAAGTGTGCATATGTAATTACTCTTTCTTGCACTGTTTTTCCAGTAGTGGATGCAGTTCTCTATCTCTTTTTGAATTCATCAGATATTTAATCTTTAAGGACTTGTTGCTCAGCTGGCATTGTCTATTTTCCTTAGCTGGAACTGCTGTGGGCTTAATAATAAAGTAGGTGCCATAAGTAGTATGTATGTTTTCATCTTACAAACTTGCCCTGACCAGTACTGAGCAAATTATTGACACTGTAATACCAACACCAAAAGAAACAATACCAAGAACAGACCAACAGTGTCAATAAAGATTCCAAGTTAAATCAGACAGAAATAATTGGTATTAAGTCATAATGGAAACTCTATTCATGTCATTTTATAATTAAGATGCAAAAGGCAACTTGTTCAAGCAGGCTCCATTAAAATCATGAAAGAGATGGTGAATTAGCCTCTGTTGTTTACAGAGGTGCAGCTCATCCCAACAAAAGTTGTGGAGCATTTTAAAGTAACCTAGGAGAAGCCAAAATCTAAAGTTCATGTAATTGAAGAGTCCTTGAGTAGATTTTTCAAAAATTTTAACATGTGTATTTCATCAAAATTTAGTGTTATATCTCCTTAGAGATCAAAGTAAGCTCTAGAGCTCCTGAATGGCATAGTTAGGTGTCTGCAAATTGCTCCACAGCAATTGTGCTCAGAGTGCAGCACTGGTTATTGGCACAGCAGCACTTACACTAGTGCAACGGGTTATTAAACATTGTTGAAAATTTATGGAACTTTTCTCACTCTTCAGGACCATATCCATAAATTTAGATGTTTGTTTGAGACATCTAATATTGTCTGATTAGGAGCCTTGATTTCTTTATAGTCAGAGTAAACAAAACTGAACTTCCAAAGGTCTTCTCATCACATCACAGGAGTCTAGAATTAGTTGGGTCTAATATCAAGGGCTTCAGTTATGAGTCTAGAATTCAGTGAAATTATTTCAAATTTTATTGAAGAAATAGAGTAAGGAAACATGAAGCTATTGGAAAAAATGTTCAGAGATTACAGCTGCTGCTTTAGAAGAGGAAGCAGATAATTTGTGCATGACAACACAGACAATATTGTAGGAAGAAAATATAAGTTTGTTTTTTCTGACAAAGACTTCAATATTATTAGAATGATGTAGACAATGATCAATAGACACATAAAATTGTGTGGGCATGTGAAGTAAATAAGAATGATTCTGAAGGAACAATTTTTGTAAGACATTGCCAAAACAAATATTTAATTAGAAGCCACACAGGATTAGACGTTTATATGGATTATGAGAATTTCAGTAGCTACATCAGATGAGAAAAAGAGGATGATAATACATATAAATACTTTGATTTCATGGTATAAGCCAACAGCCATTTGACAAAAATGGGTTAGTAGAGTCTATATCCAGTTGTTCAAGGAAATGGTTTTTGCATATGACCATAAAATAGAGCTAGTTAATATTTTGTGAAGCTTTTACAATACTGTGTTTGAAAAGTTAGCACAGGTTTCTTCACCTGACCCTTCACACTTCCAGCTGATTCGAACTATGATAGAAGAATTGTGAATTTACTCTGTTAACTGTACTGCTCTGCTAATATCTGACATGTACAAAGGTACTCAGATATAAAGCAGTGACAGATTTGTTTCTGTTTCTTCTGGCCTATAGCTTTTAAAATAAAGATAGAGAGACTGTGTTACTTGCATCCAATCTGATACCCAAGGTATCTTCAGATCAAAGATGGCTAGGTTAGCATGGGTTTAATTTGCCCGCACAAAACAATAAGAGCACCAATTTTTTACACAACATGCTAATTTTTCATGTTGTTTATTTGATCTTGATACTAAGAGTGACTTTTAAGTAACTTCAGGTCTCAGCTTACACAACTTAACATCTGAGATTGCAACTCTATTTAGGACAGAAGTTAGAACCTCAATACAATGTGTATAAAATATATTCAGGTAACCATGACCTCAAAACTGTTCATGATTTATACAGGTGCTGAGCAGTTACGTCCAGAAATCCAATTTGTGACCCCCTGCTCTGCTTATTTTTTGCACAGTCTTCCTAACAAACTTATACAAGGACTCACTGCCAACTGCCAGTTTGTTATTTATATCCTCTCATTTAAAAGTTACCCAAACCTTTGGCCCACTGGGCCTAGAAAAATGCAGGAGTCTGAGTAACCTCAAGGGAACTTAACTTACACAAATTTACACATCACCTGCACGTTTGGCAGTGTGTCCTAGCATGATGTCAGAAAATGAGCCACAAAGAACCCATGTCACTGTTTTGATGTCACAGGGCATTTACCAGGTGTTATTTTTAACAATGTGTCCAAAACAACCAAAAGGCATGAAGAATCCAGTATATTCTCCCACCAAAATGTCCTTAAATATTCTTAAAGTACTGCTCATTTCTGGAAAGGGGTGATATAAAAATTACACCTCCTTATTCCCCACAGCTGTTCCCTTTTTATAATGAGTTGGCATCATATCTGCTGCCTACAGAAACAAAACTTAAGCCTTACAGTGTTTTCTTTCTGTTGGTCTTGCAGAGCATGCACTGCAGAGAAGAAGCTGCATCATCCTTCCTTGTCACGTTTCTATCTATATGCAAGTTTATCTGTTTGCATATGTCACCAAACACACAATCCAGAAATAAGGTAAAGCACTAATGTGATTGAGGTCCTGATTTTACAATCAAAACTGGAAGACTGCTTCTGATTAAATGTGATATAAAAGCTGTAACCTAGCTTGAGAACTACACATATTGTTCTGCATGACAGTGGAAAACACAGTTTTTACCATACACAAAACACAGTTTTGGGGGGATAATTCATAATCACACATTCAAGAATTACTTTTTCTTAAACCTGATTGTTGTCTGACAGAAATAATCTTATATTTCAGAAGAGCTGCATGCATCTGAAGGTGTTCTGCCCATAGAAGAAATCAATGCTAGGTAATTGGTCTTGTCCACCTTCTGCTTTTCTCTTTCTTTTTATATTACATTAAGGAGTTTATTAACAGAAACAAGCAGTTTTTCTTCATGCCAAACAAGTCCCTGGAATGTGTTTTTATCAATTACACAAATATAGCTACAAAATATTCAGTTTAGTCTAATTAGTTCATGTTCTGTTACAGGCCTAGTAATTAGTAGCTACTTTTCTGATTGATATTTTCAAGATCATTTTAATAATCATTATACAGAGCATTTAAGGTAGTGTTTAACAACACAAATCTATCATAGACAATGTATTCCCACTGGCATTTAGGCTTGTTGCCAACTTGCATCCCCTCTACAATGCTGGCTTTGCACCAATAGAAAAAAAAAAAAAAAAGAAGTTGATGCTTCAAAACCAAAAGTGTATGTAACCCAACATTATATGCAAAAGGAATTTAAAGAAAATTTGTAGTGACTTGTAAGTTTTGACATTTAAGGATTTCAAGTACCTGCAGGTGATTTTTGACATCCCCCCTATTTCATCTTTTTAATAATACACTATTAAATTCAGTGGACATTCAGATAAAAATCCTCTTAGGATAATATTTGTACTTTAAATTGTGACTAGCACATGAGAAATCCTGAACATAGATTTACAAGGAAAAAAAAGACGTGGTTTTAACAATGTCAACACTCTTTGAGTGTTGGAGAATCTTCTGGACCGCTATTCTTCCGTCCTAAACTTTACCCACCTCTGCTCACACAGAGAGTAAAAATGGTAAAATGGAAGATATTACTGAGGAGGAAGAGCTGTAAACGAAATTAAATCAAACTTGGACTAACACCCGCGGGCACAGGCGGGTGCTCCAGCTCGGTGTCCTTTTTTGTCCAGAGGCGCCGCCTGGCACCAGGCAGAGACACCTGGTGGCAGAGGGACATGCGGCAAAGGGCCCTGGACACCCACCCTCCACAATGCCCCACACCCTCCTGTGCTGCTCTCCAGGAGTCTCCTCCTTCCCCTGGGTCCCCATCAGTACAGCTGGCTGGGGCTGCCCTCGGTTTCCCTCCAAGGATCTTGTCTAGAAAACAAGCTAAACCCCTCTCTAGACTGGCATCCAGGAGGATCAAGAGAACTCAATTTACTCCACACACATGTCTTCAACTAGCAGCCATTCTTCTCTTAAAACATGTTGGGATATCAGGTTGTTCATGACCCATCTCCATGGACTACTCCATCTTTGAAGGGGGTGGCTACAAATGAAGCCAAAGGCATCAAGCAAAAAATGTTCCAGGTAGAAGAACCCAGATTTAAAGGAAGATTATGTAGTGTGTGTGTGTCTCTCTCTCTCTTTCTCTGAGTAGACCACTGGACCAACTCTGGTCCATCATACTGTAATGCCTCTGTTCAGTCAGTAAAATCGTACTTGCCGGAAGCATAAACAACAAAATATATGGGGAGACAAAATGATACATTGTCATTTAGAGAATGGTAAATTTATTTTGTCTTAAAGCAAAATAACTTAGAGGATGTTTAAAACACAAGTATTTACTTTTATTTTTATTACTTTTACTTTAATTATATGTGCATCGCAGAGGATCTTAATGCAATTCCATATTCTGCTGGACACAAAATTACAGGGGTCTGTTTGATTGCGCACAGATCTTTTCTTTGGAAATATCCATCCAAGTGAATCATCAGTGCTAGCAGTCAGAGAAGTGCAGTAGAGCAGCTACCATAAAACCCAGTAGTATTGAAAATTTGAGGGCTCTACCTACATTATAACATGTCTTTAGTGAAGTACCGGGCCATCTTTCTTTGAAGCTTAACAAGAGAAGAAAAAATACAAATTATCCAATTTCCTCCATCAAACTTATTTTTTCATCTTGGGCATTCTAAAACTTTCTGTGTTTTCTTAGATCTCTACTTACATTGAACTGGTTGGAAAAAAAACTTTTCTTCTGTGAGACTATATACATGAGACCTTTAATCTGAAGGATTGTATATCACGACAGTCAGAATAATAATGGCTCCTCTCTTTCCAAGTCCAGGCTAGTAAAGACTCCACTTTACATAATATCAAGTGGAGGATAGCAAAGCTGAGATCTACTTTGGAAGGGTGCAATAAGGTATGACTGACCCATCCTTCCCAAAATCACCATGGGACTGCAAGCAATGGCTTTCTCACCATCTCGCCTCAGGCAGACTTGATCCAGAACTGTGGGAAATGTATTTTACAGCATTGTCCTGCAGCAGAGCATGGAACAGTAGTGCTTTCAAACAGTAGTGGCTGGATCCCAGGCAATGCCTAGGAAAGGATTTGTTGAACCAAGGTTTCATCTGATGGGACTCACCAATTTGATGAGTACTGAACATGGAATTCTCCAAGGCTCCAGGCAGAATCATGCCTGATGGAGCCAGTGGGCACAGTATGCTCACAGCCTTTCACAGAAAGCTGTCAGCTGTAAATACTAACTGTGTAAAAATAAATATCTGCAAACACAGACTTTCCACTGGACACAGAAAATAAGTTTTAAGAAATAGAGTGTACAGCTAGGAAATTTTAGAATATTTAGACTCAGAACATTTTTGTAAAGAATACATTTGTATTTTACAATTACTTCTTGCTGCTTCTGTGGTGTTTCTTAATTCACCAGTGAATCATTGCCAATGATTCCCTTGTGCTGAGTGCCATACAAGCCTCTTCATTTCTCTGCTGAGCTCAAGCATGTGTCTTCCTAGCAGAAATCTTAACAAACTAAAGAGACTTTGGGCCTGAAAATCTGCCTTCGCTCTCCATCTGGGAGTTAGTTTGTCCTCACATATATAGTGTTATG
Organism: Haemorhous mexicanus; assembly: GCF_027477595.1. NCBI lineage: Eukaryota > Metazoa > Chordata > Aves > Passeriformes > Fringillidae > Haemorhous > Haemorhous mexicanus. Next base: position 74,021,696 of record NC_082381.1, read on the forward strand.
GTATTGCAGGACTAGATTTCTGACTCTCCAAAATTTTACATATCAGCCCCATTTCAATGTCCGAATTTGTCATACTTTAGAGGATTTAATAATTGGAAAATCAGCTTGATAGATGGAAATGTTTGGGGGAACAGGATAGTTTGGTTCTTCCTGTATGAACATCTGTAACAGAACAGAGAAGAATATCAGTTCTATGCCACTGCAGGTATTTCTTAATCAGGCAACTCCTAAGGAAATGGGTCAGATTTATTTTTTCTTTACTTTGTTTCTGCAATCAAATACGTATGTTCTCTGGCTCTTCCAGTCTATCTTTTACATGTTCTTTCCTCTGATTACAGGTATCTTATTTTAGGGAGTGGTTCTGAGTTTTTCAGTATCGAAGACTTTGTATGGTTTTCTTTTATTTTCTGTTGAAACAGTAGCACAGACCAGTTCACTGAGAATGATTTTGAATTATATAACTTAGTATATGTCTATTACATACAAGCAAGGCACAGTGTCTAATAAAACATGAGCAAAGTTGTCTCCATTCTGCTACAAATCTGATGGATATGGGGATTTTCCCCCTGAGTGTCTACCCCTACAGTTATCTCCTAAAGAGACAATAGATCAAGCTCTTTTAACAACTTGAATCATTATTATAAACCAGCATTTGTTGCACATTTTAATTTCCCCTCAATCTTCTAGTTTGGTTCTTACACCATGGCCATATCCAACTGTGAGCCTTGTTTTGAGGATTGCTTAATTTAGTTTGAATGAGATCAGCTTGATGAAAATTGCTTCAGGCTTAGAAACAGTTTTTTTAATAACAGAAGTTGTAAGTTCCCATCATAGCTATATGCACATCATTAATTGTGGGTTTGCATTCTTTTAAAGTCGACCTAATTGCTTCCTACCTCTACTGCAAATTGTGTAAGTGTCATAACAATAGGAAAAATGTTAGTCTGGGCTCCAGAGAGTTCACTATGAATGAAAAACTCAGTCAGCTGAATTCACTATCTTCCATAAAAGTATTGATACCCTGGAGTACTGCAATTTATGCCTATGCTGCAGCTACCTTATGTCATGTATTTCAGTGGCTTTTCCAGCTTTCCCACTCACTAAAATCTAACAACCTCCGGCCCTTTTGACAGCAGAGGCAATTCCTTCTTTGTTGGAAGTGATCCCCACTTGAGTCTGAAGATAGTCTGAAACAGTGGCTCAGAGATGTGACTTTTCCTAGCCTTGAGTATGCTTGTACTGTGCTTGAGGCACAACCATAACACTTCAATGTCACCCTAATTGTTGCATGTGCATTACTTTTGTGCCTAGAGAGGCCTGGGATTAAATTCTGAGTTAAAAAATAATATTATTTTTTTACACTGAAGTTTCTAAAAAAAAAAAATGGAGACTCACAAAATCATGGAATTAAAGTGGGAGAGGATAGGAAATAAGAAGATGAAAATGCCCCAAAAGTTCTCTCTCTCTCTCCCTCTCTCTTTTTTTTTTTTTTTTTTTTTTTTTTGGTAATATTAGAGAAAGATAAGTTTATCTAAATTTAGAAAAAAATAGAAAGATAGGTAAATTGCACTTGGATTTACTGACTTCAAAAAGGAAACTGCATTGCAAAAAACAGTAGCAGGGCAGTGAATTTCTGCACTGAATCTAGGCAGTTTACCCAGACTGTGGCTCTCCCCTTAATACCTTCTTTACCAGCATGTCCTGCATGTTCACCCTCTGTTGGTTTTGCTCCCAATGATTTACATACCCTTCTTTTGTCAAATTACTAGAGTTACTTCTATCATGTAACCAAATACAGGTAACCCTCACTATTATCACAGAACAGATATGCTTCTAGTCATGGGCTAGGGACAATACATCAAGGAAAAAGGGTAGAGCCCAACCAGATTATTGCCCCTGTTTTATAAGTGGCTAGTTATTTCCCCATATGGGTATTGACTTAAGAAGAACAGAAGCTATAGAGGCCTGGATTTCTGCCACAATCAATGAATAACCATTTAGTGTAAAATCTCACAGTTTCCTCTAAATTAGACTAACCTTCCATTGTTTTAAAATTCAGACATCATGAGACAGTAATAGCCAGTTAATTTCACTTGCTGGGTTGATAATTCATACATAATATAACTGCTAATTTGGCAAGCAAAAGCATCAGGCTTGCTGATATCGTGCACACATATCTTTATCTCCTTTGATTCCTTTGTGTTTCATCATCCCTGAAGATTTTTTTCCAAATCTGTGTTTTATAACAGGAAGGAAGTGAGCTGAAAAGCTATAATGATTTCCATCTAAACTACTCTCTTTTTGTCTGCATTACAAAAACTAACATCCCTTTGCCAACATTTGCTTAGGTATTTTTCAATTGAAAGGAATTTATGGGAGTGAGAATAAGAAAAAGAAGCAAAATCTTCTTTTTACCATAAAGTGTGCATTGGAAATGAGTGAGTTTCCTACTGTTCAGAACATATATTTGAACAGTAGGAGACAATGAATGCCCTAAGGATTGTCTCCTGCCTGGTGATACAGTAGAGCAATCAGAAGACAGAAGGCTGTTTGCCTTTTGGAAGGAAAAAAATCAGCCCTTCTTGAGAGCCAGTGGCAAAATTCTTTATTTTCTTCTCTCCTGTGATGTTTCCCGACCTCATTCGACTTTTAAAGTTACAGCTATCTTTGCCTCTGTGTTTTCTGGTCCTGTGGTTCTCCCTGGAATATGTAGGATTCCCAAAGACAAATTCTTGAAACAGGGTCTGGCAATTCTACTACATTTGGGGGGAAACAAAAATTACTGATTTGCTTTTTAACTACATATATTATTTGCTAATAGGAACTTTTTGATGAACAAAGTGAAATTGAAGTGTCTGAAGTCATTACTTACCTTTAAAAATCACAAATACAGTAAGTTTCTTTCTGTTCATCTCCTAGTTTCTAAATCATTAAGCAATGCTCATATCACATGTTTTGTTTTGTTGGGGTTTTTCCTACAGCCACAGGAAACTAGAGCTTTTAGGACAATTTGTTCAACTGGTTGACTGGCTGAAGGATAAACACTCTAGAGAAATAGTATAAAGCACTTGTGGTTTAAGAAAAAACTTTGGATCATGCCAAACATGGTATTGCTATAAGATTAGTGTAAGTCCACCCCTGAAGTTCCCAAACCTTCTATTAATTTAAGTGCTGCACTTTATGGTTCTAAGTCAAGGCATTTTAAACAGACAACATATTAAAATTGGGCTGATAGCTCTTTGATAATCAAGCAGTGAAAAACGTTCCAATCTTTAAAATAAAGTTAGCACATGCTGTTCTGCAGAGACGCTGAGGGTAAATTTCATAGAAAAAGTGGATTCTTCAGCCAGAGCTCAGGTCATTTTGCAGACTCTGCTTATGACACCACTGAGGTACTCTCTCTCACAAACAGTTGCCCAAGCCGTGAGTGAAATTCCATTTCAAGAAAAGCAACATCATAAAACCAGGCTGGCTTTGGCCTTGTGCAAGGGTTAAATGTAACAATCTGAGCAAATTTCCCCAAGATTTTTATTTTCCTCCATTAAAGAAAAAAAAAAAAAAAAAAAAAAAAAAAAAAAAAAAAAACCAAAAACGGGTAAAAGGTAAAATAGACATAAAATTCTTAGGGAAAAATGAAAACAAGGAACCAAAAATCAAAGGAAGAAATATCTCCTAATCTATGCAAATGCAGAATTTGCTTTTCTTTCACAGCTTGATTCTTTTGCCATGAAAACCTGTTATAATCTCATCTTTACACAAAGTGTTTGGTATTTTGTGCAATTAAATAAATATTTTTTCAAAAGTAAAATATAATTTAAAAAAATATGTAAAGAAAACAAACACCTAATCTAATAAAACTAAAATCTAAAAGGAAAAAAAATTAACCAACCAAAAAAAAAAAGACCCACAAAAACAAAAAAGGCCAAACCCTAACTACCTAACTACCTAACTACCTACAGTGCAACATTGAAAACAGCAAATAATCAGGGAATATGTTTTCTAAAAGGAATGGTTGTTTAGTTAACGTCTCTCAAAAATTTATTTCTTTTTCTTTAATTCACCTTAGGAAGAAAAAAACATGACAAAAGTATAACTGAAATTCTCCAATTCTCAACTCTCACCTTGTCCAGAAATTAACTGAAGAATATTTAGTATAAGTAAAAAAGAAGAAAAAAAGACCAAAAATTCTCCCCCAAGCCTTAACAGCTTGATGGGCCACAGCAGGTAAGGTCAATTTCTGTAGTAAATGGATGATAAACAAATTAAACAATTGGCATAATGCCCAACCATCTCTGATTCACCAACAAAATGGTTCTTTGTAAGGGGACCAGCTGGGAAAAGCAAGTGGAAAGAAGGTGGGGTGAGATCTGAGTTTCTGCCCCTGAACCATGCAGGATCTGTTTTCTGTCATGAACTCTCATCAGGAAGTAGTATTTAAAAATTTTTGCAGTCCTATCCATATTCATACTTCCATGCTGTACCTATTCATTCATGTATTCTGCTCTAATTATGGGTTCATTGCCACTTCAGAAAGGTTTGCCAGGCATCAGCCCAGGTGTATTTGCCCTAAATATTCTATCAAATTATTTGCTTGCAAACAATCTGTATATGAAAATAAATACAAGGGTTTAATTTTCAGTTGCAAAAAAGCAGGTGCATAAGAAAATATCTCCATCATGATGCAGATTTCACTATGTTTGCATGGCCTGAAGCAGCCAGTTTGAACTCGTATATACACATCCTGTTTAAATCTGGTCATCCTTTAGTACAGAAATGACTGAGCCATCTATGTCACATGGAAGTCAAATCATCTTACAGGTTATTTCAACATTCTTTGCCTTTTTCAACAATCCTAGTTTAAGCAAGGTTGAGCAAAAGGAATTCATTTTCTCTGCCAGTATCAAACACCTAGTTAGGTGTAAATCTCAATGAGTTAAAACCTATGTCATAGATGTTATGGCAAACACGGCTTATATTTCATATTTTTTTCAAAAGCAGAGAAAACAGGACTTGAAATTTAGTCTGCCATCTAATAGCTATGAGACAACAAATTGCCCTGGAGTACTGTGGGCTTGGTAGCGGTAAAGGCCAGCAGCATCCTGTGGTGCATCAGCAAGAGAAGTAACATCATTTTTCTACTCTCCTCAGCACTTTTTAAGCCACACCTAGAAAAAATGTTCAGCTTTTATCCCCGAACGCAGGGGAAGCATCAAAAAATTGAGAAGGTCCAATGGAGGGCCACCAAAATGGCTACAACACTGGAGAACTTCATATATAAAGAAACATTGATGTAATTTAATTTATTCAACCTAAGAGGCTCAGGAGGAACTTAACCATACTCTACCAATACCATGTGTATATTTATGAAGAAGGAGAAGGTACCCTCTGTACAAGGAAGCCTGGCAACTGGACAAAGAGAACTTCTTCATAAGAAATTTTCTTTGGCTATAATAAAAATGGTCTTTACTGTGAGAACAACTAAACATTGCCCAAAGAAGTGGTGGAAACTCCCATGTACGAAGTATTGAATACATGGCTTAACAAGGTCCTGGAAAACTTTGTCTAAAGATTTGCATTTGATAGAAGTTTGGACCAGGTTCCCTGAGGTCCCGCCCAGCCATTTAATTAATGATTTCTGAAATATTAGGTTTTCTTTGTTGGCATTCTAGCTCTATTTTTAAGATCTTATTTTTTCCCTAAAACTACTCTTACTTTCTAAAATTAAAAAAAAAATATTTAAAGTACATAGAAAGAAAATGTGTCTGTTGCATTGACATTCAGTCCCTCTGCTGGATTTGAAAGAACATGAGAGGGATATGTGCAAAAAAAAACGAGAATGTGTCTTTATCTGACTCAACTGTTCATGTAATTTCCACAGGAGAAACATATAATGAGGCTTTCAATTTAAGCTACGCTGCCTCTGGGTTCCCCCCTCCACTTATCAGGCTGAAACTTGAGTCACATTACACTTATACAAGAGTGGGATTACATTCCCCTAATGGGGGAGGATTAAGCCAAAGGAGGTGGAACAGCTTTCAAAGGAGCAACTTCAACACAGGGGGCCAAATTCTACTCTCAATTACACACATGTGACTGTCACAGTGATTTCAATGGGGATACTCAGGTGTAACCAGAGGTAGAATGCCTTTGTGACATGGAGCAGATGTGAAAAATCCAAGTGTAGGCTAACCATGAGCATCTAACTTTCAGTCACTGTATTGTGGCTGGCAAGCAATGGAGCTTTAAATAGGATCATGATCTACTGCACTTGAATGTAAAACTTCCTTCCATACTGAATTCCTTTTCAGCCGCTTCCAACTGCTATAAAGTACAGTGAAACTAGAGTAACAGATACTGAAAAATGAAGGTGAGATTCTGGAAGGTGAGACTCTCTTCCCAAAGGCCTCACAATTTTTCTGCTTGTTGGAGCATTTGTCTTGCCTCCAGCAATACATCACCTGTAGTGTCAGGCTGTAATGAGAGCTGCTTAATATCCCTCTTTTTTTAATTCTTGCAGTTTTAAAAGTCAATGTCTCACTTTTTCTGTCTTAGAGGATTTTTTCACTTATCTCTGCATTTCCAATTCCATGTAAGTTAGCAAGTGCAATAGATCAGTAATGAAGGTTCTGGGTTTGAAAGATTTATGTAAGTAAAAGAGATTTTAACATGACTCACAATATGGACCCTCGTTTGAAACATACTGGACAAACTTTGCAGTAAATTTCATCATGTCTGTAGAAGAATGTAAATTCAACAATCCTAATTCAGACCAGTAATTTGCCAGAGTGCTAATAAATTGTATCATAAGTGGCTGAGGTACAGGCATATTGAAGGGAATGGAGAAATATCAGTAGTAAAGCAAATTGCTGACTGGAACACTGCTGTCCAACCTGTCTGTCTAGGATCAGCTCATCTGATGTAAAAGACACCATCACATGCAGAGACTGTTGCTGCATTGCTCGTGCTACCTAGCCATATGAATAATGCTGACAGAATGAGTCACGCCATGGGCAGCGCAGCTGCATGTCACCCAAGAGGGTGAATCACAGGGCTTTTACTGTGCCTGCAGGAGCTGCCCAGCCAGCAGAGAGAGAGCACACTGAGACCTCACTCATGGTCATACTGCAGACCACGGGGGAAAGAAAGGGGAAGGGGAAGGAGAACTAATATGGCAGTAAAGTAGGGATTTTTTCTAAATAAAAAATTTAAATTCAGGTAACGCATATTATGTATTAAGCTTTTGTTCACTGCAGAAATTATTCCCATTGCATATTTTATTTCCCTGAGAAACATTCCTATAACTCTTTAATCAAGTGATTTCACTACCTCTTTTTGAGAACTGACTGGAGCCTTTACCTCCCCAGCCTGAAAATCAGAAAGGTAAGAATAGAATCCAAAATTAGGAACAGAAATACACATCAGTGGGACAACTAAAAATTATTTTGTTCAAACACATATTTTGATCATATTCTTAAAAAGTTAAAAGTCAGAAAAGAGTTGCCTCTAAGTAGTGCTGCGGTCCTATAATTTTCATGAGTCTCCAGAGACAATCTTCTTCTTTCTCTATGTATTTGCCACCCAAACATTGCCTATCTTCTCAAAATCATCGAGGAGAGGACTCAAGGCAAGTCAATTAAAACTGAAATCTTGAGACAGGACAAGAGAAAACCCCTAGATTTATACTGAAGTACATTGTCAGAGGAGCCAGGCTGGGACCTAGAAACTGTCCAATACAGCCCAACTGACACAATTAGATGAAGGATAGATCATTCATCTGAAAGGAAAAAAAAAAAAAAAGATTGCTTCTTCACTGTATTTGGCAGAACACGAGAGGAGCCATGCAGCTACTTCAGAAAAGACAGAAAGACTAAGCTGTCTCCCTTTCAGGTTGTGACACAGATGGTCCTGGTCAGATGCTCCTGAATTTCACTAACTGACGACACCTAAAACTGCTTCACTGGTATCATACGAAGAAAACACTACATCCTTTCACCCACATCTCCATAGCATGTAATAGATTCAAATTCTGATTTTCTTTCAAAGTAACAACAGAAAATTAATACTGAATAATCAGTCTACTTAATAAGAAAAATAGCACAAGTTGTTAAGCAGAACACAAGTCAATCATCTCTAGGGGAACCAGACAATGCTTACACAAATAATGTATTTATTATAATGCAGAGAAAAATAATTGAGGAAATTGTTTTGCAAATAATGTTTGAATAGTACTCATCTTAACCCTGCTTCACATAGCTGTCACTAAAATTTACTATACCTGACTGCCCTTTACCATTGTGATTAATGCTAATAAAAAAATCTAGTGGTGTTTTATGATGTTGTCAAAAAAAACCCCAAACCTTCACAGGGCAAGTGGGTGAATAAAAATTTGCAGCACTGACTTAGAGTCATAAATATTACTGATTAATAAAGTGTGGCTCCTGTGATATAATCACTCTTCTCACTGTTTTATTCATTTCGGGCTTGATTGTGAATGGGTGGAGCTAGAGGTATTTTACCATAAGGAGACACAAAGATGTACTCATGGTTTTTTGGAAAATACTGAATAAACAAATCTCAGCGACATTCTAAGAATCATGTACAACTTCATAGATTTAAACAAAAATACAGCATAGACTTTTTTTTTTCCTTTGAAACCAATTTAAATCATGCCTTGTCATGGCATTTTTTCTGTATTTTCTAAGAAATGTGTAATTTCTCTCAAGTAATGATTTGAGAATAATTTTCTTCTCAACAGAGGACATGACAAATCATAAACTCCAGGCTCATGAAAGATTTTGATTATGAGAGGACTTGAATAGTAAAATATTGAGCAATGAAGAAGAAATAAAAGAATTTATGGAGAAAGCATTTCTACCATCTCATTATTCTCTATATTTGAGTTACATGGTGGAGCAGTCCTGTTCTTCAGTATGTTCTTAGATGGCTCCTGTTAGTGTCTACAACTCCAAGAGAAGGGGCAGGTATTAGTCTACAGACTTATTTTTGTATTATAATTGAATTCAAAGGCAGAAAGCCTGTGATATTTAGTCATGTTATGTCAGTGGCACATGTGTTCTGTGATCATATTGGCTTAGAAGTTTTACTAAAACAGAAGAGCAAAGGAAACAATTTCATTGGAGCAGTTATTTTGTGATATTAATTCAGTAATAGTTAAAAGACAGTATCTACACTGTTAGTTTTGAATATTTCATATTTTATTTAGATAACTAAAAATAATTCCAGGTGTGCCAAAACCCAGAAGACCAAAAAGAGAATAGTGGGGGTTTTTTTTGAGACAAGAAGGAATAGTTTTTAAAAAATCATATTGAGACGTAACATGACTTGGGACTAGAGGAAATTGTCCGCTATAGAGATATTTTATTTTTTTAGGTAAAACAGTGTACTTTAAGAGTGCTGAGTATGCCATAATACCTTTTCTTTACTGCTTTGGTGTTGCTGCAAAAGAGATGTTTCTTTCAGAAGGCTGACCAGTGACTGCAAAGTTGTGGAGAGAATAAGGCAATCACTGAACACGGTACATAGACAAATTTTGGTTAAAAGCTGATATAGAAATGGGAGACCTAAGGCATTCTGTCCCTGCTTCTAGGTCAGTTGCCCTCTCATTTTCACGACATCAGCACATATGTGTTGTTACTGCACTTCTGCCTAGTTTCCTTATGTACATGGAGACTACTTCCAGCTCTACCAGGAGCACACCAGAATGAGAAGAAAATGTCATTATCCTGGCCATAAAAAAGTGATAGATTCAAAAGGCTGAGTTTGGTAGAAAAAACAAAAGCTCACATCAATACAAGTGAACTGTTCTTAGTATATCTGTAAAGTGTCTGTGTAGTTTATAGTGATAGTGGCTTCTTGTAAATATTTTACTAGTTGAGTTCTAAATGTTATAATTTCATAGGTTTTCTTTTTTCTCCAGTGGGAATAGGAGTGGGAATGTAGTTTTCATTTAAAATTGTCACTTGTCCTGATGTTTTATTGCTGCAGTGCATGAGAACATATTTTTGTAGTTAGCACAGCAAAATTCCAGGCTGGAAGTAGTAGAACATGATGGTCAAGAGATCAGATCCTATATCTTGGGTTTCACTCTTCTTGAAATTATTTTTAATTCAATCATTTATCATTTACTTGTCTTGGAGCACTGGAGTTTTAGGTTGTTTTGGGGTTTTTTTGGTGACAAAACCTATCCCAACTTTTCTATTTTCAAAATCCTATCAGGTTGTGCCAATTCAGTTCATGCCTAAGTTAATATATTTGGACAAAATCCTGAATGATAAGAAGGAGGCGTTGCCCTTATCAAGGTTTTTGAAATACGGTTTCCTTAGGAATGACCTTCACTGAGGGTACAGTCTGTGCATACAAAGAGCAGAGTCATTAATAAATTATATACAATGTAGGACTTGAAAAATACATACGAGGTAGACAAGGCTTTGTAGTCTGAAAGAGCTGCATGAAACTGTTAATATATGATGTGACATGAAATAAAAGCAACTGACCATACAATAAGTGTTTCTAGAAAATCCAGTACCATTTGAATAGAAATGAAAATCAAAGGGGGAAGTTAGCATAATAATTTTATCTACAGCTTTTATCAAGCATTAGAAATAAAGGTAGCAAAGTTGTTCAGAGTTAGCAAAAGGAGATGTTATAGCAAATTTTGAATGCTGAATTCTTTTTGACATGGAGAATTCAAACTACAACTTCAAGGATAGTAGATGGGAATGGTAATTCATACAGGAGATATAAATATAGGTAAATTCATCTCTAAAATATTCAAATATTTATTAAGATGGTTGTTTAAAATGTTACAACATTATCAATCAGTTGAAAAGGTTCAGACATTTTCCTACCCAGAAATATTAAATTTAGCTTCAAACAGAATGTTTAATATCTTTTAACACTTGTATAGTTTATTGGGAACAAACAAACTGGTATTACATGGTCTGAAAAAAAGGGAGATCTCAGTCTTTCAAAAAGAACTTCAAGGAGGTGTCAAGAACCTTTTTCTTTCACCTTTTTTTCTTTCACCTTTCTCTAGTAAGAGAAAGTGGGGGATGTCAAGTACCTTCACATCTGAACAAATGAGTCAAAACTTTATTTTAATAAGTAGGACAAAGGCTAGAAATTGCCAGGACTCTATCATCCTGAGAGTGAAGTCAGTAAAATGAAACTATGTGCTGTTCAATGAGACAAGACTGAGTCCTGATCAAAAACTACAGCATCACATCTGACGAGATTCTTTTATCCTGTCTCCAGCAAAAGCAAAAGAAAACAAGATGCATACAGACTGACCCATCCCTGATGGAGCCTTCTAGAGGCTGACAATGATTTTATTCCTTGGGCAACCTATTTACCCCTCAGTACCCATTAAAACTTGTGACAGTCAGCACCTCAGTGTTAATAATTATATGGTGCCTGAAAAAATGCTACTTATTATTTGCTTTTAAATCTGCTGCCTGATAAATTGGAGTGGCTCAAGTGACAAATAGATATTTTATTCTTTGTCTTTGACTTATCCAATATCCTGGCTAGCCAAACCTGGCAGGTTAAGAAATGGTTAGAGGGGTGGTGCTATTGTCAGGGTTTTGGTTACTTAGATCATGGGACATGTTTTAGCCTGGTCTACCAGGGGCTCATGGTGTCCACATGACAAAGGGAGGGAAAAGCATCTTTTGTCAGGGAATCTCCAGGCTGATGAAGGGGGCTGTAAACTAGATTTGTTGGGGGGGGACACCTATCCATCCCAATCCTACCAGTCAGATGCCATCACCTCTAATGGACATCAGGAAAACTTCAAAGGTATTTCAGTTAATTCGTACAGTGAGTCAGCATTATAAGATGGTTCAGATGCCTCTATACAAACACATAAACTAAAGGGAACAAGAACAATCAGACACTTGCACATGCCTGCATGGATATGATACCACTGGCACCACAGAGACAAGGTGGGATGGCTTCTCTAACTACAGTACTGTCATGGAAGGCTTTTCAGGAAAGGCAGGCTAGGGATATGAGGAGGGGGCATAACCCTCTATGTCAATGACTGGCTGGGAGAGTATGGAACTCTGCCTGCAGTGGGTGAGGAGTCAACAAGAAGCTTGTAGTTCAAGATTAAAGGGAGTATGGGGACAGAGGATGTCATAGTGGGGGTCCTGCTACAATTCTCCAATCGTTAGGATGGTGTGGACCAAGCCCTCTATAGGCAGATAGGAGCAGTCTCACACTCCCAAACCCCTGGTTCTCATGGGGGTCTTCAACCACCCCAATACCTCTTGGAGGAGCAACACAGAAGGGCACAGGCAATCTAGGAGGTTCCTGTGTTGATTACAACTTCACCACAGATGTGATAGAGGACCCAACAAGAAAAGGTGTGATTCTAGATCTTGTGCTTGGCAGCAGGAAGGAGCTTGTGGGGAAGGTGATGCCCCAACAGAGCCTAGGCTGCAATGACCACCACATGATAGAGTTCCAGATCCTCATGGTAGTGACGACATCACACAGCGAGCTAACTTCCCTGAACTTCAGCAGAGCAGACTTTGGTCTCTTTTAGGATCTAATCAGTAGAGTTCCAGAGCCCTGGAGAGCCAAGGGACCCAAGAATGTTGTCTAATCTTTAAGGACCCCCTCCAAGTTCAAAAACAATTCATCCTGACAAGGAGGAAATCAGGCAAAAATGCCAGGAGGCCCCCATGGATGGATAAAGAGCTGTTGAGCAAACTCAGAGGGGAAAAAAAGGGAACTTCCAGAAGGTTGAAACACAGTAGGTGGCCTGGGAAGAACAAAGGGAAATTGTATGGGAAGCTAGGAATAAGGTTAAGAAAGCTAAGGTCTAGATAGAATTAAGTCTAGCCAGGTATGACCACAGGAAGAACTTCTTAGTATCTTGCAAACAAAAGAAGGACTAGGGATAATGTGGGCCCATACTGGAAGGAAGCAAGAGACAGGGCTGTTCTGCATATGTAGAAGGCTGAGGTTCTCAATGACTTCTGTGCCTCAGTATTCAATGTCAAGTGCTTCAGCCAAGTTACTCAACCTGAGAAAAGCAAATGCAGGCACTGGAAGACCCTTAGGCACTGTAGGAGGGGACCAGGTTTAAGACCACCTAAGGAGACTGAATGTGCCCAAGTCCAATGCTATTCATCCACAGGTCTTGACATTATCAAGATATTGCCTTTTTCAAAAAAAATGTGGCAGTCAGATGAAGTTTCCAATGACTTGATAAAGAGAAATATAACTCCCATTCTTAAAAAGGGGAAAGTGGAAGACCCAGGCTACTACAGACTAGTTAGTCTCATATCTGTGCCAGGAAAGATCATGGAGCAGATTCTCCTGGAAACTATGATATAACATATAGGGAAAAAAGGTGATTGGGAACAACCAACATGGCTTTACTAAGGGCAGACCATGCCTGACAGACTTCTATGATGATCTTCTATGATGGGGTGCTGCAGCTTTGGTGGACATGGGCTGAGCAACTCACATCATCTACTTGGATCAGTGCAAATCGTTCAACACTGTCCCGCATGCCATCATTGCCTTTCTATTGGAGAGACATGGATTCAATGGATGGACCATCATGAACAATGAGCTGGCTGGATGGCCACACTCAAAGAGTTGTGGTCAACAGCTCCTTGTCCACATGGAGACCAGTGCCGAGTGGTGTCCCTCAGGGTCGGTCCTGGGGCTGATACTGTTCCACACCTTTGTCAGGGACGTGGACAGTGGGATCCAGGGCAGTCTCAGCAAGTTTGCTGGTGACACTGAGCTGGGTGGGGCAGTCGACACAGGGCAGGGAAGGGATGGCATCCACAGGGACCTGGACAGGCTTGAGAGGTGGGACCATGCAAACCTCAGGGAGCTCAGCAAGGCCAAGTGCAAGGTCCTGCACCTGCTTTGGGGCAATCCCAGACACATCCACAGGCTGGGCAGAGACTGTGGGGAGGGACTTGGGGGTGGTGGCTGATGAAAACTCACCATGAGCCAGCAGTGAGTGCTCCCAGCCCAGAAAGCCAAGGGAATCCTGGGCTGCATCCAAAGGAGCGTGGCCAGCAGGTCAAGAGAGGGGATTCTGCCCCTCCATTCTCCTGTGAAACCCCTCCAGAAACACTGTGTGCAGCTCTGGTGTCCCCAGCATAAGACATGGAACTGCTGGGCAAGTTCAAGCAGAGGGCCAAGAGAGGAGGGCCAGTGTCCTTGGTAAGGGCAATAAACACATCTCCCCTATGAAAACAGGCTGAGAAATTTGAGGTTGTTCAGCCTGCAGAAGAGAAGCTTGTGTGGAGACCTCATAGAAACCTGCCAGTATCAGAAGAGGGCCCACAGGGAAGCTGGAGAGGGACTCTTTGTCTGGAACTGTAGTGATAAAGCAAGAAACAAAATCTTCGAAGAGAAAGAAGAAAAACTTAGGTTAGATATTTGGGAGAAATTCTTTACTGCAAGGGTGGCAAGGCACAGGAAGAAGTTGCCCAGAAAAATTGTGGATGCCTCATCCCTCACAATATTGAAGGCCAGGTTGGATGGGGCATTGAGTGGGAAGTGCCCCTGTCTCTGGCAGCAGGGTTAAAACCAGATGATGTCTAAGGTTACTTCCAAACTAAAGCATTCCATGATTCTAGGACTATTTGGGCTAATTATTTTATGGTGGAAGAGCTTTCACTTTCTTCTATAGGAATATTTTAGGATCTATTGTCTGAATTGAGGTAAATTTAGTTTCCCTCAAAAAGACTGTTGGTGTTTTACCACGGACCTTTTATAATTTGGTATTTATTTTACACACAGTACTGTAGTTTTAATTTGAAGGTCTATTAGGTAAAGTGTGTTTCTTTACTAAAAATTCGAGAAGCTCTGTATCTGCTAAGAACGCACTCTCCCTTTACAGGTCTTTCCAAGGAGATCAGAAAATAACTGCTATTTTCAGTTTTGCAAGAGATTTGGTGCAGCACAGGCTTGTGCTCAGTTATCTCTTCCTCAGAAACATCCAGTAGGTCCTATTTCCAGTGAGGTATTGTGCAAGATCAGGTTTATAACTCATCAACCAATGGTTGCCAGTCAGTCCTCTGTTGCTCTTGGTAAGAGCAATTGCTTATGTCAGGCTCCAGTGCCCACGCCGCTGGCAGCAGCTTGCTGAGGATACTTGAGGTGTAACAGTAACTGGCTGTGGCAGTGTGAGGCTGCTCTCTTTCACTGACTTTCTTACTGTCTCCCTACCTGTTCTGGGACTCACCAGAAGATGTATTATTGTTCTTTTGCTGCTGCTGCTGCGCCGTATGAAAATCATGATTTCTGCCTGCTGCAGACAGAGGCAGACAAATGCTGCTTTTGAGGAAGCATTCTGGCTTACTTAACGAAACTAAAGTCTCCATGGACAGTTGTTTTACATTGTACATTCTTACAAAAATGACTGCATCAAATAGCTATGGGATACTTCAGGGTCAAATTCTGGCTTATACCCATCAAAATGTATTCATACCAGTGAAATTAAGCAGTATGAAAGTGAGAGTAGTAAGTCACCATCTGTCTCTATATCCCAAGACATAAAAAATCTAGAATATATTTGATTGTGTAGTTATATTTAAAATACATAATGTTCGTCTGCACATTTGAGTAAACTTGCAGTCTAGCGTATCATGACAAACAATTAATGGTGTGATAACACTGGCATATGATAGAAGCACTGTAAGTATTTTTTACAAAGCAAACATTGTCTTTAAATGGGACACACAAGCTAGCTGAAAGAAGAAACAGTTAGAGATTTATTTAATATCAAAAAGCAGAAAAGCACGCTTAAGTCCACAACAGCCTTGCAGCTTGGGTGGGTTTCACTTGATCCTTAGAAAAGTATACAAAGCCTTCCACGCTGATCTTCTGCTGTATAATGCTATACCAAGTAGAAACTCCAAACATCAGACAGACAGCCTTTCTGTGGGAAAATCCCTAACTTCTCTTTATAATCATGAATCTTGCTAGGGGCAAGCAGAAAGACCGTTTTAGTGATTAAGCATAGGATAGATTCTTTCAAAATGCGTTTGAGGAGGGTTAGCTTAGTCATTAGATATGTAGTATTTTTAAACATCCTGGATCAGCTCTTCAAACTATGCCCCAGCTTCTTTGTGCTGTGGGTGTGGTACAAAAGAAAGAAGCTGCCCTTGCAGGTCTCTGTCACACCTCCCTGAGCTTGTGCTGTGTTTTGAATCCAGACACAGCAGTGCATATAACCAAGGCAAAATATGAGAAGAAGGAAAACTGCTACGGTTTCCTCACTTGCATTTAAACTCTGGTTTAGATGTTATTGAACTATTTTGCAGCCTATCTATTGCATGCTGATAAAAAATATGATCAGAATGAACTCCTAAACATTAAAGCCTCATTATTCTGAGAAAAGAAATCACGACGTTGCCCTTCTGCTCTGCTCACCCTTGTCCTTAATTTCACTGTTTTATTTTTCATGAATAATAGCGAAAATAAAGCATATCTTTCCACATGCTGCTAAATATTTATATTGACCACATCACCCTACCATTACTTTCCATAACATTGTAGCTGATCATTTTAAACAGTTGCAACAACAGTTTCCATTAAAAACCCTGGTGAGATTCTTTTGAACTCTCTGATTCAGCCTTCCATTGCCAAGAGATTTCTCCTAATATTCATGGAGTCAGTTGCATTACAAATTGCAATTATTATCCAAATTATACTTACAATGTGCTTTTAGACAAGTCTACTTGTCTAAAGCTGCTGGTGTTTGACTGACTCTGTAGAACTGAATAAAGCAAGGATTACCAAACTTAATTTGAAGAGGTTACAGTACTTAGAGCTCTGTGTAAGGTCAAGTTCTTGCACAGGAACTGTTCAATTGCTCACAAACTGCGCTGAACAGTTGCACAACAAATACAAGAGTTTGGAAATGTCTCAGTAATCTGTGGTATTCCTGATACAAATATGACAAGGAACTTCTGAGAAGTTCAGGAAGAGGAGACCATATCTACTAGTACTCAAGAAAGAAATGTAACAGTTACAAATTGAAGAGAAAAGCTGTAATAACAGCTGTTACTGACACTAAGAGAGTATTTTTGAAAATTAAATATTCTAACTCTAACCTCTAACTAGAAGATGGGCAGAAAACCTTACCCATCTCTCTCAAATAATTACCTTTTCCTCTACAATCTCCTCTTCCTCACTCCCCAAGAAGACTTGGTCATTACTGCAGGTCATGGCTACACTGGCAACAGGCAATACCAGAGAATACCAGAGAACTCAGAAGCAGAGACTTGGGAGGACTTGCTGGCAGGCATTTCTTTTCCATTTTCATATTGTGTCTGCTCCAGCTTGTAACCAGCTGCTGCATGTTTCAGGTGTGGACAGGTTGCACGGGTTGATGCCCATGTTCTCATGCACACAGGTCAAAATTATGCTTTAAAGCTTCACTTGGGGACCAAGCACTGGCAAGCAGAGCTCTGTGAACACTGCTTTCATGTTCTCAGCAAGGTATAATGCTTAGTGAGCAGACATGGCACTCTGAGTTGCAGCACAGAGTGACTAAATTTGCTGTAACAGATCATTGCAAGGACATGTGCCAGGGCATGGATCACAGGAGCATCTTCATCCATTGATAACAAATGCCTTAGAGGTAACTGAAGGGGAAGTGTTCTGGGGAACCTGCCTTTCATCTGCTGAGATGGGATCACCTAACTGCTGTCAAAATAACAGTAATGCTTCCAGTTCAGCAGCCAGCAGAATCCCTAGTGAGCAGGGCAGGTACCAGCTCTGCTGGAAGTGTTCTCCAAACTGTGGCAGTTCCTTCAGCTTGATTTGGACCAAGCTGTGGCCAGAGAGCTTGCAGTCTTTTCTCAGTCTCAGCCACACACTTGACAAGGCACTTGACAGCAATGACCATGTTAAACAAGGCAGAGATTCACAGTCTACCTTTTCCATTGCAGGAGCCCTACAGAACACTGTGATGCTGCTGAAAGATGGAAACTGCCCAGATCTTTCCTCCCGTGGGGACTTGGACCCCTTCTGACACTGCAGACACCCTCCATAGTGACAGCCACTCAAAGAGGGGTGGAGATGTTTAACTAGTTAGGATCCAAAACGGGATCCTCAAAATTTTGTTTAGCTGATGACCCTTCCCAGAGATGAATGACCTCTACAGAAGACCCAGATTTCTATTTGGAATTTCTTAAACACCCAGAGCTCACCCTGCAGGGGTGCCTAGTCTGTTTCTGACAAGCCACATGCTCCAGGCAAGAGTCATCCTCCAAATTATAGAAACAGAAAATCATTACATTTGGAAAACACCTACAAGATCATTGAGTCCAACAAAGTGGGCTCAAAGATGCTTTCCATGACAGAGGTTTTAACCTTCAAGCTCTTCATTCCTCTCTCCAACCTCACCTCCACTGCTGAATAACTTCAGTGAGTGGGATGGAAGAGCAGCTTCACACGTGCACGGGTCTGCCTTGGATGGTGGAGGGATGCATGGCTTTATCAGGCATGGAGGGAGTTTGAAACAAAGTTTTCCTGGTTTCCTAGTATGGTTCTCCTAAATAAATGGTGAAACCACTGATCTCTTTTAGAGCGGGGGGAGCTACTGCTCCAGGCACCTTTGGAAATTTAAAATAATACCTTGCAAACCTCAAATTAAAAAGAAAAACAAAAACAAAAACAAAAACAAAAACAAAACAAAACAAAACAAAATAAAAATAAAAAAAAAAAAACTAGTGTGTGCACTTAAGAAAGGGCCTTGGCTGTAAATTCTGAGAGGAGAGGGATGACTCCCAGTAGCACTGGGGCCCCTGCTCTTTACCAGCAGAACCTTTCCAAAGAGTGTGCCAAGCGCAGAGTCCTAGCTGTATGGACAGAGGTCTATATTCTGTCATGAAGCACATATATGGATCCCCTGCTGACTGAGGAGATGGAGAAGGCTCAGGAAGATCTTTGCATAAGCAAGCCACAATATCCTGCACATAGATAAGTCTGCAGCACTGGAGTAGGAACACCCCATGCCAGAGGAAGGACCAAGGAGTGTGGGAACTCAGGGCGAGGAGCCGGCTGGAGCCGGGCTCTCACACATCTGGAGAGTTCCAGGTCACAACCCAAGCAGTCCAGTGGGAAAAAAAGCAGCAATGCATTAAAGCATGGGCAGGCAGCCACACTCCTGAGAACAGACAAGTTTCAAGCTCCCTGACTCAGATTCCCAGCAGCCACTCTGTAGGGGCTTTCATGAAGAGGGAGAAAGCATTGACAGAAACACAAGCCCAGGCCTCCCTACCAATGCTCTAGTTCCACTGTAACAAAGACATGGTGAAGTTTATTGGGGACACCTGATCTCTTTCCATCATTGAGGAATCAGTTCTCATTGTGGTCAGTGCTTCTTCCCACACTGATGGTTTAAATCAGCCCTATACTTTGGGAACTATCCTGCCACAACTTTTTTCTGCATCCCTTCAAGGAAGAAAGTATCTGTCTAACCATCCCCACCAAAATCAGCTCAGCCTATGCTGAAGAGGAGGCAAAACTCCTTTCCCAGAGAAGTTCTGCTGGCTCTTGACACCAGTGAAACCCTTCACAAGCCCATGCACATCCAGACTGTGCTATGAAATAAGGGCTCCAGTATCAGAGGTCATTGTCAGGGTGCCACAGACTCTGTGGGATGACACAGGCAGATAGAAACCACGTTTTTCTTTCTCTTCCATGTTTTTTTTAAAATTGTATTTACCAATCTACTGCACCTGGCAGCTTCACTGACCTAACTGGAATCACTGATTATTTGTTCCTTTTAGACTCCACAGTCAGAAGAGTTCATACATGCTCTGGCTCTGTTCACTTTTATTGCCAAATTACAAACATCTTGCAATATTAAAAAGATTGACTAAAGGGTGACACAGATTAGTACCACCTCAATAACAGAAATTATTAAAACTGAACCAGGTAACCCACCAAACTTAATTCATCATCAACTAGTTACGGCTTTTTTTCTGTCCTTGATCAACAGCTGCTTTAATTACTGCCTTTTGTCCAGCACTATATTAAAAAGCATATTAAAACTAAAAATATCTGCTGAAATATAAGGTAATACAGGATATAGAGTTATCTTACTCTACAATAATAATTAATGGCAAATAAAGCTCTAGTGAATTAACATATTGCTTTAGTGACTATAATAGACAGACAAGCATTTAATCCTGCAGAACAAGACTTTCAGTTTTCGGGGGGTTTTTCATCCACATTCAGTCCTTGCAATAAAACAATTGCAGTGATAATTGCAACGCTGCTACTTGTCATGCTCCTTCATTCTTAATTATCATTTCTTCTATGAAGCACTTACTGAATGAAGAGACCAAATTCTCCTGTGAAAGTTGGCAACAATTTTACCATAGAAACAGGAATAAATGCAGTGTTGAAAAAATTATTGTATTGTAATTAGCATTTATAACACACAAGGCTTTCAGTCTTTATTAGTCAGTAATTATTGCTGTGTTGTATTAACATCACTGTGTTGTTTTACTTACTTTTGTGGGCTACAAAGGTTACAGAATTTCTCTAAGGACATGTGAGGAGCACAGTCTATTGCATTAGGCACTACATATCTGTGGAGGAGCCATAAGCATCCTCAAATAAATACCTGCTTAAATGATTTCAGAAAGAAATGTTTTTCTGTAGGCAAAAAGTTCACCAGGAAAAAATGTCAAACTGATGAAGAATAATTTTGATTTAATAGTTGTAAGAAGTAACATCTGTCCTTCATAATCTTCTGTGCTTTGTTTTTCTTGTTTAGTGGGTTGGTTGCTTTTGTCTTTTTTTTTCTTTTTCTGGGTTTTTTTTTTTTTTTTTTTTTGGGGGGGTGGGGTGGGGGGCAGGGTGAGAGGGCAGGGGGGAGGTTGGTTTTTGGTGATGATCTGGTAAGTTAAATTAAAACTACAAGTACCTTTGCCTAATGTAATCAGTTTTGGAGAACCAATTCACTGTGGGACCAGGATCCCAAATGTTGAAATTTCACTTCCAGGACTAATTTAATGACCTGCTTTGAAGAACCTCATGATAGCATGGGTACCACAAAGAAATATGATATGTAGCAGTCCTTGCAAAAATCTAAATGTTCTTTCTTTTGCTACTGTATAATTGGCAGGGATTGCTGACTTTGAAATGGGATGGGCTCAACTGAATTGAGGACACTTGACTCTCTAAAAGTCCACTGGGGCTTTACTCAGAAAAAAAATTAAGATCAGAGCATAGAGCAGCTGTGCTTATTGGAATGACAGGCAAAGATGCCTTGAAAATGTATTCATTAGAAGAGAAACAGTGAACGGAGATTTGAAAACACTGCTCCTGTATGAACAGTGGGAGTTAAGCTGTTTTCCTAGTTTACACTGCCTAGTAAACCAGTAAGATCTGGACTCAGTGCTTGACTAAAACACATCTATTTAAACTAATGCAGGAGCTTGAGCTTTCTGATCACAAAGTTCTCAATCCTGATCATCCTGACAATTATCAGAACTATCCACAGATTTCAGAGAGAGGAGGCCCAGCCTCTTCTCAAGGTTGCTTGAGTAACTGAAATACTCTAGCCTTTCAAGTGCTCATTTTTTCAAAAGGAAACCCTGCATCTTTAGAACACCTCCCATCCCACTGACTGTGTGAAGTTTGGGATCATTCTGCAACAGCAAATTGGGCAGCTGCCGAGCTCAGAATGAGCCTGAACTTGAGTCATATCAGTAAGGTCAGTCCTGCAAAACCTTCCTTACTTCATATCACAAAGGTGAAATACATGCCAATTAGACCTTCATACCTGGTATGGGGATAATTCCATTAGGTTTTGCCAAGAGTTCTCTCTCTTTTAATAAAACACAGGTAACTTGTATGCAGTCTTCTACCCCAGGACTTGCACATATGAAACTTCCCTTAGGCAGGAATGAGCAAGACAGGGAGTGGCTGTTTTATCTTATAGTATTCTCTACATTCAGAAGAGTTATTATCCTATTTCTGATTCCCACACCAAGCAAGATGCTTTTACTGATGCATCAATATCTTAATAGGGTTTTTTTGTCTCATAACAGAAAATTGTATTATTTAAATTAAAATATGGAAGAAGAATCAGGTTGGTAGAAAGGACTGTGATTTTATATTATTTTTTTAAACACTGACTCTATACAATTTCTAAACAGATTTTATACACTGATTTTTTACCCATATGTCTGGGACGTTTTTGTCACTAGCTTCAATGAGAGTTGGACTTGAATTTTCAGAGCTATGCATTCCTGCCTCACTAGAAGTTAGCAGCAAATCTTTCACTACCTTCATAGAAGACTCTGTGTAAACTGGAAAGTTTGCTCCTGCAATTTCTGATTCACTAGAGTGCTCTAATATTAATTACTTCAGATTACTTGCAGAAAGATATTCAGTGTCTGAGACCTCAGATTGTGTCTACAAGTTGGGGGAAAAATGTTTGGTCTCCAAATTTTAGACTATTTTTAAGTGTTATATATATTGTAAGATCTTCTACATATCATCATATCTTTGTAAAAAAGGTTAATTTATGGGCTGTAGTTAAAACCTTCATAAACTTTTCAAGTTAATTCCCACCATATTTTACTTTATCATGCACTGTGACACGTCAGTATTATCTCTATATACCTGCTAAGTTTAACACTTTTCAAACAACACCTTGTATTTGTGACAGTTAAAAATAAACACAAAATTTTACCCATGAGAAAAAAAAAAGAGGAGTACCAGGATCATGGTTAAGATTCCTCTTCTAGGAAATGTTGCTCTCTTGATCCTGAATTCCCTGAGTTGTTGGGAATTTGAAATGGCTTAAATGTGTTTGATGGAAAATTATTCCAAAAGCCTTGGAATATAATTTGCTCTATACACGAGGAAATTTGCAACTACTAAATCTAGCAGACAGCACTTATTCACAAGCCTCCTAAACTGCACAGAGAGAGTCCTACCCACTGGTAAATTTTGTAATTCCACATTAGCAGACTCAATTACAATATCCACTGCAAATAGCATATCAGTGCATCAGAGTTACAGCAATCAGCTCCCAAAATGGGATATCATGGCCCTGAACTCAACCACACTGAGAAACAGCACAGAGTTTGAAGAGGAATTACACAGCACATCGGCTTTCATTTCAGCAGAAAAACAGCGAGGGCAGTGGATGGGCTCATGCACTGTTCAGAATCTGAAAACCCACTATCCAGCCACTCAGCACTCCTGGAGAGCTTGAAATCTCAAAAAAACCCCAAATGACTAAATGGAATGAGTGACATCCAAGCAAAATATGCCTCTTTCTCTTCACTTTAAAATGCTGCTTACTTTTGAGTTAAATGCTTTTATTGTTTCTAACCACCTCAAACAGGCTTTACAGCTTGCAATATTCACAAATCCAGCATGAAGGACTGATACAGAAGGCAGTGTTCTAGTCCTGAAGATCTTTTATCTAAACTGACTTCCTCTCGTTTAATTGACTTGCTTTGATCATTCCTTAAGGTTCATGTACAAGAGTGAGTTTGGAAAATTTTACCCATTCTCTGCAAAACGTCAGCTGGGAAAAAAAAATAAAATCAAAAAAATTTGTAGTGACAAACACAGACACACAGAGTGGAAGGGGTGTTGTGATGGGGGTCGAGAAAGCAGCAGTTCTGACCCCAGCGGGGCTTGAGTGTGCACTGTCACTTCCTGCTGCAGAGGTGGCCCTTCGGTGCCCGGGGGGCGAGCGGGGCACTGCAGTGGCGAGCAGCTGGGTGTGGGTTTGGCTGGGCAGCCGTGCGGTCATCCCTGCCCGGCGGCCGGGGCAGGGGGAGGCCGGGCCGCAGCAGCGGCGGCTCGGGAACAACAAAGTGGGCTGTAAAGCCTCCAGGTGGTGGGTGTATTTGTTGTCCTGTCTGGGAGGTGCGGTGGCTTCCCGGCCCCGGCAGATCCTAGCGCTGCTGTGGACATTAAGAAAAGTCTCTTTTGGCTGATTCCAAAACCAGATAAGGAGCCGCCGAGTCACCAGCTATGTCTAGACACCGGACCTCACAAGTCAAACGGCTTGTTTGGATTAGCCTTGGAGATCTACCGACCTGAACAGCCCTCCTAAAGAAAAGCCACAGTAACACCCTATTTTCCTCTTCCCATTGCCACATGAGGTCTGCCCGGAGATAGAAGTCGAGTTCTGCTGTGGTCCGTGTCACTTTTTTCGGGAAAATTTTCCATCTTCTCTCTTTCCCACACCTTACCCCTGTTTTGTCTTTCAGAAGAAAATAAAAACAAAGAAGAAACACTCCAGATAAAAAATCCTGGTTTGCAACCTTCCTCCTTCCCTCCCTCCTTTCTTCCCCGCGCCACCCACCCCAGAAAAGAGCCGGAGCTGCAGGTGGTTCTCGCAGCGGCAGCCGCGGCGGAGTGCGGCCGGGCCGCCCGCCGGTGCTGCCGATCCCGGGAGAACCGGCCCGGCGCGGCGCGGAGCGGATCTGCCGCGGCAAGGCTGTGCGCCCTCCTTGTCTCCTTCGTCCTCCCTCCCTGGCCTATAGAGAGCACTTGTTTGGTGCCCTTATCCGGTGGAAGAAAATTTAAGGAAATTCGCACGACCCTGCAGAGTGATACAAAAGCAGCATCTCTCGGCTGGAATGCTGAGCAGAGCAGGATCCAGAGCCTGCGCCGAGCTCCCGCACGGGTAGAAGGCTTGGAGAAAAGTACCTACTGATTTTATACGCTTTGCTTCTAGCTAATGAGGGCAGATACCGTACAATATGGAAAGATCGGGTATACAGACGAGTTTTCCCCGCTCCCCACCACCACCCCCACCACCCCGGAGCCTGCTTCCTTGGGAACTGCCTTCTCCTCCTGCACTTCACAAGCCCTGGGAGGTGAGGAGTGATCCTCCAGAAGGGCCGGCACACTGGGAGCTGTTAAGTTTATGTTTGTGGCGCCTGAGCTCAAACAGTCATTCAGTGGCTTGCTCTGTTATCAAGAAAACAACAATCAGGAACAATCAGTAAACAGGATCTCTTTCCAGCCCCTTTATTAACTACTTACAGCTCCTCTAAAGCACGCAAAGCGCCCAGCAGCAGCGTCTCTCACCGTGAAGCGCTTTCGGCGTTTCGGGCGTGTAGAGAAGGCCAGGGAGGATCAGTGCCCGTGAAACCCACTCGGTACCAGGACCCTGACCCCTCCCCGGCTCCGTCCCGGGCGCTGTGCTGGGGCTGGGGATGCTGCAGCTTGGGGTCTGGCATCACATGAAAGCCCCCTGTTCCTTCCCTGGCATCCGTTCTTAGGTAACCCAACATGAATTTGTTAATATATATGTATGCATACAAATATATATAAATGCAAACACTTACTGTTGGCGTGTTTAACTGATCTCAACTCTGGAATTCACGTACCAGGCTTCTGCGTCACACTGCCACGATGGCTGGGGATGCTGAGAGCTAATTAACCTGGGTACAAATATCGAAACGAGAAGAGTTTGAATATTGATCTCAGTGTGTGCAAACGAAGTCCTCAGAGAAATTATAGCGGGCTTATTTGACACTATTAAGAGTAGCTGCAGCAAGAACTAAACCTGCGGATCTGGGACTGCTAATCGCCATCCTCGGTCCAGACCGGAAAGAGGAATCAGAGCAGAAACCTGACAGAGCACTATAAGGACATGCATTTCATGAAGACGATCTTTTCTCTCGCTTACACAAATCCTGCTGCCCAAGCTCAGGAAGTGCTCTACCGAAGGCACTAGGAGAATCCGCTCGAAAGTTTGTCTTTATTCGCTGCAAGGTGGAAAACACTCGAAAGCTTGTGGGGCCTCACAAATGCCCGTAATGAAAAAGGGAATCAAAGGCCATAAAAGGAAAAAAAAAAAAAAAAAGAAAGAAAAAAACCACAAAACAAACCTCTGAAATTCAGACGAGTATTGTTTAACCAAAATTTCGAAGGTGGACGTTCCGGGATGACCACGGGTGTGGGGCCACAGTGGCCATGGGGACACGGAGACCTCGGAGTGGCCGCCGCAGGAGTGACCCGACTCTTCCTGCCCCCGGGCAGGGTTGGGGGTCTCAGGCGGCCTGTGGGGGCGCAGGCAGGAGCCTTTGTGAGGATGCGTGTGCTGGCACATCCCGAGTGGGCTCCCGGCCTGCAGCTGCAGAGCCGCGGGCCCGCTCCGGCTCCAAAGGCACGCTGCTGCCCTGCGTGTTTCGAGGTGCAAGACACTATGCTGGCAGCCCAAACGTCAACCCCTGCCTCCCGGCGGGCGGCTTATCTCGACGACTGCTCCAGCAGCCCGGAGGGCGCGCCGGGACCGCGGGGCGCCTAGCAGGGCTGGGGGGCCTTTCCCTGGCAAGGACCGACAGCCCAAAGTCTCCTTCCTGCGTGGCCCACGGAGCCGAAAGGCATTCCACCGCCCGAAGGTCCTCCCCGGGGCCGGGGGACAGAGGGGCAGCTCTCAGCAGCCCCCGGCGTGCAGGTTACTCTCTCTGGGGGTGACCCCCGCCCTGCGTGACCCCTCGTCTCACCCGCGGAGCCGCCGCTCCTACCACATACACGTTTGCCTCCCGGCGGGAAGAGGCGAACGCAAAGGGCCTCAGGTTGCCTTGGCCTTACAGGTTTCCAGCGCCAGTTACAGACCCTCCCGAGTCGGAGACTCTGTCTCCAAACTCACCCAAGTAAGAGCGACTCCAACAACTTACACGTCAGACCACCGGGAAGAAATGATACCCCTTCTCCCTCCCGCCCCCCGAAGCGCCGTACCAATCCTCTGATCCTGCATGAAAACACAAGGGTTACTGATCACACAGTTTAAGGTAGATTTCATATTTATTTAAATATTTATCAAGTACTCAAAAATGTATTACACTTGAGCATACAAAATGAATCCAGTTTCTAATCAGGATGATTGAAATCCTTGTATTAGATTTTAACATTTTTTTAATGTTCTCTGTACTGTCGAAATGGTTTGTCTATAGCTGAGCTTGCTCAGAGTGGGCTGAGATGGTGAGGAGGGAGGGAAAAGAAGGTTATGTTAAGAAAACATTGGGGTTTGGAGTAACCGACATGCAAACCAACTTGTCTTTGTCAGACTGAAAATCTCTGTATGTTCCAGTCCTTAAGGGTGTTTTAAAGTGAACCATTGTCTTGTGCTGCCCGGGAGCACTAGGGAGCACTTGGATTGGAGAAAAAACAACCCTTTCCCATTTTTAAAAATTTACTTCTTTCTACTTTTCCCCAAGAAATTGCCCACATTTCTAGCTTTCACCACCCTCTCCCCCGCAAATTAAAAAAGGAAGAAAAGAGGGAGTGAAGAGAGGGAAGTCGACAGAAAATAAGGAACATATTCGTGCAATTTCACAGCAATATCCCCGACAGAAATATCCCCACAACTATTCCTCCTGCAGCATTATTCAATTGTTTTGACAGCAGACATTGATAAATAATGGTCATACTTGACTTGTTAAGCAAAAAGCGTCCCTATTATCAGGAGCTTATACTTAAAGTACAGGTCACTTCAACAATCTCAACAACGAGGCTTTGGTATACAGCACTTTCTTTTTATTATTTTTTTAAAAATAGCAGAACTCAGCAAAAAGCCTGAGCTCTCAGTTCTTTAGATGTCTTAACGTTATGTCTGATCATGCCTAGAGTAATATCACTTTTAAGGGCAAGGGATGGGGTGAGGGAACAAGAGACTTTCTAACGTTATCGATTGAAAGCTAAGGCATCCAACTAGCCCTGATACAGTTGTTGAAACGGAAATTTACAAGCTGGTCGTTAATACTTGCAATAAAATATCACACTCCTTTTATTCACTAACGACCGGCTTTGCATGCAATATTTTATTTCAGGTATTTTAGCTGCTAACCTGTAAATATTTAAAAGAGGGAACTTTGTTCATTATTTAATGTTAATGTTAATATTAATATTATTATTATTATTATTATTTTTTCTATTCCAAACGCTTATCTAGTGAAATAGTCCTGAAGATATAATAATTCTACATATGGCGCTTTTATTTCACATCATATTTAAGGAAAGAAAAAGGACAAAAACACATAGAGTTAGACATATAATTCAAAGACCACGGTACAACCTTTTCTTTTTTTTTTTTTTTCTTTTTTCTTTTTTACTTCAGCAAACAAAAAAATAGTCAACTGACATGAAAAGTGGCAAGTCTTCCGATAATAAATAATAAATTACTTTATAATTTTGCAATGCAAGAGCAAACAAAAGGAGTGATTTTTTTTCTTTTTACTTGTCCTATTTTCTTTTTTTACTTTTTTTCCTTTTTTTTTTTTTTTTTTTAGAGAGTGAGAGATAAAGAGAAAGGAAAGAGAGAAAAACAGTCGTTATAACCAATGACTATACACATCTCTGGGGGAGGGGAAGGTTCTTGGGCGGACACATTTCAAACACAATCCCGAGACGCTTTGTGGCAAAATAGAGGTATACCTTGTTGCAATGTTTTTATAAATTCGCCTTTAAAGAGGAATTCAAAAATCTATTTTTAATCGCATCACACTTAATAGGGGGTGGATCTCAACCAAACAAAATCAAAACCCCACTACAGGCATGCTAGAAGAGACCCAGGAAAAACCCCTTGTTAAGAGTCAACTAAAAACAACATTGCAAACCAACGCAGCTCCACCTTCCTGCAAGGAATCTTTCAACACTGCAGGGCTGAATCGTCTCTTTCCTGATGATGGAAAACCTACTGGAGCTTCTTTTGGCAAGGCTATCCCCAATATAGAAACAGCACCATTTGGAATGGGAGGGACCGGATAGAAAGTCCCTCTACCTTGGTTTCTCCCTAAGATGTGCAGTCAAATGAAAAGATTTCCTTTTTTTTTTTTTTTTTTTTTTTTTTTTGAGATCCACGAGTACAAATCCTTTATATTTGGAAAATGTCTTTTCGATACTCCTCTGATCATTGAAAAGCACGGGGTTTGTGGTTCTTTTAAGTATTTTTTTTTCTAGTAAGATCCCATGATTGTCTTCACAGTGTTGCTACCATATTACCTTGTCTTTTCAAATATGACTCCGTTCATCTCATGGAGCAGTTCCTTGCTAGGTTCATTACAGGGTTGTTAAGCATTCTTTCCCCCTAAATTTCGAAGTCCCAACACGTTCACTTTCCCACTCTCTTCAACAGGGGTGAGGGTAAGGGCAGAAACAACAACAACAGATATTGGAATGAATGTTCCTCATGCCTCAATAGGACTGGCTACCATGCTGTTGGGTGTATCTGGCAGCTGAGAGGACATTGATGCTACTTCACTTCCAGTAGAATTGGAACCAGGTCCTCCTTCTGAAAAATTAACCTGCCAAAAAGAAAAAGAAAAAAAGAAAAAAAGAAAAAAAAAAGGGAAAAAAAGAGAGAGAGGAAAAAAAAAGAAGAAAAATAAGAAAAAGAACTGTTGCTACAACTGTAAAACTCAAAGAAAAGTAGCAGGCAAAGAAGAACACAAAAATAAATATACAAGGCATGCAGCCAATAGGCCTGATACATCTCCACAGGAGGCTGTGTCACTGCTGGTTGCTCTGTTTAGCTTCCCCATTGACTTCACAGGAACCTTCTTCAGGCCTTCGGCCAAATCACCAAGAAAAAGTAGATTAAAAAATGGAAAAAATGAAGACTGAAAAAATCAAGCAAATAAACAAACTTATTAATGAGGTCTTCTTCTCTGTCTTGCAAGAGTGGCAATCCCAAGAGGATGTTCTAGTAAATTATTTAGGAGTGCATGTGTTTTCTTGACATGAAACTGAAAGATTACTTTTTCCCCTTTTGTGCACATACCAAAATAAACCTGGAAGGAGCATCCAGGAGCAGAAGGCATTTGAAACCAGCCATCCGCTTTCATTCCTGATTCGAGGCTGGTGCTATCTCTTCTTAATGAGAGTCTGTTTGATAAAAAAGGTCACACTATTCCATCTTAATGTGCCCTGCCGCTCCCGTTAGTTTAGGAGTAGTGCTGGGAAAAGGCATGACTTGAAGGGTGGAGCTTTGTTAATCCAGAAGCATTTATCTGGCACCTATTTAGCTGGCCAATTCTGTGATTAAGGCCCCTTCCAGGTTAGAGCCTTTTCTTGAACGGCCAATGAAGGGTCTGTTCCTTCCACTGTTCTTTAATTTAGCTCTTTTCAGTATTACATATTATGCTGAATGTGTATCAATATTAACTTGTCAGCCTAATGGTCTATTTACTTATATATGTATGTGTATTCGGACTATCCATCTTCCATCTTGCCTTTTTTTTTCTTTTTTTTTTTGAACTATTTAATACAAAGCCTTACTGCATATAAGATTTTTAAAGTCTTGTATTTTGTTAAGGCACAGTAAGTAAAGCAGTCAGAGGAGATAATTTTTTCTCTTGTCTGATGGACAGCTTGATTAAAGCAGGAAAAGCAGTGGTTGCTTTAGATGTAAGAGAATGCAAATAGCCCTGCTGCTGTGCTATAGCTTCCTGAGTAAGCATAGTGTGCCAGCGAGGGGAACACACTGCAGACTGCTGTTGGGCAAAGGAAAAGGGATTCTGCAGGAGAGCATGATACTAAGCCAAGAAGGTCTGAACATGGTGCTAGATTCAACTACAAACCTGTGTCTTCCATCACTTGGTGTAAAAAAAAAAAAAAAAAAAAAAGCAAAAAGAAAAAAAAGCCCAACAGATCAAAAAAAGATTTGCATGTTAATTATTCGTAACTGTTATTCTGAATCCCTGAAATACTATACACAATACACCTTTCTCTTTTAAATATCTGGTTTTAACAGACTTAAGCCAGGAAACTAACTTAAGACTGAACTTCTCTCCTTAACTCACCTTGTTGTGCCTAAGTGTTGTTGGTGATATGGCCCCATATGGCCATATGGACTGCCAAGAGACATAGGCATAAGGAAGTGAGTTAAGGACAGAATTTCTTCTAAAAGGTCTATTTGTTTTTGCTTAAGGTAGTTTATTATATTGCTTGAATTTTTCACCAAAATATGTACTAGGAATTTCCTTTCCAAAGAACAATGCCTAATGTAAGCTATATATGTATATAGATTAATGTGTATACGTGGATACATAAAGTTATTTCTAGAAGTACATGCTTAAGACACGGACTTTGAAATTTTAATCAAGAGTTCCTATTTGTTTGACAAAATAAGGGCCCTGGCTGACACTAATCATGTACTTAAAGTTCATCTTACAATATAAAGGCAAAATCAGCCTGAAGTGGTGAGGGGTGAATTCTAGAAACTGCTTTCACAGATATAAGTATAATTAAGAGCCATATAAAGAATGTTTTGGTGAGGTGCTTTCAGTTTTCAGGAGTGTGCGAGCTATTATGATAGTAAAGGCTCGACCTGAGTCGGGCCTTATCCAAACTCGCACTCAACTAAGAAATATCTCTGCTGCACACTAAGATCGATTTTGCACCAACCTCTGTGAAATCAATTCAGTTCTCTGCTTTCACAGATGCAGTCGTACACGCCTTACAATTTCTAGAAAACCCAGTTAATCTGGATTGTTTGTCTCCCTGAGAGCATCTGACACCTGGAGTGAATCGCCCATTGCTCTGACCGGGGTACCGGCTGGCTCGGGCGGGGAACCGACACTTACTAGTTGCTGAAAAGCAGGTTGATCTATGTCACTCTGCAATGCGAAGTCACTCAGTACTTTCCAGGGTGGCTGGTAACTCTGCACCTCCACGGGGTTCGCCTGCAAACCGCCGTCATGTCTCTCCGGACTAGCAGCCACCATTGGAGTTCCTGTCATCCCTTGGATGTTCTGTAAACAGCCCAGCAAAAGATGTTAATGAGCTTGGTTAGCTTTATTGTGTATAAACGCTGAGTCAATAAACTGCTTTCTATCTTATCTATACGGTCGCTTGTATTTGCTTTGTTAATCTGCTGTGAATGTCTTACTCTATTCTACTCTAGGTCAGCCTGTTTCTACTCGCTGCATTTATCACGGTGGAAGTTTACTCTCTTTCCCTTTAATCCTCCTATTCGTCTCAAGGCATATCCCCTCCGCCCCAAGCTCTCTTGAACATGAGCACTCTGTATCTCGGCTGCCAATGGACGTCTCAGAACGAGAAACGGTTAATCCTGCTCCCCTCTATAGATCGCGTCCAGTCTGGTTTTGTTTTGCGTGACCTTAACTGGATCGTATATCCAGCGCACAGTGCACAGCAAACCTGGGGTACGTCATTAGCGGGCTTTTTCAAAAAAAAAAAAAAAAAAAAAAAAAAAAAAAAAAAAAAAGAAAAAAAGAAAGCCCCAGCCCTCTAGCCCTCTCAGTATGCCCTGTGGTGCAGGCACAGTGTACAACATAACTCCAAGCCTCGACGAATAGATTGTTCAGGAGAGTTAATAACACCGTGCTTTATTGCATTCCAACAGGGTAAAATGAAACTCCTTAAATTCCACTTAATTAGGCAGCCTTATGAATTAATAGTTATTCTCGGGTCAGTCAATATACACAGGGAGAGTAACAGACTCTTCTTCAAGTAGACTTACAACAACAATAAAAAAGAAACAAATTTGGCTTAAAATGGAAACAGATAACTTCTCCTGCTGAACCCAGTGCATGCCGCTTGTTTACATCATCCATGCATATATCTGCAGAACAGAGCTCTACATAGATAAAACTATATAAATTAACCTGTAAACACTATGGTAATTCTGAAAAATTTGCATTGCATTTGTCTCTTTCTGCAGTAAGTGCACTGACAAATACACACACTTTGTGGTATATAAAGTGCCAAGGAAAACACTTTTTTTTTTATTTTTACTTTTTATTTTTAACTATTTTTACCTATGGATTTACTTCGGTTTAAAAACACTGAAGAGGTCAAAGGCATCATTTTCTCCTCAAGGAGCCTTTTGCATTTGCAGTATAAGTATTAGACGAGACTGGGTTTATTATATCCCATAAGCTCAGCGGGTCTCATTCATACTGCAGAGGAGTTAGTCTAAGCTACTGCGTATTCTCAGCCCCACAAATTTTAAGTACGCTTAAGCAGCCTAAATCGGCTCCTCGCTGTGGTGTGTTTCGACTGCATTGACAGCAGAAACTAACGGGTAATGGCTAAGCGGTATCTTTTTCTTTGTTTTCGGGGAGATCGCAAAAAATTAGCATCATCAGACCGAGCCCTGCGGCTGTCCGGGCGGGACATACACCAAGCTTTTCTCCTTGGGAATTAAGGCAGACACGGACAGAGGCTGAAGCCACTTACAGTTTTGTCATTGGGTTGCTGCTGCTGAAGTTGCTTCATCATAATGCTCCTTTTTTTGTCCTTGCATCTCTTGTTTTGAAACCAAACCCTGATGACCCTTGGGCTGAGGCCAGTCATTTCTACCAGTTGCTCTTTCATGAGGGCGTCAGGTCTGGGGTTGGCAGCGTAGCAGGTCCTCAAGGTGTGAAGCTGTTTTTCATTAAGGACAGTCCGGACTCGGGTTGTCTTCTCGGGCTGCTTGTGGACGTGGGGCCGCAGAGCTGGCTGTCTGGCAGAGATAGGTTCTGCTGTAAGGGAAGGGGAAGGGAGGAACAGGATCCCCATGAGTAGGAAGCAGGGAGTCTACAGAGACTATGAATCTAAACTGGTGGGACAGGGGAAGGTGGCGGGCGGGGGGGCGGGTGATGAACCCTCTTTCAAAGGCCATTCAAGCACTCAGATCTATCGGAGCTGCTTCTGCCTCCTCTGCTTTATGCACTGGTGGAGTGACTGACATTCTGACTCCACAGCCAATTAATTTGCAAAAACAAACCACCCCCCTAAAACTCCTAATGACAGAAGCTTGAACCTGTATGAAACTTGACAGGGGAGGGCAAGTTAGCTAAGGTGTATGTGCGCTAGGAAAGAAGCAGGAGAGTTTTGTGTATTTATTTCCCGACAAATCACCAAAACAGAATTTTGGCCTGAAAATTAGCGAAAGAATACTTCCTAAATTAATCAAAATTCGGGTCTGCTTCTTGTATAGTGAATCTAGCTCATTTTAGCCAGAAGCAGTGATAATGTGCAACAGCTCCCAGCAGTTTGACGCTTCCAAACCAGAGCAAAACAAGCCAAATCCTCTGCACCATGCCAATGGAAAAAAAGCCCTGTGAGAGCTCCGTATCTCAAAGCACGGGAGATGGGATTTATCTTAAAAAGCGGACGTGGTAGGTGCATTTGCTTCTACTTTGGATGAATAATTAAAAAATAACTATGTAACGCTTTTAAAAGGAGAGCAAGCCCACCAACTAGTAGAAACTGCCAAGAAATGCAAAACTACAGATGGCATCACATCAAGGGCTCAAAGTGTTCCTAAGTGTTCCTGTGGTTCTGCTATTCTTCTGTGCATCGTGTAGCTGTACCTATTATGTGTAATCTGACCCGGTCGGGGGAAAAATAAAAACAGGGGTTTTTTTTGGTTTCTTTTGGTTTTTTTTTTGTTTTTTTTTTTTTTTTTTTTGGTTTTTTTTTTTTGTTTTTGTTTTTTTTTTTTTTTGCTTAAACTGTTTAGCTAGCAGTCAGAAGTGCTCGCTTTTGTACAGTCGGGTTCGGACTTTCCGACTTTTCTAATTGTAACAATACATCAGTAAATGCGATGACGACAATACGAAGGCTTCAAATCTTATCAGTATTGTACCTGCCGACACACTAAGCCTTTCGGAGACATGGCACAAACACGATACAGGGAGCACAGTCTCTCTAGAATTCTGCTCTGACTAGTTACGGGATTATTTCTCCCTATATATAGATATGTCACCTGAAAGCAGCTCAGAAGAGGGAAATGAACCCGTTTTAGAATAGCTGTATTTATAAATAACTTTCCGAGTTACGGTCACTTGCAGAGCAAAAAGGCCGGCCAACCTCGTATTGTCCAGCCTAGTCAGCCTCAGAGAAGTGCCCCTTCCTAAAGCTAAGGGTCTCTGAGTGTCTGACGTTCCCGTCGAGAACTGGAAGTGTGAATGAAGTTGTAAGGTGGGGCGACTCTGAAGTTACAAGGCTGAGTTTTGAGATGAAATTCTCACCAAATTACGTGAAACGTTTCAAGAAGGCAAGAGTCACTTTAAAAGGCAATTACGGAAGATTAGCTTGTTGACAGTTTTAAATTACAGCCTAAGCGCCAGCCTGTAGTTATGAAGTCTATCTCTTTTCAGACCCTACTTCCTCCAGCGCT
The DNA here is from genome assembly GCF_027477595.1 of Haemorhous mexicanus. NCBI lineage: Eukaryota > Metazoa > Chordata > Aves > Passeriformes > Fringillidae > Haemorhous > Haemorhous mexicanus. Next base: position 74,056,833 of record NC_082381.1, read on the forward strand.
CAGAACAGCTTCTCCGCTCTCTCCTGAGGCAGCGAAGGGGTCTGAAAGCTCAGACCTGCTCTCCGCAGCGGTTCGTCCCTCTCCGGCTCAGGCTCAGGGCTGCCCCGGGCTCGGGGAGGGTGATGGAGGAATCCCGCACTCGGTGCGCGGTGGGGGCAGGAGGAGGGCAGGCTGGAGGATGGGGGCGCGGCCCCTCCGCAGGTGTTCCGCCTCACGCGGCCCGCGAACGCGGGCGTTTCTAGCGGCAGCTGGACCCGCAGCAGCCCCGAACGTGAGGCGCGCCTCCGCCGCCGCCTCTCCGCGGGCGCGCAAGCTCAGGCCCGGCTCTCCAGGGAGGCGCGGGACGTGCTGAGACCGTGGGGCTCTCCCCGCCGCCCGGAGTGGGACCTGTCATCGCCAAACCCCGCGGGTTTCCGCGGCGCTGGGCGCGGGCGGTACCTGCCATCTGCAGCGGCCGAGCGGGATGCAGGGGGCTGAGTGGGTCCCCGCCGCCCAGGCTGGCCCTCTCCACCACGTCGTGGTCCGCCCGGCAGAAGAGGCCGTCCTCCCGCAGTGCGAATTCATCGCCGGGGATGAGCTGGCGGCTGCAGGCCACGCAGCGAAAACACTCGATGTGGTACACCTTGGCGCGGGCGCGCATCACGAAGTCATTCTTGCTGAAGCCGATGCTGCATTTGGCGCACTTGATGCCGTATAACCTGAGCAGGGCCCAGCCCAGAAAGAAGGAGAAGGGAGGGAAGCAGGGAGAGCACGGGAGGGGGAAGGGGGAGGGCAGGGAAGGGGCGGAGGGGGGGGAGGGGGGGAGAAAGGAAAGGGAAAAAGAAAGAGGTTTTCACTCCCGCTCCTGGGCAGCCCCTGGCCCCGCGTAGACGCGCCACACGCAATCCACTGCTTTAAAAAGCATGGAAAATACAGAAGTCAGAAGAGGAAAGGAATAAGTCGGATTCACACTCAGTCGGTGTCCTAATCCCCGTGCCATAAAAGGCGGAGTGGACACAAACACACCGGTGAAAGAGTAGAGATGGGAGGCAGAGGTGTAAGAAGAAACAAAAAGCCGGCCACGTTTCTTCCCGAGAATATCCAACCCCTCTCGCCCCAGCGCTCGGGCTGCTGCAGGAGTGGGGCCATCCCTGCCCTCTCCTTGCCTCTTCACCTGACCTAGCCTGGCCTGGGTCTAAACGAGACTACCCGGGCACACCAAGGAAAGGCGAAACTGCCGAAGCTGCCATCCGAGACAGAAACGTGCCAGCTTCACCAAACTGTGAGACTTTTCGCGCGGAACCCACTCAAGACTTGTGCCACTTGATGTGTGCGCGGACTGCCGTCACCTTAGCCTCCGGGACCCAGCAGGGCTAACTACCAGCGCAGGCTCTCTTTCCCTAGTCTCCTCTCACCAGGTTAATTTAATACAACAATATAAGCATAACACACATGCCTCCTCAGGCTTACATATATTGTACCGTAAATCCTCTCTCCCGCCCCCAACAAAAAGGCAGTTTCGGTGCTCTGACTCTGCAGCTTGTCTCTACCTCAGCGTCCCTGCCCCGTCCCTCCTCCTCCTGACTCTCCCACCTTGAGCTCGGGCTCAAACGCTCCGGTAGGAATGGGAGGGCAACCTCTCGCTGACAGCCCCACAAAGCAAATTATGATTTTCTGGAGTGGGTGGCGGGCTCCGCGTCTCCCATGGAGGAGAGGACGACAGCTCACCCACCAGCAGACAAACATAAGAAAACGCTCCAACTCGGGTGTCGTACTGCACACTCTCTCGCCTCCCACAGGGTGCTTATTAGCCAGAAGTCCTTGGTATGATTAAAATTAACATCTTGCCACAAATGTACGGGTATATGTGCTAAAAAATGTGCTGGTACATAAACTGTGAAAACTGTTCCTAAAACTGAGCTACTACTATTTATCCCCACCAGTTTCCTCACCAGTATATTTCCTTAGAGATACAGTCTGTAATGTATTCCTGTGAGTATACACTGCTTTAGCTTTTGTGGCTATAGAAGTCTACTAATCCTATATTCAGAACTACATATACCCGATTTACATTGTTTTGAGAAGAAAAAAAACCAAACAGCTGAACGGCAAAAGAACAGAGGGATCGTAAAGTAGGTGCATTCATAGGTACAAAAGTTGCGGTGTTTGCCCACAGGTTTGACACTTAGAGATTAGCTCATGGTCTAATTCAAAGCCATCTTGCATGTAATGTACTTTTCCCTTTTTAAATTGTAGCAAATTAAATGTATTCCGTATTAATTTAAAAGAGATGATATTTTTCCTGCTCAAATTTCTTCCGCTTAGTTCTACAAGGAGGTAAGTGAACACATTTTGGTCCAAACATTTTCCTTTCATTTGAGTTTAGGGAAAGGACAACATTTAAGAGAACTGTTCGAACATTCTTTTAAAAATAAAGAATTAAAAAAAAAAAGCTCTGGTTTTCGCCATTTTAGAACTTGGAGAATAATCTCACAATGGCTTGAAGGAATAGTTTGCTTATGAATTGTGCACTAGAGAAGGAGAGAGGGTTTTATTTCAATTCAGAATTTTACAGAAATCAGAAGGTATCTTAGGTGGCTAGGTGATTTGCTTCCAAAAATTTTATGCAAAAAAAAAAAAAATTAGTTCATACCTCAGTGTCATACAAACTTATGATTTGGCAAGGCCAGTAGGCGACACTGAAATGGATCAGCATGACCCAGGATCACAAATAATAAAGACACTCGAAATTTCTGCTTTGGTTTCTCTATAGTGTCAGCATTGGCAACTCTCACATTTTATCAGTTACCAGATTTTAATGTGAGGAAGGAAGCGGTTCCATTATCTAAATATACCCAATTGTTCGCGAACAGATGATGGGCAATTTGATCTGCTCTGTCTAATTCATCAGTACAGATAAGATAAGAAAGAAAAGGCAGTCAGATATCACCAAAGGGGTTAATATTTAAAAAAGATTAAATGTCAGTTATTTTAGCTAAGAAACATTTAGGTCTAGGTTTTAACGTCCCCATAAAATGATCCTCCAGTCCGAAGGAAATTTGGGCTTTGTTTTTGTTTTCTTTTTGTTTCTTGTTTTTGATGGGCCTAGTTTAAGTAGGGTTTTCTTTATATTTTTTTTTTTCCTACAGTGTATTTATGTTTACGGCGTACATGTTTGAAGTGCCCTTCTTTTGAATGTCACTATGTCTTTGCAGAAACACAGAGATGCATTTCTCAGGTTGTCTTAGAAAGTGATCTCTTCCATGTTGTTCATAGTACATATACTACTGAAAATATTATTTCTTATCGAATCTTCCCTTGGTTAGAATCACAGGATGCATTGCTAAAGTCCTCTGAAAGGTCCTACACGGTCCCAATTCTAGTTCTAGTAATACAGATATTTGCATTTGAAAAGAATAAATAAAAAACTTCACTACTAACTTTTTTCCTCGCAGGTCTATTCACGGGAAAACACATAAAAACATACCAATTATCTTTTACCCGCTTCCTCACAGTTTCCCCTCTTAATTCCTCCATCAAATTTATAAAGTTAAAAAGAAAAATAAAATCTCACCAAACAATTAAACAACGTAAATGGCGTACCTGATATAATCTCTTTTACAGTAGGTTTTGCCATCCCTAACAAAGCACGTACAGGTCTCGTCCAAATACTGATTACACTCTGCACACTTCAAACACGCCGCATGCCATTCCAAATCCGGAGAAACCCTCAGAATATACTGATCGTGAATTTGATTGCCGCAACCAACACATAGGGAAATCAGACGTTTTTCTGAAATGAAAATAAATACATGATTGACTAACCGTTTACTCTCCTACAGAGATAAACACACTTTTAATGTCATTCCCTTATAAAGCGTATTGTGGGAGCGTTGTTTGGTTTCTGCCTTTTTTTGTTTGTTTGTATATTTGGGGGGGGTGGGGGGGGTGTTTGTTGGGGTTTTTGAGGGTTTTTTTTTTTTTTAAGAATATTACACTTTTGGAAGGTAATTGTAGTGTGCTATCAAAACCTTGCCTCGCTTAGAAAGGAGGCAGAACATATGTTAAAAAAATACAAATGTGAAGAATCTTTGGGGTGAAGGTCTTCATTTCAAAAACCTTGCATGGAATCAAAACTCCAAACTCCCATGTTGTTTAATTTTTATTTTATTGTTGGCTTGTTTGAACGCCCTGCCTTACGAGGAGAGTACCTATGTGTTTCATTCCATATTTTAAGAGGCTCTGACTGGAAACGATGAAGCATGGTGGGGTGCGCTTCCCACTGAGCCCTTTCCCTCAGAAGAAGGGAGTCGAGGCTTCTAGCAAGAACAAGCATCATTACGGTTGTCACTTGCTCTCTTTTGCAAGTCTAATGCTAATACCCCTAGACCGACTAGGTGCTGGATAGTCAGACAGCCTCACCGCAGTCTATCACGAGAAGAATTTAAGGCTCCGTGGTTGGAGATCCCATCAAAATCCTGTCTGCTCCCCAAACTTTAAAAGAGAGTAGGACCCCAGGCTGTTAACATACAAGGCTACGACAGAGCAAGCATGCAGGCATGGTAACAAAGGCACCTTCTCTACCATTCAAATGAAGTTCATCACTTTAGCAGTTCGTCTGCCTGAGACGATTACAATAGACAGCACATTTATTCCAACAACGGTAAAGATTCCGCCTTACTTTTTGGTGGGTCTCCCATGTCTCCCATATCTGTAAGAGGGTGTAATGTCCACAGTGAAATGGTGTACGGTTTCGTTTTAAGACCCAAAGTAGGTTTGAAAGCTGTCGCTAAAAACAAGAATAATAATAATAATAAAAAAATAGAAGTATTAACAGAGGCAAAAAAAGAAAAAAATCGAAATCGGAAAAAAAAAGGGAAAAAAAAAAGAAAATGGTACAAAACACCACCGGCGTGGGAGACACTGTCAGGGCTGCGGAGAGAGAAGGGGACGCGCGGTGAGGCGCGGTGCGGGGCGCGGCGCCGGGGGCGCGGCGGGGTCCGTCCACGCGTAGCGGCGCGGAGGCGCGGGAGCGGTGCGGAGCGGTGGCGGCGCAGGAGCGGCGCGGAGGCGCGGTGCGGTGCTGTGCCGTGTGGCGCGGTGCGGTGCGGAGGCGCGGCGGTGCCGGACTGGGCGCTGGCGGCGCGGGCACTCGCCTCGCCCTTATCTCTTACTCAAACTTCTCTGCTCCAACTCAGCCCGCTCGCCATTGGCGCGACGTCACGCGCGGGCACGTCACGCCCGCGCGCGGCCATTGGCTGCGGCGGCACGGCGCAGCTGCCCCATTATCATATTTCAGCGTCTGGCGGCGCGGCCGCCCGGCTCGGGTTCGCGCGGCCAACTTTTCCTCGCTCCTTATTTGTATTTCCCTTTATACTTTCGTCTTGTCGCTCTCCTCCATCGCCGTCGCTTATCTCCCGTCACACCTTTCATTTTCCTTCCCGGCCCCGCTCGGCCTCCTATACCCCTTCCCCCGTCCGGGCTTGCTGCGCCACATGTACCATTTCCGCATGGATATTTACATATACATATAATTATACTCACACACATATATATATACATATATATATATATATATACACATATGCTTATATTTGTGTGGATATATATATATAATATATTTATCTATCTGTCTATATATATATTAAAAAATATATACACACACACACATATATATATATGTATATATAGACATATGCCTATATTTGTGTGGATGTATATGTATATGTATATGTATGTAAATTTTTTTTTGTTGGTGGTGTTAATCCAACTGTTTTCTTCCTGAGCAATTATCTTTCCTAGGCGGGTGCCACGCTCTGCTTAGCCCAGGTGGAGATGCCCTGAAGAGGGACGGTAGGGCGGGCTGGCTGAGCACGACCCCAGCCACGAGATGGGACTGTTTGCGTTTCTCCTCCAGCCTCCTTCTCTTAAATTCATGCATAAAATCTTCAATATTTCTGGTAAACACAAGATCGAAGGAGGTTCAAATATTTACTTTAAATTGTCTCTCAAGAGCTTCTGCCTTTCCCCAACAAAGAGAACCCCTTAAAGTTCTTATTATTAAAAAAAAAAAAAAAAAGAAAAAAGAAAAAGGAAAAAAAAAAAGAAAAAAGAAAAAAAAAAAAAAGGGGGAGGGGGTGGGGAGAAGACGCGGACTTGCTGTCGAAGCCGACCTGCGGCGCTGCTCCCTGGAGGCGATGTGGGGAGTCCTCACCCGAGAGCCGAGGCCAGGAGAGGTGCCGGGCGCTGTCCGCGCCTTCGTCTGCGCAGAGGCTCACGGCGCCCCTCGGATTCCAGAAGGCAGTCATCTGAAAGTTTCCCGAACTGGGCAAAACGCATCTTAGACATGGGCACTGATTTCTCTGTGTGTGTTTTTCAAAGGGCAGATTGCGCTTGGGCTACTCGGTGCCCGTCCTTCAGTCTGTGCAGAACCGTACAGAGCACGACTGCCCCGTACTCTTCCGGCACCCTCCTCTCCACACCTAGATTTAAACCTTCCTTTTGAGTTTGTTTAGATCCCATTTTTGCCTTCTGTTCCATATGGGCTATTATACCGCCCTCATCAACGCAGGGTAGAAGTGCCCTCCAATCACTGTTGATCAGGAAAATATACTAGTTTTCAATGTCCCATGTTCGTAAAAGGCAACCGAGTTCGGATCTAAGAGAGGCAAAGCCATATTCATGCAGAATAATTTTCCACGGGGAAGTCTGATTGCGATGAAACAGCCAAGAAATAGTTCTGAAACTCGCATTTGTTGCTGAGAGAGCTACTAATCAACCGACCATCTTGCATTTCTAACTTACTTTGCAAGATGTTTTCCTTTCCGAAGCTGAGGGAGCAAACACACCCTCCAGGTTTATTTCAAACAAGAAGCGGGACCCAGTGTTGCCGCTTGCGGAGATAACTAAACTACCCTGAAATGATCTCAAGGTAGTGTCAGGAGGTAAAGATATGGTTGTAAACACGCTCACAAAGTTAATTTACATATTTGACTTTTAAATAAATGGTGTGAAATGCAACTCTTCTGGGGGATCACTTCCACACCCAAGAAACTGGAGGTATACAGATATGCGGGGGTGTTTATGTACACGCATATACAGGAATACATTAGGTATACGTGTAACTATGAATACTTAGGCACTTAGGTATCAGAATAGTAGCTGCAATTCTCTGTGTTAGTCGAGTAAAGCAAAAAACAGTTTGAAAGACTTCTGAGCCGGGCAGCTTCGGACAGCCTGGCATGAGTTTGGGGCAAACCGTCAGTAATAGCCAATTTCACTGAAATCTGCGGCTGCAGCGTCGTCCCTGCTCCGCTCGTCCGGGCCGGGGGAGCACGGCCGTGCCCGGTTTCTGCTCGTGCCCCTGCCTGCCCTGCCGCTGCCGCGGGGCCGCGGTGCGCGCACAGGGCTGGCGCGGGGCGCTCCGCGGGGCAGCGCGGTGCCCGCCCGGCCTCCCGCCGCTCTGGGCGCGCAGGCGGCGCGGCGACCTCTGCTGGCCGCGGGGCGAGCGACCGCGGCCCCGCTCGGCGGGCGCCCGCCGGACCTTTTGTGCCTTTCCTCCCGGTACGCTGCAAATGTCATCCTCTAGCCCTCCCCGAGGGGCACGCAGGGGCCTCCTTCCGTCCCGCACCCCACCACCTCTCCCCCGGGGTGACCACTCGTGCTGCGAGCTGAAAAAACGTCCTAGCAATAAAAGAAAAAAAAAAAAAAAAGAATCACCCAATGGCCGAAAAAAAGAAAATTCCAGGATTTTATGAGACTCGAAGAGAGAAGGTGTTTTCCCGTGCTGTATTCTAGTCATTCCCCCCCTCAAATGATTGCATATATTTTAAAAAATTGACCTGCTTAAAGTACAGCTCCTCCCAGATTTGAAATAACACATCTTCTTTTTCACCGTTAGACCCTTGATTGAAAATAATTCAATCTGATTGTAATTTTATTAACCCCCACCGCCTAACTTTTGGTTTAACTACTACTTCTGGGAGAGATGACTGCATTTTAAGCTTGATCTTTGCAAATGATGTGCAATAAGAGAGAAACCTGTCTCCGCCCCACAAGCCAGGATTGGGAAAAAAGGAGGGCTTTGATCAAGGGTTTTTTCCCCTCCCGTGCTACTGATTTGCTTACTGTGTATTCGATTCGCGTTACCAGTAAGGCGAAGCTCTATATTTAGCCGGCATCAGAATCAGGTTTAAGGGAGTGGAATAATGAGTGGAACTGCCAGTTTCAATTAATAAGGTATTTAGAGGAAAACCCTGGTGAAGGATATCAGCATACACGTGAATGGGAAGACATAAACCGAGATTTGTACATATATGAGACACTTCCGAAAGTACATGTTTTTTCCCTCCCCTCTATTGTATTTATTTACTTTTGGGATGGAGGCTGGGAAAGTCTGCTAAAAGTCGGTGACTCTACGCAGAAATCAATAGCTTTCATCACACTGAGGGGCTCAAATGAGATTATATGCATTCGAGGGAAGGGAACGGGGGCAAAAAAACCCCCAAAAAACACCCCCACAAAAACCCCACACCCCCCCCAAAAAAAACCACAACCCCCAACCCTACAGTGGCGATTAACCCTTTCCATCCCGTAAAGAACCGCTATAAATTCTGTCCTGAGTTTGTTTAGTGGCAAAAACTAGGACGGTTTCCCAGGGGAGACTGAAAAAAAAAAAAAAATCAGCTTTGGGAAATGATTAAGGAGGTGTTGCTGGTTTCGGAAGAGAGGAAGTGGGTTCTCTAGAGGCTGGAGAGAAGGGTAAGATGCCCTTGCTACGGGCTGAGGCAGTACCGGGCTGCGGCGGCCGTGCGCCGGGTGCGCAAGGGTAGCAAGGGCTCCTTGGCCGCCCCTCCGGGGCTTGTCGCCTTCTGCGTCCCGGGGTTCAGAAGAGGGGACTTGGCCGCAGGAAGCAGCGAATCTCCCACTCCGGTCGGAAGAGCTATTTTTGTCCCAAGGTATGGCGGTGGCTCAGAGCAGCCTCGCCAGTCGGACACGCAGAAAGTCTCCTTGAGTCTGCTCCGGTTTAAAACTTGAGGAGCTTTGGACCAAAAAGATGCTTTGCAAGAAGTGTCTGGAATTGAGGTTCCCAGAGGTTCAGATTTCCCCTCGCTCTCTTGCGGAACATGGTGAGGAGCCCGTGCGGTGGATGTGCCGAGAAGGAAACAGGTTTCGCACAAGGCTGAAACTGGAAACAGCTCAGCGGGGAAATCAATCACGAAATGAATTAGCTGCTCCGGGGTGTAGGCTTTGACTCATCTAGAGGTGTGCGATCTTTAATCTTCAAGTCTTAGCTACTGCATGTGAGGGAGAAGTCTACAATAACAGCACTAAATCTATCAAAACAGAAGAAAACCTGTCAGTGGGCTTCTCCTGCACGCCCAGGAAACCTTCCTGACTTTTAATAATACAATCAAGCTTATTAAATCTCGCTACTGCTTAATTAAAAAAAAAAAAAAAGGAAAAAAAAAAGAAGAAAAAAAAAGAAAAGAAAAGCAGAACGCAACCATCCTTTCTCTCCTAGTGCTTTTCTCGGAGTTCAGGAAGACTCGGAGCGTCTCCACAGGACTGACCGGCATGCGCTTCTTTATCCAGATAGAAGTGGACACGCTGGCATGGGTAGACTAGGCAGGGGAGTAAGGTCTTTAGCAGGTGGGGAAAATAAATCCCCGCAAAATTCTGGGAGAGGAAGGTCCCCAAAAGATGTTAAGGAGGTGTCAGATAGCGGGTCGGGCCGGGGCATGGAAAAGCCCAGTTTCTCGTCAACCGAGTGCTGCCTGGCGTTAGCGCCGGCAGCCGCGGACGCACATGGGGAGCGAGGCAGTTTGGGGATGTTTATTGCTTTAAACTTTCCCCTTTGTTATCTTCCTAGTGTCAGGAAGTGTTCAAGGACAGGAAATACAGCGGCGATTTTGTCTCCGGGGTGAACAGAAATCTCAAGGCAGCGAGGGAGTTTCAGGCCCACTTTCAAGTCCCGGCTCTGATGGGGGTCCCACCACGGTGATCGGGCCCTTTTGTTCCCCTCGCGGCCCATGGGATCTGTGTGGGCGGTGAGGGGGGGAGGCAAAGACCCAAGCCCGGCCCTGCTCCTGTCCCTAAGGGCGCCCATCCCACATCAAGGATCAAACTGGTGGGAGAGAGGGGATGCCAGCAGCGGAATAACCCTGCGCCTCACAAGTCTATCCTGCCATAATGTGCGTAGGAGACACCCTAATTCTACCCCCTCGTAAACAGGATGATTCCTTTGGGAAATTTCCCTCTCCAAAATAGCCTCAAAAAGCATCCCGCCTTAGGGCTGGTACAGTTGTATCTTCTTCACGTCCCAGGAAAACAGCCCACAACCCCGTCTCTGGAGTTTGGCTTTGGAGAGGAAAGAACCCCGAAACACCACCCTTCCCCCACCTTAAAAAATTAATAACGTCGTCCTCATCAGCGACAGTAACCACAGCACGGCGCAGAGCAGCAGCCGAGGCGGGCGCGGGGCGCTGGCGCTGTCGGGCCGGCGGCCGCCGGGAAGGCTGCGGGGCCGGGAGGGCTGCCCGCCCTCGGCACACCGGGTCCCGGCACTGGGAGCCGGGAGGGCACTGGGGCCGGCAGGGCACTGGGTACCCCAGCACATCTCGCCGGACCGGGCGGCAGAGAGCGGGCTGATCCGCTCCGCTCGCCGGGCGAGCAGCTCCGCAAGGAGCCCGGCTATACGGGCCGCCCGCCCGCCGCCGAGGCGAGGAGGCAAGGCGACGGGAGAGCGCCAGCCCGCCCGTGCCGGGGAACCGGCTGCTACCCGAAGAACCCGTGCCGGGGAGCGCCTTCCCCCGGGCGCGATGGGTTCGCCGGTGCCACCCTCGGCCCTGCCCGCTCTCGCGGCGGCTGCAGTGTCTCACCAACCCCGAATTCCGCCGTGCGCAAGAAGGCACTGCCTAGTTGTCTTTCCGAGAGTCCCGCTTTCCTCCTCCCCTGCGCCTCGCTGACCTTCGCAACGGGGTTTCAGGCGATAAAAAAGACAACAAAACAAAACCACCAAACAAAAAACAAAACACACACACACACACACACAACCCCACCCCACAAAAACCCCCACCCACACTCCCCCCCCAAAAAAACCCAACTAGACTCAAACATCGGCAGCGAACACCAAACAAACGAAGGAATATAACAACTGGAAGACACTAAGTTTCACAATTAGCCTTGTCTGATGGGCAGCGATCTACTTTAGACCCAACAGAGGATCTATCACCCTCTTTGGTCATTATAAGGTGAATTTATTGTTTCTTAAATGAACATAATAAAAATGACAACTGCAACAAAAGCTGAAAAACCTTCTATGCGTTTTAAAACCAAACACAGAGTTATCTGCATGGAAGTTAAAGAGGGCAGGTTAATCAGCTGAGGAGAGTCAATACACGTAAACAAAAAATTTTCCAGGTAAAATTAGGTATTTTAGCTTAGATCCTTCAAATAAATCTTATAAAATTAACAGCCAGAGAAGCAGCAGGGACACCCAAAAAGGAGACCAAGTCCAAAGAGGGAAAAGTTAGAAATCATTCATTCTCCAAAGATGATAGTCTGTGCCAGACTATCTTGGCCACATACAGTTTATTATACTTCTGAGGGGGAAAGGTTGCCTCACTACAACAGGAAAAAATAAAAACAAAATAAAACCAAAAACCACTGAAAAGGATTTGCATAATGCTAACACTGCAACTTTCAAAACTGCAGACACAAACTTGTTAAAGTGGCTACATACAAAATAGGAGAATCCTAAGTGAAAGGCAGTGCAACCCAAATGTTAGTGGGATGTACCCTTTGTACAATATTTTTCATGTATGAAGACAAAAGCAGGGTCTGTGGAGGTGAGTTTTTATGTGATGTCCACTGTTCAGTGGTCTCTCTTTTGAACAGGGGCAAATAAAAGCCATCAATAAATAATAACTCTTACATTAAGAACAAGCATGCACAATATACTTATGGCTTAGCATTTTTTTCCTGCTAATGGGACATGTGCCATCCATTATGTACGAAGATGAAAGGCATATCATACAATATGGTGGTATTGGGTGTTATGTGTATGTAGATAGAAAGCAAGTCAGAGTATTAATGCAATAGGTATCACCAATACATGTGTTACATGTTTGTGTCATTCATCTGGAGCATATAATCATCATTAAAGCTACTTGCGGTTTCCTTTCTATTTCTCAGGATCTCGTATTCCATCCCAGCTCATGACAAGAAATGTACCATGACTAAGTGTAGCAAGAGCTTGAGATGTTTGTCAGTGTTTGTTCTCTTCCTCTATAAGGTGTGCATTTCTGGCTGTATCCACATATTGTGACTTTTCCAACTGTGTTGCACACAGCTTCAGTTTCCCTGGGTAAACAAACATGTACAGGGAGAACTCGGCATCTGAAGATCCTGCAGTGCAGTGTGTACTTTAACAGTTTCACTGCTAAAAACACATTTGGCAGATAAGAAGTTTTTAAATGGTATCAACTTCCCATCTATGCATATAATGTATTTGAACTGGTCAGGGGAAATTTGATGTCTTTAGGACAGTTTTTCAGTTTGCCTGTAGGTTGTCTGCTGTGCACTGTCCACTCAGTTTCATCACATGTTGGAAAAGAAAGCAAAACACTTTGGAGAAGGCAGGCCAGTAAATGTGTTCTAACCCTAGGACCATACTCAACATATACTCTGGGCAACACTGCAAGTGCCATCAGTGAGGAGGTGGTGTCATTCCCTCACTTGTCAGGGGCACTAAAATGAATAGAAGGCCTAGGATGGAGAGTAGATATGATCTGATCTGAAGATCATATGCATTTGACCCATGTTGTAGGATAAAATGTATGTGTAAGGAATGGTTAAAGTGAAGAGAATGTGATCTAGGAAAAACGTAAAAGAGGATGAAAGTGGCTTTAGGGATGGAAGAAAAATGCATTGAGCAAAAATATATGGAGGAACAAACAGAATGACAGAGGGGCAGAGGTGAGAGAAATGTTTGAGAAATTGAGTGCAGTGTCATGGGAAACTGAGAAAATAAGGAAGAAGGGAAAAAAACATGGTGAAGAGAATATGAAAGAAAGAGCATGTCAGAATGAAGAATGAAGAGAGAGAAGATGGAGGCAGGGCAAGAAAATAGAAAGACAAAATCTTCTTTCCAGAGTGTGCTTGTAATTGATACTGAGGCTGTGACAAATCAGATGTTGCCACTAATGATGATGATTTGACACTTGACAGCAGAAGTTTTCCAATCTTCTTCATAAAAATATTTTTCTGTTAGAGTACAATCAGTCTTAGTGTATGTGACAAAATATGCCTATGCCTATATTAATTTCAGCATAGTAATTGTTTACTTTTTTGCCACTCTTGAATTTGTGTAGGATTTCTTTCTTATAATAAAGGAAATGCTTTTTGTTTGTTTGTTTTGTTTTAAAAAAGTACTGCTCTTGAAAAGAAAATACCCACTAAACCTCCCTTCCCAAAAATGTCTCTTTCTGTAACTCCTGTAGGTCAAAGAGGATCCCTGCTCCACATATGTGCAGAAACTAGCAAGCCTATAAAAACTTGATGTGAATCAGCACTGCTCCATTAAAGGTCAACTACGGCTGAATCAAGCTACTCTTAAAAGGCCTCTACCAGAGAGAAGAAATATGAGACAGACAGGAACAGTACAGAAAGATATAGGTATTAATCAGAGTAAAAGACAGACGGCAAAAGCAAGAAAATTCTGCCAAGCTTTAATACTTTCCCACTAATATGTTCAACAATGGCCTTATACCCTACACATTCTGTCTGGCTAAGGTCACGTTGAACTCAGCTATGCAAAAGGAAGCAGCTGTCAACTGTAGCACATGGCAGATGGAGAAATCTTATCAGATTTTTAAAACATGAAATTGCTTTTTTTTTCTTTAATTTAGAAATTGATTTGCCATGTGACATTAGAAGCCCTTATACTGGCACTACATGAGCCATCTTCTACCTCTGTGTGACAAGATAAGGATGTTTTTACTATATGTGTATATTTTGCCATACTTGGATTTTCAGAAATGCTTGGGGTCAGCCTTATTTATCTGTTTCAGACCTCCTTCCCCTTTATCTAGGCTGTAGTATAAATATTATTCTCATAACGATGAGTTTGGTAACAGTTGCTTATGTGGTGAAAAGGGAAAAACAGTGTTTTTCAGGAATTATCACAGAAGGTCATAACAGGTGAACAGAATAGTCCTTCCTCTCTTTCAAATCTCTGTTAGAGGGCAGGCCTGAATTTCTTGGTGAAGCTTCACCAATCTGAACAGTTTATAAAACCCGTGATTCAAAAATGCAGCAAATGGTTGATAGTTTAAGACAAAGGTTAGGTATTCCAGACGTATGCACCTGCTCAGAAACACTACTGAAAATGGGTTTTGAACTCACTTCATGGCAAGATGGAATTGTCTGCTTAAAAAAATAAAAAGTACTATGCTCAACTGTTGATTTTGCAGTGTCTCAAAGACTCCACAAGGTCATTGCTGTGGTGAGTCATCTGCAGGAGTCACTCAAAAGTTTTTAGTTAAGCAACACATTGAGGCAGGCAATAGTCATTATATGCATTTTACAGATGCACTGAACTCTCCTTTGAGTAAAAAAGGGTGAAATTCTGCTGTCAATATCGTCAGCTTATTGAAGAGGAGGCTTCTTGCTGACTTACAGTGCCACAACTGGAGATACTTCTCAGCTTTAAAGATCAAAGTAACACAACCTCTGCATCTTTATGTTCCAGCAGATAAACACGTGTTTCTAAGGTAGCTCTGTGTGCAATATTATACTGCAGCATAAGCTTTAATATGTAAGCAGATATAAACCCAAATATTTTTACATGAATTTTCATCTGTGAAAGAGCTAGATCTGCAAATCTAGCAGGTGTTCTGGCCCACCACCAACCAGTTACAAAGTGAAAAAAACCACTTAAAATTAGGATAATACTTTCTTCCTTTGACTCTGAGATTATTTATTATGCAAGTGGACCCTTTTAAGAGCTCTGTTTATAAAGTGGTAAAGCATTTGCCTATTTCTAAGGACTCAAGGAAGTCCACTGTAATAAGAGGCTTTTCTGAAGACAGGTTGTACATGCCTTCCTGAGTCCCTGACACCTTTCATTCATTCACAATAATTCTCACTTATTGTCGTCACCACAAAAGACCAATTATAGTTGTTTAAGGTGAAATCTTACTTCATTCCTACAGAGGAGGAAAAAAAGACTTTCTGAAAATCACCAGCTTGAATTGTTGAATTGAATTAATGTCTTTCCTCTTCTGGAAGAAGTGGGTTTTTTATATAGATTGGCAGCATCTAAACACACTTTGCATCTGGAGTCCTCTATAAATTTAAGAGCTCAAAAGGAAACACAGACATGTACTTCAGAAGGGCTGCTCTTTGAGAGAAATAAAGGGCAATGGTTTTCTGGAAATTGTTTATGGAAAGTCAAGAGGATGTTAGGCAAAGGTTCTTGCAACTTGCTCCTCTTTTATGAATGTTTCAACATAATTTCCTGTTATCTTTTCTTCCTGCGAGTTACTCTGATTCAATATAATTCAATGGAAGAAAAACAAGTGATTGAATGTACATGAACACAGCTTACATTAATAGGATTATCTGGAATAGAGAAGTATGACTTCTCTAAAACTGTAGAAGTAAGCATTTTGAGGTCTAAAAGCAGAAATTCTTACTCAGAAGACCAATGAAACTGATGGTGATCAGGCTACATGTATATGTAGATTTATTTGCCTAAATAACCTCTTTTATAAATGTTTCAGTACAGAGTTCTGTGATAGAAACCTTAGTCAAAGCTGTTATTTCCCTCAGGTTAGTAAAATTTTCATATGAGAAAACCCACCTGATTAAACACTTAAATATTTTTTGCATCTAATAGGTATCTGCTAGATATATTTTTTCTTTTTTTTTTTTTTCCTGAGAAAGTAACAAAAAATTACTATATCATAATAATTGGAATACTGTTTGTCAGAAGCTGGAAATACCTTGCTCGCCCATGTCCAGTTACAGAAACAAAATTTACATAAGCTTCACAAAATTTTACCTAAGACAAACCAAATCTTTTGCAAATAAATTGACAGAAGTATTTTTATAGAAAAGAATACTGAGCACCAGAAATTACTTACAGACAGTTAAAATACTGCTGAAAATTTAATTCTTATGCTAAAGTATATCTCAGAAAAGAAGAATAATTTTACTAGTCACTTTTTTTTCTAGTTCAGGTTCTGATAACATAGAAACAAAATGGAAACAAACATGGAGAGTGTGAGTGAAGAGGAATTAAGGGATGCCAAGCACAAACTGTAGTCTTTTTCAAAGAAAGTTGTCTTGTGACTAGACAGTGCTAGAAGAATTATGAATAACTGGGATCCAAATCAGTAGAGCACAGATTTACTTTGCTATCAGAATTGTAATCAGAGAACATAGTTAAGTTGTATTTTACTTCCTCTTTAGTTGTATCGTGTTCTCTGAAAAAGAAAAAAAAAACACAAACAAATATGCAACTAATCTGCAAATATCACCAAGATCTTTAGAAATTTTCCAACAGAGAATAAATAAGCATGTTATTCATTTACTACAGATATTTCTTTTTTTGGATAATACACCTACCCACATTACTGTTATGAAAATTTTGGCTAAGTAAAGTTCTTGATGCAATTAAATTCAGAAATGACTACTAATTCCTTGTTATCTGTTCAATTAGTTATGGCAAAGAAAGGCATGGTGGATATATGATACAGTTGTGGTTTTCAGACTTAATTTTATGATCACTAAATACCAGGGTCAGTCCTACAACAGCTTAAAATTAACCATTAAACTATTAAATTAATGAATAATTAAAAAATAATATTTACTTTTAATTTATAACTATTGATTATGTTGTAAAGATGACATGGGTGAACTGAACCCCAATGTGAGGTACAACTGGAGGACATTTTACTGGCAAAGTAATGCCTATATGACTTGTCAAAATACAACATTTAAATTACATTTAAAAGTAGATATAAAAAAACCCAATAGCTGAGGAAATGTCAGAGATTGCTCTATGCGGATGCTTGTAAAGAATCTCTGTTCAGTACACCCTGTGGGAGTAGATTATGAATCTGAGACCATCCTTGAAGTTCCAATACACTGGTGCCCTAAGAGCTGATGTGAGAATGCACAGCCCTTTTTACAGGACTGTCTCATGATGTGTGCTCCACTAGAGTATATTAATGCTCTGGCTACAGAGCATCCCTTCAACATGTCTTAGAGCCAGCTGCTACTCAGTTTTCTGTGCATCTGGCTGGATAAAAAGCTTAACAGATTCTGTGCACCACTGACATGAACAGGGCCAGAGTGGCCCTCAGGGTATGCCTCAGTACATTCATGATGGATATAGAAAGGTACTAAGGCAATATTCATTGTGCCTTCTTTAAAAGCCCTGGTTCTTGTTGCCTTGAACATCACCAGAGATATTATTAGCATTACAGTCCCCAGTGGGAATCCAGGCTTAGCATGTTTGCCACCATAAAAACATAATAATAAAAAAAATAAATCTGCCTCAAATATTTTAGAATCTGTAATGCCAGTGAAGAGAAGTAGAGGAGCAAAATACAGCACATAAATTGACTTTTGAAAGATTAAATAGCACAGACAAAAAGAACACAGAATGAAATGCAGAGATCCTGAGGTCCATGCTATTGAATACCTCTATATGCTGTGCACTTATCATGCATGATTTTAAACCCAACAAAAGTTAGATTAATGAAAAATGGTTTCATTTTAGAAGATTTACATTTTGTCTTCAAATTTTTTTTTCTTTTTGCTAGTGAGGTAAATCTGTAACCTTGTGTTAGGTGTCTCATAGGGGTGGGGAAAGATATGTGGTCCCAAATACCTATCCACCATAGGAATACTTGCCTGCAGTCAGCATGCTGATCAAAGAGATGTGCAGTGATCCTGAGTGGGAAGCATCTGAAAAATACTAGGTCTTCAGTCTTTTCCCTATTCATAGCTTTGACTTCTTTGCAAAAAAGGACTTCAGTCTGTCTGGGAGCAATAGCTCAGTGACACATATTTAAAAAAACCAAAACCAACAGAAAACATAACAAGGCACAACATTGCAGTCAGACACCTGTTATACAATAACCTAGAGATTACAGAGTTTTGCCTGGATGTACCTGAGAAGGCTCACCATGACACCTTTCAAGTCCCTTCAGACAACTACTATCACCTCACTATTACCTGGTGGGAGCATGAGACAGGGAAAATGCTAGACATCATCCATCCACTCTGTTGAAGGTGTATAGCTGTGGAGAAAAGATCTGCAGAACCGGAACACAAGGGCAGGAAGAACCACGATTCTGAAGATCAGTGATTGGTTACTGGTCTGGAAGAAGAAAAACCCAGGCTGTTATCTCTGTCTCAAGGCTTATAAAGATATTTTCTTCCTTTCTGATGCTGCATTCAGTAATTGGATAAGAAGCTAGAAGTTTGGTCTTCTCTTCAACTAGCATATTAAATAATTTTTATTTAAATAATTGTATACCTCTAGTTCTCATATTTTGGGCCTGTAAATACTAAATTCTTTTCTGTCTCTAAATAAGTCAGTTAAAATATCACAAACACTGAGCACTGTTCTGAGCCCATTCATAGGGAGTTCAGGTGGTGCCACATGCAACTGCCATGGATATACTCCAAAGTCTCAACATCTGTGTGTTTTGTTAAATATTTGTAAGAGTGACATATACTGGCTCCCAGGAATGTATCAGGAAGAACAAAACAGAAAATGAGAAGAATACTTTAGAACTGAAATATCTCTATTCCTTGTTTTCTTTTTTATTCTGAGAAATTTCCAAGAAATAATTATTTTTCTGACACGTAACATTGTTTGTCATTGTTTGTAAGCCAGGAGAACACAAAGGCAGTGAACAAAATACTTCCAATGTGACTATTGTAACAAATAAATGTCTGCACTATGAGTGTAGGAAAATTTTTTCATGAGTATCTGTTTTACATTAATGAATGTTTGGAAACTGTAGCAAGCAGTAAATAGCAGAGAAATCCCACAACTGCATCTTTTCCCATTCTCCACCAAGCCATAAAATGCAGCAGAATTATCACCAGTGTACAGTCTAAGTACTACATCAGAACTCCCTTGTGCTGATGGAGTGATCCAGCTAATGGACATTTTTGTAAGACAGATAATTTAATCCTTATTCTTACTTCTAAAAATCATCTTTTCCCTCTCTGCTGGTCTTTGTCTGCCATTCAAACACTCCTGGTCTGCTCACACCTTCCATCATACTGTGTGCACTATCAAATCTGTTTTCTTTCCATTCTTTTTCTCTGCCTGCTGCAATCTCTCTGCCCTTCTGGCCGTGGAGGAGAGGTAGTGAATTGCTAGAAAGGAGTGGGAGAGCGACTGCAGAGTGGCCACCTTTGCTCTCAGTTTGCACTTCTTCTCTCAGAATGAAACTTTCTCCTTTGTATCAGAGCAAGGGAAAGGTGTTGCTCAGCTGCAGGGCTGTTAAATGAGAGGGGGCACATTGGCCTTAACATCGTTGATGGCTTCACAGACATCTCAGTCCCATTGCAAACACCAATTGGTATGGTGCTCTGCTCCTCAGCTCTTATTTTTTTCTGTCCTAGCATTCCTTTTCCCTCTCAGATAATGCAGGTACTGTTAGGAATTTCACAGACTCACAAAGACCTGTCTCATGATACACAAATTTCAGAAAAAAAAGGTAGCAAATTTTGATTGGATTATCAGTCTACGTGGATTTGTATTGGCTCATATTTTCAAGAAAGTCTCTGTAAAGGAAAAGGACCTCCTTCTTGACATAGATGCTAAGATTAACTTTGACATTTGTACTGTTTCACAACCAGTATTGACTTTGTAGATCATAAGAGCCATCTGAGGCCTGAATCTGTAATTGCTTTTATCAGCAGTTCACAGTTTATAGAACTGAACATGTTATGAGCACTGAATGGAAGTAGATTTATACTTAATATTAGATAAATATCAAGATACACATCTAGAACTTGTAATTTTTTTTCTTTCTTTTGAATGCCGTTGATCACCTGAATGTCAGAATTAGCAAAGCACAGCTGTTCCTGGATCTCAGATGTTTCTAGTCGCTTCCATTGGTTTAAGAGGCTGTAGCCTTTTTTCTCAATGCTCTGATATGGATCTTGTGCAGTTATTCTTCCCCTTGTAAGTTCTGCTGGATGACTTCAGAACTTGTTTTCTGAGGTAATATGAAGTCCAATAATAGTGCTCCAGTGGCTCAGAGAATAGCTTCTTATCTAAATAGCATTGTTGCATCTAAATTGTATGTTATCTCTTTTCCCACAAACTTCTAGTTTGCCTGCAGATCAGTTTGTAAGGCCAGCTCTAGCTTACAAATCCCTACATGGTTAGAGTCAGCTACAGCTCAGTGCTGCCTCTACTGCACTTTCAGCAGCTCTGACCTTGTTAGCCCTCTTGGCACTGTGTGACGTGGCTCTCTTCTGGTACCTGGTGGGACCACCAATTCCCCTGGTCCATGGTATGTATAGGCTCTCCACAAAGCAGGTATACACAGTAAGACATGGTGGCTTTACTTCAGAATGTGTGATACAGGAGTCTGTCCTATGTTCAGAGAGTGCCTTCCCTTTCCATGGGTTATATGTTTAACTCCCTTCCTAAAGGGGGTCTTTGTGGGTATCTCTGTGTGTGTATGTGTGTGTGTGTGTGTTCGTAAAATAGACTTTGCTTTAAAAAACCTTCCTCCCCAATCCAATTTAGGAGAACCCAAATAAACTCTTCAATCTGATTTGCATGGGTACAAAAACCAATGTATGTAAATGGGTACTGAGCTGTTCATATTTGGTGCCTTATGGTATGAAGCTGCAAGTCTTGAGGCAAGTCCAGATCTGTACAATTCATGTTAAATTTATTGTGCCAGAATTATTGTCTAATCCTAGAAAAGCTTCTGCACAGTCCAAGCTAGATCAGCATTGTCACATTAATTAGCTTTCTTCCATTTTCTTCTGGGCATTTCATGTTATCTGTCCAGATTACTTGTCACTGACCTTATTCTCTATATTTTCTGTATCTGGTGAAACTTAGTAACAACCTAACATTTTATGTCTCTTCTTCACTGTGAGTGTTTGGGCTACAATCCTGGGGTTGTAGCAATCCCATTATGCTGCCCTAGTTTATCACCAAATTCACATGAGATGGTCACTGCAGAGACTTACACTGCTAGTGTTACTAAGGGAGACACAAATTCTTAGATTCTTGTAATGCAAAGTAGAAACCATCTGGAATACATGAAACTAAAAATTAATTCTAATCAGGAAAATTTTAGTAGATTTTAAATTGTTTCAGAAATTAATATGAGTAACAGGACATATGATGTGCTATTTGGAGCATAGCTATTTCCCACAATAAACCTAAATAGCACAAATGACTCTATTTATCCAGAATGTTCCAGAAAAAAGGTCATTAACACTGGGCCAGGAAGTGGTACTGTTCTGAATAGTGTACGAACAGAGTCATAGTAACAGAAGATGACTGGAGGAGTCCCAAGGTAGCAACGTGAAGTAGATGGCAATACCCCCTTGTCGTTCAGAGACAGGTTAATTTAAAAGAGTGAAACAACAATGAAATTAAAGAGTGACAAAAATTCTACTGTGTATTGTATTGCGTATTACTGTATAAAGTGATGTGAAAAGTGTTATAATGATAATTGATATTTGTGTGTTCAAAGGGTTTAGTAGTTTCTTTATAAACTGTTGCTTAATCAATAATATGTAGAGTCTCAAACAGATTTTCAAGCCTGTAATATAAAGAAGGAAAATGGGACTGATAAAGTAGAAAGTAAGCAAGAAGGTAATCCATGAAGCAATGAATTAATAGAAAAATACTTCAGCTACAGCAGGAACAAACTGAGAAACATCAGGACTGTATTCAAATTTGCCTCCTGTTTTTATTTAGCTTGAATGTTTAAACTGATATTTTCTTCTGCTAAGTGGTAGGTATCTAATATTTGTGTCATGCAGCTTTAGTAATGTTCAACTTTTTTGTAGCACCTGGAACTTGGATTTATAATTTTTAACTTATATTCTGCCATTTTCCCACGAAGTTCCTTGATAGTTTGGTAATTCAGGAAGGATAGAAAGAAACTAATTTTCTTTTGGTGTTTATGGCAGGTGAATTATTAAAAGAAGTAACATTAACGCTAAGCAAAAGGGTTTATTCATTATTAAATGGTGGTCCAATTGTAATAATTGATGACTATATAATAACAAAAAAGTGATTAAGCAATAACTGAATGGTAATTAAATAACAATTTAACAATTATTTGACAGTGATTTAATGATGATTTGACAATTATTTAAGCATAAATTTGGATTGTGATTAGGTGGCCATCAAACACTCTACTATTTCCTACATTTCTAGAACATTATAGCTAGATATGCATATGTTGCCAGTGTAAGATAAAATTTTAGGCCTAATGTAAAGTGCTGTTTACCTTGTCAGAGCCCTTGAAGAATAATCCTAAGTAAGATCCCTGATCAAAGGTAGATCACCACTGTGCAGCCTGCTGCTGTTCAGAAGAACTTAATGGACTGAAAGGTACAGACATTTACAGGTAAAGTAATTGACTGCAATCAATCCCCCCTTCAGTGTATGCAGAGGTAGTGCAGAGCAACAGCAGTTTTAGTTTTTTCTAGTCCCAGCTTAGGGTGGTACTGTTAGCTTCTGATAAGATGTGGCCTCAGCTCTTGGCTGCCTGAGAGCCTCTGGTCTAGAACAGTGCTCACAATTTGTGCTTGTCCATGATGCCTGAGCCCAAGTACTGCTCACCATATGTCACAGTGTCTGTCTGTAAAAGAATTAATCCTTTTGTTGTTGTTGTTGTTGTTGTTGTTGCTGTTGATGCTGTTGTTGTTGTTGTTGATGTTGTTGTGGACTATAAATTGTATATAACTGTTTTGGGTTTTCATGGCTGGCCTCTGGTGTTGGGTGGGGGTATAAGATTGGCTTTGTGGCTTCTGTTAGAAGATGCCAGAAGCTTTCGCAGTGTCTGACAGAGCCAGTGCCAGCTGGCTCAAGGATAGACCCACTACTGGCCAAGTCTGAGTCAGTCAGGAATGATAGCAATGCCTCTGTGACAACTTATTTAAGAAGAAATAACGTGTTATTGCACAGATGTAATTTTTGCCAGAGAGTGAGACCATGGTGAAGCAGCTGTGCCCCTGCAGCCCATGGAAGAGCAGAGATCCACCTGTAGCCCTGGGAGAAGACCCACGCTGGAGCAAGTGGATACCTGAGAGGAGGCAGTAAAAAGCTTACACTAGAGCAGGGTCCTGGCAGGGATCTGCAGGTAAGGAGAGAGGACCTCCTGCTGGAGGCAGTTTCCTGACAGGACTTGTGACCTGTGAGATAAAGCAGCTTGTCCTTGAAAGACTGCACCCTATGGAAGAGGGATCCGTGTGGAGCAGTTCACGGAGGCTGATGCCTTTGGGATGCACTCATGTTGGAGAAATTCACAGAGGATTTTCTCCTGTGGAAGGGACTCTACATTGAGCAGCAGAAAGACCCCTCTCCCTGAGCAGCAGCAGAGACAATGTGTGATTGAACGGATCATAACTTCCATTCCCATCTCCTTGTGGCACTGGTAGGGAGGAGGTAGATCTGAAAGGGGATGGTGGGGGGAGGTGCTTTTAAGATTTATTTTGCTTCTCATTATTGTGCTTGGGTTTTGTTAATAATAAATTCATTTCTTATCCCTAAGCTGAGATTTTTTTTCCCATGACAGTATATAGTGAGTCATCACTTTCTCTGTCCTTAACTCATGAACCTTTCATTATATTTTCTCTCCTCTGTCTACTTGTGGAAGGGACTGATAGAGCAGATTTGGTGGGTGCCTGGCACCCAGCCAGGGCCAACTGCATAGGATGAAAACAGATTGCTTAAATTCACCTTTAGTTTTTATGTCACGTTCTGTCCATTACAAAGGAACCAGAATTGCTAAACTGGGCACCAATTAGATTTTCGCATATACACTCTTATTCCTTCAGTTCATATTTGGTATTTCAGATTTTAAGAGCTTGTGGCTACAACCAAGAAAATTAAAAATTCCTCTGCACGTGAAAGCCAAGGGCCTTCTCCAAGACTGATTCTAGACGTTAGTTCCTAAGTGCAATACTGCAAGTGTGTCAGTAAAGTCCTGAGTCATGGCAATGAGTTTCACACAGAAGTTCTGCTCTGCAGCCAAAGTCACCATAGCTTAATTGAACTTAATCTCACAGAATGTCATTAGCAATAGTTTGCATTAGTGGCTTTCCACCATCAAATACCTAAATTCCATGTGTTATCAAAACCTGAGGAATGAGACAGATGACAGAGCACACACCAAAAAGGCAGAAGTCTGAGCCACGCTCAGTGATTTACACAGGCTGGACCCCAAGTGAACATCTGTTTTTCCTTACAGAGAGACAGGAGACTTCAGGCTCCTCCTGTGTGAATCAGTCCATCAGTTCAGTAGGAGTAGGAACCCTGTACCTGCGTCTGAGCTCAAGGGAGACCCTAATAAATGCACTAGAAAGACAAAGACAGACACAAACGGCTTCAGTGACTGTGCTAGAACTGATTTGGCAAAACGCCTCACAATTCCAGTAGACATGGACATATATTCAAAAAATAAAATCTTTGGGTTTTTTTTACTGCAATGGGGCAAACCTATCAGTCTTTCAGATACAACAGTTTGATTTGAGATGACTCTTCCTGTGCCACTCCAGCTTCATCTTCATATTTTTTTCTGCTGCTGTATATTTTCATTTATGTGTATGCAAGTTCCTTAAAAAAATGTTTACTTAAGTTTGACAGTTGGGAGCTTTGCTAAACTAAACCAAACTAACTCCCTCCGTAACAGCTCTATTTTGGTTATTCCCTGGCGACTGCATAATATGAAGTATTTTACCTGATATTTGAATTATTTTTAAATTAAAATTCCTTAGATTTTTAACATTAGATTAAATATTTTATTTCCTCTTTCATTTTATTTTCATGTTTTCCAGGCTTTCCGATAGAGGCAACATAATTTACATGGTATGTGTTATTATTTTTTGTGGGTTTTGGATTTGAGATATTAGCAAAATTATACTTCAACTTAATTCCACCTTTCTCCTCTTCAAACAACTCTCCTAAGTTTAGGGTCACAAACTTTGTAAAGAATAAATAAATGCTCTGACCTTCTCATACAAAAGTTCACACTTTAATGGTGATGAAAATTATAAAAAAAAGACTAGACAAGGAAAATTTATATGCAGATTTAGGTTATTATAATATAGCTCATGTGTAAAAGAAAGCTACTGCAATATACAGAAATGTGGCATATTTCCAACAGCTCTGGAGCAGTGCTATCAACCCACCATTTTGTGGTACACAAGAGTGGCAGAGAAAAGTCCTGCCAGAAAAGTCCTCTTTCCACTTTCTTGTGGCTATTCCAAATTACTCATGGCTTCAGCAGATAATTCTGATCTCACTGTACTCTTATTTCCTTTACCTTGGCATCATGGATGAGATAAGCAGTTATTCTTTATCAGATGAATGTACAACCAGCCCGAATGGTTGCTGGTTTGGCATCTCAAGGACAGCATCTTAAAGGATGACACTATTGACAGTGTGATTGTAATACATACAAGACCAAAAGTAGATCTGTAGCACTGTGTATTATTTTAGGGAATATATCCATGTTCCATAGGACACTAAAGGTTAAAGAGAGTTTTACAGTGGGCATCAAAGTTTCTGGTCATCTGTTTATCACTTTGCTCCTCTGTCCTTCCCAGTGGGGAATCATTTAAGTAAGAATTTTGCTTTAACAATTTTAGTACATCTGACAAATCTCCTGTTTCTCCCTTTGAAGTTTAGAAAGGGCTAAGTTATGTTTTCTTCTGCTTTGAAATTCCTTCAAAACTGGCATCAATCCCTAAGTGTCACATTGTTTCCTTCTCTGGATATGCATTTTGGGGAAGTGTATCACCTGGGCAGGAAAGGGGTGGTGGGCTTTGTGAGTAATTTTCGTTGTAGGAAAAAGACCTCTCTAGAAGTCCTGGCTGCTTAATCAAAGAGGCAGTTAAAACATGCCACAGTGTCTTATTGTCCTGTGTAACAGTTCTGCTTTGTGTGGGAACACAATTTGTTATATAAGTTAATGTCTGAGCTTTTTCACCAAGCTTGTAGTCAGAGTGTGGGATGAGCTCTTATATCCTACCCCACATCTGAAACCAAGTATAATGGGAATCTTCAGGGAACCTAGTCCTGTTGCTGCAGGGAAATGGCTATTTTGTGATGTTTTCTGGATTCTTCCCGTGAAACGTGACTCCTGCACAATTTTTCTTTTGATGAGGAAATAGCTCTTTGGTTTTGCTCTTGTATTACCAGCTGGAAATTCCAGAGCTTTAGTGTCATCCGACACTGAAGGGACAGATGGGTTCCTTTAGGGATCCTTAGCAGAAGGATGATGACATTAATCCACAGTTACAACTGAAGTTTTAATTTCTTAACATGATTGTTATTATAGGACTGAATTGGTGATCAGAATGGCACAGAATGTCTACTAACAGAATCAGTATAATACAATCCAAAAGTAGCATAATATAGAATTTATAACACAACTTGTGATTTCTAATCACCTGGACTCTCTGCAGATTATGTCAGATCTTAATAGGTGGTTTACCGTCTATGTAATAATAATAATCTAGCCTTGAAACTTATGACTTGGAGGAAGCAGAGGATAGCAGAGGTGTCTGTGGCCATCGTGAGGGCACAAATCTCAGGGCACTGTGTCCAGTGAGTGTTGTAATCCAGGTTCCCCACTCAGGACCTAAAACTTTTTTATTTTATGGAGTGTGCTCTGGCTGCTGCAGACACAGAGAACACTTCCCTGTTCTCTGGCAGGACCATTACCACACCAGGCTGAGTGCCTGGGAACTTCAAGACAGGTAAGGAAGGGAGTAATCAGCCTGGCCTCTAGGAACCTTGAGGCCAGTATGAAGGGAAGATGAAATCTGTTTGGTCTGTCTAGGACCTTCAATATTTGATAATGAAGGAAAGGGAAACTCTACATGATTTGCTCAGTCACAGAGAGCAGCTACTTGCCCCATAAAACAGCATCACTTATGCTAACCCTGTTCCAAGGGTCAGGAGCAGGGTGTACTGGTCATGCTTAGTCATCAGGAAGCTCCTGGGAATGGAGTAATTTGCTTTCCAGAGGTCTGACATGCAATTTGTTTGGTGTTTGTTTGTCTCTTGTTATAAAAGCTGTCCCATAAGCATAGCTCCTTTTGTTTTATAAGGCTGTATGGCATATATGCCTCATATAGAAGCAGAATAACAGAATCAAAGAATTATCCGAGTTGGAAGGGACCCACAAGCATCATCAAGTCCCATTCCTGGCCCTTCAAAGGACCATCCCCAGGAGTCACACCATATATCTGAAAGCATTGTCCATATGCTTCTTGAACTCTGTCAGGCTGGTGCTATGACCACTTTCCTGGGGAGCCTGTTCCAGTGCCCAACCACCCTCTGGGGGAAGAAACTTTTCCTGATATCTAGACTAAACCTCCCCTTACTCATCTTCAGGCCCTTCCCTTGGGTCATGTCCATGGTCACCACAGAGTGGAGATCAGTGCCTGCCCCTCCTCTTCCCCTCCCAAGGAGGTTGTAACTGCAGTGAGGTCTCCTCTCGGTCTCCTCTTCTCCAGGCTGAACAGACCAAGTGACCTCACCTGCTCTCCCATGGCTCAGCCTCAAGGCCCTTCACCATCTTTTTTACCCTCCTTTGGATGCTCTCTAATAGTTTAATAACTTGATGATACTGTGACATCCAAAAGTGTCCCCAGCACTCGAGGTGAGGCTGCCCCAGTGCAGAGCAGAGCAGGACAATCCCCTCCCTTGCCTGGCTGCTGATGCTGTCCCTGATGCCCCCAGGACACACTTGGCCCTCCTGGCTGCCAGGGCACTGCTGGCTCATGTTCAACTTGCCATGGACCAGAGCCCCAGGGCCCTTTCCATGGCACTGCTGTCCAGCCTCTCATTCCCCAGTCTGTCTGTACATGCAGGGCTGGCCCATCCCAGGTGCAGAATCTGGCACCAGCCCTTGCTGAACTTCCTACAGTTGGTGATTGCCCATCCCTCTAATCTGTCAAGGTCTCAGTGCAGACCCTCTCTGACTTGAAGGGAGTCAGCAGCCAAATGTCCCAAACAAGGATTTTATCAGAAACTGTGGATTAAAAGGATAAACAATGGTCTCTGTAGAGAATATATTTGTGTCAGGAAGTCCTAGGGATGGAGTGACATAAGAGGATGTGCATTTGCCAAATTCTTGCTCTTCCACAAAGAACATGATTTCAGATTGGCACAGAGTGTGGGGTTAGGTGGACCTTGATGAAAGAGTGACTTTTAAAGCCATTGTCACATTTCTTCCATCCAGTTTTGCTTTCTTATTCTGGGTTGCTTTGAACAAGCCCCTGCAATGACTACTGCACTAGATTTCTCCAGGCAGAAGTAAGGGGGGAATATTTTGACTAAGTGGAATCCAAGAACCTGCTGGTCATATTCCCAGCAGAGTCTTTATTCCTGGCTGCCTGTTTGTAGTTTACAGATTTGGATATCCAAATCCTGTCATCTCTTTGTATCTTAGCAAAAATAAGAGTTTTTAAAAATTTCTGCTGCAGCCAAATTTCTCACAGACACAGATTTTAAACTACTGGATTCATTCACTGCTTGATCTTTATTAATTCTAAACTCTCTTTAACTATTTCATTTAGGAAGTTTACTTGAGTTTTATGCTAGTAGACCAAAGATTAGAATTTTCTCACTGTGGTCATTCTGTTCATATCTGTGTAGCTTCATTGTGCCCATTATCAAGGGACCTAAGCTCTTACCAAATACTATGACATTCCCTTTGATATCGGCATAGTGTGGACCCTATATGTCATTAAAAGTAATGAGGTATTATCTGCATTGCATAGAGAATGGAAGACAGAATACTAAATGGAATAATGGAATTATTGTGTTTACTGTGCTTCATACAGTTCAGAACTGGTGACAATTTTTTAACCATCTTGTTCTAAAGTCACTTCTTCAGCTGCTGTCAATGGGGAGTGACTCCCAGAATCTAATGGCTCTATCGCCACTCTATAACAGGACCTGGGGACTCTGATTCTGTTTCAACTCCATCTGTATTTTCACAGATCTCTACAGACAATGCCAACATTGTCCTTGAGCTCAAAATCTATCTTGAAGTGATAATAGATGCCTAAAGGATGACAGTATCATAGGGTTAGGCTGTTCAGTGATTTATGGGAATGTATTCCTTGGATCTACAGCTCCTCTTCCAGGCGCATAGGCACCCATCACACAAATCCTTTGCAGACCTAAAAATGGCATTAATCCACACCTTTCTGAGGAGCCTAATCTCTGTTCTTCACGTTCTTCAGAAATCTCAGAACAAAGTTCCTTGATTCTGAAAACAAGCAGTAAATCATGACTGAGAAGGAGCTATGGTGCTCCAGCAGTTGCCTAGTCCAGATGTGGCACTGCTGCTTGGCCCTTAAAACACCAAGTGCCAGCAGAGGCTTTCAGGCTTCAGGAACACATACCTTGCATATTACACAAGTCAGACATTACGTTTTCCCGGTCCCAATATGTAACCATGGTCAGTTTAACAGAATACATTTTTGTTTGTCTTCCAGGTTAAAGCATCTTCTGTGTAATTGAGGAGTGATAATACACAAAATGTTACTCCAGGTCTGCAGTTCTTGACACTTAGGCCCCATGGCTACAGCAGGGAGACCATAAGTACACATAACCCTATCAGTTTTTATGGGTAAATCATAAGTCAGAATGACTACAATAGTCTGAATTGAAGCAGTTTGAGAGACCAGCCACTATACACTCAGGGAACTGCATACCTGAAAACTAATTAGCACATACATCCCCCATGTTCCCAAATAGTTCACCTTTAAAAAGTGCTAGAAAGCTGTAAGCTATAAACATGTAAATATAAAACCAAAAAACAAACAAACAAAAAACCTGTGTCCAAATGCTAGTTGGTAACACTCAGGAAAATCAACATCTGCTTTCCCCTCCTCTGTTTAGGAAGAAGGCATATTTTGATGATAAAGTTATATTTTGGTTTTTACATTTTTCAAATGCAAAAAAAAAGCCCTTTGTGCCTGAGAACTGTCAGTGTTTTCATGGACCTTTTTTTAATCCTTGAAGATGTGCATTGAGTTGGAAGATATACTATACAATTGCTACAACTGGATACTATATATAAACCCAAAAATGACCTAATCAATAAATTGGCTGAACTTGAGAACTCCAGGGCTGCTTTGTGGTTGCTATTTGTTTGTTTGTGGGTTTTGTGAGTTTTTTGGTTGGTTTTCTTTTTCGATAATTTTTTAGTAACATTTCTACAGATAGTGACTATGTAGCAATGGAAATACTTTTCCTTACCTAAAATTCCCATCTCAGTCTCACAACCCTCAATCCATGAAAATGCTCCTTTTAATTTCCTGTAAATATGCAGTTTATACAGTTTTTAATAGAATGTGTGGCTCTATGACTATATTTCAAATTGCCGGTGTTTCAATAAACCAGTGAAAAATGGAGCCATCTGCAATCTGTATGCTGAGCACAGAAATAAAATTATGCTTTAATGCAACCGTGAAACTGTGGCATTTCAAAAATGGCATATTGCAATGTGTCCTAGAGCATTAGATATCCGTTAATCTTTTAGCAGCTTTTTGAGCAGGACATCACTTTGAGCATGAATGCTTATTTCCAAAGAGACCATGCCCTTGCCTTAGGGGAAAGGTTATGAAGACTACTGAAGAAATTTGTCAGGACACTAGATTTACTGTACTTCTCTTTTTCAAAATGTACCATGTAATTGCTAATCTCTGGAAAACTTTGATTTAACATGTCATCTAAAAGATATTACTGTATTATTGCTATCACACTAGCCAGGATGTAAAATACAGGGGTGAGAGTAGACGGAATACGTCCCAGATTTTCAGACATGACTGGCTGCAATCTCCTGACACAGCAGTGACAGTGTAACCTTCCAGACACACTCTATCCTGCATGTTTCACTATATAATCTCCCCTAGCATAGTTTTCAAGTACTAAAAAGCTGAAATTTTCCAAATATAATTTCAGAGAAGCTGATATTTTATGATTACACATCCATTACAGTAATTTCAGATGCATGCATTTTAAGTTTCCTTTAAATCTTTTGACTGAAAATAAGAAACTGTAGCAAATTTAGACCTACTGTTAACAGATTTTAGTTTTTTTACACAGTAAAAATTTTTTGGTAAACATGCAGGACTGACAGCTCACCAATGGGAAACTATGATTTGTCTACACAACACCTAGGTTTTTAAGAGGTTTGATCCCTGTAACTCTAGAGAACAGTATCAAGTCAAGAAATTTCAGCGAAAGAAATCAAAGTGGCAAGACTGCCTAATAACTGTGAATTAGGAATACCAGAGTAGGGTGTTCACCTTTTCATAATCAAGCCGTACATCTGTTGCCAGATAAAAAGTGCCGTCTATTCCCTCTGTAATGTCATTGAGTTTCTTCCTACTCTTCCAAGTGATAGTGATAAAAAGTATCATGTCCTTTTCAGTCCTGATCACAATGTGCTCATGCACAATTAGTCTTTACAGGTGTCTGCATAATCAAAATTTACTTCTGTTTTTTTCTTTAAGAATAAGGCTTGGAATGCCATGCTTTCAAGATGTGAAATGCCATATAATATGAAACAAAATCCATTGGCTGAAGGAATTTTAGAGTGTTATAATATTGAATTTCATTTTATAATGTCAAAGGTTCCATAGGCAAAAATTTGCAACAGTTAACAAGTATGACCTTTAAATTAGTCACATGAAATTCAAAGCATAAACTTTAATATTCGCTCATGTACAGCAATTTTTTGCCTAAAAATCCACAGAAGGAATGAATCCACCAGTCCTTATAAATATCACATTGATATGAGAGTGTGAAGCAATGGTGATAGCGAAGCAGTGGTTGAAATCTATAGCACCAACTTAAAGTAAGAAAGCAGAATTAGGCCAAATGAAAGAGAATATCCTTAAAATAAAGATTTCAGGTCCTAAATCAGCCACTGAACGTTTGCAGTGGTATTTCAGTAAACTGCTGGTTTTCATCTCAGTTTTTAAGGAACTTACTTGTTTCGGGAAACCTGGTGGGGTAAATCACAATGAAAAGAATCTTGTTAGATCGGTTCACATGTTTGTACCACATGTAAGTAGATGATAACCAAGGTCCTTCCTGTTTGTTTGTTTGTTCTGTTTCAACTGCAGTGTAATGCTTATAGTCCTTGCTAGCTACTTTAGATCAAGGATGTTTGAAAGTAGGTTTATCCAGAAGCACAAAAATAGCCCATAAGATAATACACTTGGAAAATAAATCAGCCTTGGGAGGCCTGGATTCATCTCTGCTGTCGCCTACACAAATACAAGAATTGTGAAGCATACAGTTATGTCAAAGCTACCTGCTGCAGCTTCAGCATAGAATCCTTATGAGGATTCTATGAGGCATGTTTACTACAAGATGTGCAAATTTTTCCACCAGTGCTTCTTATCAAAACTTAAATTTAAATATTATCCCTCTAGAATTCCTCAAAGCTAACATATCTATGTACCTAAGAGTTCTCTTGATTTCTATGAATTAATTTGGTATCACCATATATTATTATGATGCAGATTATTTTATAAAAGTGAAAAATGACTTTATGAAGTCATAATAATCTAAAGTGGTGGCCTTTGATTTTTAAAGTGCTAATCTTATTTTACAAGTTCCAAAGAATTTTTTGAAGTTTCTTTTAATTCAGAAGGAACTGGGTATATATTCTAAGTCATGCATATCAGAGTTCTACAGAAATTGTTGATGTTGAAATACTGGTTTTAGTTTTAGTGTTTGCATTTGAAAAAAGATGCTGAAAAAAATCAGGGCATAGAAGTTTGTCTTTGTGTGACTGAATGTGTGGAAAGATTTAAAGAAGCTTAAAAGAGCTCAAAATGTTAAGGACATCAAAAAAAAAAAAAACTCTCTTTGAGTTGCTTACAGTGTCTACATGCTTTTATATGGAAAAAATACAGTCATAAAGCTAGAATTTTAAGAAAGGAATGACAAGGTTTAACATGAAGAACCTCAGGCCAGACAAATTTGAATAGGAAATATAGCATATTTTGAGTAGGGAATTGCAACCAGTCAGTTGCACCTCTTTTAGATGGATGTGGTTAATTTACATATCTTAGGATGACATCAGATATATATTTAGAAGATGTGCTTTGACTAAAACCAAGTTTCTGAGACTCAGCACAGTGGTAAAGGAATGAAATGTATGATCTAGTGATATGTTTGAAGAGGGACTGGATGACCATATAGGTTGCTGGTCCCGAACTCTTGAACTATGTGTACATGAACTAATTGTTTACAGAACTAACACTGAAGATATTTGCCAGTCTTCAGAGATTTTTTTTTGTTATAGTTTACCTTTTGGGGCACAGTATGAGCAATTTGGTTTTCCTTGATATTAATAGTCATTTGGAGTGTTGAACAAATGAAATAATAGAATAGATTCTACCACTAATGAACATCAAAGCAGGCTTTTTTCTTGCATTCTGCTGCATTTTTTCCCTTTTTTTTCCCTATCTACATAATACAAGGGAAATGCAGTACTGCACTGCAAGAGTGTTTTAATGTCAGATTTTTCCACATCATAAACAAAAGAGATGCCATTTAATGTCTAAAGGAGGATTTAATTCATACTGATATCACTTTACATTTGCATTGGTACGCATCTCCATTACCTGTGAAATGTTCACATTCTTTAAGAATCACTGAAGTGATTCACTTGAGAAAGATTTTTAAGTTAATTCCTGAAATTTGGTCCTTTGTTTCAGCAATTCTGTGGAAAGTGTGGAAGTGGAGGAATAGATTGGAGCACTGCTGAGGACAATTTTATGATGGTAAAGGCACTGAAGAGGGTTGTGTGCTATCCTCCCAAGAAAAGTGGATGGAAGAGTATGCAAACATGGGAGAACCAACTGTGCTTAACATGAAAATCCATGAGTTACTGCGATTTCCATGGGCCACATGTTATGAACAGAACCTCTGCAAAGCACTGACAAAAAAACTCATGTACATGCAACAGGTTTTCCAAATTTACAGAGACAAGGGGCTGACAGTCCCAATCCAGTACTCTCCATTGTTGTGTGTAATGGCTATTGACTTCAAACAAGCCAAGCATTTGCTGGTTTTATTTTTCAAATGGAAAATTTGTGTACACATTGCAATTGACCATAGGTCTTTAACTGTTCTGTCTGGTGGCTAATTCCATAGAATTACAGTGAGAACATGAAAATTAAACCAGCCAATCGCTCCCCACAGAGCCAGTCAGCTCATGATTCAAGCCCTGGACTGTTGAGTTGAAACAGCCCCATTCCCTGCTTTATGTTCAGCTACTGTCTGCATGGTTGAGTAATAAAAATTACAATTTCTGAGAAAAAAATGCACCAGGTAAAATACTGCTTGCAAGAGATTGCCAGATAGGAGATCAAGATAGGAACAATACTTTCCTACTGAAAATGATCTTGAACTAAAGGTTAATCAGAAGAATGTGTGGAAAGCCTTGACAACTCTTTTCTACTAAATAGCATTCCACAAAAAATCTTCTGTGTTTATTGCAGATTTCTGAAAAAAAAAAGATGAGTAATTTTCTTACAATTAATCTGTTCTTTAACAAAGAAAAAGAATTTTCCTGGAAACAACTCTGTGTGTCTCAGGGATCTCTACATGACTTGTCTAGGTTCTAATGTCTAGTTATAATAAAATACCTAGTTACTAAGGCATTTTCCATTTTTTCAGGTTCAGGTTTTGTCTTTTTTTTTTTTACATATCAGAAATTACTTAAATCGTCTGAGACACAGCTTCAGTGTGACAATGGTATATCCAAAATAATGAGTAGAAATTAGTGAGTTGGGATGTTTAGAGGGCAGTACTGTTAAAACCACAACACCTATTTTGCTTTCTCCCTTATTATTTAAATGTCACTATGTGCTAGCATTGTACAGCTGGAAATAATAACCTCCTTCAATTACCTCATCTTTCATGCTTGCCAAAAAATACATGCAATAGCATGTTTAATTCATCATGTTTTGTTTGTATATTAATAAAAGGAAATTGCACAGACAGGAATGGCAAAGTACTGTATGGCAGAAGTAATGAGTAGACAGCAAAAGGTCTGGTTTGGAAGCTCAATGTCCATTTGCAAGCTATGGACCTAAAATAAAGTATGGTTTGAAGCAAAGTGTGGCTGTGCATTCAATATTTGCACAGTAAATTAAAGGTATAGTTCAGTTTCCTTAAACTTTTATTTTAAATGAGTAACATTTTCTTCTGAAAATAGTGCTTGTACCTTCAGCTGGACTACAAAGTTGTTAGCTGATTCAGTGATAAGCTTCTTGAGAATTTTTTGAAGAGATTATATAAACAAACTGGACTAAATGTGACAGGCGAGGCCAGAACTCATCATCTAGGGTTGAACTCAGTGTATTATACTCTTAAGGCTGTATTCCTATTTTATTCTGCTTAAGCAATGGAGAATAATGGAAATGCCTTCTGGGACAAAAGTCTAAATAAGGTCCTTTTGAGTTCAGAAACTGAAACTCTAATTGGTTGATAATTTTTTTCAACTTTCTTTTAATTTTTGTCCAATATATTTTTTTCCCAATTTTCACAGTGTTGAGGCCTTGAAAAACCACTTAGTTGAAGGAGAAGAAAAAAGACAGCTAGGAGCAGAATTAAAATAATTCTCAATTTTTATAAAATTTCATCAGAACTCAGGTACAGGAAGGAATAGAAAGATAGAACTGGGAATAAAATTTAGGTTTAATTGCACAGAAAGGAACTGTTCCGGCTAATTCCCAGCAGAAAATACAGTTTTCAGTAACTTATTAACAGAGAAAATTTAGTAGAACCCTTAAGTAACATGTGAATCCCCAGCTTATAATGAGCTCCTTTGGAAATCAATCCCTCAACTATAAAAATGCAGACCATTTTCTTTCTCATGACACAAGATGGCTGTTTTGCTGTGGGGAGCCTGAGAATGCCTGCCTGTGCACAGAGAAAAATAGGAAGTTGCACTGCTGCGTCACAAGTGCAGGCAGGGGCTCAGGTGCAATCTGTCCCTTTGGGTTGCCTTAAGTAACCTGTGTATTTCCTTTTGCAGAAATACTCAGCAAATAAAAAGAGAGAGGGAGAAGGCACATCTGGGAAAGAGGACACTTCTGAAAAGGCACAGTCTTTATGGTTAAAGGAGAAATTTAGTTAGCCTCTCTCAAGCAGTACTCATCTCTCCTTCCTCGAGTGCTGTGGTGTACTCTTTGCTCCTTCTGCAGATCAAAGACAAATCCAGTACATAATTCCAAAACCCAATTAAGTCTAGCATAGAATTAAATTTAAGAGTTTGAAATGTAGATTGATAAAAACAACTGTGGATTATTCATGCTGGATTTGGATGTTTTATTCTGAATAATTTGAGTTTACTTACTTTGAATTATAATATGGCAAGGAATCTGCAATCTCATATTGAGGAAAAGCCAGAGTTCCTTGTATGCAACATTTGCAGTGGGATACCTGGAATTGCTTTGTGTCTAACTGCCTCAAATCTGTTCTTTACTTTCCCTGTAGTGTAAATAATATGTCATTTTATCATATCCTTTGAAAGTATCCTAACATGATCAGTGTTCATTCTAATGTAATTGCTGTGGATGCTGAATCCTGGAACAGCTGTAGTACACTGCACTACACTAGTACTACACCAGCAGTTCACTCTCTTTTGCAGGCTACCAAGGTCAGGTTATCTCCTAATCTCTTAGTCATCTGTGATCATAATGCACTTGTATCAGCTAATGGATTTAAATCAAGAGCAAAGACATTTGTATGCCTTCGGACCAGATTTCACAAAATTGTAGCATGGCATTGAGATACACCTTGCACATGAATGCGAATAGTTGAGGGCATATAAGGCCTTTCTATGATCATTTAGCATATATATGTGCACTAGCATCTCCAAAGCAGACATCACAGACAGGATCCTCGTGTCTACTGATGTAAAAAGTATCATAAGAACAGCAATTACATCTCTGGAATACCACTGCAGAGTATAGAAATCAATTTCCATCCCTTTTACTCCAGTGTACATAGGTACAACAACCATCTGTCACTTGTGCATTTTATATTCATTTATTGTGCTTGTTCTTGCCATGGTTTGGGGTTTGTTGAGGGATTTTTATATTTTTTTTTTCTCTGTTTCATCTGTATAAAAAGAAAGTCTTTCACCAAAGCAGCTGATGACAGAAATAAAGTGTTACATAATTACTCATAGCCTTCTAAAGCATAGTGAAAATCTCTAGGGAAACTAATTCCTACAATTCTCTTGGGAAATTAATTCAGATTCACATTTCATACAGCGGGAACCCGAAGAAAAAGTGCCCAGAAACTGGTAGGATGCTTGTGGCATGAGATCTTTTAATATTCTCTGATTAATGTCGTTGCACCCACAACGATAATCTCTATGGGTTGAATCTGAACACCCCTGTCTTCTTATGAGGCGAAGCGAAGGTCAAGAATAGATGCATGTGTACAAAAAAGTTGGTTTATAATTCAATGTTACTTGTTGCAAAAAGACAGATTACCTTCCGGGTGTCAGGACATCATCTTTTTGACAGAAGTTTTCTAAGCCAGTAACTGCCAAAGGTGGAAAAGGAATCCTGAAGAGGAATTACTACATGAGTGTGGTTTTCCTATAATGTTCACCAAATTCCTGCTGTTTGGCAGTGTTGGAAACAGGACACTGATCTAACTTTGTTTTTTTATGGCTGCCACAGCTGCCACAGCAGATCCTGTTGTCATTGCTGCAGTCTGAATGCAATGTACTTTTTTATGCTGAAGGGAATGAACACTGCACCCCACTGAGGTGGCTCTAAAAACAGGATTACCCCACTTCATCTGTAAGAGGTTAGGAAGCTGCTTACCTCTGTAAAACAGTGTATTTGGGCCCAGAAATCATATAGTTGAGCTATCACTGTGTTGACACAAGAAGTGAAATTAAGTATTTAATCTCAATTTTACAGTAAGATGTCAACTCTGTGAATGAAATTTGATGACAATAGATTAGATCTACAACTACTTTCAGGTGTTACTATGTCATAGACAGTTTCTTGTGGAACATTTTTTCTTTTTTTTATAAAATGTTATGAGGAAGAAAAGGAGAAAGAAATAATTACTGCTAGATAAGATTTTCACAAAGTAATGCTTCATCAGTTGGAGTTTGGTTTTCACCTGTTTTCAGTGGTGATCAGATCATCTCATCCCAAACCCCCTGCCAGATGCAGGGACACCTTCCAGTAGACAATTGGTTGTGCAATTTCTCATCCAACCTAGCCTTGAACACTTCTGAGGTTGGGACATCCACAATTTTTCTGGGCAATTTCTTCCCATGCCCCATCACCCTTGCAGTAGAGAATTTCTCTCATATATCTCACCTAAATATTTCTTCCTTCACTTTGACCCCTTTACTCCTTGCCCTATCACTACAGATCCTGACAAGGAGTCCCTCTCCAGCTTTCCTGTAGGCCCCCTTCAGATACTGTCAGGTTGCTGTGAGGTTGCTAAAAGGTATGAGCTTTTTATTCACAGCACAGCTCAAACTTGCTCAGCCCATCTGTTTCGGAAACATGGTCCAGTCCTCCTGTCAGCTTTGTAGCCCTCCTCTGGACTTGCTCCAGCAGCTCCATGTCTTATGCTGGGGACACCAGAGCTGGATGCTGTGCTTCTGGAGGGAGTCTCAAAAGACCAGAGCAAAGGAGTGTAATCATCTCCATTCACCTGCTGGCCACGCTCCTTTGGATGCAGCCCAGGATTCCCTTGGCTTTCTGGGCTGGGAGCACTCACTGCTGGCTCATGGTGAGTTTTCATCAGCCACTACCCCCAAGTCCCTCCCCACAGGGCTGCTCCCAATCACTTCTCTGCCCAGCCTGTGGGTGTGCCTGGGATTGCCCCAGTGCAGGTGCAGGACCTTGCACTTGGCCTTGCTGAGCTGCCTGAGGTTTGCATGGTCCCACCTCTCAAGCCTGTCCAGGTCCCTGTGGATGCCATCCCTTCCCTTCCCTGTGTTCACTGCCCCACCCAGCTCAGTGTCACCAGCAAACTTGCTGAGACTGCCCTGGATCCCACTGTCCACGTCCCTGACAAAGGTGTGGAACAGTATCAGCCCCAGGACTGACCCCTGAGGGCTTCTCTTACATAAAGTAAAGGGAGATTTTGGAGGGAAGAGCCTCCATTGAAAATTAAATCCTGTTGACCTCAAACATTTCCTCTGGTAGAGCTCTACTTAAGTAAATTCTAAATAACTTTTCCCTTGCTCTTTCTGTTTAGCAATGGCAATGGCACTTCTTGCATAAATTCTTCATTATTTGTGGTCTCTGCACTCTGTGAATACTTCTTTTAGTGTTTTATCCCAGAATATTTTTTTTAGCAGCCCCTATACAATGTTTGGGATATAGCTAATCACTTGCAGGACTTCTTTCTTTTCCTGATTAAGAGTAATATCTATGCTATTTCTATGAAACTTCACTGAGACACTCCCTCAAAGCATTACTTTAGAACTGCCATAACCATTTTTCAGAAACAGAAATATAATACTTAATAGCACACTGAGACTTTTGGAAACAAAGTCTGAGAAAGAATTGCTAAAGAACAAATATTTTCAAAATACTCAAACCTAAGGCTTCTTCTTATCAAAGCTTGCCTAAGACTTTATATCAGTCCTGAATATCCAAAATTAAATCCCAGAGGTAATAAATCCCATATATAGAGAGGTAAACAATTTAGGTAGAAATTTTTAAGGTTGGAATATTGCCTTTGGTAATTTGCAGTTTTTAACTATAAAAAGCCTCATCAACAAGTCAACTGTATAAACAGATGTTTATAAATTGGTGAGTCAGTTATATCCCCATGAATTAGCCCCACAGAATTCAGAATTATTTTTGCTTAGTCAGGGAACATCTTCTATTCTGAAACACATCAGCAATGCTTAATTTTAGTAACTATGCACTAAGATATGCATGTCTGCGGATCTCAGGGTTGGTTTTGGGTTTTGTTTTGGCTGAGCTTTTAAAATCTTTTTTCACAGGGAGTGGGGAAGTGGGCAGGGGGTGGAGGGACAGGTGCAGAATTAGCTTCAAAGGATATGAGGGCCAAATCCAGAGCTGTGACAGAACTTACCTGTGGTTGTGACTAAGGATTTCAATTTCTCATGGCTTTCACTTATACCAGTCATCAAGACACCTACATGAGAAATTAGGGTGGTAAAGCTGAAGTCAGTATATTTGCTTAGAAGGATCCTAAAGCAAATTCAGATTAAAAAAAGGAAATTCAAAATTCTTAAATACTATTATTATATCTTAAATCTTTTGAGTACTCAGCAATAAAGTCTGTCTTTTGAAGAGCTATTCTATTTCTCTTACATTTTTGTGGGGTTAATAGCTGCAGATGACTTGTTTTATGGGGAAATACATTTCTGTCTTTGAACCTAGAAATCTTGCCAAAACATTTGGATTCACCTTATCCATTATTTCAACAAACAGAGAGCTAGGTATTTTATATGTTGCTGTTGAAGGGTCGTGTTTATATTAAACTGGAGATGTGTACTATTCTGTAATAGGTTTGAAAGAAA
Organism: Haemorhous mexicanus; assembly: GCF_027477595.1. Taxonomy (NCBI): domain Eukaryota; kingdom Metazoa; phylum Chordata; class Aves; order Passeriformes; family Fringillidae; genus Haemorhous; species Haemorhous mexicanus. The sequence goes on from NC_082381.1 coordinate 74,097,650, forward strand.
TTATGCAGCCATAGGGAATGCCTTTCTAACTTCATAAGCAACAGGGGACCACTCAGCACGCCACTTGTTACAAACTCTGAAACCTTCATAAAATACCTTTAAACATCTACTTGCAAACATATGTCAGCGCAATTTTACTTTAATTGATTTTACCTTGACCTCTTTTGTTGTTTCACAGTTTAATTTTAAAAATGTGAGGCAAAGCAACAACAGTAATATATTTTTGAATTCCAGAAGTTTAAAGGTTTCTACTACTACTGATAAAATTTCAGGAAATTGAAAGTTCAGTAGAAATCATGTGAGCATTACAATGTTTTTTTCTCTAGAGATCTTTCTGAGGATCTGAGAAGTCAGTAGAAGAAACATGAGCAATTGGAATCTAGCTTTTTTTAAAACAGGTCATGAGCTCAGTGACAGATGAGTAACTGAGTTCAAATAAAAATATTATACAACTAGATAATATTTCCTTTCTAGTCTACTGAGGACTTTTTAAATCCTTAATGAATTCATAACATCTGATGATGTCAAAAGAGAGGTGTTAGAGAAACAGAATGACTGTCTCCCCTGCACCTGTCTTTTGCACATAATACAGAGTTTAGACAACTTTTTAATGGCACATATGTACAGCCAAGCTTAGTGCATCTGTTCAGAGACAGTCCAGATCTTCTAGGCTGTGGGAATGCCCTTGCAGTACCACTCTTACATAATGATATGTAGCTTTCTTTTTGCTGCCCATGAAACTATATATATGTCTGTTCAATGCTTATTCTGAGAAATTACATCCTGTTTGTCTGCATAAAATATACTCACTGAATAAATTTTTTAATCTAAAACCACGGTCTTTTGATAAACATATGAAACATTCATCAACACCATCAACAACATCTATATATCCATACTATATGCTGTACTTTTGAGAGTAATTTCTACTACTGATATTCAAAGAAATTACTCTATAATTTGCTTTTCAATACAGAGACCATGTATTTACTTGGTCTTCCGAACTATTCAGACTCTCAAGGCTTCACTAATAAGCAATAATAAGCAATTTTTGAAGACTGACAATACTATAAAACAAATGAAGGAGTAATCACCAAGGAACTATTTGATGCTTCCTTACATTTCTGTTAGTTCAACTTTTGCAAGAACAAGAGAATTGATAATAATATCTTCTGAAAAGCACTTTGATAAATCTGTGTGCATCCTTGAGCAACAATTTTTTATTTTTTAACGAGATTTCTGGCAGTTGTTTAGAAACAATCTGAGAATAATTTTATTTCCCTCTGTAATCCTGAAATAAAGATCATTCTTTTAAAAATTTGCTGCTTGGTAATTTATTTGCCTGGGGAAGCATGAAGCAGATTTTCTTTTGTTGTGTAACTGGGATGCAACGTCTAACTTTTGGCAAGAGATGGGTAAGAAGTGTGTGTAAAGCACTTTATGATTCTCCCAAACTTTTCCTCTTTTATGTGTTTATTCTTATACACCTGTATCTGACTGAGGTCTCATATTTTGCACTGAGTTAATAATTCTCTGGTGCATGAACCATCTTTTTTGTTATAAACTTGTATAACTGGCTCTAAGTGCACCACTTGGGTACCTGTGCATTACTGAGGTAGAAAATTCAGGTCCACTCAGCCTTAAAATGGAAGGCTTATTTAACCAGCTTGGTTGCAGCATGAGAAGTTATGTAACCACTGACACACAAACAAATTGTGTGACTGATATTCATTTTGGTACATCTTCAATTTCCCAACCAGAATGACCTGTTACCTATTTACATCTGCAGACAACCTGCAACAAGATTCCTGAGCATTTTTATATCTTTGTCTCGAAAAAAAAAAAATCTCAGTTCTAGCTCTGTGTTCACAATGTCACAGTGTGAATTTATAAAGTATAAACATATAATATGCAGTTAAAATAGCTTCTTTATAACTGCTTAAAGTTTTCAAGTAGGAACAGAGTTAGCCTCCTCAACAAAGGAGCGATATTAATTAAAGCTGTTTACCATAGATTGGAAGAACTGCACTGAGTTTCATTTCCAACTAAGGTTAGCAGAGAAAAAATACAGTTGCTTTCTGGGTTTCCAACAAAGACTGAGCTTTGTACTTGTGATCAAAATAGCCTAGCAGCCACCAAAGAGCTATTCAGAAAGGGCTTATAGCCCTTCACCACACTACCCAGTTTCTAACTACTGCCTTTTGGCATCCCTCTCTTCAAAAAGTGTTCTGCAGCATTGTGACAGAGTTTATAATGATTTATATTATTTATGGTAGTTTTCTGGCGTATTTAATTTTCTAACTCAGGATTTAAGTAGAAAACGGCTGCACTGAGTCTGCCAACAGTTACAATTAACCATGTATATAGGTTCTGATAGTTTCTATGTCATACTGCATTAGATACACCAGTTAAAGTAATAGCACTGGGAAGTTTACTTATTTTGTGCTATTTCATAAGAACTGATGATCAACTCAGTGTTTTCCTTGAGAACCTTGGGGGCTCCAAGGGTCTTATTTTGTGCTGAATCTTCTCCATCACTTGGGTCTGTACAAAATACAAGGTTGTTATCACATTCCCTCTAAGTTTCACTGGAAGTAGAAATCATTCCTATTCATTGTTACAATAGTTTGGTGGATAAAGCATTGACTAGGGAGACCTGTATTCATTTTTTTTCTCTGTCTCAGGAAATTCAAGTTTATACCTTCAATCTCCAGAAAAAATCACCACTATAACTGCAGGTTATAGTGATAAAGAATAAAGGAATTTTCTGCCTCTTCCATTGAAAACGTTCTTTAATTTTAGACAAAGAAAAAAACCAAATACATGAGCAAAACATTTATCTGAGCTGTGAAAACCTGTATGTGAACACAATTCTCCTATAATAGCTAAGAAAAACTTGGCCTTAGCCTATACTCCACTAGGCATTTATGTATTTTCCATCAAAGAACCACTGAATGAAATACAAAAGTTGTCCTTAGAATTGATTTTGGCTTCCTTTCTTCTAAGGAGAATGAAATAACCTCTAGACCAGGAGAAATGAAGCATCCCCTTTTAAAGCATTCTAGCTTGCTTTCGACTCTCTTACCCAGGTTTTATTGTTATTGCTCCATGCTTTGTTATTTTGCCATTAATCTGCAAGCTGTAATTAACACTGCAATTATGGTTTTTTTCCGTTTGCTTGAAAAAATTGAGAGAAGCCTCAGAACTAGAGGCAGAAAACATACTGTGAGGTGAAAGAACCACACAGTTGGATAAAGATACCAAGACAAGTATTTTTTGAGCAGCAAGATGTAGCACAGGAGTTGCCCCTGTGCTTGTCATCATATTATTGTAATGCATAAACCTCCACTTCGTTTCATCAATAATCATACACACATATCCTCCAGCAGTAGTGCATGTTTGCAATTAGACAAACAGATTCATGCTCTCTGACCCAATTCATTGTTCTACTCACTGGTTCCCAAGCCTAAATAAACAGATTAATGTTCCCTTCCAAGTTAATACTCTGTCCAGGCAAAGAAAGAAGAGGTCTTCCCCACGGTCACTGACGTTTGCATATGCTGAGTATTGTTAAGGGCTGGATTTTTGTTTCTATGACCACTTGCTCATGCTGCTGCTGAGTTGCTCTGGCCTTGCCAGATGAGTCCAGCTGCTCTGAGCTCCAAACTCTCCAATGCTGTTTTCAGCTTCTCAGTGTCTGGCTCTGGTCTCTGTCATGAAAAAGTTCAACATAGGTATGTATATATGCACACACATATGGATACACATGTATTACACTTTATATTTGTTTATAAATACATATTTCATTTCCTTTCTTTTTCTACTGAAACCAACAAAAAGGTGCTGCTTTCAGCAAAAGGACCTCTTTCTTGCTGTTTTTCTTCATTTATCCACTGCAAGATGCCACTCATTCTTCTGAAATTTTACATTAGCACTTAGGAAGAGGCTTATTACTGGGAAAATGGACTACCTATAGGAACATTTCTTATCTTATCCAATTTTTTCCATAATACAGTTTTAAGAGATCTGGAGTAACAAGATATGAGCGTCTTATAGCTATGCCTTTATTAATTTTTAAAAGTCTATTGGATTGTTGTGTTGTATTATGTTTAGATCTATCCACAGCTGTACTATTGACTTTGACAGTAATGTGATCAGGACATTTCCATGTCTAGCCTCAAAGTGCAGACTATCATTACAGTCTGGATATGCTTGCATCGGCACTTTTTTCAATTAAATGCTATGATTTTTGTCAGTCCTTCCTTCTTTCTAGGAAGCTTGTATTTAGCCTTCAACTTACATACCAAAGTCCCCTCCATTCAGGCAATGAACAGGGGTTTTTTACCTCTTTTATAAAAATTCATTATTTTTAAAAATCATGATACATTATTAGTTCAATAATGAGAAAAAAAGGCTGATTAAATGCTGCATTTAAGTTTGATGTCTTCCCTATAGCTTCCAGAACTTCTGATTTTAATGGAACTTCTTACATTAAACCCGGAAAAGAGTGTTCTCTTAACATATGAACACATGAAGCCATTAAAATATAAGCTTTTTGTGGTACAGATTCAGACACACTTTATGGGAGAGTTAGCATAACTAAAAACACCCCATAGTAACCTGGGGGGAAATGACACCTTCTAAGAAAATGGCTAACTTTCTCTTGTACCTTTGGATTCAAACTGGATATTTAAATTCAAACCTTGGTCTTGCATGTCCAAGCACAAAGCCTGAGTCATTCCATGGCTGTCTTTTCAATCTTGGCTTCTCCAAGCTGCTGTGGTGAATACTGCTCACCTCCTGAGGCATCCAGAAGCCTTTGCTATCCTCTGCTTCATGTGCTTCATTTGAAGCTAGAGGGTCAGTGGCTTCATTGACTGCCTGAGTCATAATACAAACTAGGTCGTCTGTACCCAAGCTGAACATCCTAATCCTTGGACCAATGAATCACCACCTCTAATTTTCTGGCCCAATGTCTCTGTTCAATTATTTAAAGAATCCATGACTTTTTCTACCGCAGGTAAGCACAGCTGGTGATCAGAACATCTAGCTGTAAAGAGTGAAACTTGGATTGAAGACCTTTTGCTCTGTTCAGGTCTGTTCTTATTTAACTGCTTTTTGGACACTGTGGGATAACCTCTCTACCATTTTGTTACCACAGATACTTCTGTCTTCCTTACCTTCCAGCCTCAAGTTTATGAGTATGTAAAATCTAACTAACTCTAAGGAATATTTTCAGAGGTGGGAAAACAATTTCTGCCACTTCTAATCACCAGGGTTTGAGGATTAACATCTTGGGTTCCTGTTATGGGTGTTCATTAATGTATTTGCATTACATTTTCCTTTAGGCATCATAATAGAATCAAAATAGGTAAAATGGAAGAACTGCTTAACTGTTCAAGAAGTATTTTGCCATAAAGTATTGTTTGAGTTCCTACTCCATATGATGCCTAAATTATATGGGTATGAGAAAAATAATTAATTTTAAGTGTTTTAAAACCACTTTCCTTGTCTGGAAGTATATGATGTGGTACATTGCAAAAAATTTCTCTGCTAATGTTGCTATCCTCAAGGATTTAAAACTCAGTAAGGCTCTCAAAATTATGAGATGTTAAAAAACATTACCTTTTTATTAGTTTAGTTCATTTTTTGAACTTTTAAAATTAGTAAAGTGCACTCAGGTTGCATTTTTAAACTTTTCTATAACCTCCCTACAAGAGTAAGAATTCATGCTCATTAAAAGCCATAAACATTAAGAGACTAATGTATTAAAGTATGCACAGAAAAGAGAACAGAAATCTCAAATCTAAAATTTGCAAGGTTTACAATAAATTAATTTCTGCAGGTTAACCCTCTCTTACCAAGGATCAGTATATTTCTGCTGGAAAGTAGTTTTGTTGGAGACTTGAAGCTGTTGTTTTGGATCTTGAATTGACATTATATTTGACATTATACTGCCCTCCATTCATAGTGTTTTGCAAGTAATGTTCATGCAGTACTATGGTATGCTTAGGTGCATGCCCACTTATTCCCTGAATATATCCACACTAACATTTTGGGAGCATATTTTTTTCTCATTTGCTTTAATTCCTGGAACACTCAGAGGCTAGACAGGCTCTCAGCATAGAATGACAGCCTAACACTACTTCCAAAAGAGCCAAAATCTCTACCTGAATTTTTTTTCTCATGTCCATTAACGTGTCTGAAAATCTGCTGGGCTGGGCGTGAACAGGCATGCTATTTGTTACAAAAAATGGCCACTTACATTTAAATATGAGAATATGATTCAGAAAATCTTGTAATATCTACTTGTGTCAAGCATTGCAGTTAGAACTTTCACATATAGCCCAACCACACACAAGCCTTATTTTTTTTGGTAATCAATGCAATAGTTTTTCTCCCATTTTTTTCTCACCTGTCATTGCTTTACTTGGGATTTAATTTTTTAGATTTTGCTGCTCAACTGCAATAAGATCAAAGCAGCAGTTTTTACCCGAGTGTTAAGTTAATACCTCGGTACATGGTGAAGGAGTCACTGTACATCCCTGTCAGTCTTTGAGTGCCGGATGTTGAGGAAGAATTAGATTCAGAAACATATATTAAAGTAACATTAGGTCTGTATGACAGAAGTAATGCACGGGAAGATGCCAATTTAGTTTCTACTAGCATCATTTAACTAACCGAACTACACTTTCTGTAGACCATTTCTACACATAGGAGAGGGTTATTTGACTATTAACATTGAGTATTTCAAAACTCTCCTTTCTCCTGAGCTACAAAATTAGGGCTCTGGCTTTTAAAAACAATGCACGTCCATACCAACACATGAGCAACCAGGAGAGCTACTCAGTATTTTTGAATGTCAGACCACTGAGGAGATTTACTTTTGAACTCCAGGTCTGCAAATCTTGATCCAAATTTCCTTGCTTTCACTGAATCCATTAGGAGCATTGCAGATTTTTTCAAGCCTTCATCAACATTTACAAAAGAGCAATACACATTTTATTTTATTAATATTCAATTTCTCTGTTGGTTGACACTTCAAAAGTGGTCTGGTTGGGAAAAAAGCCCAAAGAATATTCTGATTTTATTTTTTTTTTTCCCTTCCTCTAATTGCATACTATCTTAAGAATTTGCCAGACAGCTTCCTGCCAGCTCTTCTATACTGGGCATGTAATGCCCTTGTTCTGTCAGAATGATAAAAAATCAGTTGTGGGATTTAGGATCTGCTAAGTAATTAACATCATTTCAACATTAAGTGTGTAGAAAATATTATGTTCTTAATCTGACTGATCTGGAAGGTCAAGCTGTGCCCACCTGCTACCTACTTGTAAGGACTCAGCACCAGGAGCAGGTTTTGCCAGAAGAAATAAATCTAGCAAGAATGGTTTGAAGCTTCTCTCTAATCCTATCTCTCTAGCTGTCTACCTACATATCTCAGGTACCCAATGCTTTAATGTCATGGTACAGCGAATTGCAGAGCCACCCAATATTTTGAGTCTTGATATGTGTTCTTTAAAACCGGATTAATTCCTCCTTCTCTGGTTTCATTCCTTTCAGGAAAATAAGATAATGTGTATAATAGAATAATGAGCAGTATGAAATTTTACAATGAGAAAAGAATTCCTTCAGACAGAATGAATTGGGGTTTTTCTATTTCTGTATTTCCTATTCGCTTTCATCTGGGAAGGAAGTTATGAAAAAAATCTGCCTGGTTATATTATTTCCTTGTGGGAGATCAAAAGTCATATAAGAGAGAAAAAAAAAGACATGAACAAAAGTGCTGTTTGCACCACATTTTGCAGAATAAATATTTCCTTAAGCAAGGAGAAATCCCCTGTAAAAATGTTTTCAAATACAACTTTCACTTAGAATGAGTTGCCTTCATGAAGGTGAAGCCAATAAGTGTTTGCATCTGAGTTGGGTTTTGGGGAATTAAATGAGATTATATATGTATTTTATCTAACAAAAAGAGTATCTGAGTGAACAAAGAAGGGGAGGTTTTCTATGCACTGGTATCAGAAACAAAACTGATTTTTGAAAGTACAAATCTCTGCAATTTTATGCAAAATAGCTGTTCGCTTCAGCTTAAGAAAAACAGTTTGCCTTTAAAAAAGCAGTTATTAACTCTTTTATAGACCCTTGGATAAGCAAAACACGTCCATTTCTGATAACACAAGACAGAACTGCCCTGAAGTACTACAGATGTGGATGTCATATGCTGGGTGAACATAGCCTTGTGCTTCTGTCCAGTTGAGAATAGTTGTACTAAATAAAGTGAGGTCACCCTGCAGAAGACACAGTATTAAGCATCCCAGGGTGTTAGAAAGCAATGAAATATACAATTACCCTCAACAGCAGTACTACAAGCTGTGTGATTCCTATGCATTTACTGATTATCTTTATTTGTATTATTCTTTTTTCAGTAGTGGATATAAATTACATACCATTATGGTCCAACTGCAAATAATGAAATGACAATACCATCCATGCCACAGCACTGTCTGTCATTCATGTATCTCTTTAGAGGTGTTAAGAGAAAAGACAGGGTATTGCAGCTGAGTGCACTTTATGATGGAATGCTCTAATAGAGATTTAATATATTTATCTACCTTCTGAAGCCAGCAGCTATAGTAACTGCAAATGGCTGGCTGGCCACAGTTATTATCTGAGCAATCTAAGTAGTTATGTTTTGAGCTACAGGGTGTTGAAGATAATAGTTCACTCTAGACTAATGCCTACATAATGGCAGATTGCCTTCTCCTTTTTACTTGCTGGTCAAGCCCAGCTGATGATGATTGACTTAATGAGAGTTATAACCTGGCCCATAACCTAAGGAATAAGAGGACTGTTTACACAGAAGAACAATATTATGCTCCTTGGAGAATTTGATGGATTTTGCTAGTTTTGGAGCTCTTTAGCTACTTGGATTTCCGTGTTACCTGTAGCAAATTGTCAGGCAGTAATGGTGTCTTCACAGGTTTGCTGAAATCACTTAAATCTTTCACCTAACAACAAATGAGTTCTGGCCCAAGATGTGCCATTGGACATTCATATTGTTATAACTGTCCCTCTCTTCTTCTTCTATCTCTGTTTGTTTTATTCCCATTACAGTGTTTCATTTACATCCAGATCCTAATAAATGTCTTCACCAGATGATGCTCAATTTCCATTTTTGCAGACAGTGTTTGTATGTGCACGTGCAAGGTGTTTTTAAAAAGTACTTCCTGTCCTTAGACTTATTTCATATTTCACTGGAAATCAACAGTGCCTATTTCACTGCCTAAAACATGTTTTTGGAAACACAGGAATGTTCCTTGGTTAGGGTAAAAGAAAGTGGCCATTACTCCTTTAAGGGATCCCTCCCCCTTCTTTGTTTGGCCGAAGAGGTCAGGGGGAAGAGGCATCACCTGAACTCAAGGGGCTCAGTTTAGGCTTTCTGGGAGATTTTATGTAAGCATGACTAAAATGTTTAGCAATACTACTCGGATTTGCATGGAGCAAAAAAGTCAATACTCTGTCTGCACTACGGAGAGATCAAAGATTTTATAAGGAGGGGGACAACAGGAGGATAATATTTGGGTCAAAAAATATTTGAAAATAAAGAAAAAAAAAGTAAAGTATCAAGGGTTTTCCCCTTAATCTCTTTGCTGGAATGGACTGACTAGAGACGCATAAAATTGGGTCCACAACTGAAATGTAGCTGCCATACCATACTGAGCAAATACTATCTAGATGAAATTCTAAAATCTTAAAGCATAACATATAACCTGAACAAAAGAACTCCTGTCATGTTATAAAGATAGACTTTAAATGCAGAAGCTGTGTGAGTATCCTTCAAAGTATCCTTATTTCTGCCAGAATGGTAGCATTCACTCTCTGTATATGGTTCAAACAAGCCAGGATTCATTTTAACAAAATTAACTTAACCCCAGGACTTTTTTCTTCAGAAAAATGAAGCATTATTAATTATTATCTTTTGGTTGGTTTTTGGTTTTGGGGTTTTTTTTTTTGATTGGGGGGTGTTTTATTATTTTGGGGTTTTTTTTTGTGTTGGGTTTTTTTTTTATTGTTGGGGCTGAGTACTTTTTACCTATGTAGCAAAGAACATTCCTAATTTTCCACTATTTTGAAAAATGTTAATGTGATTTCTGTGCTTTTAACTTATCTTTCTGACATGCACAGATGATGTCAAACAAATTTTGTCCAGAGTACTGTAGTCTTTTCTCTCCATGCTTCCTTTGGAAATCATGTTCAGAACAGGAATATTTTTGGACCAGTCATGCTTCAGTCTTGTGATATTTCAGGTGGCTCTTCTTGTCCTTTGTTCTTTTATGCTCTCATGAGTGTTCCAGAGATATGGGAAGAAAAGCAATTTGTGAATGTGTTTGGAACAGCCAACAACTCTATCAACACACCTGAAAGCTGTGAATAATAATAATGACTAACAATAATTAATAATAACAATGATATAAATCCTGATGTGAATGGTACTTATCTTAAATATTACCATGAGCTGAATGACTACATTTACCTGTATGAGGGCTTTAATAGGGCTATTCTTTCACTTAGTAGTTGAATACTACTCCCCTTAAATCCTCTTCCACAAGCCAGTTTTCTCTGCATGAGGGAGGGCTAAGGCTGTGCTATCACTCCTCATTGCAAAGGGATCATTTGGTCAATATCAGGTCTATCTGTTCAGAAGGTGCTTTTCCATCCCACTCACTCACCAGTGAGAGAAGGAGGAAAAGATAATCCACATGGTATTACTTACTGCTCTCAGTCCAGAAAGAGACAGAAGTTCTGGCAGTGATGCCTTGAGAGCCCTTATCACAGATTAAAAACTACGTTGTCAAAAGGCAAAAAAAAGTGTTTCTTTGACTTGCCAGTTGAGGATAAAAATACCAAAACGTTTCTGCTTTAGTGCTTTCAGATTCAATAATCATTCATCAGTTTGTTTTCTTTCTGTGCTAGGGAGGACAGGTAGTCAGAGCAGAGAATACAGATTGTTTCAGTCGGCTCCTGTTCAGCTGATAATCATATACACAGCTGTACGTAGCCAGTGCCTGCCAGCAGAGGCCTGACCCAAACAATTAACCTTATATTAACACCCCTAATGGTGATCATCTGTTGCCATATGCCTGAAGCCTGAGCTCTAACTCAGCAATGAAACCATCTACTCCTCAAGTCACAACTGATCCTTGATCACAAGATACTGATCTTCAGTTGATTTTTAAAATGTTAATTGGTAATCTGTTCCTTCTAAAGAGGAATAAGTGCCCTTGAGAAACACAGTAATTGTTTCAGGAAAATCTGTGGGACCTGCTTTTTGTGGAGACAAATGGTTATACAGTTTATTCTGAATAACTGCTTAGATTTTGTATTTCTCCTTGTCTAACACTGTACTCTACACTAAAACCAAGGAGAAGCTAGAAAAACTCCTTCTCTAGCTTATTTGCCTTTGTACTGAATCTGTTCACTGCCTCTGTATTGAGCACTATTGTTTTTCTAGTGGTAGTTGTTGAATCCTAAAGCAATTTGAAACAGTCAGTGTGTGAAGCAATTTTTCTTGTATTCAGGTCCTGATATTTAAACGTATGTGTGCTATGACCAGTATTTGCTGCACCACTGCTGGTGTTAATCCTTGTTTATACTGTGAGTAAGCTGGCTGACAGGTGTTACATTTTTATTTCAAATCTGTTGCTTTCCTGAATTTATTTTTTGTATCACTGTCATCCTAAGAAAGCTTTTTTTTTTTCTTCCCAGTAGACGCTCAGGCCTGAATATGTACTAGAACAGCCACAGTGGAAATCTACAAAATATTAGCCTTTCCCTATCATTCATACAATCAAGAATAAAGTACATTTGAAGCAAACAGTGCATTAATAAGAAATAAAACACCAGTGGTATTTCAAATGGTGTTACTTGTTTCATGATCAAAACCAAAAGAGCCTTTCTTTTTTCCCATCCTCAGTATTATATTTTATGTATGATGTCTCCATGTACTTCTTTTTCCTCAGTCTATACATATGCAGTAGATTATTGATTGTTTGGGCAAGATACACCTAATGCTTTCTACTTTGCCCATTATCGTAAAATCTAGAGGGACTAAGAGGCTAAAATGCATTTGGATATGTACTTGGATAAGTGCAGAGAAGTTTTATTAATAAAGCTCACTTTAAGGTTAGCTGATCAATAACAGTTGATATAACTTACTTGCTATAACGAAAACTGGGCTCTATAAAAAGTGCTGCATGCTACATTTTGAAATAATATAAAATATGCTTCTTTACAACCCCCTTCATTTTTTAATATTCTCCACCCCAAAGTAGCAAAGACTATGTGGTACAGACTACAAATAAGGAAGTTTGACAAATTATGCAGTAGAAAGAAAACATACCTTCTTCAGTAGTGCATATAAAAGTTTTACAGTATATATTACAATATTTTAAAATCCATTATTGCTGAAATAAATGGACCATATAAAGTTATTTTATTTCTTAGTCCAGCTGACTTATTTCTGCATGCAGTGTTTATTACCATGAATCACCAAAGCAACAGGAAGAATGATGTAGATGAGACTTCCAGGACTATACCACTAAATTTTCTCTTTTGCACACATTTTACGTTTTCTGTTGAGCTCTGATCTCTGGAGGTATTATGATCTCTCTGTTCTCTTCAGTTTCTTTGAGAAAATGGCATTCAGCACCTTGCAGTTCCCATAAAATGTATCAGGATACCCACTAAATTCAGCGACAAATTTCCAATTCCCTATGAGAAAGATAACATCTCCATTGATAAAAGCCTTTGCTGCAGAAATAAAGCACTTATGGGACTTATGCACACTGAATCAACATCACATGGGAACATGAGTCTATTTTTAAGGTCCATCCCAGGAAACACTGTAGAGAAGCAGGATTGTTCCAATACAAAACATGGAAATAATGGTGAAATTTTACAGAACAACTGAAATTAGACTTTCAGAACAGAGTCAGCCTTATTTTGCATGGAATTAATTTCTATTTCTGTGAAATTATTGGTTTCTAATTAAAATTCCAAACATTAAAAATTGGAACTGCAATGGAGTGGGTCAGATGATCTGAAGAAAACAAGAATTTTTTCATATTATTTCCCAGAGTTCTTATCCCTGAAATATCTACAGGAACTCCTTGGTGCCTTATCAGGTGAAATAAACTTTTTATTCCTCAAATAAAAGGTTAACTCTCTTTTTAAATTCAAATTGTGATGGTGAAAGGTAATCTTGGGCTGTCTATTAGAATTGTTTTTTTTTCATCTGACAGAATATTACAGCTGGATATACAAATGGGAGGTTTCTTTCACAAGAAGGAAAATTCTACTAAATATCTCTAGGTTGTTTTTGTTAAGGTCTCCATGATGATGACAGAGGTGTGGTAACTAGATAGCTAAGAGAGGAAAGGGAAAAAGCCTACTTTCATATTTAGGCAAGTAAGTGTAATGAAAATCTGGACGTGAACATGTCTGATAAGTTGTTGAAATCCAATACTTCTGTTTTTGGCAAAACACAACAAAAGTGAGAATTTCTAGTTATTTTGGAACAACCCAGAACAGTACATCTGAAAATTTTGCAAAGACTTTTGTAAAGAAAATTGATTGCATACGGAATTTGCTTGCATTTTAACTGTAACTGTATACAATATACAATTAAGGAATTGACAAACCTCTATATTGAAAAAGCAAATTACATTGAAAAGCCGGTCTTTAAAGGAAAAAGGGTTAACTTTAGTTAACTACTGATTGTAAAGGAGTTAGTTGTGTGAAGAGGAGTAAAACAGTTTTTTATTCTTTGTATGATTCTACCCCAAAATTCACAGAGTACATTAACATTTTCTGTGTTTTACACCCCTCTCAAACCATAAATTATCTAAAATCCATAACTATCCAGTCACATAAACATATAGTTATCTTAAAATATTTTTTGCTTTCAGGTGCATCAGTAGATTGGCAAAGAATTTTAGTTAAATCTAGTTCTCCCACATAAATCTTGAGTAATTTAAATATCTAAAACAGTGAGACTGATGAGTTCCACAGGTGAAAAGACAGCAACAACAGCAGGAGAAGAGCTAGGCTGATGTCTCTTTTTCCCTCACCATTTTCCCACTACTGAACAAGCCAGTGGGATAAATACTTGCCCCTTTCTGCTTCACTTACGGCCGGAATCTGTACTAATGTGCATCCTTTGGCCCTTTGGGGCAAGTGTGTGGTCCCTCTGCTAGATAATGAAGCTCACTCTCACCGAGGTGATCCCATGGTCACGATATGAATCTTCTGATGGGGGGAGGCAAAACCTTGAGCAAGGCCTCCTATTCAGAGTGAAATTCACCCCTGAGCTTTCAGGCTGACTTCCAGTTACATATTTTTGTTTATTTCTTGTATAGAAGACAGAATGCATCCTAGAAAATGTGTAGAAAGTGCTTCATCAGAGCAAGTGAACTCTATAATATGTTGAAAGCAAGCCCTTAAGCTTCACCAGAAGTACTACCAAAAGGGATGGAATGAGAAATCAAAGAGGAAGCCAGTTGGGATGCCTGAGAATTTTTTTGTGTACAGCTGTTTTTCCTTTTGACACTTGCTTTATTTCTGGGAAGCATCTTTTACTCACTTGTTTCCTCTGATTCAACGCTGACTTGAGCAAAACCAAGCCTTTCCTTATACTCACTGAGAGGTGCTTTAACAAGTATTTCCAGCCAGTAGTCTGGACTTGGCTCTGTGTTTCAGGCAGACAGACCTCCTACACACAATCCAATCAGTGGATCTGCACACCAAGTTGGGCAAGCTTTCTGTTGCTTGATCTGAAGGTGTTGCATGAATGGCAGTACCTGCATCAAGATGGGTGTGTTACAGAATGAGTGACCACCTGTTTCCTTTCTCTGTCAGTTTGCCCTGGAAGGCATCTTACTTTAGCATGTCGCTTTTGCATTTAAGGGGCTGCATTGCAGAGACCAAGTGAGGTGTATTCTACACCTGTGAGGGTGCTTCTGAAGCTAATGAAGTGACTGACACTCTCGTCCCAGGGACTGGCATCTTATACATTCTCACATAAATGCTGTGGTTCAAAAATCCATTTTAGTATCTATGCTGTATCCAAGCTCACATTTTCATTTGACCTTAGCTTTCCATGCATAAATTTACCTGGGTACAAAGTGCAGCTGAGCCATTCTGGCACTGTTCTAGAGGTATTGCCCGTTAATCCAGATGCAACCAGTCCTCTGTTTTCCAGGGTTTGGGATATAAGCACTAGCCAGATCACTCTCTTCTACATTACTGGTGACAAAAATGCTCATACCAGATAAATGCAGGCCTGATGTATCAACTCAGAAGGAACACAGCATTTCATCCTTTGGACCACCTACACAAACTGCACTGACTGTGAGTGAAATAATGTAACCGCTCTCTTGCCCCTCTTTTAATCCATAGTCTTAAACATAGGAACACAAATCCAAAGCATGTTTATACATCATCAAACTTACAGATCTGAGAACTTCAAAAATTAAGAACTTTACCAGCTAAAATTTCAACAACAGTATAAGTTTGGCCACAAGATCATGCTAGCTTTTCTATTTGTGCATGTATGCACACAAAAGAATTCTTTATTGACCTGTGGAAAACATACATGGCATATTTAAAATACTTTATATGTGTGTGTGTGTATCTGTACATGTACAACATCACAAAGTTAGAAAATTGGGTAAATTTATAGAATTTTTCTTTTGTTTTACATGCAATGAATAACTAAGGCACTACTTATTATTAATTATCAGTAATTTGATCAGTTGGTTGTGCACACTACAGTGGGAAAACTCTTGTTCCGTGGAACACGCAACAAACACAGGCCAATTCTTTGCTCATTCTGTTACTCCCACTTGCATGACTATTTCTTGGCCTTGATCACATGCTTGGATTTGTTTTTTTTTCCTCAGTGGAGACCTAGCATGTTTATGGCATATTTTAGGAGCAAAGTTATGGGGAAAAAAATGCTGGAGTTGATTTTGCTGAGTATTGTAAAATTTTTACTGACTGAATATATACTGTTTTGAAGGAAGAAAATCATAACAATTTCCTATGTTTCCATTAAGTTGCATTAATGGAGTATTTGCAATGGATAGTACTTTTCTTAGGCTTGTTTCTATTAGCAGTCCTCTTACACAGGGCATGAAATTCTGCTTCTTTCAAAGTCATCACTGCAACCACAACCAACATCCTTCATTCCAGGACTGAGCCCATGAGGGTTAGGGAAGCCATTTCCATGACTCAGAATCTCCCCACTGAAGTAGACTTTTTTGTAAATGCCCTCTTCAAATAATGGTCATTCTTCATCATAACTGCACTGAAATTTAAGTTCACTGGAGTCTGAATTAACCCTGAGGTTGACTTTCTACAAATTCTTGTAAATCAATCTGTTTCATGCAGAACAAAAACCATAATTTTCACTCCATGGACATTTAATTTTTACTCAAAACTTCTTTTTCAAGTTATAATCAAATAGATGTTATTTTTCCTCATTGAGTACAGAGATAACATCTAAAAATTTCTCAAATCCCCATATATCATGCTACTTTGGTAATTATATTAGCAAATACAGAAAGTTAAGGAAAGCTATGGCTCAGAGTGAAAATAAAAATCCAAAGTTATTTAATTTAGAAGGCTTTAAATTGTTAGAGGCACCTCGTGTGGGCCTTTATTTAAAATTTGAGCCTTTCCATTGAGTTCTGTAAGATTCAGTTCAAGTCCATATGGAAAAAATGTCCCTCTAAATAAAGCTATTCCAATTCTGTCATGACATTGTAGTAGTTATGGTAATTTTTTCAGACATTGTTTGGTAAATCTCGCTATAATATTTCTGTCTAAGTTAGTTCCCATTTTAGTCTAATATTTAGAGAATCTTCTCTTTTTCTATTTGCAGTGTATCACATAAACATATATTATGTTAGGATACGGGCTTAAAGGGTCAGCAGTGTTTTAAAAACAGTTGTCAGTCTCAAGTAAAACACCTGGTCCAAAGTCCTGTTTCCCTCCCTTTCTCCCTTCCCCCTCCTTTTTCTGCAAAAATATTTCCAACATCAGTACCACATGCAGACTGTGGTTTTTCTTCTTCTCCCTTTAAAATGTTGTTATTCAAGAATATATTAATTTAAATCTGGGATTTAGAAATAAAGACTGAATTATCTTTCCAAGTCACAATTCCATTTTTAACTAGCCTTACATCTAGGAGAAATAAACACACAGAAAATAAAGCAGAGGTAGCTTTAAAGATTGTAAAAGTATTTACACTGTGTTAATAAAACTTCAAGGATGGTTTAGAGAGCAAAAATACCATAATGATTAGAGCTTTATAACTCTAGAACTGTAACTGGAGCTGCAGTGAACAGTGCAGGAGAGCTCTGCAGCTTTAGTAAGCTTTAAAAGTCACAAGCAAAAAAGCACTTTCTCGTGAACCGTTACTTTAAAACCACATACTGTTTACCTACCAAGCTATCAGAAAATTTTGCAAGTCAGTCTGGATCTCAGAGCGAGCAGAGCTTCTAAAACAATGTAATTACTGCAGAAGACCTAATGAGAGAGCTCTTTCAAAGCTCATTCAGACATTTGCTGTGTGAACTGAAAAAAGAAAGACTATGAGAAACTTTAACTGATGAGAGAAAAAGTGTTTTTATTTTCTTCCCTGTTGGATGGGAAAAAAAATCAGGAAAGAAAACAAGGAAGAGATTACAAGTTCCTAACATACTTTAAAATTTCAGGTACTAGGTCATCTGCTCATAACCTGTATTTGCTGAGTAAGCAGAGGCAATTCTAAACTGAAGCTCCTGAAAACCTGCCTTCCCATCAAGAATATAAGCCAATTAGGTCATAAAACATAAAGAGATTGTAAAAATAACAGTTCCTGAGTTAAATAGTAAATACTCAGAAGATATTTGGATTACTTCAGATGGAGTTTAATGTGACAGAAAAGACTTTATTGACAACAGAGTGACTATCTGTCCTTTTACCTGCCATGCAAATCATGCTCTGAACCAAGTTGCAAAGCAGTAATCTCAGACATGACATCAGAATATAGACATAGTTTGATGACATGACAGGTAAAATTTCTTCATTACCATGAATGTTCATCAAGAGAGGAAATATAAGGGAATTTCTTTTATAAGATTTTGTTGTAATGTTACTCAGAATGTGAACTCTCCAAGAGCAGTCAAAGAAGTCAATACATGGCATGAAATCCTTTTACCAAATTCTTGTGGTAGTGTTACAAAGGCAGTCAGAAGGGTTTTGTAGCAGGAGTGCACTCTGAAACCTATCATTTTAATTTTTCTAAGTCCCTGAAAATCATTAAAGTGGAAGAAAATTAATATATACATGCTTCAGTTCAAGAACAAAACATGTAGGAAAAGGATCTGTGGAAGTGAATGTAAATCACATATTAGCTAGCAATCTCCTATGAAAACAAAAAACAAAACAGATGAAAAAAATCATTATATTCAAAAAGAAACTTTTACTGCTGCTAATCAGCTGGTTAAATATATATTTTACTGGTGGGGGATAAAAAAGTAAAAGGAAAAATAGAAAACAGTTGTAAAGTCTGTGTGAATTACACTCACAGAAACACACACACACAGAGTAGATGTTTACTGCACTTGTGGGAAACAGTTGTGCCAGGTTTTGGATATTCTTGGCAAATCGTCATTCTGGTAGGTTTTTCAATCACTTGCTGCATTGGAAATATCTTAGCAAAAAAGAAATAAGACAAAGGAGATACAAGGTAGGTATCCCTTGAAGGTAAAGTTGTTCTGCCAGAATGCTTCTGGTCAACAACAAATATGTAATTAACAATTTCATTTCTCTAGTGATAGAAGCTGTATGCCTCCTATAAGTAGCTGTGGCCATAGTGTTCTTATATTAAAAATATGCTCACACAGATGAAGCTTTTTAAAAAGTATTTAATGTTTTGCTAGTTTTATTAAAGGGCACATATTCAAAAAGTTCATACCGGCTGTTATAATTACTTACAATCCATTTTATTGGTAAAATTGTACTTAACTTGTGTTGAAATAGAAACCTCTCTGTTATACAGAAAAAATTTACTTATATGATATTTGATAGATTGTCAATGTTACAACATTGACTGACAAGTCAATGTTACTGTCATTCAATCAGTGATCAATCAGAACTGTGCTGCATTAAAACTAATAAGGTTGTAAAGAATAACTTTAAAAATACACATGCAATGAAATTTAAAATGTTCTTGAATAGGATGCAGTCACTAATCACAACAATAATTTCATTTTAAAAAGTATTTAATCTGTAAAAAAGCGTAACTACCACTCCGTAAGGAGTGTCTTTTCCTGCCTCCCTCTCCTTGTCTCCTCTTCTCCATTGTTTTGTATTTTAGAATATAATGTATATATTCCCTAGACATACTTCTGTATTACTTCAAGACCAAAAAAGCAATTCTGTCTTTCTCTCCTCTCTCCCCACCCTTAGCTATACAGTTTATATACTGTACTATATACAGTTGGCAGAACTATGAACTCAATCTGAAAAGAGAAATTCAGGGGTATATACGAATAACTTTTTTTCACACCATAGTTTAATTTTCCTGCACTGACTGAATCCTTTTACTTCCTTCTCAGCAAAACCTGACACAACAGCCGGTATAAGTTTTAAATGGCTTCTGTCTCAACTTGACAGGTATACAACTTTATTTCAGTTAGGAATGGAGCTAGATTTTAGATGCTGCATGCAGTGACTTCTGGATTATAAATACCTATTGTATGGTAGAAGAATATAACTTTTTAGGAATTTGGGTAATATTAAATGCTTTCAGTGCTACTTGTAAAATTTTCTTTTGTTCTACTAGCTAGAAGACTGTACACTTTTAGGGAAAAGGCAGATTGTGTTTAAGATTATGAATAGAGCAGAAATATATGGCTGCAATTTGTGGGGATTTTTATGTCTGTTCTTTAAATCCAGCTTTTATTACCAGTGATTGTACTCATATAACATCAACAAAAGCTGGTAAAATAAGATCATTTTTACAAGTGAATCATTGCATATGTTAGAAAATACTGTTTTGATTGTCATACGTGCCTTCTGAAATGCCTTTCTGAGACAGGGCCAAGATTTCCACAAATATAATATGTTTTGTGGGGTGTAAGTCTGAGCAGAAATTTGACTATGAGTTTAAAACTATGATAATGATTTTAAAATTGGACCATGTTATTTACAGGTATTGCATGTGAATTTTCTTCAGGAAGGGAGCCATTTATGGCACATTAAGATGGACTTGGCTGTAATTCTTTAGTGTAAATGGAAAACCCATAAATTGGGATTATGCAATAAAACCATTGTTGCTTGCCAAGCACTGTGTGAAAACCTGTTTATTTGCATTTTTAAACCCATATTTTGTGTTTTTTTATTCCAGCTCACCATCACAGATTGACTGGCTTTTTGGAGGTGGAATTCCCTTAGTTCATTTAGGATTTCAAACCTCTCTGAGCTTCAAGAAAGAATAAATGTTTTTGTGATTGACTGACATCAAACTCTACAAAAAGACACTTAATAATTTCTATATACACAGGCATGTTTTATCAGCTGAATTTGGCTACACATGCCACAAACACAGCAATGGGACTCTGGCCAAGAACAGGGTGGACTTCCCAGCCCAAACCAAATGTGAAGAAAAGCAAAAGAAGAGCTACTTGATGAAGTGACATGGCAGCTTGATTTCCAGATGAGGTGCAGGGAGCTGAGAATTTACTGCAAAGGTTTTACAAGCCAGTTTAAGAACTAGCTGTGATCTAACTGGCTGTGGAATTGAAGTCCCCCCAGCAAACTTTGTAGGTATTCCAAAGTGTTCTTAAAAATTATTTCCTTTCTGAATGGTGAGTTTTTTCTCTTTATAATTTTCCCTCATTAGAGGGAAATTATGTTTAATCTGTATGCTATTTTAATCCTTCAATCACACCAGCTGAGGCAGTGGTATGACCCACCCTGACACTTATATTTCTGATATATTTGTAGCATCTGGACAAGTTCTCCTCTAGGCCCTTGTTTTCCTAGATGAAGAGAAGGAACTTTCAGCATCTCTTCTTGCAATCTCTTCTTGCAAAGTAAATTGTCTATTCTCTAATCAGCTCATCTTAAAGTCAAGGTTGGAAGTGAACACTTTTGCTATGAGAATGTGTTACCTCTAGAGAGATCAGAGCTGGAACTGGATGCCAAGATGTGGGCTGTCTGCTAAGGAGCTGAAATGTTGAGCTGAGGTGCCTATGCAACAGTGAGAAGATTTTCATGGTCTCCACACCTCTTATTCCTTTAACTGACTGGAGGAACTGGAGTCTTGGCCGATAGTTTCCTACCCAAGAACAGTATAGGGTGCTAACAGGAGGTAAACATGAGCAAAAAAAAAAAAAAAAAAAAAACACAAAGTGGCTTAAAACATCTGGTAAAGACATTAGATACAAGGATGTAATTTCTGGCTCCCAAGGCTGGAATGATGCAATCTGAACATATTCTCACACTTCTGTAACAGATGCTGGCTGTGAAGAAGTTGACAGTTGAAGAGAGCTGTGAAGATGGACTTTAGGTCCAAACCTGTATAGCAATTCCTATGCTATGGAAGCCTTCCATAACTGTGCAGTAGGCTTCACACTGGAGAATACTTAAGAATTAAACATTTTATAGTGCAAAACATCTTGAAATGAGACAAACAGACTAGTCAGTTGCAGAAATGTTGTTCGCCCTTAACTACTTGTCTTGAAATTATTCAGGAAAACAGGATAGATGTGACTTTATATGAAGGAAATATTACTGTTGAATAGCTCTCTGATAATTAATAAAAGTATAGCAAATTTAGCCCATATTCCCAGGTACTGATTCTCTTTTTGTACTGTACAATGTAGTTTTAACAGAAGAAGTTTCTCATAACTTGCATGAGAGAAGAAACTACTATCTGCAGTCTACAAGGGCGAAAAATGTGACATACATATTTCAAGAAATCTGCCCTAACTCTGAGAAACTATCTGTCCTACAGCCATGCTGGTGTGCATGTCACCATGGCCTTGGAACAGCCACTCCTCTGTCCCCAGACTCTTTCCTTTTCCTCCATCAACCCGCACAGACACATTTCTGTCTGACCAAGACCACAGCACAGGGTTTACTGAGGTAGCATCACCAATATAGATATAGATGTAACTATACAGTAACATCAGGAGGGGTTTTTTTTGCAGCTGTTCAGACAGAATAAAATTATATTAATTCCTCATGAATCCCTTTAAGGATTTGTATGTCTAAATACTACTCGGCAAGAGTTGCAATATTAATAATTTATTATTATAGCCAGATAATTTCTGCAGAAGATTCATAATAACACCTATATTGGTTTATTAACTTTTAATGGTAAAATACTAGGGAAGGTGATTTGAGTACGTAGCCTTTAATAAGGGCTAATATAAACACTTGACATCTGTTTCTTTCACTTTCCCTGCCTCTCATTCTAAATTATCTGTCATAGCAATTCCTGATTCAGGCTCTCTATAGGGCTTTACCCTTGTTTCCATTTTAAAACCTTAATTTCAATAGGTAGGCTGAAAATTCCTGTACTTCTAAAATTGCCACCACTCTACTTATGAAGCCTAGTTAATGGCATCTCTCTCCACTTTCACTATTCAGCTCATAAACTATCAAAAAGCATAAAAGAAATTACACAAAGGGTGCAAAAAGGAGAGTATTTTTATTACTCCAAAAGGATATTAATTTGGTTAAGAAAAATGTAGTGGTTTTGGGTTTTTTTGGGTCTTGTTTGGTTGGGGTTTTTTTCTCTTTGTTTGTTTGGGGATTTTTTGTTTTGTTGGTTTTTTGTTTGTGGGGTTTTTTGTTGTTGTTTCGGGTTTTGCTTTTTCTTTTGTTTTGTTGTGCTTTTTTTGGTTTTTTTGGGAGGAGGTTTTTGTAGTATTTTTGTTTGTTTTGGTTTTTTTTTTTAACCTTTGTGTTCCAGTTGCTACTATGAAACATTTCCTTTCTCTTTGGCTTATGGTGAATAACAGAGATCAATTTTTTTGTTAAGGGACAAGCAGCCATGATCTAATTATTAAGAGAAGACTGTAGAAAGTCTTTTCAGAAAACCAAATCTCAGGTCAAAATAGGGTGATAAACCTGCAGCATTTAAAAATATGGAAATAAAACACAGAGAGGAAAAGTATTAAAATGGGAATACAAAGAAAAAGACAGAGAGGACAAGTCACAGTAATTAATTAAAGAGTAAATGGCAATTTTCATTGGGTTTTCTTGAAATACATTTTTAGATACTTATTAAAGGTTTGTTTGTTTGATGGGGTGTCATATAGTTTTTTCAATAATTGTTCATTTTTTCATCAAAAAGTCATCTCCTCTTTTCAGCTTTGGGCTTGAATGTACATACTGCCCAAGGAAGTGCTGAATCTAAAACCTTCTCTAGGGACTCTTTAAACTTTGAACAAGCTAAGCATGCCAGAGGAATACCTGCCAAGGTGAATAGGTGAATAAAAAACATTTTGTTTGTTTTTCTGTAATTTACTTCCATAGGAAGACCTGAAAATTTAAACTGTTAAATTTAAGCAGAGATCTAAGCAAAAGTAATCCAGTTTTACCTGGTAAAAGGGAAGTTACAAATCATGTTTGTTGTTAATAGAAATTATATCAGCTCAGGCCTCTAAAATCAAATTGACTTTGTTAGAAAAACCTCTCAGAGGATTTCACAGACTCAAAGATTCACAGAACAGCTGAGGTCATAAAGGACTTCTGGAAGGCATCTAGTCTGATCCCCTTCTTCTCAGGCAGGGCTGTCTTGAACTATTTATTAAAAAAATCATTATTAGAAAACATTTTTAAATTTACCCTCTGTTTATGTATGTTTCAGGATTCAGTATCTATGTGTTTGTTACATGGTTTGAACAAAAAAAATTTAGACTTAATTAAATTTTACAGTAACCCAAATATAATGTTGAGATCCCAAATATAATATATTACATGTTATCTAAGGACTGTCCATCCAATTTTGTTTCTGTATTGGGATTTGGGTTATTGTTTGTTTTCTTCATTTGTCTAGAAAGACTCTTTTTTCTATTTCAGTTTAGTAAATATCTATGACAATTTTGTTTACTTTGAGACTGTTTCTGTACACACATCAAGTATTATAGTGGCAGAGATGTCACTATGAAATAAATACCTCAACTTTTTCTTTAAAATCTGAAAAAGTCTCAGTAGCAGTCCACAGGATGGCTTTGAATCATAACAGCTTCTCACTGTGAGTAGCAAAGAGGGTGCAGAAAATGATCATGAGCTCTGAAATGGTGGAGAATGAGAAGGGCACAGCAACTTACCAGTTTCATTAAGATATATCTATATATACCATAAACTATTGATCCTGCCAAACCTTTATCCCCTCCTTTCTGTCAATTCTGGGGACTTAAATTGAGTCTGACCATACAAAATTATGATATCTGTATTATTTAAATTAATTTGAACAGCTTGTAGCAGCTTTCTGTGATTTACAGAATGATGTAATTTACAAATAAGTTCATAATAAAATACAAAATGTGACCTTTATAAATGTTCCAAATTAATTTCTCAATCTCTTATTTTCTAGATAGTAGAGTTTGTGTCATTTTTGAAAGTAGGGTTGCACAGCATTTTAAGAATTTTAGTTGTAGCCATTTTTCACAGAAATATTTAAGTAAAACTGCTCTTATTTCTCCCTCTGAATTTTCAGAAATATCATATGGCAGTTTTATTACCCAATTTTTGAACATCCTGTAATTTCCAGTTATCAACAGAAAAAACATTACAAGGCCCTGGTCAAGGAAACCTTCAGTTTTTGTAAGTCAAAGAATTGCATTGATTTGTAAGATATTGATTATTCAGCTAACACCTTTCACATAAATAGTAATGCAAAAAATTGCAGTAGTTTATATTTAGTCAAATACTGTTGCAGTTTGTTCCCATCAAAGTCTATTTTCCCCCTTATTTTTTTTCCACTTCTAAATACCCTGTCCTCTTCCTTCCATGTGCATTCAACTACAGTTGAACAAGGTGAAATATGTAGAAGCACAATGTTATTGTTCCCCCATCATACATCCCCCATATGTAAACTTCTGCAAGAAAACTCATTAAAACTTACGACTATTCAATGAATTATCACAAAACAGTTGAAGACATTATTTCACGGACAAAGTTTTAAGGATCTGAGAAACATTGCTGTACCTTCAATCTCTTGGTTTCATGGGGGGGTCTGGTATCTTATGAGATAGAAGCACACATTTAATTGTGGCACGCATTTGTTTCAAGGTGTATGTTCAGTTCCACGTACATAAAAGATTGAGGAATGTATAACTCAGCACACACATTCACCTTGATATCACTCCCTTTCACCTTTTCCATGCATCATGGTAATTCTTTTTGGAGAATTTGTTCCAAACAAACAGTGAAGGTTCTAAAAAATCAATATTACCATACAAATGCATAATACAATGATTTAACTGCAATTCTTAAAATTAATACAAAGGCAATGCTGTATTTTATTTTAAAACCTTGAGAGTTTAGTTTTCAAACCAGCTTAACCTTTGTAAATTCAAATATTTCAGTTCCACTTTGATGGAGCTTAGACAAAGATATTATAAAGTGATAAACACCCTCCCAAAAAATGAGGAAACACAAAACACCTTATTGAGGAGATTGTTCCTAATACTTTCTGGACTACATGAGAGAACTGGCAGTCTTTGAAAGCAGGTAAGAAGTGAAAGCTTAGTATGGCTGAGACAACAAGTTGGGGAGTGCATTGTTTGTCTACTGGCGCCAAGCAGTGTTCTTAAGATTAGTGGTCCTAAATCTTTCATTCATGGCATTACAAACTGACCATCATAATCCATTCATTAAAGCCATACCAAAGAAAAGGACAAGAAACTAAACAGCTATGTTCAAAAACCACAAAACCTTAACATGACAATTTAAGTATTTAAATGTGCACAAAGTCATATTAAGCAAACCTTAGGATGTTTTGGACTAGAAAGACTTTTGCAAGCTCAAATCACTTTGTAAATTACCATCTCCTTCTTTCCTTCTCCTCCCTCCTCTCATGATACTCTCAAAATAACAAAAGGGATTAGCTATGCAATCTAAAGTGAATCCACTTTAAGGGCATAGTTAAACTCAGAGTAACTAGCAGTCAGTTTCAGGGCATGTCAGCCTTTGAGTTGGAAGCTGGTCCTTATAAATGAATTGACCCTTGGTTTTCTGTTATGAAACAGTATTACTTAATATGAGAAAAACATCCTGTAATGTAAGTTCATAGGTACTCTGTCATATTTTTTATGTTCTCTTATCAATTGCTGAACTGAAACCATTCCCCAGATATAATGAAAAGGGGTCCTCATTTATACCCCAGTAAGAAGGAGCATACCAGTTTCCCAAATAGATTTGTATCTAAAAGTTTATCAGCAGCTGTGCACAGATTTTTCTAAGGAAGGTGTGCACCTGGACCTACAAGGGGTACCTGTGGCTGTGCTTAGCTCCAGTGCTCTCACTACTAAAAAGTTAATTAATACCAATAATTAAATGGACTTACAGGTCCCCATGTGGCATTAGATATTCTCCAGAGAAGGTGCAGGTTTGCCTACCATCACTGCACTAGGAGGCTGACAGTAATGTGCTCAGAATAGGTGCCTGGGCTCTTTATAAGGATTTTCAATGACCTCTCGGTACGCCCTGGGATCAGATGGGTTATACAGAAAGGCCAGTATTCCTAGGTCAGATTTTGGAGAACTGTGTAATCATTACAAGTGAGATTTAGTGCTCTGCTCCATGTGACTTCTTTTCTTTGAAAATTCTAGCCCAATATTTTATAAGCAGAATACATTTTACCAGGACGCTTTCCTCAGAAACAGTGTTATAACATCTTGCTAACTAAAAGCCTGTTATGAATGGCTTTATTTCCTAATATCAGATAGACAGGGGAATATGAAGCTAAATTCTCTAAGAAAAATATTTAAACTTTTCTCCAGATCAGGAGGTAGTGCAATTGCTGCAAAAGTTACTGAGTTCTTGAGCTGGGAGTTATTAGAGTAACAGAATGCAGTACAGTCTCCTAGCACCACAGTTTCATCTTTCCTATTTCTCTGTGCCATACCCTTCAGAGGTCAGACTTCTAACTCCTTTAGATGTCCATCTACTTAATTCTATTTCCATTTACCCATGACAGCTCTATATGCTCCACAATGAGAAAGAAATAGCCAAAATTAAATGCTTAGATTTAGGATTCTACTATAGTTTACTAAATATTCATGCAAGTCAATAAGCAAATTTTCATTGTAGATCACAACTATATGAGTTAGGATGATTTTTCTAGCTTTTTTTTTTTTTACTTTTGCCTTTTTTTTACCTTTTGCATATAAAGTTCTCTGAAATAGGCGGTTTCCTTGATTTTGAAATTGAAGAAAAATAGTAGCAGTGAAATATTCTGTTACTTTGAAAATGATAAAATAAATTATTTTCATTTTATATAATTTAATTTGAGATTTCAATTTGAAATTGTGTTATTTCCAGTAATTAACTTTTAAAACTAATTTAAAATGAGTGCTTTAATTAAATAGAACAAAATTTTTTCAGATACTTGTGAAATTTTTTGAGATTTTGATAACCTGGTAGTGCTTGATTATTGAAGATATTTATTAACTATCTCTGGACAGTGGGACTAACATTTTAAATTCAAACTATGAGACAGAGATAATAAAAATTTAACATTTTTCTGCAGGAATGTTTCTAAATCCTCTTAGAAAAGACTACATTTCCCAAATCATCTCAGCACTAGCTCCTGCTGTAAAGTTGTGCTCATTCAATTAGATATTTTTTTGTTCTAGTCTTTCTGACTGAACTGCTGTCTTCAAAGATTTCAGACTAATGACCTGACCAGCTTTAGTGATTTCTAAACATGACAGTAACTTGAAGTTATTATGCAGTTATCCTGTTACTCAGGGTAGATAGGAACTTGAGACCCAGGAGAAGATTAGGTAAGAAAGAGTAGACACATATTTACAAGCTTTTGTCTTTTCCTGTGATTCATCCTATCTTTCTGGATATACAAGCAGTGTAGACAGATCCTGGGACAAGATGGATGGACAGATATCGTGTACATATGGATGATAGCTGTGTGATAAATAGTGGAACCATCCCATGTATTTATATCCACCTTTGACCATCTCATGTGCCCTTTGCCTACCAATTCATCTTCACCATGATGACTTATAAAATCTCAACTCCTTGAAACATTTCAGTCAGTTATATCCTGCCTCCTTTGTTTTCCCCCACATTCACCCAGCAAAATGAGAGAAGATTGTCACAGTATGAAAAAGGAAATGTTCGTTAATACAGAAGTGACAAAAAAGTCAGTAAATTTTCCTATTTCCACAAATGTGAAAATTAAGTCCTGTCTATTTTTATTTAATTTAGAGATCTTTTCAATGATGATAAAATTGAAGTTGATAAGTTTATGATAATTTAATTAGTTTTAAGTATTATTAATTCTAAAGCCAGGAATTTTTATTCTCTCTGTTCCCAGAGGAGAGAGGAAGGTCAACCTATGGAAAAATTAATATCATCTGATTTAGACTGTAATTTTGAAACAAGAAAAACAAGAAAGAAAATTATAAAGAAAATTCAAAAACACAGTTCATTAATTTTGTAGTTTTCTTTCCAACTTGTTCTTTTGAGGCAGAATTTTCAATAAAAAGAATGGGTCATAAAAATCTCCAGTGCTACTGAGACCTATTTTCAGACACTTGAAAGTCATGGAATTCTTTGATTCTGTCTCATCTGACAGAAGTCTTTGGAATATGAAGTTAACACATCTTTTATATGGGGCCTATTTAAGACAATATTCAATTAAAAAGCCAAAACTTTGGTAACCTATTCGTGAAGATTGGAGGTAGCAAGGTGCTCTAATAGATATTCCTTCTAACAATCCAAATTGGGTTGTTTTCAAAAAAGAATGAAAAATTTCCTGCTTGTGAGTTTCCAGGATCACTCAGTGGTGGCCACTAATGCAAAAATTAAGCCTCTGATTCAGTGGCTGTCACAAGCTTAGACTTCTTTTCATGTCTCATGTCTCAGTTGCTGTTTGCTCTATTATTAGATGAAGCCAGCAATGAAATAAAACTGCCTAGAAAGGTATGTGGAGAACTCAGCACTGAGATGTTTTCTTGCTCTTGAGTGCATCTTGAAATATTTGCACTATTCTTTCTAAGGAAAATGATGTCAAATTGTTTGTGGATTTCTGATAAAAGTCCAACCTAAAAATATTTGAAATGGAGTTGTAGAG
The DNA here is from genome assembly GCF_027477595.1 of Haemorhous mexicanus. Taxonomy (NCBI): domain Eukaryota; kingdom Metazoa; phylum Chordata; class Aves; order Passeriformes; family Fringillidae; genus Haemorhous; species Haemorhous mexicanus. Next base: position 74,127,030 of record NC_082381.1, read on the forward strand.
TATGAGAACATACACTTTTGAATATTGTCCATTAATATTTCAATCTATGTCTCTAAGTCATGAAATACGTCTGGGTCTTTCTGAAGAATTTTGTTGGTAATATTGGTGTATTTATGGCTTTTCAATTAAACACCCTTAGTCTAATCTTAAGTGAACATTTTTGTATTTATTTGTTTAGGTTAAATATTTCTGAAAGAGATATTGGCTCAAGAGAAAAACCCTATATTTTCATATTAGTGCATTCACAAAAAGACATATACTAATCAAAATACACAAATATAAATTCAGAGGACTGCCAACTCACACCAGTTTAACTACGAAGGTGCAACATATAAGCAAGCTCCACTTTATACACTCCCTGAGAACCTAGTTTTCTTCAAAAACTTCTTCAGTATGGTCTAACAGTACTCCTGTCGGGAAAACTTATGCTAATTTAGATTTTAATTTTTAACAATTAAAAATTAAATCCCCTGCTGAGTAGCACAGTTTTGGTCATATTGAATGAGGAAATCAGTTAAACAGAACTGGCTGTTCTATTGAGACAAATAAATGGATTAAAAATAAATAACAAATTTTAAAAAAATTAAAAATAAATGTGTTAAAACTTCATCTGAAACTCTTCACACTGCCTTTACTTCCACACAAGTCAAGAAAAGAACATGCATATGCATGTGCTTCTATCAGGGATTTTAAACTGTAAATTTTGATATGTAAGGTCCATTCCAATCTGAACCATTCTGTGGTTCTGTGATGACATAAGCTTATCAAAGACAAACTTACTCAATATGTAAAGCATCATTCAAAAGGCTGGCTGACGAATGCCAATGAACATGCTGAAACTGCATTTCCCTTTTGGAGGTGCATATTTGTAAATGAATGATGACGGTGAAAATGTATTTATGTTTTCCTGATTACACCTGAATCATGAATGGTCTAGAGACTGATCACAGAATCACAGTCCTGGGAAAGAAGAGGCTTCCTTCCAGTGTGGGCCAGTGGCTGCCTGGGCCAATATGCTAGGTTTGAAATGGAAACTTCAGGATGGTCTGTTGTTGTCTCAGATATCACGAGTTCTAGCATCATCATAGCACAAGGATTTCGTATTATCAGAGCTTCATACCTTCTTGATGTTCCTCACAGGCAGCTCCTCTATGCACTGACTGTTCCAGGTCCTTGTAGCAATCTGACTCCCCTCACTCCTCTTTCCTTACTCTTAGATATCACTAGTTCTTTCTGGTTACAGGTGTGGCCTGTCAAGATCAGGCCCACCTCCAATCTTCAGCAACTGGTCCAGCTGCAACTCACTGGGGGACAAGATTACCCTCTACAGTATGTTGTCACTTGAACTAAGTTCATTACATCTTCACTTCAAGTAGATTTTCTTTTCTCTGTGAATTGGGTAGAATGAAGTCTGTCATATGAAATCCAACAAGATACAGTACGATATAACTCTCTCTTAATGGCAAAAGTAAAAGACATTAGTCCTTAAAAGAATATCTTTTATAACCTAAAGTAATCTTTGACATTTTAACAAACTACAGGAACATAGAAAGATCAAGCAATAACACAAAGACTCATTACAATCTGTGCAGCAGTCCTTATGCTAGAATGTCTAGGAGAGCTTGCTTTATTAATCCAGGGAAATCAGACAGCATTTTGGGATTACTGTACCTCCCATTCATTTAGAGTATGTCATGAGTTCTTCAGCATCCCCATGGGGAAGATGTGCAGACAGACAAAAGCCGCTTCCTTCTTAAGTTCCAACTTTTTCTGACATCACTGATAAGAAACATCTTTGAATAAATTCTAAAATATAGGGCAGACGCTTTTTAGTCCTTCTTCTCTCCACTGAGCAGCCAGAGCCACAGCTATGGGCCCATCAGCATGTGCAAGTGGGAAAAATGGAGCACTTGCAAGAGCAATTAAGTGCATGTACAATTATAAATGTGTCTAAAACATAAGACTAGTTTTGCTTTTTTATACTCCCCAGACATTTCAGAGTAAAAGTGCCTCATTCAGTTTGTAACATAACTATTTTTAAATATAATAGTGCAACCTCAGCTACACTGGAAAAGCTGTTTCCACTGTCAAGAGATAGAAAGATGAAACACTTAAACATTTGTTTCAAGTATTTGTCTTAAAGCCTGTTATTTAAGAGATAAAAATGTATTAATTCAGGTACTTAGCAGAAAAACCAAACAAAAGAGTGGCCCAAGCACTTGCCACTGTCAATAGCACTTCTGGGGGAGCCTGAAAGAGTTATAAGAAAAAACAAAATTCCTCTCCCCAGCTGGTAAACCTGGGGTTTCAACTTTTCAACTGAGGTTGAGCCAGTGCTGCCAGACAGAGATGGAGGCGTGTCAGAGAGCTCCTGGGGTGGCTGGGCCTTTCACTTGAAGTAGGAAGGATGAGTTGGAGCTATCCTGTCCCTCCTGCCCCAACTCTCCCAAGATATTAATCTGGTCCAGAACACAGGAAAAATAAAGAGTCCAAGGCATGGCTTTTTCACTGCCACAGAGTTTAAACAAGCATCTGCCCACTTATGCCAACAGTACAAAAATGCTCGACCACATCCCCAGCTGGATTACATTTGAAAAATTCTATAAATCAGTGTAAAGATCATGCATATAACCCAGAACCTTATACACCATCCCCAAAATTATACTATTCCAAACATTTTTTAAAATAAAATTCAGATAGTAAATTCTGATTGTTTCCAGTTAGAAAAAAACAGTTCCAGTTGCAATAATTCAGGTCAAATGCTAAGTTATTCAAAAGCCTTGCTTGCAACAGAAATTTCAAAGAAAAAATTTCATATCACATAAAGGCTTTCAGATGATATGACTAATCATCTGTATGCATAATAGGATCAACTGTTTCCATTAAAGTATATTCATCATTAAAAAGCAATTTTTTCTATATTTATCTGTTTGCTTTTCCTCTATTTGAAAGTACAAAAATGTAACCCAAGACAAAAATCAGCTTTTTGAAAATAGCATAGAACTCCCAAGGTATGTATTTTATTCAGAGTGCATTTTATCAGGGGAAAGTATAATCATAAGAGAAGTTCTAAGAATATCAGGGCTGCTTTCAGTGTAAATATAATTGTGCAAATTAATGAAAATATTTTTATATTACAATAAATGCTCTGAATTTAAAATTTAAAAAACTTGATAACATTAATGAAACCAATAAGCACAGGAAATAATAAATCTATTAGTGTATTTCCCAGCAAAACAAAGAGTCATGGTTTAGTTTTTCACTAAAGAATGAAGCTTTGTCTTTCCAAAAATTTCTCTCACCCAAAGAAAGGATGTCATATGCTTAAGAACAGACATGACATCAAATCTGACTGAAAATTTATTTTCTCATGTGTGGAGGAACTGTTCTGCCTAGGTTAGTGAAAGGGTGAACAGAAGAAGTGAAGCAAAGCAAAGACATATCTGATATATTTTTTTCACATTGTACATGTAAATTACAAATGGGAGCACTAATGAGCAAATACTTGTAAACCATACTGCTGTACAGTTTTAAATTGTGTCTGGAAATGAAGCAATCTGTATGAGTAAAAATTAATGATTTAGTTAACTATAAAAGCAGATCTCAGTGCTAAGTCCATAGCATTATTTTCACAGTTGCCTAACAGTTTTCATTATTTCCAATAAAAAAAGACATCTGTTTCATTCATGGCCTTTCCCTCTAGCAGCAAATCAGGCTGTAGCCAAATTCAGATGTATGCATGTGCAAGTAAATAAATGAATAAAACATTTTGAGTTTTGAGCTGTTAGACTTTCTGCAACCCTTACACTCCTGGAAAGGTAACTGCAACTAACCTTTATAAACAAAAGGCTTCCTTCTCACAGTTCATGCACGGATATTGTTTTATGTTAGCCTTTTCCAGCTGCCTCTCCGTGGTGAGTAGCTGCTCTTAACACTTGCTGGAAATATTCTGGGACACTGCAAATACCTTCATGCATTTTGAGAGCAAGTTTGCTGAGTGGTGATCACAACTTCCCTGAAAGAAGCTTTCCTGTTGGCTGAGCAGTAGAAACCTACCCTTCTAAAGGCTGGGCAATGACAGTAATGACTATTTTTGCCTTTTCTTATATTCAGGAGTGGATAATGCTGGATCTTCACTTAAATATTTGCAAATATTAGTCCTGACCATGCTGACCTTGGAGATCTAATTTAAAATGCCCATCTTTAGGATTCTGTTAAGACACATAAGCTGTTTCCTAGGCTAACCATTTGAGAGATGGCCCATTCATTTATGCCAGAGGCAATTGGTGACACTCATCAGCTCAGGATGCCAGGCTTGGGCAGGTGGCAGCACTCCTGACACGACAGCTGAGCATTAGCTGACTTGGGATCTGTGCAAAATGGTGAGGGTTAAGAGATGGCACAACTAGATTAAGGGAAAGGCATTCTGCTGAGCTCCCCAGTTCCTTGAATCATTTGATCCTGCCATAATCTCTGCCTGCAAGAAAGCTGAGTGACACAGTTGCAAAGCAAAGCTGGTAAAAAGTAGTCAGAATGTCTGAAGCAGCAGCAGCCAATGCCAGAGTGTGATAGATGAGCAATGCCATGACTGACTCTCACAATTAATGAACAAATATCATGTACATAGGTCAAGAAAAGTTTTATAGATTTGTAGTTATGTTGAACCCCCTCAAGTGGTTATCAAGGGACAACGGGAGTTGGGACATCTGGGAGGGCTGGCTTGTCACTGTGGTGACATCCGACCTCCTACCAGGACCTGAGGAAGAGATCTCCACCACTGGGCAACAAAGAAGGGGTTGATGGACAGAACTTTGGGAGGGGTTAAAGGGTTAAAAGGGGAAACCTCCATTGTGAGGGGGCTGAGCACATGGCTGGGAAAATCTTGTGCTCCCGGTGCCGTAAGCTTTTTTCTCTATTCAGTCTTCTGTTGTATTTTCAATAAGGTTTAATAAACCTTCCTAAACTGTGAAAAGTGAGTAGCTATTTCTCACACAGAGTGCACACAGCCCAATGCATACAAAAAAAGATGGATTAGGCATTTGTTTGTACAGAAGAGTACACCTGGCACCAATTGGTCCTCAAGAGAGCTGAAATGGGATACCAGCACCATCCTGCAAGCAAGACATGATGGAAATGTAGTGTAGACCCTTCTGCATCCCTGGACAGAGCCCACTACTGCAGAAGGCCCAGCTTGTCTGTGGGATAGAAGAAGATCCCATGGGCTGCTGCTCCATGGGATAAGCTGAAGAAGACAGACCTATCAGAGAGTTGCTCAGACCAAATGGAGACCCTTTTGGAGTTCTAACAATTTATCATGTTACCATCTAGTAACTAAGCACCATGCAGCCACTTAGTCACTTGTCACCAATGGGGTTGAGGAAAGAGTAAAAATGAGAAATCTCATGGGTTAAGAAACAGATAGTTAACTAGGGGAAGCAAAAGCCACACATGGAAGCAAAGCAAAAGAAGGAATTCATTCAGCACTTACCATCAGCATACAGGTGTTCAGCCACCTCCAGGAACTCAGCTCTCCATCAGGCATAAGGGCAACTTGGGAAGACAAATGCCATTGCTCCAAACATCCTCCTTCCATTCCTGCTTCCTCCCTCAGATTTTTATACTGGCTGTGATGCCATATGAGATGAAATATTCCTATGCAGTCCCAGCCGTGTTGCTTCTGGTGCAGGATGAGGAGAGGAAAGGGCCTTGAGCCCTGCTGTGAGCACTGCTCAGCTGTAACTAAAACATTCCCAAGTGATCAACACCATTTCTAGCACAAATCCAAAACACAGCCCCATACCAGCTACTGTGAAGAGAATTAACTTTGCCCCAGTCAAACCAACACATGTCCAAAGCAGTGAAGAGCTCTGACAGACTTTCCAAAGCAAGAGGCAGTGCCTTGTGACTCTCTTTTTCCTTCTTGGTCATAGAACCCATTTGCAGTGCAACATGACCAAAGACCAGCGCACACTCCAAGCAACACAGCTTTACTGAAGCTATCTATAAACAATCTATGTTAAAGAAATTCATAGCCAGCTCTTCCACATTCTGCCACAGTTTCAGCATTTGTGACTAAAAATAGCTTTTCAGGAGAGTGAGTTTTAGTTTTTAATTAAAGCCATGCGTAGCATATTGTAGAAAACACACATTTCCCAGGCATTTCAAAAGCAGCTTCATAGAATCACAAAAAACCTTGTTATTTTCATAAACACTGGCACCAGTCCTCTCTTTTTGGTTTCACTGCTGGGAAAGAAACTCCCATAGAGCCTAAACTTGTGCCAAGAGTAATGCAGAAAAAATAATAAGCAACAGACTTGTAAATCAGGACAGTAAAGATTTGCTCGTGTATGGTTGCACAGTTAGAGCCAGGTAGGGTGAAGAGTGCTCACAAAAATGAGCTGCCTCTCCACACACATATTAAACCTGGCTTCCATGGAGAGGCCACCTATCCATGAACACCAGAGTGCAGAGCTGGGGCAACACATTCTGGAACAGTTTCTGCAGGTCTCTGCCTCCAACACCAACTGAGCATCTGCTGTGCCACAAGTGACCAGAGCTCCATTCTTAGAGTCTGAGCCCAGCATAAAGGCTTGGTAGCAGAGATGACTGCAAGGCCAGCTAGTTTGTGTCAGATGGCTTTCAAATAGTGTCCAAAGTAGGGCCTGAGGTTTGGCCTTCAGGAACCTTGGTGAGGAATTGAGGAAACTGTTGGGAAAATATGTTCCAGGTAGCTGTCAGCTTTGCAAAGTAATTAACTCATCCCTTACATTTCTAAATACAGCGTGACTGTGGGAAGTAAGAAACATATATTTAGCTTTTAAAAGCTTTTCAGTCTTCTGTATTTCAGACACATGAGCATCTTCTAGTGCAGACATGTTTCTGCAGAAGTTATCAATGACCATACAAATGGCTCACATTTCTTAGCTGTCTTTCAAAGTGTTCTGAAGACTGATGGTTAGAAAGTCTGCAGCAAAATTCCTAGCTTCTTGCCAGTGCATTAAATGTTCAGTTTGAATATTTTTACATGGATATATTAATTGCATTTTCTGGTAAGCACAAAAAAAAATGGTCTGGTATCAAACAGCTCTGGTGACTAAATCAGCCTTCAGTTTCAGCAGTTCTACCTTGTGGTAGCTAGTTCAACTCGCCAGCACAGGCCTTCTCTTGTCTGCACCAGGGCTTCAGTGACCTGACAATCATGCACCTCTTCCAAGGAATGTATTTACATTCACCATCAATAGTATATAATATAGTCACTGAGACAAATTTTCCATGTGTGTTTTAAATAATATTTAAATGAGTTATTTATGAATTATCTTGTACATATCTGAAAGGTTGCAGAGACTTTCAGGAAAGGGCATGTTGTGGTTTTGGAATTAACATGCAAAAGATTTATCATTTATGGTTTTGCAAGAGGCTTAGAAATATAAAACCAAGATTTTAAATCTCTTCTAGAGCTATTAAAGAAAAAAGAAATAATCTTGCACACAAATTAAATTTAGAACAGAACTAGAATAATTTAAATGGCGATATGAAAACTACGCTTTCAGTATTTTCAGGAGTGTGATCTAAAACTTAAAAATTTTTCTGATTTCTTAATTCTGGTTTGCAGATCTTTTGGGGTAATAAATCTGGATGATTAGCATGGACACATTATGAACAGTTGCATGTGTGCCTAATGGGGAGGAAGGAAGGAAGCTGGATATCTAAATACATTTACTCACATGTTAATGTTAGTGTAACTATACCTAAATCTACAAGCCTGATGCTAAGTCAATGTGAAAATATTGTAAGGTCAGTCTCCAACAGAAAAACCACATAAACGCACCCCAACCCTGAAACAAATCCCAACATACCATCCAGAAAATAAGAGAAAGGTAAAGTTGCTATAAATCTGACACATGGAATAGCATTTTTGTAATATTTAGTGGAACCTACTAGGTGAGGTCACTGAAAGTCTCCATCTTACTTCTAATTTTTCTTTCATTGATTTAATGTGCTTATAGCTTCAGGAAGACTGTCTTAAAAGTTGCTACCTTTTCAGATGCATATCATACCTATCAAAAGTGTCCATAGTACTGAGAAGATTACAGTAAATTACCCTGTACATTCTTACTTTTCCAGATTTTGAATGCTATTTCTGAGGGGACTACACAATGTAAGCATTGATTAACAATGTCTTTTTACCTACCACAGAGGCTAAGCATGGATAAGACTACTTGAAAGGAGGAGTAAAGAACACTAGAACAAACTGAGACCTCATGTAACTATCTAAATTTTAAGCATCAAACTTTTGTCCAAATCTTCAGAAAATGAGGTTAAAACTTTCTGCTGACATATGGTGTAGTAAATTTTTAATAAAGCAAATAAATACGCATTTGCAGCTACCGTGTAAAATCAAGAAGAAGCAATTTTTTGAACCTTTCATCACTATTTTTTTGCTCAGTGGGAAATAAGTGGCTTCAGTCTTGTTGGGTGAGATAGGTGAAATATTGGCATTGTATGTAAGTAGGGGATATGATATTCCAAAAGGTCATATTCTGTTCAGACTTTTGTTGTCACTACTTACAGTCAAAGATCACTGAGGCTTCTTCTTGTGAGTAGTTTTAAAATCCTTAGTTTGCATGGCAGGTCCAAGAAGTATGGAGAGGTTTCATCTTTTGAAAAGGTGTGAAAATTGCTGTAAAACCTTTGCTCCAGGCTGTACAGAGTAAGTGGGTGTCCAACTAGTGCTAAGCAAAGATTTATCTCAGACAAGTATTTACTAAAGTCACATCTTTAATATTTTCCTGTTGGTTTACATGACATCCTCCATGGGATGGCAGTTCTCATTAAACCTGTTAGGAGATATTTTGCCTTCCTCAAAGAGTGAGTATTGATTACTTCCATACTGGGACCTAGTGCTCAAAACATGATACTGCCATGTTTACTTCTGCAGATTTTAATTTCTTATTTGCTCTTGCCCGAGACAATATCCTTGAAAGGCACCCAGGTGGTTCCAGCAGTTTTTATTCTTCATATTTTATTGTTAGACACCTTGAAATCCATATTATCTGTCCACTTCTTCCAATTTTAGATACAGGATATTCTCAAATTATGTAAAACATGAAAAATAAGAGACACTATCTTTCCACATCACTTGGGTCAAATATATAAAATGTAAAATATATTCTCCATATTCATATTCAAAGTTAAAAGCAGCAAAGGGTTTCTACATTGCTATTCTAGCATCAAGGAGAAGTCCTATTTACAATTACAGATGATCTCTAAAGTCCAATTTTATAAAATCACAGAATGGTGACTAATTGGGCAAAATAAGGATTCTTAACACAGCCTGAGCCAATTTGAAACTTCTTTGATGACTGGGCCACTATTCTTCCAAAGTCTTGTTTGTTTTTGGTTGCTAGAGTAAAATATATGTGTCAATAAATAGCCAGATGGGTATCAGTGATGAACTGATAATATCAGACCCCATAGCAGTTGACCTTCTCTAAAGGTGTCATGTAGCTATTAAACAGCCTGAGGGAAGGAACAAAATAACTGGTCTGTTGCAAGGTGCAACTCTGAGTGTGGATTCAACATTGTTTATTACCATTTCTGACTTTCTGGCTTTCAAGTAGGGTCTGAACAAATGCAGATCATTTCTATAAATGCAAGCATTCCTTAATCTTAATCCTTAACAATATAAAATAATTTTATTTTTTATGGCCAAAGGCATTTAAATTAAATATTAATTGATTGAGAGAGGCTCTGCTTCATTATTCGTCAAAGTCAGGTAAGATATCATGTAAGAGAAAGATTATTAGCTAGAATACCAGAGGTGAATGACTGAAAAGATGCCTAATGAGTAGACAAATGAGTTATCAGGGTTCTCATTCAAACTAATAGGGACTGAAGAAGTTTGCAGATTTGTACCATACAGTAATTTTTAATTGCTGCAGCTTATTCCTAATAAGCCAGAAAACTCAACTAGGAGTCGTTTTTTTCATTCTCTTGATATTACTATCTGTTGAGAATGGTTTTATTGCTTCAGGTGTATTAAAATGCTTCCCATGTTAAACGCTCCTGCTTAATTTGCATACATTACACATTTTGGTCAATAAATATAAACTTCCTTAGCTATATGCAGTGTTGCAGTAGACACAGTGTCACCCACAGCTTTATCAGTAATTTCTTGTATGTGCCATTAAATACTTCATAAGATAGAGCTTGCAATTACTGTTTAGGAAATTACAAGGACAAGAGACGCCAGTTTTGGTTAACCAATGTTGGGTTGCAATGAGTTAACTGGGATCATTGTTTCTGGGGCTGCTCATATCCCCAGACTTTTCACAGCCCTGGCAGAGGCTGACTCTGTAATAAGTCTCACATTACACGTGGATTAGATTTGTAGAAATCCTGTAACTCAATAGGTACCTGCCTATTCTCTCCTGGCGTCAGGCTGCCTGCACTACTTTGCTCTGTAGACATACCTGGCATTCCACCCGTGCCTCCTCGCTGGCTAAGTGGGCTGGAGCCTGCCTACCAAAACATTGGGGTATTGTTGGGAAGGGGAGACCCCCTTGACAGACGAGCGAAGTGTGAAGTTAGTCTTGCAATGCCTTATTACCTTCCTATGAAGTATACACGCTGCTCTTTTAAACTTCCTTTCTGCTGCAGTAATGCGGGAAATGAGATCTGCAGAAGCGCTTGGGAGCAGCGAGGGGGTGGAGATGTGCTGTAGACAAGGACAAAGCCAGTCCTAAAACCTTCCGCCTTCCCCCAGCCACCACCACAATGTTTGTTTACACTGACTGAGGAAAAAAACAAAAACATATTTGTCAGTGCATCAAGGATGTGAAATGGCTTGATTTCTGGGAATTGTGCCAGGTATTATAAACCATTTTATTTTAACACCCATTCTTCATTTTACTGCATACCATTTGCTTAGCAATTAGAGCGAATTAGGATTTTCAAAACATTTGAATAAGATTAGAACACCCATTTGCGGTGTTTAGGACTTTTAAACTGAAACAGCTATCTCACTAATGAAAACTAAGTCATGTGATGTTTAAATAACAAAAGGAAAATTCTCAGTTGGTCACTAAGAGTTTATGGTTTGTATCCTGAAAGTCTTTAAATAAATTACAGTGCAGCTCACAATAAAGCTTATAGAAGTATTATCAGACCAGATGATCAGCCAACCTACTAACTTTTCGTTGGGCTTTTTACATATTTGATGGTGAGATTTTTATTTTCTTTTTCGCTTTTTTTTTCCATACTTGTGAAATTTGAGATCCATAACAACTCTTTCCTTCTCTTTCAGCAGTTCATCATCTCATCCTGGAAGACAATGAAAAGACTCCTAGTGATTTCATGCAGATGTGTGTGTGATTCTAAACTAATAGCATTTAACTTTAAATGTTAATAAAGTCTATGGCCTATACAGTGTCCTGTTTTTTTAAAAAAAGAAGAAAAATGTTTGTAATGGATTGCCATCACAGAGTGTATGGTAGCAATTTATGCACAGAAACATCTGCTTCAGAGTTTTGGCAAATGTATATATTTATCACTTGAAGTTCATGGCTAAAACTCCCGAGTTTAGTGAGATTTTACCTCAGTCATCAGAGAGAATTGTGGAAAGTTTGGTGGGGACATTGTTTTGTTTCCTAACGAGCTGCCAAGTATCTTAGTTAAGCATTCAAGAAGGCTGCAGGCGTGTCCTTTCCAAATGCTGCAGTGGAGGTAAATTCCTGCCGTCCAGCTAGTCCCTCCTGTCTTGCCAAGTGTCAGTGGACTGCAATGATTTCTGCCTGAGTGATGTGTCCAAACAGCCTCCATGGGAGGCAATGACTCTGCACGAAAAGGGTTTGCAAGGAGTAGTTGGTAGCGTCAGAGTATTCAAGTGTGTTGCCTGTGCAGGTTTTTATCTCTGTCCTCAGTGCATTCACTGCCCCATATTTTTAGAAAGGAAACTCTTTTAGCTTCACAGTAGTATTTTTTATTTTAATTTGTATTTTTGTATTATTTTATATTATTATTTAAAATACTTCTAAACCTTATACTGCGTTGATGTGTTATTATCTTAGTAGGGAGAGGTTTAGAATGAGTTATACCTATGAGATTTTGAAACGCACCTTTAAAAATAATACCCATGTATAGGAATTGTAATACAAATGAATTTTTTTTTTTCTTAGAATAATTGTATCTCTTATTGCTCACTGGTCAGCCAGCAAATCCAACTATAGAATAAAGGCCACAAGGTTCAAAATGAAATAATAAGCTTCAGTACTTTTTGTTTCTTTTAATTGAGTTCACTATCCCCAAAATAGAGAGAGATCTGTGTGGTTTTCTCCCCCACCCCCCTATTTCTGCTTTACCCAAAATATTTCTGTTTTCATGTTCCTTTTATTACAGCATATGACTTCCTTCTACATCACACGTATAAGACCAGTTGAAGTTGCTGGGGGGTAATGCGATTAACAAAGCCGGATTCCTACGGTTTGTCCAACAAACCCCTCCAGTTCTATCCTCAAAGCCCAGCAGCTCCTTTCTGGTCCCCGGTCCCTCTCGAAGCAGTGCTGCAGCTGGTTCCCAAGCCTTGTGCTGGCTAATTAGCCAGGGAGCACCACTGTGACGTTTGGCAAACAGCCTGCTGCCAAGCACAGGCTGCCCCTCAATAGCAGCACTGATTTGGATCTTTCCTGTTTGCATCGATTTTCATGAAATTTAGATGCATATTTTCTACTACTACCGCCTTTCGAATGTGCTTGAATATAGCCACTAACAAAGAAAAAAAGGGCGACCAGGAGGCAAACAACACAGTTGTATAAACCAGATTTCTGAATTCAAACTAAAAACCGCATATGCAGTAATGAAGGTCAGGCTGTGGTCTCAGTCTGAATGGTTAACGTGAGGGTGTCCAAAATTCGACCAGCTTCAAGGAGTTTTTCTTTCTTATTAGTTCAGTGGCACAATTTTCATGCCAGTTTCCTGCCAAGCAAATTGCAGAGGGCTTGCACAACTGAAAGAGCTTGAGTCTGAGTCTCTGGTGACAAGCTTGCTGCAGCTCCAATCAGGGCTTTATAGCTTCCTAAAAAAAATAACAATGCTGCCAATTGTAACAAATGTGAAGTGTCTCTTTGACATGAAACCACTGCCTATTAAAATGAGCCAAAAATATGACCGTTTCACAGAAGACTCTTTTTTATCAGCTGAACACTTCTCAGCACATCACTTGGGTCAAATTCAAATGTAAAATCATGGTACCTAAAGGAAACAAACTGTCAAGAGTCTTGTATAATACTCACTGAGTCCTCTTCTTTTAAACAAGACTAGTACTTACGTAGTTTTCTTGACAGTAAAATGTAAAGAATCTCAACAATGGCAGCGAATGCAGGATGAAAAGTCCCTTTTTCCATTGCAATATTTCTGCTGAAAAAGCTTTGTTATGGTTTATGAATTCCTTTAAATAAAAAAGTCTATGAGCATTATTTTGAATGAAATATTTTTTCAAGGTTGAATGCCAGCTCTAGCCCCACTCAAATAGGAGAAATTACCACCCAGTGGTATGCCAAATTACTTGTTAACTGTTTCAGCAGCAGGATACAATGATTCCTTATGCTAGGTTTGTTGCAGCTTTGTTAGACACTTTCATGCCTCTAATTTCTGAAATCTACATTATCGGAAGCAGTTTTCTGTTACTGAATTCAGTTCAAAAGCCAACAATTCAGCTAAATTATTACAGCTGAGTATGTTTTTCAAGCCTATAGATACAATTTCCAGATATCTAGTGTTTATTAAGTGTTTGGGTAAAAATAGTTAAAAATAAATATACACATGTAATTAATTTGCCTAGATAACACCATTAGGAGACTATTATTGGAATTAAGTAGGCAAATTTAAGTGACTTTGGGTTCTGCATTTCCCCAGAAATTGCACAAGAGAATCTAACTCTGGCCATGAATGCTCTAAATTCTGCACTTTTGATGAGTCTTTGTGCATAGGTTGAATAAAACTGCATTAGGTTAGGAACAAGGATGGGAAAGGGTCTTGTTTAAAAATGCTACAGGTGGCTAAATTTCTTCAGAAAACTATTTTTACAATCTCTTTTCTGATTATCTGATTTTGTACCTTTACATTACTGACAATCTGTATGAGCAGCTTGGAGCCACAGTTGTGCCAAGTCTCATGGGACTGAAATCACAGTGCATTAGCTACACATCAGAAATCTCCACCCGAGTTCCATCCTGCATCTTCTTCACACTTTCTGTCACAGGGTTTCTGTCACAGGGTTTCCAGTTTGACTTTTCCTGGGGAACTCTAGGGCCACATTTTGGCAGCCTGGGTTGTCTCACTTTTTTGAGACAGGATGAAATAGCACAAATTAGAGCTGATCACCACTTCTCCATTGTGAGCTGCTGCCTCTCAGTCAGTCAGTACTCTTATGAGGGAACCCAGGGAAGGATGAAGGAGGAAATCCAAACCCCACCCTTCCCATCCTCCCCCTTTCTCTCACCTCTGTTTCCTGGATTCCAGAATCCTTGCAATGCAGAGAGTCTGACTCAAAATAAATTATTCTTTATCTTACGTTTCATCATTGTTTTAGTCTTCACTCTTTCACAGCAAATGCAACAGACATTGTCAGATTCAATGTTCAGACAAAAAGCGAGTGGTAGCTAGCAATTTAAAAAAAAAAAAAATCTATTAATCACGGTTTACATGACAGGAAAAAAAAACATTCCCACCCTCTTATTGTAAGACTGAGCACAACCTTCCCTCCTTTTTGAAATTAAATATAGGAGAACCAGAGAAGAACGTGCCAGTGAATCAGGGAAAGAACAATACTGTTTTTGTTAACAATACCTGCAAAGGTTAGCAGAAATTTGCAGAGAAAGCCTTTCAGAGAACAGTGATGAGTAGAAACTCCCTTAAAAGATGTGCAATACTACCACACTTTGGGTCTTTGATGCAAACATTGTCCCACTGAAACTGTGTAGACAGCTGTCCTTTCATGTTCTACCATATGTCTTTAACCCTAACATCATGGTTAATCAGGCTAAATCAACATGTTAAATTCAAGAGCAAAACACAACTGTGTTGAGTCTGGAGCAATCACTTTATCACAGTTCTTATTTCATTTAGTTTTTGTGGGAGGAAAGAAAGTATTCACATTGTCTAACTGCTTGAGTTAGTTCTTTAAGATGGACGGAGTAGCAATTAGGAGAGAAATGAGTGTTGTTAACCACCTTCTGCACTGGGAGTATCTTCATTTTTAATGGTGAAGCACAGGGTTGGACTCTTATGTGCAAATATGTGGCATCTTGATTGTTTTTTTTCTTTAACCTTAACTCCAGATGTCTTTCAGATTAAGGAATATATTGGACATGTGAATGACCCAGATGTCAGATTCAAGTTAAAACCATGGCAAAAGCAGCTCAATAGGTAAATGTACTGATATCTTACTTTATTCTCTCATACAGATAGTTCTGCAATTACTTATTCTAAATCTTGATTTTTTTTTTTTCTCCATGGAGAATTGTTATCGGTAGAGTCATCTTAAGGACTCTGTTCAGCAGTGCCATCTTTGCTATCAAGTCAGCTCTTTCCATTTCCACATCTCCTCAGCCAGAATGTTCTGTTTCCTGTGGCTTCTGTTTTCTGAAATGGACATGGCATAACACTCTATTACTGATGAATATTTTATTCATAAAATGGAGCTAAAAATGTATTTGTGCCACTCTAGGGCAAAAGAAGTACCTCAATCTGTGATTTTATTGTATTGCTGTAACATCTGGAAGACCTAAGCAAGATTAAAACTTCACCATTGGCAAAGAACACTGAGGTTGTCAGAGTTATTTTCTTTCTCAGGAGCATTAAAAAGATAGCCAGGGGAGAAGAAATGCATAAAGGATCTTTGTGGCATTACTGGAAAAAAACTTTAAATATGTATAAATAGATAGACAGACAGACATGTGTTCACAGTTCCATTTGGATTTTCAGCAAAGATTTAGAAAATAATGGGGAATAACAAGAGCAAAGCAGGAAAAACATGGAGTAAAAAAAAACATAAAAGGGATCATGCTTTAACTCGTTCAAAATTTTATTAGTTTATTATATTATAAACTATTTGGCCTAGACATACTTTATATAATCTCTTACTTAATGTTTTGTGACAGCTTTAATACAACAAAATTAGATATGCTGCTGCAATAGTCCTGACAGCTACCTGGTTTCCATGCATTAACACCATTGGCTTCCTGCCCAATACAAATAAACTTGAAAGGCTAGAGAATGCATCCAGTGAAATCAAGTAGCCTAAAACTAAAAGGTAGAGCTCACCACTGTGGAATAAAATATCATTGCAGAGGAAACATTTGATGATATCATTAACTGAAATATTTGGAACATATAAATAAATAAATATGTATGTATGTATGTATATAAAAACCCCTTGAAACAAAGACATTTAAAGTCCACCTGCAGAGAGTGAAAGTGGTAGATAACACAAACATTTTTTAATTTATTATGGAATCATATTTGCAAATCATATTCTGTCCTGAAAAGGAGTGCATGTACCCTTCAAGTCTTACTGTATCCTGTACTGGAGGAAGGACCTCTGAGACCTGTAGCTGCACTGGTCAAGCAGGAAAACTACTACTAAGAGTTTCAGTTGTTGTCAGAGTTTGATGTCTTTGCTTAGATCTGAGTGTTATGCTTTCACAACTGAGTCCATACAATTGGAAATGAGATGAAGTATTGGAAAGACTTTCCAATAAAAATTTAGGACTTATTTGATTAATGTTTTTGTAGTGACAATGTGTAGTGTATAGAGAAAAGGTTATTAGAAGCTGGGACACTTCTACTGGCTAGAAAAAATATAAAAAGAAGAAAGCAGAAACTAATGTTTAACTAGCCTCATGTGGGAGTACCTTCCCCTTCTTCATCTTCCTTCTCCATTAATTAATGAGTATGAAGGATGCATTTTCCAGTAGAGTAATCCTGTTTGCCTCTTGAAGCTTTTATGAAACAATGGAAGGTCTGGCACTAATTGAAAAGCTATGGATCCTGATGGAATGCAACTTGTCTTTAACCTGTTTACTGACTCTACAGAAAGGGCATAGAGTGCCAATATTGCTAATAGTTCAGAATTTCTGCTCTATAACTTCAACTCATTACTGCTCTCATTTTTATCTCTTTATGGAACCACAAGGCTTTTACAGCCTAGACCAAAAAAAAAAGTGCAATATGCATCAAACAGGTGGTACTGGCACTAGGACAAATTGCCTACCCTTTCAAAAATTTTCTGATGAAATGGTCATGAAGGGGACTGATCTGAGGTTGAGTCATAAAAACCTTCAAGAACAGAGATTCTCATAAGCTGTTTTATTTTCTCATCAAGTTCAAAGTATGTTTATTCATCTTGCTTTCTTTAATATAAGGACGTAACCTCAGCCAGTGGAGAGATAAAATTATAAAATATGTTACCTTGCCCCTTCTCCAAACAAAGCAGTCCTCTATGCATTTCATTCCCTTGGGTGTTCACATGAGTGAACAAACCAAATGTGGCAGATGTTATTCACATTCCTAATTGCACAACTGGAAGCTGATCTCATCCTATAACAATGCATACAGAGTACTCAAGTAGAATCTGAAGAAAAAAAGAAGTGCTCATCAAATAATGTTGCACCAGTTGGGAATTTTTTGATCCCCAAAGCGACTTGCAGTAGTGTCTGGAAAGAAATCTCTCCACTAAAGACTTTTAGGCTGTATCATTCTCTGTTCTTTCCTTCCCTAATGCTTAAAAAGTGCAAAGGGATTCCATTTAGCCAGGAATTATTACTATCCTCTGCTTGAAAAGGCCTTGCTACTTGAATAAGAGCTACATATAAGGTTTGTGTTTTATATCAATATAGTACTGCCCTAATATATCATGTTAAAACGAGATTCTGCCTCCTCAGCTGCATAAGTGCTTTACTTCTTTTAATTTAGCAGTTTATATAATATGTTTTACCTTACATCAGCATATTTGGGTGAGATCTTTGGTTTATTACAGAGCAGGTTGGACTGGGTGCTCTAGTGGCTCATTTTGGCTTTAAAATTAATGTGTTTTATAGAGGCATGAATAAAGATTTTACATTTGATTGAATAAATCTCAGAAAGACTCCAATTCTTCAATATCCCATTCAACTCAGGAAAACTTAAGTACTTTTCTAAAAGAAACACAGCAAATTGTAGCATGTGTTTAAACCTAAGCAGAGTATTAACTGCTTAGAACGACATACCAGTTGCTTCAATTTTCTTAAGGGATGCAGCAAATTTTTCAGAGAGGGAAAAAACTTATTATATGGAATTTTTACTTATAGAAATAGCTGAAATGCAGGAAGTCAGTAAAACCAGTGAGAGATCACTATTTGCAGAGTACAGGAACATCGGACCAATTACAAAAAATTGACTTTCCTTATTTGGAAATGTTTCTTCCATGGAAAATATCATTAATTTGGGTTTGTACACCACTGATTTCCAGCAAACTAAAATTTTGGGTCAGTCAGGATATTTCAGGACAATCTCAGCTACACATTCTCCATTCTCAACCATTGCAGTCATGCACAGGTTGTACTTTTTCATTACTCTGCAATATCCCCATGTGTGCATAGTCCTTTAATGCACTAAACCGAAGTTATGAGGAAGAGATTCTCACCCCATGGAAAAAGGGCAACCTACCAATGATTTTCTGCGGGGAAAATGTGTACACTGTACAGTTAACATGAAATAATTGATGTGCAGCAAGCTAAAAATACTCAGGTTTGTGCCCATGCTTTGCCTTTTCAGATAGATACAAAACGTTCTCTTCTGAAAATTGCACCTGAGTTCATCTTAGCTTTTATTTTCTCTGAAGTGCTTTATTTTTACTGTGTCAGAACTCTTATCATGGCCTACAAATTCATTATGATTGCAATCTCCTTCAGGTAGGAACAGAGCAAACATGCAAAAACATCCTTGCTATATGTTTCCTGTCTGCCAGCCTGCAGTATGAGTTACACCAAAGTGAAATTCTGCCCCAACACTCATGCAAAGTCCTTCAACAATATCTTGAGTTTTTGCCAGCTTCTCTTCCTGTGCATTTATAACTATACACATACATACAAATGTAATAAATAGACATATATGTACTGACCACATACATATATGTGTGTGTTCATATATCTGAATTGTGTCATCAAATGACCTTAAATGACCAATTCAGTCACTTAACTCAGGTTTCCAACCTCATTTGGAATTCTAGTTTCTTGGAATTCTGCCTGGTATCAAGGTGCCATTGCATAAGGATATTTTATCCACTATGTCCTGTGTCAGATATTTCACTTTCTGCAGACATCTCTGATGCCCTAAATAATCAAATGGCCCTGGCTTCTATGTTTCTGATGCTCACTCCCACCCTAAATGCAAAAACAGTGGGGATGTATGTGCTCTATCCCTTCCATCTATTGACTTTCTTCTTCCCTGCCCTATGCAGCTGGTCACCAATTAGCCCCTGTCACGTGTGACTGCACAACTCACTCAGGCTGAAGATCCCAATCTCTCATACCTCTGTCTGGGCCAAAAATCACACCAGTTACTAGCTAATGTAACCACAATAAAATGTACAACTGTGAGATAAGGAACAAAAAGATACGCTAAATAAAAACTATTTTAAAACCATCAAATAAGGCCCACAGCTGTCAAAGGGACAACCAAAAGTAGAGAGGATGTGCAAGTGGAGTTTCAAGAAGAAATCTGGTGTGGCTGTACACATTGGGCCAGTGTAGGCTAGACAGTATTTTCAGCCAGATGCTGATGGGATGGAGAAGAAAGATTGTCCAAAGGTAAAACTGGTAGTGAGGAGTGTAATTTGAAAACATCTGTGAACTGCAGAAACAGAAAACATAACTTTTTTTCTTGCAAACTGATTTTTTCCAGCATAAAGCATTGTAAAGATGTCAATTATTTATGAGTGAGGTAATGACTTAGAATGAAAGGTGATGACTTAGAATGTATACTTTGCATTATACTTAATTATGTGTGTGATTTATATATTATACTATATTTGTGCATATATAGATAAGATTTATAAATATACATGCACACACACACACACTCATATATATTAGTCCACAGGTATTCTGAAATTTTTTTTTCATTTGTAGCACAGCCCTGTATTCCACTTCAGCATGAATTCTGACGCTGCTTGGGGAATTCATATATGACATGGAGTAAGGAACCCTTCTCTTCGCAGCATTCCCAGTTTTCCAACATTATTCCTGTCTTTAGCATTATTGTTAGAGAGGATTTTGCACACAATGACACAGCTTGAACCTTGACATTTTTTGGTCTTCTATTTTTCTGCCTCTCCCAATTATGAATAATTCAAGATTGATTTGGAGCAGAAAAAATAACTTAAACAAGGAATTTTTATATTTCTCTACCCCTCCCTTCCAAATCTACACTTATTATGGTGGGAAAAATAAGAGTAAAACCCTAAACAAACAAGCAAACAATTAAAACCTCTCAAAATACAACAAACAAACAAAAAATCAACAAAAGCATACCAGCAAATATAAA
The DNA here is from genome assembly GCF_027477595.1 of Haemorhous mexicanus. NCBI lineage: Eukaryota > Metazoa > Chordata > Aves > Passeriformes > Fringillidae > Haemorhous > Haemorhous mexicanus. Next base: position 74,147,610 of record NC_082381.1, read on the forward strand.
CAATATTTATAGAATAAATTTTTTAAAAACTGGAAAAAGGGACCCTGTGACATGATTTAACCATTCCCCTCTACCAGCCCCTAATGTCTATCCTGAATCTTCTCTTTGTACTCAAAACTGATATAGGTTTCTCTATGTTCTATTTTTCCTGTAGCTGTTTCATATTCTCTGACTGATATAACTACTTACAGCACAGATTTGTCTCAGGCACTTAAATTATAAATCCCAGGGACTATTTTAAATGAGAAAGTGTCCTGATGCTCAGCTTCTTTGAATGTCCCTTATTGTCATGCTGTCCAGAGCACAGAGACTGACAAAAAGGAAAATAAATCACTTTTGTTACTAAACCTTTGCATTCTAATTAAGCACTTCTTACTGAACATCCATCTTTTGCCTCACACCTGGTCACTAGATGTTTTAAGAGTTTTGCATCAAGAGAAATCCAGTCTGCCCTGCCAGATGTCAGGGCAAGGCCACTTCTGCAGAGATTGCTCCTGTATCTCACGGTCCCCTTCCTCTGCCTGGCAGATGGCTCAGTCATGGGGTGACAAGGGTGATTTCCCAGTCTGGAAAACTTTTTTTCATTCTCTTCTGTTTCCTGAGGGCAAAAGGCTAAAACAATGGTGAGATCTTAGTCACTTTAACTGAATTTCATCTGTCTTGGGAAGGTCTTGCATTTCTAAGAGATAATTTAAACCTATAATTCTGAAGATAGGTTGTCCTTGGCCCATATGCCTAGAAAAACCCTACAAAAGAGCCAGTTATAAAAATACGCAATAAATGTATTAATTAAAATATTGTAGCCCTGACTTCAAGTGAAATATTTATACAGAGAAGACAAGGGGAGGAATGGACTATGTGCTCACATCTCAGAGAAGAGTAAGTAGTTGCAGTATTCGGGGTGGGTTTCTGTTCTCCTTCATTGTGATCATGGCAGTAAATTCCTGTGGAGAGAAACTTCAAGCTATGTGGAGAAAGGTCTGCGGTCAAATTTGACACAGTCTGTGACATTATACATGGCCTGATCATCTGGGTTGGTGACCAGAATAAATCCACATCGTTTTCACAAAAAAATCATACTGAATGAAGTAGAGAGGATCAAATTACACTCACACAATTTACCTGAGACACAAATCTTGGTGCAAAAAACCCCACAGACTTCGTGACAGAATAACTTAATCCTCTGAGATAAAGTAATTGCATTCTAGATGCTTGGAATAAAAGAGGTAAGAAAGGCTGGTAATACGATGAGAGGTGTTAAAAGTCATGGATCTGTTGGAGCAAATTCAGAGGAGGGTTACAAAAATCATCAGAGGACTGGAACATCTTTCCTATGGATGCAAGCTGAGAGTTGTTTGTTTTCAGCCTGGAGGAGAGGAGGTTCTGGAAAGACCTTGCAGCAAATTTTCAATACTTGAAGGAGGCTTATAAGGAAGATGGGGACAGACTTATTAGTGAGGCCTCTAGAGACAAGACAAGGAAAAATGGTTTTAAACTAAAGGAGGGCAGATTCCACCTAGATATAAAGAATAAATTTTTTGTGAAGACAGTGCTGAAACACCAGAAGAGGTTGCCCAGAGAGGCTGTAGATGCCTCATCTGTGTACAGCATTCAAGGTGGACAAGGCTCTGAGCAACCAGGTAAAAGGTGTCCCTGCTAATCAGAAGGGAGCTGGACTAGATGACCTTTAAAGAGTGCTTCCAACTCAAAACCTTCCATGATTCTACTCTGGTTTTTATACCCACATGCTCTCTATCATTCTACAGCAGCAGCTTAGTTACAAACATAAAGAACTGGCCTTGTGGTGCTGGTCTGTGTTTTTCACAGTGCAAGCAGAATATTTGTAAAGGGACGTGTCTCTACTTGTTGCATTGGGAGGCTAAGAATTTATCTACAAACTGTCCCTGAAAAGACAGATGATCTCCCCACACATATCATGACCTATTTTCTTGTTTATGCTAATGTTACAGGAGGAATCTGAAGATACACCTTAGCTAAACTTACTAACTCTTCTGTAACTGCAGCGCTTGAGAAAACAACACAGGAATAATTGCAAGCAAATTGACTCCTGCTAATGGGGCTTAGAATCACAAATTCAGGGTGAGCTGTAGGTATACACTTGCTCTTTTTCTTTGTATATGGATGGAATGGGTAGCAAAAACACAGAGACACACATCCCTGTCTCTGTGCAAACAGCAGGGAGGAAAAATGCATCCCAGTTCCCAGTTCTGGGTTTTCACCATGTCCCCATCCTTTGTATGGACAATTTCTGACAAGTTCTATTCCTTTCTTCTGCTGCTGCAAGCCACCATGAGAAAGCCAGAAGGGGTCCCAGCCAGGGTCCCCACAAGGACAAACCAAACCTGAGGAACTCAGACTATAAACTGCAACATTAGAGGGTAGCTGCCTCTAAGTCTAGACAAAGTTCAGCCAAATTTTATAGAGTGATCAGGGCTATGTAAGTAGTAGCTTTCTGCATGGCATAATTTCAATTCCTTTTTTTTTTCTTTCTTTTGCTAATTCAATCCTTAAACTTTAAACTTTGTGGAGTTTTTATATTTATTTGGCAAAAAATGAGAAAAATATTTATTTTCCCCCACTCTGCTTGTCAGACCAAAATTAAAACCAGAAGTTATTAATTTTGAAAAATCTTGAAACAAAATGGATACAAAATTTCTCTCTTCTTATTCTTGCTTCTATAGTTTTGTTTTTTTTTTTTCTGCAAAGAATTTTCCTTCAAATTTGTGAAAAGTCCACTGAATCAAGAATCATTACTATTTATTTGAGGTGACTGAAGAACACCACTTTGCAAATAGGAAGTAGCACATGCAATACTAGATGAATAAGCTACGCTCAACCCTGTTCACTGCTGGAAGCAGACACTGCTGCTGTGAGATCCTTCTCCCCCAGGAAGATGTGACTGAAATCTCTGAAGCCATGAGTCTCCCACCTGGAGACTGCACTCGTGCTTCCCACTTTATGGGATGCACCTGCCTTGTTTCAGTTACCTGACATACTAAAAACAGCTCAATCACTATGACTCATGATCACAAAAAGCTGATGCCTGAAGCTCAGAGAAAGCCTATAACCTGGAACATGAGTGTGTTTTAGGGAACGTCATTTAGCTGCATGAAATGGGCCCAAGTTGGAGAAGATAAGCCTGCTAGAGACAAGTCCAGGAAAAACACAGCATTTATAATGCATCATGAGTGTTTGTATATATGCAACCTAATGATGCCCCAATTTATATCCCAAAATAACTTATTTTTGCTTGCTCCATTAATTGTTCTAATAATCTAAAGTAAATGGTCAAGAATTAAAGGAAGACATTTATGGTCTCCTGTTTATAGTGGACCCTGTAAATTCAGCATTATCTCCATATTTTTCTAAAATGTTTATGTACAAATGATTTTCACTGCAGTAACTTCATCATGCATGAATAAAAATATATGCTTAGTTATCAAAAGATAATTAGGTGAGACATGTATGTTTTGTCATAATTAATATTCTGTCAATAGGCTAGATAAGAAAGCTCCAAGGGTTAATGCTTTCCTGCTCTGTATCTAACATTGCCAGTGAATTTCTCTAGCTCACTCCATTAATCCAGTCAGCACAATGGATCAGGTTAGAGATGTGTCTCAATAAATCACTCTCAAGTGCTGGGGGTAGGAGTACCTAATTAATCAGCACTGTCATTATGTTTGACTTGTAGCTGCCTTACTGTGTATGGGATGAGGATTCAGTGTATTTAACCTGCACACACTCTTAAACAGATCTCCAGTAGTGATGTAAATTTTAACCCTTGTATGGAAAAAAACAGCCCATGATTCTACAAATGGCAGATGAAATGTTTCTTACTAATAAACTAATCTACAGGTAATTTATTTGCCTCCCCACATGCCCATACCCCCGTCTTTCCCTAGGGGCCACTAACATCTTGCAGCATTTTATCTCTTTTAACACCAAACTTCTGAAGTTAAATGCAAGATTAGAGTTCATCACAATCCCCAGCTGTACCTGATAGCTTCCCCCCTCCCACTCCCCCATCCATTTGCTCTCCCCTTATCCCCAGTGTCCCTTGTTTTCAGGCCATTTGTCCCCAGAGGAAGACTCACAGTCCACCCTCACTGCCCTTTATGTATAAGAGGCTTGTTGCCCCACTTGCACCAGTAGCCACCAGTGTCTCTAGCCCCTCTTACTCCTTAGCTTCTTCATTCCACAGGCTTGCCTGGAAGCTAAACACATCTTTCCTGGCTCACTCTACTCACTTTCCTCCAAGCTTAGATGGCACCTTGCTACCAAAAAGAGATTTTTTACTCTACTTCTTTTAAGTTTTGAACTGCAGTTAAGTATTATCTTTCCAAGTGGAAATTTTTATATATTTCCTAGCAAAATAATTGCTCTGATATGACTCCTTCCTTTCTGAATATTTTGATCTTGTCACTTGCCTTTTTTTGTCAGCATTCAATGAACATTGGTTTTGCATTATTTTAAGGTCAAGGTGATAGCTGCTTCAGTTGCCAAAGTGGAAAGAGATTTCTAGAGGCATGAGTTCTCCCTGTCCAGAAGAAACACTAGCAGTGGCGTGGTGCAGAGCTCAGAGTAAGTTCCTGTGCATGTGATTTCTGCTCTACACTGGCATACAAGGCACGGCATGAAGAGTATAGGGCCATGAGAGGAGGACAGCAGAGAAAATGCTGTTTCTGCTGGTAGCAGGGCCTCTCACAGCCTGCAGGAAGAGGACTCTGAATTAAATTAGCCTGTGGTAATAAGGAAACTGATAAGATGGTCCCTAAAGCAGAAACATCAGGCTATGGCATAAAGAAATGCAATAAGCAAACACACATTATCAGTGTCTCCAACTTCATCTATACATGCACTGAGGAAGTCACAAATAGATCTGTGAATTTACCTTTGCTTGCAATATAGAGTTCTTGGTTTATTTAATTCTAATATAAGGAGACAATTGTTGTGGCCTTCTGAAGGAATCCATGTGTGCAAATCACCTGAAACTTTATCCATTTTCTAGACTATAAAGAAAATAACATCTACTTTCAAAACACCTATATTAACAATAATATTTTTAAAGGGATTTATTTTATATGTGTGGCTACATTACCACCTACCTCTGATGTGATGATGAACTGTATTAACTACATCTTATCCTAACTCAGTACTTAATATCTTGTCATTGTTGAGATGGAAACACTTCTGTGACAAAAAATATGAAACATTCTGAAAGTATGACCTTAATTTTTTTATACTAGATACAGCAAAATTATACTATGTGACATTGAAATTTTTTTCTCTGTTTCCCTCTCCTTTGAGAAAAGATGTGTAATCATTTCACTTTAAAGTGATTTTGAACAATTATTCATTAATGTCTGTGGATACTTCCTGCCAAAGTCTGATAATTTAAGAAAAACCTAACAGAGAACCCCTGTTCTAAGCTAGATATGTGGTGAAAACTAAATGGTAAAATGTGCTGTATGGCGGGGATAATTCTGGCACTACAGACAGGGCCTCCTGCCCATACCAGAGCTACCCAAATCTTGTGTTTCATGAAAACTGTTTCTTCAATGAACACTGGTATCGTACACAAGCTTGTGTTGAGATTGCAGAACTACTTTAGTGTTTTGCATTTCCTAAGTTTTGAATGCTGGACTTCTACAATCACGATAATCTATAGTGTAAATGGGAAGTGACAAACACAAACTAATATTGGCATGTTATTCATCACTTATTTCTAACATATAAATAAATGCTTCATATATCAGCTGCAACAACCTTCCTACCAGGCTGCAACAAATGCTTCAGCTTGATGCAGGCCACCCTCCAGAGCCCAGGGCCCAGACCCAGGCTCCATCTCCACCTCTCTTCCCCGCACTCTGGCAGCAGGGTGCTGACGTGGGAGCAAGAGCAGGGCCAGAGCTTCTGGAGGAGCTCACTGGCTCCATGCGGCAGCTTGGGCTACTGACACTGATGATATTGGTGACAATTAGTGGTGAGATTAGAATGGAGATGAGGAGAAGATTCATCTGTTACACTATCCATCATCTGTATGTTGCCCCAGGCAATGTCAGCAGGCTGCTGTTTTCAGAGGAGCTGCCATTAGTATGGACCAGCTTTAGCCTTCCCATGGGGGGAAGCCACTTCAGTACCTTTTTCCAGTAGGTCTTGGAAAAATAACTTTTTTGCTTTTTGAACAGGTAGATCAGCAATCCAGTTTTTAAGAGTTTCACTTTCATACAAAAGTCCATTTCATATAAGTCAGTGCTAACTGTGGTAAATTCAAAGTGTCAGTTAAAACAAGCAAACTAACTAATATGTTTCATTCCTAACATACTTCAACCACAAAGATGATAAACAATTAAAAAGAGGCTTAACTGTTTCCCCACAGCAAGAATATCACTTTCATGGCACAACCTTTGGTTTTACATTTGGGGTTTTTTCAGTGAGTAGTTGCATCACTTTCTTAACATGTTCTAGAGGTATCTTTTTACCTCTTAGTCTGGAAAAACTCCCATTCTCTTATATTTCAGTTTATTATCTTTGTGAGCCACCAGTTCCCATTTTAGTGCCTATGTAGAGTTCTTCAGAAAAAAGAAACACACTTTGTCCATTACAGATGATATTTATAGATATATCACTTATTGCATGACCACATATGTATAATGGTGGTTACAGAGCTCACATCACATATTTTTGCATCATTACTGTAGGAGAATGTTAGTTTCAGGTTCAGAAGGAAATCTCCTGTTAGTATTATTTCCCCCTAACACTCAAGAGCCAGAACCAGAGCCCAAGAGTATTTTCTTTGAATTAAAATTTACAGACTTTATTTATAGCTGTGATTCAAACCTCATTCATTGGTTGTAATTGTTCATGTGAGTTGAAATAATGCACACATTTTGCTGAACTAGATCCTTCTAGGAAAAACTGTACATACACACCTCATTTTATACTCCCAATTCTCATTTCCCAGAAAAAAATCCCGATCATTCTTTTTTCCGGATGATTTCTCGTGCTTATAGTCCCTTCTGTCTTTGCTTCAGAAGATCTTTTACATACTCATAGCATGTAGCTGAGGTCAGTTGCTTCCTATACATTCTCTTTACCTTTACACCAACAAATATTGGTCTGTATTTCAGGCAAAAAGAAATTTCAACCACTATTTCAGATCCCATTTTTTTTCCTGTGGAATCTTTGTGGAAGATAGTAGAACTTCATTTTTGTTAGTCTGCACATGGGTCTGTCACTAATTTGTAAATAAATTTCAACAAGAGAGTCAATTAGCATGTGGCTGTAACATGAATAATTCTTGAGTAGATTTGAATACTTAGATTGCAGAAGTTTCACAAATATCCTTTTCACAGTCTGTGTAAGGCTTTCAGTTCATTCACTAAATACTAGCTGGAGGGGTTATCAGCTGCCACCTCCACTGTGCAGGGTCTGCTATCACTGGAGAATTCACTTACTAATTCACTTAGATTAGATAGCATTAGAATTGTGAGTTTATCAGAGAGAGCAGGCAAAAACTGTGTTCCTTAAAGGTAAAAACATGCATGTTAACTTGAATATAGCTGATTTTCAGAGGACTGGTGTATGCTAAGGGATCAGTATGTCTTCTAACAACATATTACCACCAAAAGACAAACAGAGAAGGGACTTTCTGACAGGGCAAGGTAACTTTCTTTCTTACAATATTGTAAATCTCAAGGAACTCCACTGGAATTAAAAAGCTTAGATTTACACTACCCTTTTGTATTTCTTTCCTATTTCTAGATGCCATATCTACCCTAAAACCAGTTCTCTTACTTATCTTCCACTCTAAGTTCACTGAAAGAGAAAGCTTGCATAAACCTTTTTGTTATCATAAAATCATAGAATCTGCTGAATTGGAAGGGATCCATGAAGATCATTGAGTGCAACTCCTGCCCAGGAGTCACCCCATGTGCCTGAGAGTGTTGCCCAAATCCTTCTTGAACTTTGCCAGGCTCGATGCTGTGGCCACTGCCCTGGGGAGCCTATTCCATTGCCCAACGACTCTTTGAGTGAAGAAGCTTTTTATAATATCTAACCTAAACCTCCCTGGCACAACTTCAGGCCATTCCCTCGAGTCCTGTCACTGGTCACCACAGGAAAGAGGTCAGTGCCTGCCCCTCCTCTTCCCCTCACAGGGAAGTTGTAATCCTCCTTTGGATGCTCTCTAACAGTTTCATGTCTTTTTTTCATTGTTGCCCCCAGCACTCGAGGTGAGGCTGCCCCAGTGCAGAGCAGAGCAGGACAATCCCCTCTCTTGCCTGGCTGGTGATGCTGTCCCTGATGCCCCCAGGACACACTTGGCTCTCCTGGCTGCCAGGGCACTGCTGGCTCATGTTCAACTTGCCATGGACCAGAGCCCCAGGGCCCTTTCCATGGCACTGCTGTCCAGCCTCTCATTCCCCAGTCTGTCTGTACATGCAGGGCTGGCCCATCCCAGGTGCAGAATCCAGCACTTTCCCTCGTTAAAGTTCATATGGTTGGTGATTGCCCATCTGTCTAGTTTATTGAGGTCTCTCTGCAGGGATTCTCTGCTCTTGAGGGATTTGACAGCTCCTCCCAATTCAGTGTCTAATCACACCAGGAAAAGGCAATATCTGAGCTAAATACCCACTGATTTTCTGTCCTGAAAAATTGGTGCCCCAAACAGGAAAGCTGTCAGGCAATAGGAAATGGAGTCAAAATTCTTAGTTCCATTCTAGATAAAATGAATATTTTTTTGTATATATTTTCCAAATTTTCTTTTTGCTTTAGTAATCATTTTTTTCTAGGAGCAATTCAATTTTTTTCTAGGAGTAATTCAATTTGTTCTAGGAGCATTTATCTAATTCATATCTTTTGGTGCATATTATTGTTACATGATGTAATCCTTGAAAGAAGCATTTAAATGGGTGTTTGTCACCTTGGTATCTTCTGCCACCAGTTAAATGACCCAAAGTCAAACATGAATTTTCTATGGGATCTGTTAAAGTGTTTTACATTATTTGACACCAAAAAAAACCAAAATCAAACTTTTTTTGGACAAGGTTTCTATTCAAATGAAAGAACTTTCAAAATGTAATGAATACAGACATTAGGATGACAAGTTGCCAGTTAATTCCTAGCAGAGCACATTGGGTCATGGAGACTGACCAACCTGAAAACTGTTACACTGAGAAAAAGAAACAAGATGCTTCCCAGTTACCAAATTCAAGGATCTTTATTCCACCTACTTATTTAGTGTAAGGAGGTTCATTCCATGTGCTTATCAAATCTGGTTTTAGAGCCACAATAAGGTTAACCTAGAAGATACAACAGAATTCATTTTAGTTGGGACCACTCTTATGTTCCAAAATAAAATGTTCTCATAACATAGATATAAAAGGTTAGTCTAAATAGCAGGAAGATGCATGAGCATTTTTTTTCACTTGTGAAAACACAAATTAGGATGGAAGTGGGGGTACAAAAATTTTAAATGTTTATATACAATACAAAGAAAAGTTATCAAAGTCTCTTGGAAGCTCATATTCAGTTCAGTTGCAACAGCTGGGAGCTGGGCAACAAGATATAAATTTCCTTCCTTCCTTCCTTCCTTCCTTCCTTCCTTCCTTCCTTCCTTCCTTCCTTCCTTCCTTCCTTCCTTCCTTCCTTCCTTCCTTCCTTCCTTCCTTCCTTCCTTCCTTCCTTCCTTCCTTCCTTCCTTCCTTCCTTCCTTCCTTCCTTCCTTCCTTCCGCCACTTCCTTCCTTCCGCCACTTCCTTCCTTCCTTCCGCCACTTCCTTCCTTCCGCCACTTCCTTCCTTCCGCCACTTCCTTCCTTCCGCCACTTCCGCCACTTCCTTCCGCCACTTCCTTCCACCACTTCCTTCTTTCCTTCCACTTCCTTCCTTCCTTCCTTCTGCCACTTCCTTCCTTCCTTCCTTCTGCCACTTCCTTCCTTCCTTCCTTCCTTCCTTTCCTCTCTCGCTCTCTCATTCTTGCTCTCTTTTTCTCTAATTCTTTCTTCTTTCCATCCTAATACAAAGGATTTGGCTGTTGACATCACATAACCAATGTATTGGAGTCCTAAATACACGTAGGAAACTCACAACCCTATTCTAACAAAAACCCTTCTTTGGTTTAAACCAAAGAAATATTGCAGCTCAGTAATAAGAAACAGAGTCAATGCCTTTCGTTCCAGCTTTATTTTTTATACTCTTCAGAGCTGTTTCACTTATAAACAAGAACTTCAGTACATAAACAGAGACTAAACATAATAGAATGACAAATTAGTTCCCTCAGAACTGATGATGCTTATTTTTCTTATTAATTTTTATTAGTTTTGAATATTGCATGTTTAATCCATACTGAAAGAACTATGTAAAGTGGCTGGCCTCAACCATTTATCTGGCAAAAACTGTTCAACATACAGACCCCACAGAAAACCTTAATTTGCTAATAATTCTCAGTGGAAAGGGGAGGAATAGAAGAGAAGCAAGTCCAGCTTTAACTTACTGAATTGTGGCTGGAACAAAACTCTTTCATATTCAAGCAGCTAATTGCAGGGAAAACAATTTCAATCTTTATAATTTCATGTCTTCATTTTCCAAATATTTATTTGTACTGCCCATGAGAGGCCTTATGAAAGAAAGTGTTCTAAAAGCTGGAGGAGACATTCAGGCTGAACAGTAGTTTACTTATAATTTACAGACTTGTAGTACTTAATATATAATGCAATAATCTATGCTGTGCCATTTGTCATTTGGACTAGGCCACAGATTATAGCTTAGGGCAGTGCATCTGTGCACAGATCAGGCAGGAAATGGCCTAAAATCTTGAACAGCTGAGCATGATGTCTCAGTGTAGTTGCAAAATTCAACCTCTGCTCCAGAGGTCACTGCATGCTTCAGTCATGACAGCCCAAATTGTTAAGCATGTGACTAATATGCATACAGAACACAGGCTGCCTAGTGTCTGCTGCAAGCTTGATGGCTGGTTAGCGGCTAGTCTTAATTTTATGTGACAATCCTATGTAGGAAGTGCCGGGTGGGTGACTAAATGGAGCATATTGATGTCCCACTGGGTGTAGCCCCTGTTGTTTTGACAAATTCTCCTTAGCATTTATCAATCAGGCCTACAATGGGGAGTGTGCTGAATATCTAATTCAGACATGCTAGTCAGGACTAATAGAGCAAGATAGCATGTTATTCAATTTGTACTTGTTAGTGATGTCCCACTGTCACTGGGCAATTTACCTTCACACTTCACAAATGAAAAGAGAAATTTGCTGGGCTTCAAACACTTACGTGAGTTACAAGCAAAATTTTAATTAGCATGTCATTACAGCAATAATTTATTGCTTCTTTCTAGTGTCCTAGCACCCAGATTGCACTTTTTCTTTTTTTTTTCCTGTGAGGCGAGATGTGCGTTAAAATTTATGGGGCAGGTACTTGAAACAAAAATAAAAACCAACCCTGAAGCAACTGAAAAACTGCACAGTAAGATACCAAAAAGCATTATTTTTTGAGCTTAAAAGAGATTTATACATTTATCGCTTAAAGGAACATTTTGAGCTCTCCCCTTACCAAGCATTAAGGAATTCTATAAATGGTATCATTTAAAAGTCTTATTTTATTAATTTTATAACTACTTGAAAGAGGAATTTTCATATATTTCCAAATGAATTATAAAGAAAGTTGGGGGAAAGACTAGAAAGGATGTGTGTCATGTAGAAAATAGTAAGGCAAACCCATATTTTTATTACACCTATATAAATATTAATAGCAAATTTTCAGCAAGCACCCATGCAAACAAATAAAGTCTAATTTTGGTAAACAGAGGATTTGGAAAATAAAGGTAAACTCATTCTTTAGTTGAAGTTAATGAAAAGAACAGATTAGTCTCTAGAAGTGTTTGGGAAGTTCAGAGCATCTTATGTTGCCACTGAAGTTGAAAAGGGCCTGCTCTGCACTTTGAAGAGCTGGTTCCTGCAGCCTTTGATGGTACTGTGTTTATTTGTATATGTTGGTTCACATACTTATTTTTCTAAATTGCAACCCACAATTGATAGAACACAAAGATACTGGATGATTTAAGAGAATTGGAGGAAAAAATGTGAGCATGAAGCAGAGAGGAGCTCAGGGACACTTTAAATTCCTCAGACAAAAAGCAGTGTGAATTAGTCAGGGTGGATGCCATGCCCTACATTGCAGCATGCAGGGCAGCTCTTCAAATGCCAGCTTGCTGTCTCTGTGGCACACTGCTCAGAAACACAGCCATGGTCTCATGAGCTATCTCATAGCAGCTTCTCTAATAAACTGATGAATAAGCAATTAAAAGAAATGTGAGCAAACAGATCACCTTGGGAGGTTTGTGGAGATGGCTGCACATGATAAGGCACACTTCCAAATTCTCAGGGAAGCAAAATTAATTTGGTTCCAGGACATCAGTGATACCAAATATTAAAGGGGATTTTCTTATTATTTTATATAAACACTCTACAGAAGCAAATATGAAAGCAGAGTATTGATTAAAAAGAGAGCTTGGAAAATTAGGCCTACTGTTTGGTATGTAGGAACACATTAGAGGAAAGGTAATGAATTGAGGAATTTAAATAGACCAGGAAATGTAAATTTCTGCTGCTAAAGGTTATGGTATTTCATTGCTTTCAGCACTCTGAAAGAAAGCAGTGTGATTTCACAAAGAGCTCATAACATCTAAGGGAAACTTTTGCCTTGAGTTATTTTCACCAGTGACAATTCCCTTTTCCTTTGGCAGGTCCTTTCAGAGTAACAATATAATTTTGGTGTCAGTTTTGGTTTCATTTGAATTGGTCCAAAGGCAAAATCACCCTATGGAGTCTGACTTAAATTCACACGGAAACAGAGGAATTTGACTTACAGATGTTACTCATGAATCAAAATCCCATAGTTCCAGGGCAAGCAGTATGTTGCAGATGGCAGAGGTACCAAGCCATTGGTCATGGCTGCTTGAGCAAGTGGTGACTCCTACAAGCTCCACTTGGAGTCCTGTAACAGCAGTGAAATGATAGGAAAGACTTTGCAAAACAGAGAAAAGCCTGGCTATTTTATTTCCATACCCTAGTGCTGGTTCTGCACCAGCTGAGAGGGAAATAGAGGCAGGCAGACTGTGGAGTCTTGTATCAATGCCATCAAGATGGGGAAATCTAAGGCCTTGAGAATCCACCAGAAAACTATTAACTATGGCCACAGCAAAAACTGGGGTGGCTATCACTTCTTGATATTTTGATAGAACTTCCCTCACAGGCAAAGGTTTTTTCCAAGCTCTTGGCATATCCAGATGTTTCAGAATGTAATTACTATAAGCAATTAATAAGCAATTTATACACAGATGTAGTAAAAAAATGCAAAAATGCAGGTTTTCTTGGACAATTTTTCCTTTTTTTTTTTTTTTTTAATTCTACTTACAGTATTAACCCCCCCTCCCTGCACCCTAAAAAAAAAAAAAAAAACAAAACCTGTTAATATGCTTATAACCTTATTTTCTATTGTGTTTCCTCTATCTGCCTCTATTTCCACTCCGGGTGTGTCTGTGTCTGTTGCCCTTGGAGTGAGTGCTCTTCTTCTCTGGTCTTTACATTTTTCCCAAAGATTTACAGCTCTAGAAGACTCACAGACATAACCCTTGCCAAGATGATATTTATTATTATTTGGTAGTAGTTTATATCTTTTACAAGTCAGCATTTTTTCTGTACTATTCTGTTATTTTTTCTTTTTAAAATTTTTGTAGCAGAATACCAAGCCTTAATCCAAGTGTTTAACTATATAATTATTCTTAAACATGTTCTCTTTTTCCTGAGTATGCATTTAATTCAAGTGACATCCTCCTTGCTTTGAAACATTTACACAATTCCGATATATTTTGTTGCTTTTCATTCAAATCTACATGCAGGTAGCTGTAAGCACAATTTTCTCTGATAGTAGTGAGGGGAGGTAGATTTTCTCTACCTAGGCTTCTAGGGTTCTGAAAATTATTTCCAATTGTAATAGATAGGTGGAGATCTCAATAGAGGAGACGCACTTTCTTTTCTTCTGGAAGAAATCTTTTCACTGAAAGGAGTACTAAGAACTCTGTTTAAGGGAGAGCACACAGTCAAGAGCTTAAATATGCAACATTCAGAACTTTGGATCCCAGTGTTGTGCATTTGATGAGATAATATTTAAAGCATTAATCACAGAACAAATGAAACCAGTGACTTATCCAGTGATTCAGCACTGTTAAGTGATAATTTTCTAGCTTCTGAAAATATTTCCTGGGACTGTTTAATTTACTGAAATTGCTGTCCTCTTCCTACTCTAAGTACTTAATACTGTTCTCAGCAGTGCTTGAAATCTAGAAATAAAGAGACTCAAAACAATTTGCTCTTTCATCTAAGTTAAGAGCAAATGTTCTGATAGAGAATAAGACATCACACAAGAAAAGTCATGGGCTACGAGAGGGGGAGACTGTAATTCTACTAACAAAGTCATTCGTTAAGGTAAAGCCAGTCATTACAAATCCCTTTCTTAATATGTGGAGTGTCTTCTGATGGATTATATATTACATGAATAGCATCCATCTTCAGCATTTCTTAAGAAACTTTGTCTAATTCCTTTAATATCTTTCTGCTACGGCAATGTTAATGGTCATCTAATAGTTTTAGAAGAATTTTATTTAGCTTGTTAAATAAATTAAATCAATATCCAAAAATTGGGAACCTTGTACTTTCCTTAAACCCCTTTTTATTCATGATGTAATTAGAGGACTGTAGATTTTTCCTCATCATTATTAGACATACATTAGATTTTCATCTGAATTAAATACTATCCAAAACAATGGACTTGTTGTCACTCACGGAGAACTTTCAGACTTGCTCATTTTTTCCAAGTGAAGATGTGCATCTTTAGCATATGAGTTTATGGATACCATGCAGGTCTCTTGCATTAAGGCACATTGAGTTCTAGAACTATAAAACAGAAGAAAAAAGATGGTCAAAATAAGTAAGTAACAGGCTTTGGGGGAAACATTTATAAAATAAATTTATTACATCTGTAAGCAACACCTCATTTTTTTCTACACATATATTTCTCATCGAAAAAACTTAATTTGAAACTGAAATACATTATTATGAAGTCAAATACTTAAACTCTTTATGTTCTAACAGGATGTATAGCATCAATAAGATGCACAGAAATATGGGGGTTTTTTTAATCTTCATTAAAATATTCACAATTTGAATATCATTTCACTAGTTTTCACATGTTCTTGAAAATCCTCTCTCTTTTTCTAGTGTTTTGATTGAGTTTAACTACTAAGTGAGCTAAAATTGTGGGTGGATTCACCAAGACCAGGATCTATCTAACCAAGAAGAACTAACATTGAATTGAATTCAAAACACGAGGCAATGTTAAAAAAAAAAAAAAAAAGCCCCGATCAAATTAGGAAAAAACCTATTGACATACTTTTGCTTTGTTTTCCATATAATGTTTTTCCCTCTACCCAGATGAACAAGTTTTCATTTTAGCTTCAGGTTAAATCTAACTCTGTAAAAAACTGCTGTCTTTATGACTTCTTAGTTTCTCTTCATGACATCTTAATATCTCAGGACCTCCCCTACTAAAATAATTTCTTTATACTCGGCTTTACATCTTCAAATCTAGACATTTCAACTGTCTAAAAAAATTTAAAGCAAAAAAACCCCAAAAAACAACACAAACACAAGCTAGAGAAATTGAGGTATTCTGACAGTTTCAAAAACCAGCAAATCTAGTCACTGAAAATAAAAATAATTTTCTCTATAATTAACTAAGGGTATAGAAAGATGTATAGAAAGATGAAACCAGACAAAATATTTCTGAAAAGAACCTTGTGGAAAAGAATTAACAGCAACTTTTCTATTTACTTCCTATATAACATTGTCATTAGAACATCCATTTAATGTATTTTCTTTTTAAATGTGCAAACATTCATATGAATAGCAGTCAGAGTCACTCCATACTAATAGGGACTTCTCTGTGTTCTGTGATGATTTCAGAATGCTTACTGTAGTGACAGTCTGTTTGCATTTCATCAGGGAGTTGTGGGTGCCCTCAGGGTTGCCCTCCTCCTTGCCTGCTCTTGTGTACAGCCCTTCTACCTCTTCTTTTTCCTCTTCTTTCTTTCCTCCTAAGTACCTACCATCTAAGACAGGGCTTATAGCTACTGCAGCTGCTGCAGCTGATTTCCTCAGAGGAAGAGTAAGTGAGCATCAGGCAACAACTGCAGTAAGAACCTCTGATTAGAAAATACCAGAAAGCATGTATCTTAGTATTTGCATGGAATGCCTTTCCAAAGTCCTGTCTCACAGACTTCCTGAGCCACTGGTACTGGTTTTGTTCTTTAAAATTATTTAATTTATTTATTTCTATATTTACTTGTTTGTTCGTTTACTGTTTCCCAACAGCTTCATGCTTCAATCGACCTTTACACAGAAGGCAGGTCTTTTTGTGCGTGTCTCATTCTCAGCTAAGATTGAGTCTGGCCAGAGATATGGGGGATATCAGAAAAAGCTCCTGTAGATATTAGAAGTGGAGAAAAGGCTATGGAAAATGCCACTCACTCTGGAAGGAAACCAGAGACATAAAAATTTACAAAGAAATAGCTGAGGTTCTCAACAGCTTCTGTGCCTCAGACAACAAGTACTCCAGCTATGTTTTACAAGTTGAGAAAGGCAAAAGCAGAGATTGGGAGAATGAAGACCTTAAGCCCATTGTAGGAGAGGATCAGGGCCAAGATGATCTAAGGAACCTGAATGTGCACAACTCCATAGGAACTGATGAGGTTCATGTGTGGATCCTGAGGGAGCTGGAAAATGAAGATGCTAAGCCACTCTCCACAATTTTTTTTAAATCATCCCAGTCAGGTGAAGTCCTTGGTTACTGTAAGAACAGAAATATAGCCCCCATTTTTAAACATGGGGATGCAGAAGACCAGAGGAACTACAAACCGGTCAGGCTCTCCTCTGTGCCAGGAAAGATCATGGAGCAGGTTCTCCTGGAAACTGTGCACATGGGAGGCACATGGAAAGTGTGCACATGGAAGGCACATGGAAAACGAGGAGTTTGGTGGCAACCAACATAGCTTTACTAAGGGCAAACCATGCCAGACAAATTTGGTGGTCTTCTATGACAGGGCTACTGCCTTGGTGGAATTCATGAACAAATTTTTGTTTTATTACTTTGTGAGGTTGAGAGACAATCACCAGTACCTTATAAGAAAAGGAAGGGATGGGATGATGGAGGAAAAGGGATTAACATCCTCTTTCAGCTGCATATCTTCTCAAAAGAAAGGAGAGAAAATTCCTTGTCAATACCACGAAGGTAAGACACCTTTTTGAAGTCACCTTCAGAGATTTTATTTAGGTACAACTTCACTAAATGCAAAAGATAAAGAGTTGGGCTTTCTGCATGGAACCAAATTTTCTTTCTCAGTAGTTCTGGTCTCTTGTTCTTTCACTTCGTTATTTTATGACTGTTTCCCCTATAGGTTTTCCTATGATGTGTGAAAAAGGAGCTTTCTAGCTCCCTATGATGCCAGGGCAGCATATCTCAGACTGCACAGTCTGATTTCATAGTATCACAACTGTGGAAGTTCCAGATGCCACATTATTTAGAGATTTTCACCAGCACTGTGCTTTAAAAAGACACTTCCAAGCAAATCAAGGATCATAGGAAACTAAACTGAAACAATCAAAATGTGAAAAAGAAGGAAGTGAATGTCAGGGTAGATGCAGAATTGAGAGATTACACTGGAATAATTTGCATTTTAAAGTGGACTGAATTGTGCTGTAGATTAGATAAGATTCATGTATAAGTCTTATTTGAACTAAATCAGTTGGCACATCCTTACAGCTAAGTAAATAAGCACGAGTAATTACTGTGAGTGTTTAGGGATTGGGAATATGATAGAAGCTTTTTGCATTAGTCCATTCTTCATATTTATCTGTGATTTTTGACATGAGGTGTATTGTAATTGTTTGCAATTTGTTAGAAAGTAACCATTTGTGAGATTTAGCAGTTCACTGTGATTAAGAACATGTGATTTTTATGTGAAATAATATACTTATACATGAACTGTCTGGTTCAGAGGTATTGTTGGGAATTATATGCATAAATGCCTGTAATAACCTAATCAGTCACCCATAATTTGAGAAGTGATAAAATAGAATGGAAACAACGTGGAAAGTTATCAGGACTGTCCTTATTTTTCACTGACTTCCTTGAAGACCTTGGTTATAGCCTCAAGTATTGATATTTGAATAATGTTGCTTTCTGTACAGTTTGATTACCCAGCTTATCTTTTATGATTTAAGAATTTATAAAGTAAATGTATATATTTTCTTTGTGTGGAGGCTGAAATCAGAATCTTAAAGTTTCATGACAGACACATTTGAAGAGGAAGGATTAACATCATTCTAATGCCGAGACGCAAGTGAGCCTTCACACATGTAAAATTAGATTTTAAATACTTTGCTGTAGTTCTTTCCCAGTAATTATCTCTTCATTCTTTGTGAAAAATTAAATACTCCAGCTCTTCCTTCAGGAGCTCTTTTCCATAATAAAGGTTACATTATTTGATGAGGAACTAGAATTACTCTTATGCAGTCTATGTCTGTGGTATTCACATGCTACTAAGAGATCCCAAGTGAAACTGAATGGGTGGTATCCTCCATTCTATTTATCCTTTTTCCTAACTCAGTTAAGCTTTTTTTTAAGCAATCTTCTCAAGGTCTTCCTCAAATCTTCAAGACAAAAGAGAGAAAATGACCAAAAAACCAATCCGTTTGTGGAAAATGTTAATCTGAAAAGTATCAGATTAAAGATATATATTGTTCACAGTCATGACAAGCTCTTTTAATGACTGGAGGGAAGATGCTATGAAGGTCTTTCATGGTCAGGGTGTTTCAGTGCTGAGGCTGATACATCAGCAACTGATACCTATTTGCCATGCAGACTAGTAAGTAACTTGGCACTTCTGCCCTTTCTCTGACTTTTGTTCTGTGGAAAAAGGAGAGGGAAGAGATATCAATGAATATTTATCCCAGTCTAACAAAGATATGTTTATCTATTACAGTGATGGAATCCACACACACACTTGAGCAGAGACAGGATTTTATAACTGTGATTTCACACCATCCATGTTCAAAATAAAAGTCATTATAAAAAGGTAAAAGGTACATTTCACCATAGCACATTATATTTTTATTGATTTCAGCTTCCAGCAAAAACTAATTTAGTCTTTATAAATCAAATTTTAAAAAAACCTCAATCTCCCTTCTGCCTGTACCACACTTCTTGGAACTGTATTTTCAGTGTGACTTCAGTTTGCATTTGTGGTCTCTGTATGGAAAAAGCTTGGTCCTTTGCAGCTTCTTCCATGAGAGACAGATTTTTATGCATTTGAATCTATTTTAAATGTCATTGAGACATGGTTGATGGCTTGTTGAAAAGTCAGGATTGATACTTCCTTATATGTTTGGTCAGAATTGTGGAACAGTGACCGAAAGCAAAGGTGATGGTAACATCACATTGAACTTCAGGACCATCTCACTTTGGTAAGTCAAGATCAAAATACATCTTTTTATCTCATTTTCATAATTCATACAAATTTAATAAATGGCAGCAACAACTTGCTGTATAATTTTAAAAATACTTTTTTTAAAATTTGCTGTTCGCTTACACATTGATCATGAATTTAAGGGCTACACAGCAACATAAGCAGGCTGAAATATATTCAACCTTACTCCTATTAGGAAGTAATTTGATGTGTAATTTGTTTAAAACAAAAAAAAAAACCACTAAGAGAGAAAGGACAGCAATATCTGGGCCTTCATGGTTTGTAATTTTAAAACTATTAAATACATTTACTTATTTTTCTCTCTTTACTCATCTCTCTATTTGTTTCTTGTTTAAAATACGTCTGGGCTGTCTGCCTGACCTTCTTTCAAAATTAAATGTATGGGTATATCTTTGATTTTAAAATTGTAGGGAACTTCTTTTGTTTTGCCACTTTTGTGTTAATAAATATACTTTTTTGTGTTTTTCTTAAAGTGTAGCCTGTACATCTGCAGTGCAAATCTGAATGATGAAATAAAGGCAATTTTCTTCTAGTGCATGCCTTTTCCTAAAAAAAAATCCCAAAACAAAACAAAACAAAACAAACCCCTCCCCCACAAAAACCCACCCAACTCTTTACAAGATACAAGACAAATGACACAAAAGTGAAAGGGCACTGATACAAACTGGATAGGCTTACAACATAATTGAATTAAGTCCTGTGTGCCACATATGATCACAAAGCAGAGCCATGTCTTGAGCACTCTGAATGTAGGGAGGCTGCCAGTCAATAAAAAGACCCTTTAAACTGTTTAAATGCATCATGAGCATGTGCAGAACACTCCTAGCTAACAGGTGGCTGAATAAAACTCAGCTGGTGTTGCACAGGGCTATAGCATTGACCTTCTTTAGGATAATTTCAGCCCTCTTAAAAAAAAAAAAAAACAAAACAACTGTTACTGTACTTGGTGTAGTGGAAACAATTTAAGGATGAATAATTTCTTTTAGCCCCTTGAGGCACCGGTGGCTCGCTCTCCGCTCTCTCTCCCTTTCTGTGTCTCTCAAGTGAATTAACATAAAGGAACAGTGACAACAGCAAGCTGAAAAGCGTAGCTGGTGGGAGGATTAAGTATATCATTGAAAGGAATTATGTTGTAAATGACTGGGAGGGGTAGGGGCTTCTGTTCCTTGGTCCCATCTGGTCTTTAAAGAATACCTTGTTGTAATTACCCCCAGATGGCTTTGTGCTACACTGGGTCTGGACAGCCAGGTGCCACTGTACCCTGCTGGGTGTGATATTCATTGCTGCATGCAGTGACAAAAATGGACTTCATTGCAACCTAATTTCTTCCAGGGTATTACACAAATATGGAATGAATGTAGCTTATCAAACAAGAGCTTAGTGTGCCAGGAGCTGAAACTGTCAAATGTAAGACAAGACTGCCTTGTTGTTTCACTTTTTAACAATTGTCTTGATATGTGGAAATATCAACAATTTACAGTGTCTGAATGCTAATAAATATATATTATATCATGTTAGCTATTTTTCCAGAAGTCGAAATGCTCAAATTACCCTTAGGCAATTGCTGGAAATGGTAGAATAACAAACGCCTCTTACAAAGTCAGTTTTTCAACCAGATTTGCTGTAGGCTAAGTTTGGGTCCAATCCTTGAAGATGTCAGCCCAGAAAACTCTTTCTCTTCACTCCCAGCCTCAGGCCCGTGTTTCTGTCCCAGATGAAAATGTTTCTGCTTTCTTTCATCTCTTTTTATTGATATTGCTTTCTTTATCTCATGTAGTCCCTGTCAATTTTATCTCCAGAATCATACCAGTCTTATATTTTCAAATCCTCCTTGAAAAGCGGTTATGAAGCTCTTCTAAAAAAATAATTTTTACTAAACAAAATGAGGTATTTTGCCACAAAAAGGAAAACGGAAGAGAAGTTTGAGGGAAAACAGAAGTACAGGATTCAAAATCCTGGGATTCTGTTAAGCAACTAACTGTATTTTGTACAAGGGACTGTATTACTGAGTGATCAGTACTTCTTTCCTCACTGAAAGTGCACAAATGAACATTGAGTGAAATGCCACAAAGAGCAAACCTCTTCCCAGCTCATCTGCTTTCCTGTTCTGCCACACACCTGCCCACGTGCCCCCTGTGTCTGTGTAAGCCCATGTAAGCAGCTTCTTCATCATGTTTTGTAGGGCTCGTGCACAATTCCCTATTCTCCAGCTACACTGCCAGTGGCTCCACTGAATGACCAAGGTGTGGAATGGCTCTCCCGGCAATGCTTGGTCACCACAATGCCTATAATAGCACCAGCTTTTTTTTTTCTGATGTCTGAAGGGAATGAAATGGTGATTGCCTGCTTCTTGCGTCTCTATTTAGCCTCACAATGCCAAGATTGTCTTTCCCCAGCCTTTCTGTACTTTCCACCATGTTGCATAATCAGAGGAGATGTAACTGTGGCAGCTGGTTTTCTACTGCAAGTTACATACGTGCTCAACAGATACTAGTAACTTGTGAAAAAGGCATTCTTTACATCTTTAATCTACCTGTGAAAATGTGTAAATGGCATAATGACTGAGTCCCTAGTTTCCTTCATTACTATCATCTGATTAGTAATGTAATTCTGAGAGAAATGCCTGGTAGGCTTTTGTTCTAAGACTATTTTATTCTGTCCAGACAGTGCACATTTTAAAACTGTAATATTTCTGAGATGGAAAAGGAGTATTAAAGTTCAGAAAAATCAAACTTTTAAAACATAATGACATAGTAGTTCAGGGTTTTTAAAATTGTCTCAAATTAAAACCTATATCAAAATATCATTACTCTACTTTAAATCACCAGCTCAATTTTTAAGTCTGGGAAATATTAGCAAATAATTATGGTCTCCCATTTTTTGTAATTCAACCTTCTTATTTTTTTACAGGGAACTTTTGATTTTACTAATTGCTAGTTACTCAGATATCAAATCGGTCATATCAAAAATAAAATTTCTCTGCAATGTGAAATAGATTTTTTACCCATTCTCTGTGACTTGGACAACATAATTTTATGAAATGTCCCTGATCAGCTCTTATTCACCTTTTCCAGGAAGTTCAAATTCATCTATAAAGCCTCAATGTCATCTTCCATCACCATTAAGAATACTTTCAAAAGAAATAAAAGTGTTGTCCCAGCAACAAGTGCATTAGTCAATCCAATTGTTTGCTATGAAAAATGATGGGACAAATTTTGACATTAGAGACAAGGTCAGACTTATGCTGACTTAATACTATGTAGTGGAAAGTTTCTACATGTTGATCAGGAAAGTAAGATATGTTCCCTCTTTTTCTCTCTCTCTTCCTTCTACTTCTTTGTGTTTGCAAATTTATTTTTAAATAACCAAGGGAGAAAATCCAATATATTAGGCAACTATAATTACAATATCCACCTGCTAAAATTATCAAAATTATAGTTTATGTGTTTTTCAAAAGCTAAGGCAAACAAGACATTTATCAAAGTCAGTTTATTTTTATTTAAGAAAGTGATGTACATGGCTTAAATTAATGAAAATGTGCTACATAAGAGTCAGACATGCTTTTGAAAATTAATTTTAGTCCACAAAAACTTCACTATGTGTATGATTTCCAACACATGAATATAACCTAGCTACATAGAAATGAGGAAAACATCAGCTCTGTATTTAAGAGTGAGTTTTATTATTATGTAACTGGAGTTACTAATTCGAAGAAGGAAGTTCCTAATTCCTCTGTTCTGCCATCAATGAGATCTAACCAAAAACAAGAATTATCTGAAGTTTGCATATGAAATACAGGGTCCAGTTTTAAGTTAAGCTTTTCTTTGTCACCACTGCCATCTCCATATTTCAAGCGACTCCCATAAAAACAATACCCTTGACAATATCCCATCACACTGCAAACCTCTTATTCCTCAACTTCTGTCTTCAAACCTACTTTTCCCAATGAAGAAATTTGATGAAATATTAGCGCTTCGTGTCCCACTGCAGAACCTCTGTACAATTGAAGAAAAAGAAGAAAAAAACTCCCAGTGCATTATTACAAATATTTTGCCCCTCCATCTTCTTCACATTTGGGATTTTTTCAGACTGGGAAGATATGGTAGAAAAACTGGCAGCTCCTCTTGCTTGTATCTTGTGATATTAATTATAAATGAAGACATTAAAGAAATAATGGCTGTATAATTTTAAAGTGTATGATTTAATGACACACATCAACGTAACTTTTAAAGCTTCACTTAGTATAAGTCTTAAGAGATGATGTATTTCTAAGCAAAGTTTACAGGCTATGATTAATGATTGTCTTCTGAATGTAGAACATTAATGCAGTCCCTCGGTAGATATGTTCATCCAGGAGACTGGATGTTTACAGGCAAAGTAGAATCACACAGCACAGGAGACGACATATTTATTGATGAATGCACTGTTTTGTCAATAACACTGAGATGAAGCTGTGTCATATCGAACCATTTAAACAGAAAGATCTTGTGTGGTGAATTTGCAGAATTAGTCTTGTTTGTGTTCTGTTCTGTTTTGTGGTGTTTCGTATTTGAGAAAACAAAAATTATTCTGAAGGTAGGCACTAGTGACAATTTGTTTTTGGGCATTGCTCAATCTTCTGGGTGTTTCTGCTAACCAGGTTACAATCGTGGCTTACAATGTACCATTATAGGATGCGTACTCAGAGTTAGTGTGGCTTTAGTGTTGCATATTACCTTTCACGTTTCATGGAGGTTCTGCATGCAGCCAAGAAGAAACTGAACATGGTAATAAACTTGCTATCACTCACTGAAAACAAGCAAACAAATCATTCTTGTCACCCTTCTGCATTTGGACAAGACTGAAATTCCTGAGAAACCTCTTTGTTTTAGCCACAAATGGAGAAATTATAGTGGCCTAGGTGAAAATACATGAGCAAAGACAGGATAATGAGGAAGAAAAAAGCATGTAACACCCAGAATCGTATATGAACACACATATATTTATACACTTATACACAGAGAAGAACTATGAGGCACATGAGAATGCAATGCCACAAACTTGGCTAGAAAAAAATATCCTTAATCTCTGGATTCCCTGCCATTGTATGGAAGAGGCTATCTTTCTTTGCAGAGTTATATGGCTTCTGAAAAGTATCTTTCTCTTATTGTGAGAGTTTTAGGGTAAATCAATTTTTTTTGTAATTTTTTTTTAAACAAGTTCTGTTCTTACTTAGTTCTCAGATTGGTCATCTTGAGTCACAGCGTAGCATTGCCGAGAAGTTTTAAGAATGACAGCAGAAATGGAAAACCACCTCTGACAAAACAGCATGGCCTTAATGAGAAAAATATGATGTATTTCCAAGCTGGTGAGCAAATTCTCAGTATTTGCTAAGCTGAAAGCATTATTGTTTCATGGTTGGAATTTACAGGTAATCAAAAATGGCTATTTCCTAGTGTTGGAGATCTTCCACTCAAATTTCAGCTTTCAAACAGCCTTAAAATCAAGCCAGACCTCAAACGTCTAAAAGCTGAACCTTCTTCTGCACATGGACATATCTTTTTAATTACTGTTAGACTGAATCCCTAGTCTTTATAGAGATTTATGACCCTTTATGGGATGGAGTCTTGCAGAGTGCTGTAGTTACCACAGGCAGAGTACAAGCCACAGCAGGAAACCTGCAGGTGGTGTAAAGCTCTGCTGACCCTGCCATGAAAACAGCAGGGTTCTGCATTTGCCAGTGTTACAGTGCTTAAAAGGGGGCCGTGGGGATGTGGCATGGGATGCTGTCACCAACTGTCTATTTGTAGAGGGAGCAGCAACCTAGCCTTTGGCTGGAGTGGTGAGTGTGGGAGCTGAGCTGGGGCTAAGAGAGAGGGTAAGGATGTGAGCACACTGGCTGGTGGATGTGAAATAGAGAGGGTGCAAGGATGACCTAGCAGTGAGATTCCTGGGAAAGCAGGAGGTGGCAAGTGCTGGCAGTAGCCTTTGCTATGGGACAGACACCTTTCACTGCCTCCAGTCCACACCAACCATTTGCCTCGCAGTTGTATCCTGTGCACTGTAGACATCATCTAACTCTAAATTAGGTGACCCTTCTCAGAGATTTCAGTGGGAAGACATCTCCCTCTGATGACATTTGGGACCATGTGTTTATATACTGTGACTTTCATATTTTCTCTACATTGTCCTTTTTTGATAAAAAGATTTTAATTTTCCCTTACATGATGGAAATGCAGTTTCCAATATTATGTAATGTGTTATAAAAGATTATATTTTGGTATAAGTATTAATCTCTTAATTAATACTTATTAAAAGTTGAAAGTTATGTATTAAATTAACAAATCTTTTTTTTTTTCTCAAGCATCAATTCTAAAGTGACCTGAGTAAGTGGTTACTCTGCCTCTTTGAACTTTGACTAAAAATCAAAAGAAGCAAAATTTTTCTTCCAGGTGGGAGGCGGATTGGAAATTAAACTCTTCTAAACTCTTCTGGAATACATTCAAAAACAATTTTCTTCAGGGAGTAAAAGCAAAACTTTATTGTTTGCAAGTATAATGAATACTCAATGTAACTCAATATATTTCTTCATTCAGTAGGTTATTCAATAAAAAATTTGTGAGAAATGAGAATGTTCTTAATTTTCTATTTCTCAGCTATTTGTAGTTACTTAGTGAACAGTATAGCTCTAAAGCAGCATCTTAAAAATAGAGCATATTACATAGATTTTGTGTAGAAATCTGCAACCGCAGTATCAGGTATGCCAAGACTGTCATCCTTTTCTTAACATCTAAAGTAAACAATACATTTTTATAAGCTAACTTATGCTTTAAGTAAAGAATAAATAGTTTGGAAGGTTCAGAGAGACCATGAAAATACATTTGTGACCAAGACAATACTCCTGCTAACAGAAATTTAATATGAAATCATTAATATTTTTTTCTTCATTTGTGAAAACTGATTTTATTTTTGAAGAAAGCACTGAAAGACAAGACAAAAAAGTGCTCACTATGCAGATTTCTCTAACAAAGAAGAAAAAGAAAATTCTCTATTAAGTAAACTTGGAATATTATGTGATCTGCTACTAGTGGAAAATTCAATAAAGGATCTGAATATATTTTCTGGTGTATGCAGGTTTTTATACTTCTACATGAGCATTTACACAATTCCACAATCCCACACAGAAAAGTTCTGTGAAATTATTCATTTCATCTCCATGTTGGGGAGAGACTGTTCACAAATTGTTTTTCGCACTGTGACTTACAGTCTACTTTATATCCAACCATGGAAAAAAAAAAAAAAAGAGGCTGTTTTAAAGAGTAATAGAATGAAAAGTTGTTCTATTTTATTTCGTATACTGATAACCCACCATCTGCTATCTGGTTACTACTTTAGATCACATAACTCTCTTAGGTTATAAATATGTGTAGACAAATATTCAATTTAAGGCTTCCAAAGGTAGAGTAGACAAAGAACAGCTAAAACTATATATATTAACTTTCAATAATTTATCATCAAGTACTCTAGCTGAGGAGTTTGTATGAACTTCTGCAAGGGCAGGGCACAGACATAAAAAAAAATCTTGTAGATGGCAGTTCCAATCCATTTATGACGACAGAACATGTCTTCACTCAAAGGCTCTTCTCATCAGACATGATTGCAACCACAGTACTCTACAATTGTAAAGATAAAGGATATTATTCTCTGACATTTCATTCTTCTCTAATTTTTTATTTTGTTCCACCTCATACTTTATCCTTCAAATGCAAAACCCTAATAACTTGTCAGTCACATTCTACAGTGTAGCAAAATTGCAAATTATATTGAGAAGGGGTGGCAAACCATGTTGCCCATCTATTCTGTAATCAAATATGTCCCTAGGTCTAATCAGTGAGAGGACAAGTCAGCTGACAATGCCTGTGCACATCTTTACATGATATTCTCAGTGTCAGCTGAACCAAGCAAAAGACTATGCGAAGATTCACTCCTCTGAGGCCTGCTGCAGTATTGATTCTTTATTAAGGTACTCAGTAGCAAAAAGAAATTCAGCATGATTATTCAAACATGTTCCTGAAAACACTATGAAATATCGTTTGCTTGACAATACCTCCTCAGGCAAATTTTAATGCACACTTCAGAAAATAGTTCAGAAATAATTTTGAAGCAGACAATTGACTTAAGAGTCAAAAAAGTCATATCACTGTTGAACAGCACTACAAATCATTGAAATTTTCTTATTCAGCTTCCCTTTGGATATTGATTATTTTCTGTCTAACAGGAAAGAAAGAAAATGCAATTACTCCAGCACTGTTCGTGCTGCTACTACAAGTACAGGTCTATCAGGTTTTCCAGTGTTAACTCTTATTGTCACAGGTTTCTAAAATCAACAGTAGTCTGGCACCCATGAGCTCAAGTCTGCTTCAGTGTCTGAATCTTATCAAGGATTATATGGTTAAAACACTTGGGGCCATACTCTGTTCACAACTATCCTCCTATAAATCTGAACTCCTACCATAGTACCCAAGAGCAATCTCTCCATTCCACTTTTTGCCATCTTGTAGGAACAATTCTGTTAAAAAATAATGCAGGAAATTGTTGTGTCTAGTCATCTAATACAGATTTAGTAATCTGGAGATTTCAGAAGGGAAGAAAGTGTTACAATGCCCCCCTTATTATAATAATGATTGATTATGTTTATACCAAATAGGGTAAACACAATGCACTTCAATATGTCTTGCTAATTATCCTGTCTGTAAGTATATCAGAGGAGTTTTTATGATTCAAAAAAATTGATAGGGCTTTCACACTGCATCATTGTATAGAAAAGAGCTGAGTTTTCTTGCTCACCATTTCTTTATCTGTCAGATAATTTGCTCAAATGACAGAGAAGGGCTAGCTCTTGTGCAGAGGCACTGATGATATATGAAGCGGATGGAACTTTAGCAGCATATGGTATGGCTTCAGAGGAGGTGTATTTAGTTTCATTTTTCTAATTAGGAAATTATATTTCAAGGTTTAGAAACCCCCTTTTTAGATAATATTACAGTTCTAGATAAGCCAGCCTAGAGAAAGACTTTTCAATATTATGTGTGACAAAGCTGAACTGACTGTTGAATTCCTTATTCAGTTATATGACATTTCTTCTGACTAGTGTGAAAAGTAAAATTTTAAATTAGCTTAGTGACGCTTATAAAGTAAAGGATCAAGATACACCTATTTGTTTCACATCACTTTGAATCAGGATCTCAATCTAGAGCATAACACTGCAAAAGTTATTTAATATTGTTTTAGCTACTATTTAAGTGCACAGAAAATTAAACTGAATTTCATAAAAGTTTAACAGGCTCTTCACTTAGTAGTCTTTCGGACTTTGAAAAGGAAATCAGTGGGGAAAAAAACACTGTTCTGCTATACCATATTATCAGACAACATACTTCAGGTTTTCTTATCCTGCCTCAGTTAAATACCAGAAATAATGAGAAATCAATCCTAACAACAGGTTGACTATTTTGAGGCTTTAAAAATGTGTTTATTTATTATTTTTAGATTAGATTCCAGAAAAATCCAGATTTTTTTTTTTTTTTTTTTTAGATTAGATTCCAGAAAATTCCAGATCTTGGAAACTTTCTAAGGATTAGCCATGATTACAGAAAATAATAGAGGCAGGACTGAAATGAAGAGCAGATGTAAGAGTCATTAGCTTGGAAACAACCTCAGTGCACACTTCAGAAATGGCACCTCTGCTGAAAACAACCCTACAATACATCATTGCACCACAAACTGAAAAAGAAAAGCAACTCACAGACAACTTCTGAGAGCTAATGCAGCCAGATGTTTCCATCTAATTTTGTTGTATTAAGGAAAGAAAAAGCAGACTTTTTCACAGCCATTAATAAAATCTATTGCCATAGAAATGAATGAAAAGTGAGATTTGAAATATCACCTATTTGCAAATTACCTGTGTATTATTCAAAGCATTTAAAGCATATTAGGTGACCTACAAGAACCTATTTTTTTCCTTCTTGTCCTCTCAGTACAGGTCTGAAATTAGCATCAGAGGGCTCATTTTAAAGCAATACACATGATAATGCTTTCTTTCACTGATATTAGTGCCACTATGAAAAGGATTCAGTTAAGAGTGGGTTAACCACAGTTAGTGGGTTAAAGTGTACAGAGAATGGGCTAAAGTGTACTGAACCAAGTTTATTGAGAAAGACATGACAGTGCTGTGTCTTGTGGAGTACTGTGTTGTGGAGGGATGTTGCTGTCTCTCTAGGTGATAGAGGAGTCGGTGACAAAATGAGGTAGTGACCCACTCAGAGATGTCTAACATATGCTGGCACAGATGCTACCAGACGTCTCCCACAGGGAAGGAGACAGGGAGTGATTATTGAATATTAGGGAAATTTGTACCAGAGAGGATTAAACCTTTTTTCTTTTTTCTTTTCCTGTTTTGGGGGAGGGGAAGAGAAAGGAGAGGGATCATTTCACTGCCCTGCTGTAGTGAAGAACAAAAGATAAGCAGCTGAAGTTCAACTTCATGAGCTGCCCCCCTCTTGATATATGTAAAGCCACATGTTCAAGCAACAGTAGATTAATGTGGAGATCTTTCATCTCTGGAGAAAAGAGTTTCAATCTAGGTCAGATCCCATTCTGAGATGAAATATAAAAATGTTCATGCTATTTTTTGCTTCTAGAAGAGAATATAATTATTTTCCAGCATATTTTGCATTTTATTTGGATATTAGTTGATTTCAGCAGTTTTAAAGTTTGTATAGATGTTAAATGAATATATTAATAATGAATTTGTTGGACATTTGTTTTTCTCCATTGCCACTTTTAATTGGGCGTATAAAGTAAGTTCAGCATACAGATACACAAAGACTTCTAAAAGAACAAAGGAACAACGGGCCAAATTTTGACTGAGTGAAATTGCCCATGGGGGAAACGCTGATAGTTCAGAGCAGAACCAAATATATGTATAAATAATTAATAAAAAAACACATGCACCAGTTTTGTGACGCGTTGTGGAGTACTTACACCAGGATTCACAGAATACGTGACTGAACTTACTAGAGTGGGGCAGAATACAATGCAAGTTTCTGCATCAAAACTTCTCATTGGTTCAAATTATTGGAATGGGTAAAAATGTCTGAATAATAAAAATTATGTTCTACATACTGAGATGTGAATTTTATCAAAGTAGAAGCAAGCTTGTCAATCTTTCTTTTTACTGATTTAGCTTTCTGATTATGATATTTCCTAATCATGTCTGCACACTAATGAAGTTTTTCCAAATACAGCAATTGAGTATTTCATTGAGTCTTCCTTTTTCCCATGCAGTTCATGGCCTTTAAGAGATATGGACGTAGGAAGAGGAAAGAGGATGCAAGGCTAAACCTCTCTGTCTGCCTAGTGTATCCAGAAGAGAGACACCTGCTCAGTGGGAAAGAAGAGTGCTGCCAGCCATACATTCCTCATGCAGACTTCGAAAACTTCTTTCCCAAGAGAACAAGGAGCAAACAGATATCTACAGAGAGATTTCATTTTCAGAGCTGTAATTTCAAAACTGATGTTGAATAAAGGGTTTGCCTACAGAAATTCTGTCTAAAAGTTGTACACTGGGGTTTGGATTTATAGTCTGTATTCATGCATCCAATTCCTGTGTTATAACAAATCTTCCTGAGGTGACCAACAGTCTCATGACTGAGAACTACTTGGCGTGCCGACATTTTTTTCCAAGAAAATAATTGTTAAGAAAGAAATTTTTGTAAGAGGACTGGACTGAAGTATGCTAACCAGCTCTCCAGCTCACCTATTTCCTTGCTTAATCTTTCAAATAATTATTTCACTTATGCATTGCTCTCAAGTGTTAATTTCCATGAAGATGTATTTTTCTGAAAAGAAACTTCATCACTGGGACTAACAGGGTTGTTTATAACACCCAATCTGGACCATATCATGCTATATCTGTGTATGGTCTATGGCATTAGCTGTATGTCCTATTGTTATAGACCCTAAAAATAGATTTTTCAAGTGTTCCTTAAAGAGGAGGATGTTGTATCATTTCATTTCTTAAAACCTTTGTCTTGATAAGCAAAAAACTGTGGCATCATAAGGGCAATGTAAATTTGTCAAAATTATTTTTGGGTCTACACACAGGATTACTGTACTTATGCTCATGCGTGTCTCACAAGCATGACACAGATGAAAAAAAAATCTTTGGACACACTGAAAGATTTCCTGCCTTTTTTTCCTACTGTAGAAATGTCACCTACTATCTCTAGTGCACTTCAAGTGCCCCAGCTATAGTCAGCATCATGTGACTGCTCTTCTTCTGAATCTCTGACCGAGCTCTTTGATGTTTTCAGACAGCAAATAGATCCCCTGCACAAAGACATTTCCAAAGAAAAATTTTTCTGAACACATCTCAAACAAGCTGTTGCCCTGTTAGTATTTACATCCTTGCTGAAATATTTTGGGGGAAACTAATGTGATATTTTTTTAGGTTCTGTAAAAAAATGAAGTGGATTTTAGTTCAAATTTCAATGTCTTCTGTGAAGATCATCATCAATAATGATTAATATGCTTCTGGAGGTATTATGGCACTTCAAACATAATTTTACTCCTAGAAGTTTAATAAATGAGGTTTAGACTTTGTGCACCTTAGTACAGAAATCTGGATGGATCAATCATTTTTGCATGACTAATGCAAACAATATTGGCTGCTTAATTGTACATCAAAGTCAAAAATACCTGAAAAAAAGGAATGGGCATCTGTCTGAAGACAGTGGCTAAAGCTCAGAAGTACACATATTCATTTTTTTAAAATTGCCCTAGTTTTATTTACATCATTCCAGGTTTTATAACATTTGCTGTACTAGAAGGGAATGTAATACAAGACTAATTCAAAGAGGTAAATTGATGGGCTTGTGAGATGGTTTGGCACACAGCATAAAAATAGATGCAAGAAAATATCATGCAGCTAAATCAGTGCCAGAAAATTATGCCATCTAAGGAGTGAAAGCCACATAGTCAGCTACATAAGAGTATGACTTTGATATAACCCTAGAGGCAGTTCTACACCCGCGAGCAGTCAGCACTGAACACAGCCACATTGCTGGCAGTGAATCCACACAAAGGACTAGCCACAGGCCATGATGCCATTGCAGGAAGAATATATATTTCAACATTTGACATCTTGCTCTAACAGCTGCCAAGTTTGGCTGTAGCTATTGACCTGATTGCTCAAGGACAGAGAGGAAGAAGAAAAGAAGCAATATAGGCAAGTGATAGGCAGAGATTTAAAGATCAGAAGCATACGTGTGGATAAATGAACAGACACACTGCCCATAGGCATGAAAGATCATCTTCTGGGAAATAAAATTGTATAATTATACAAACAAATACAAAGACATTTAAAGGTATTTAACACAGTGGAGATGAATGAAAGAAAACTAAGAATTTGGAAAGTACTTGGTAATTTGTTGTAATCTACAAATTTTCAATGTTGCATGCTTAAGATTATTATCAAAAGAGATTCTGTTTTAGAAAGATGTCAAAGAAGAAAATCATGCTCACATAACTATGAGAAGCTTTCACCGTTTCATTAGCAAAATTTTTCAGTTCAGTTTAAAAGGTAAAGAATTAAACCTGCTAATTTCCAGTGGGCTTTCCACATCTTGCAATAAGAATCTTTGATTTATCATAACCTTCACTGATACTGTCCCTGTTCACAACTTTCTTTTTCCTTCTCTTCTGCTGCTGTTCTCAGCAGTGAAATCTCCATGGCAAGGATAGTCATTTACTCCAGGGCAGATTTATCAGGGAAGCTAAATGGGGTTGTCATGTCCCCTTAAATACCCATTAACACTTCCCCCTGTGATGCCTATTACGTGTCACAACAAAAGCATAACTGAACAGGCCCACTTTGCCATTGCCAGTCCACTGAGGCAAAATATTATTTGTTTGGTTTTTGGATCAAGTTATTAATGACATGATTCATTTTTTTTTCTTAGACAGTAAGCACAAGTATTTTATTTGCTATTTATTTGTAAAACCAAGTATGGGAACGGGTTACCACCCCTATGCTAAAGTCATGCTTAAGGGCACAGAGGAGAAGAAAAGACTCATATATTTGTTATTTCCTCTAGGAAACAAGGCTGTGTAGCTCCCCAGTGACAGATGCTCTAGTGCTTTGTGGTCTATGCCTGAACTGTAGAGCTAAGAAGGTGTTATAAAGGGAAACTGTGAATGCTTTAGATGAAAGGACTAAAGCTATTAATTCTCTGTTCTTGATGCCATCTCTGTCCAAATTATTCTGATATTTGCCTTAATAAGAGAAAAAAGCAGCTATTTTTCCAACAAAGTTTAGTTTTAGTTCTAAAAGTAAAGGAGAGAAAGGTTTAAGAAACTATTTTACTATTATGCACTCCAAAATACTTTCAAGTGTAGGGTTTTTTCCTTCAATATTTCCTTGAAAGCCCCTTTTAAATATATATGTATATGCTGAAAAATGTATTTTTCCTTTTGCACTTAAGGGGTGAATTTATGCATTTGGTTCTACGTTTTAAAGGGGTTTTTACTATTATTTGAACTGTGAAAATGGTAGGTAGAAATCTGTGTTCATGTATCCCAATACCTTGTGCAATTCTTATGAGTTCTGTGTTCTCTGGCATATTACTTTATGAAAAGTAATTACTGAGTTTCCAGATGAGTCACACTTTGACAGCTACTTTGAAAGTGCATTGTCTCCAATTTGGGTAGAGCAAACGGGCAAACAGTGAATAACATGGGAATTGTACAAATAGCTAGAGCAATTCAGCAACACAAGTCACTTGTGAAATCTGTAATATGTGAGGAGATTAGTAAGCGAATATAAGAACAATTCAGTACAAAAGGCAGCCTGAAGTTTCACAGGTGACCTGCAAGAAATGTTGATTTGTTTATTTTTCCTGAAACCTGGCTCAAGGTTATTTATTTATTTATTTATTTATTTATTTATTTATTTATTTTCTCATCTGTTTTTGAGGTAATGAAAACAAATCTTTGATTTTTCTCTCTCTTGTTACTCTTCAAGATATAATGAACATGAAGCCTGTTGCATATTTCTTTTCACTTTGTTGAAGGGAGAGTAGGGTGCAGACAGGATTTGATGGAAATTGAGAAGATTTTGTGAAGGGGGAAGGGTATTTTTTTCATTTCCTCCTCTAAAAAAATATCTAATTTGACCAGACAGGTTTGCCTGAAATCTTTTTCCTTTCTTTATATCTATCTTCAGTTCTAGAGTTTTCTTCCCAAACTTTGTTCACAGAAAGATTATTATTGATGTCCCCTTCAAATGCTGTTACCTGTGGCCGTTCAGTGGTGAGAAGAGTCTGATGGGATGCTTGGCAGAGGGACAGTACAAATCAGTGCAAATTCAGCCAGCCAAATGATATGGGGTTTATTAAATATAGAGTGAAAAAATTGCATGTTGACTCCACACATTTCTTGGTGGAATTCAACAATTTCTCTAGAATGGTAGAGATTTTCTCATTTTATTATGGGGTAGAGCAATAATGTCAGAAATATCTTGCAACCAATATCCAAACTGGTCTGATACAAGTAGGTAATGGCAAGGATGCAAATGAAGCATAAATGATGAAAAAGCATCCTGGAGTCCTTGAGTAAACTAAAGAAATCCTCACTGTTTCCTTTCCTTTCCTTGCTATACTTCGTTCTATTCCATCCTTTCATTTTACATAAATCTCACACACAGTGACTGGCAGGAGGGACTAAACACTATCTTTTTTAAGATGCTTTGACCGTACATCTTCCTGCTTTCATCTGTCCAGCCTGAGGCTTTCATCTGCATGCTCTAGTGAAACACACTGGGCCTACTGTCAATTAGAAAATTGAATTTTGCCATCCTCATAGACAGACACATAATGCACCAGAGTTTAGTGCTTCTGCCACAAGGATTCGTGCCAGCTGAGGAGCTGATTCTAGAGGTACAGCAAGGCACCAGTTCTTGAGTGTTTGTTTTTTAAATATTGGATTATGTTTACATGTTCCTATTAATAGAGGCTGACATTTAGTTGGCTACACACTGTGTCAGTTGCTTGAGATTCTTGGATTAGAATAAAACAAACATCATGATTCATTTACTAAAGCTGCAGGAAAAACTCTTGCAGGGAGTGAAAAATTTAAGCTGGAGTGATTTCTCTTCCTAATTTGCAGGCATGATGCTGAAGGTGAACTGTGATGTGCTTAGAAGAGGTAGATAGAAGTGTAATATAAACATACAGATGCACAATTGTAGTAATGCATAATAGGTGAGGCAAACAATAAGTACAAAGAACTAGCACAAATTTGAAAATACATGTATGGGTGAGTGACACACCATTTTGCCTTTATCCAGGATATGAAACAAAAGATTTCACTTTTATCCATCTATCCATCTGCATTGAATCTGTCTATCTTTGCTTTGATGAAGCACTCTCTGAGGTCAATGACCTTCTAAGAGAAGAAAAACCCCAAAATAGTGTCTGCTTTTGTTTGGCAGAAGTCAAAAATTGATGTCCACATGCTGATTCTGATTCTACACAAATTAACACTGACTGTCCTGAAGGGAGTGGAGCTACTGAGAAGTGAAACTCCTGTTAATCCACAGTTAAACCTACAGATGCATTTTTAACCAGCGAGATTTCCTCTTTTTTATTCTGAAACATGGAAGAATAGACACTGAGAGCCACCCGGGAAGTATGATGCGAAGCGGAAAAGACAAGGATCAGTTGAGTTATAGGAGCAGAAGTTGATATCTGTGCCATTCAAACAGTGCCTGAGAGTGCTCACAGGCACAGGAATCCAGCAATACCTGTGCTAGCAATATGTTTCAAGGGTCCCTCTTATGGCTTATGACAACAAGCCCAACAATTCCCTGATACACACAACTTTCCCAAAAACAAACTGGATGTTACCTTTCTGTTCCTGTGAACAGGAGGATTGAACCTTTGATTTGCTATTCCACATGAACTGGTATTAATTTCAGAAAAAGGTTCTGGATCTTTTTAAGCTTCTTTATCTAGCTGCTGTATTTTATGCTTTTATGAAGAATTTCAGACATTTAGAAAAGAGAAAGAATGTGCATTAATCAATTTGCACACACCACATAGGAAATATTTACCTCAAACAGAAACTCTTAACATAATCTTTAAAACAATGAGATTTAGTCTTCCTCCAGAGCCCAATGTTGTCTCTGCAATGTTGCATCCTTTTTCTCCTAAAAGTTTGTTGGAAAATGCAAGACTGCTGCTCCTTTTTCACTAGCTGACTTGATTTGCTAGGAAGAACTCACACCTCTGCATTTTGACTTAGTCTCTGGATGGTTGGGTATTTAGTCCCACCTCAAAGGCAGAAGACATCACACTGTCCTGTCAGGAGGAGGAAGAGTTTGGAATGGTATCATTTGCCAAAGACAGAGTTAAAGGGTATTTTTACTGATATAAATTCATAGATATTAAAAAGTGTCCAGGCTTTAGTGTTCTGGAGCAGGGTTAGCTCAGGAGGATGCACAAGCATAGGACAAATATCAGGCAATCTCCTGGTAGCCATGTAATTTGAGGACACTAGGAGTACGTGTTAACACCAGTTACAGTGAGAAATAATGATATCTAATGGAATAATTTGGAACAACAAATCTAGACATCAGGATAGAACCAATTCCCCTGAGAGCATACCCCACTGAAGACAAATTTTAAGGAAGATAGTCAGCCAGACAGCAATGGAGAGATGGTAGCCAGTCCCTTATCAGCTTTATGCATTGAGAAGTGCACTAGAGTGTCTGGGTAGAAAGAAGTGATGCCAGGGAAAACCCTCCTCCTTTTGCTATTCTTCCTTCTCTCCTTCCAGACCCTTGCAGCTTGCAGCACTGAACCCATCATGATGTGAGTCCCAGAGTGATGTGCAGTCACATCTGCTAACCAAGATTACTAAAACTAATTATTAATTTTTACCAGTAGAGGTTTTATTTAAGACACATGCTAGCCATGTAGTATTTTTTATACCAAACTGGACCGTTATTATATTTGTTTTAGTTGACTGTCTGATGGGGGAAGAGAAGAAACACCTTAATTATATAAAAGAGGGTCCTATTGGCAAGATACATCAATTTCTGCTCCTGATATGAAATTATGCTGCATCCTGTTAACCTAAACTCTTTTAAAATAATTGCCATACACTGTAGGCTTTTTTTCCTAGAAGGAAGAATATTAATACATGTCAGAGAAGGGCTGTACATAGTGTTCTGTCTTAATTCCTTGGAGTAGTAATGCAACCTACTGCTCTGCAAACGTGAGCATCATGAAGATCATGTGCATATGCATACTATGATAAGATAAAAGGTAGTTTTTTGCTTCATACAAACTTGCATTATATTTATCTTGGGACAGAAATCTCTGCCTCAGTGAAATGTGACATGTTCCCCAATGTTCTTTCAGTGTGAATCACAGCTGGTGTAAAAGGTAAAAGTTTTTTGTGGGCCACAGGTATCTCACCCAGTGTGTCACCCTGTGCTTTGTGAGCTTTGCAGAAGGGGGTTGAGTCTGGTAATCTTAGGCTAGATAAAACTGCTAGAGGAATTGGAACAGCTAGTGTAATTTTGCCTCTGTTATCAAGCTGAGTTGTCTGAAGTGGCCTGAATTTCTTACACAATATGCTTTATCTCTTGTGTTTATATAGTAGTTCTATTTGAGAGAACAAGGTTTATGTGTTGAAAAATGCTGGAGTGCGGCAGAGGTCAAATGTCCATACTATACAGCAAATACCACAAGTAATTTGTGCACCTGTATTTTTGGAAAATGCTTCTTTGTGAGTTACAGCAAAGTGCTTTCTTGAAGCTGGGAATGTCTCATTTTTTATTGACTTAAGTTTGCTTTCAGCTTGAAAACTTAAAATTTGAAGATTAGGTTTGGAAAGTGAGTTTGAGTAGGTGTTTTCAGGTTTGTTACTATGAGAAAGAAAATATGGACTATCTGAGTG
Source organism: Haemorhous mexicanus (assembly GCF_027477595.1). Lineage (NCBI taxonomy): Eukaryota > Metazoa > Chordata > Aves > Passeriformes > Fringillidae > Haemorhous > Haemorhous mexicanus. The sequence goes on from NC_082381.1 coordinate 74,186,244, forward strand.
CTCATTTTTCATTAGAGAGGAGACATCATACATTCAGAATAGTAAAAAAAAGCATGCAAATCACAAGAATTAGACCTTATTATGACATAATGACATCTTTACGATAAGGGAAAGTTAGAATGTCTACATGTAGTTGGATATAGTAACATATAAGTATCCATTATGAGATAAATAGTTGCTGTAGTCATTCATGTATGGTTCCTAAAGACTGAAATGTAAATCTGTTACACAGATTTTGCCAGAATAAAAGAAATTGTATTGGTAAAGGTGTAAACTGAAAAAGTGTTAATTTAAAATTACAGTGAATCTGAAATGAATAATTCTGAAATGAATAATTCTTGCATAGGCAGACAAATACATGCAGAAATATTGTTTACAAATGCAATTCAATTAAGTCTGTAGGTTCTCTATGTATGCTTAATAATTTTGAATAAGTGAAATTACTGCAGATAAACTTTCCAGTACAGATTAAGCTGCTCTTAATAATTTTTCTATAACAATATCACATACAGAAATTTATTATTCTTTGTATCGTATTATAAATATCAGCATAAATTCACATAAATTTCACAGCATAGGCCCTGAGAAATTAAGTAAATGTGACTAAAATCTTATCAAGTTAAATACTTGATTCTGCTGCAAGATTCTTCATACCAAGAAATAGAACTAAGACATACGTTCTTAATATGCTGAAGAGTTTCATCTTTTTTTTTAAAGAAAGAATAAACAGATGTAACACAGCAGTCATGGCTAGAACAGTGTTTAATTCTATACTCTGATGTTTGACTCATGTAGGGATTTCAGCAGTTTGAAGGACAAATTCACACAAGAAAATCTGTATTCCTCTGATCCAGCTGTATTGTAATTTTACATTGGTATTCTTGCATTTCTGCATGTTTAGATTTTTCTTCTCCCATCCAAGGATGACTTTTCTAACATTATGTTTTTAAATCTGACAAGGTCATACAAGCTAAAAAAAAAAGAAGAAGAAGAAGGGTCATCAAAAGGGGAAAAATAACAGAACTACGGTGAAATGGCTCTCTGTTGGCCTTTGTATCGATTCAGAGTGTGTCAAAAGGGTCTTTTGTCGTGCCCCTACCACGGCATACTAATTTGCTAGATCAAGTCTGTCAGAATATCGACTGGAAGTAAAGAACTACAGTGGCAGCTTTTGTGTTTCATACAGCAGGGAGCCTGTGTGTGAAACAGGATTATCAGAGGGTCATGAAGAGAGTCAAGGGATGTCCATCACTTCCCTTCTGGTAATGTAATGGGGCGGGTGCCTGGATGTGATTAAGATGTAGGACACAGGAGGCATAGCGGTGAACAAATCAGACACACACACACACATGCAAATCAGGTTGGCTGCTGTTAACCACGTATTTTTAATGAAAAATCCAGAGACAGACCAAGAAAATATCTAAATAGCTGTATTCTGATTAAATGTCAAACCATCTATTCAATGGCTGGTGCCTGCCTCTCTGCACTTATGTGTAGAAAATGTACAAGCCATACAAGAAAGTGTTTAATTTTTTTAATTTATTTTTATTTTTAAATTTTCCTTTTAATGTGACATTCCAATCTACAAGTGGGGTTTTTTACCCTTTTTGTTTTGTTTTGTTTTAATGTTGCATGTAGCATTGCTGGATGATTAGAGCAAATGTCCAGGGGACATATAAAGATAAAATTATGCTTTGTGCTATGGCTATGCTTGTACACCACGTTCAGACAGGATGCTCATCACTCTGCTGTGGGTTTAGCCTTGACTTAGATGTCATTGTCATTCTAATATAGTATGAGCAAAATATCTTTCTAGAAATCAAGAAAAAAATAGAAGTATTTGCAGTGCCTGAACAATACATAGGCTTGGTAAGTGCCTCTTTTTAAAATTGTGACAGGGAATGTTTGCTTCATGGAGATTCAGGCTGCATCTCTGTAGCTTATATGAGAGCTGTAAGGAGCTTTCTGGCACACAGTGACATGATTTGCAATCCCTGTCATCTGTACAATCCATTTTTCCTGAGCTTTGTTCCTAATCTTTAATCCTTCATTTCTGAAAATTCAGCACTAAGTAGGAAAACAATGTAAGATGCCAAAACAACAATGGCTTTTGCTTATGTAGCTTTTGAAGGCCTGATCCAAACCCCATGGACCAGGGCAGTAATCTGGACAAGGATTTTGCAGCAGTCTATATATTCCTTAGACCAGCAATAGCTGTCTCAGTCAGCTTATCAATGAAACACCAAAACTTGAAAAAGTCTAAATCTATTTCTTATTCCGCTATTTACTACCAGACAAGACTAAGGCAGTGTCAAGAGCCAAGGGTTCCATTTAGGAAACCATTTTTTCCCCCCTCTTTTTGTTTTCCTCTCCCTTTCCCTTTTCCATTTTCAAGGAGCAGGAAAATTTGTAACTTTTTATAAAGTGTTGGTTTGGGATGCTTAGATAGCGTCCTGTTTCTTTCGAAGGCAAAGCAAGTTCTTGTGAACTCTAGGGTAAATAAATGAATTAACACCCTGCTTTGCATGTAACTATTTTATCTCCTCTAAAAATTGGATAATTATCTGAGAGCTGTACTAATGGTATCCTGCTCAGAGCCAAAGAGGTTGCTCAAAGATAGCCAAACACTGCTCTGCTTGAAGCTGGCTAAAAAATGATGTCTAACAAAAAGGTCTTGTGGTTGTAGGCATACCTAGAAATAATGATTTTGATTTAGCATTTCCTACTGCCGTTTAGAACCAGTGGGCAGATATTAAGCAGCAACTGCACATCGAGGAAAGGGAATTGCACAAGTGAGCTTTTATTTGTTTTCAATGTCTTTGTTCACTAAGGTTGCTGCTGTGCAATATTCATTGCAATAGGAGCTCATGGCAGGATGAAGCAATATTTATTAGAAAATAGCTTTTCTGTGCATATCTCAGGTGGAAGCAACTCCTGTCATAGTTATCAACTCTGTGGAGCTTCAAGGACAGCAGCATGTCATAAGGCATGAATATATGAAAGGAAGAGGTGAGCCCTGGGAGCTTGTCTGACAGGAAAGTCTGACTCATTTCTTTCAAGGCATGTCATGTACCCATGCAGTGCCTCTGGAAACCACCCTTATTCCTGCCAACCAATATTTTCCACTTACTCATTGACCAGGAGTTTTAAGGTTTAGTTCAGAGTCAGAGATCAGATCTGAAGAGGACAGAATGGTAAGAGGAATATTATTCTGAAAAATACAATTTTACCACGGGTTTTTTCTAAATCTCAGGGAGCAAAACTCATGATCTGGAAATGCCCAAATGAACAGAAATTAGCAGAGGCTGAGTATTGAGAAAAATACTCCCTAGGTGTATTAAGAAAGGAGAGTTACAGAAAACATGTAAGACATATTTTTATTTCTTGTGCCTCATGACAAATGGCAGCATAATTATAATATGAGGGATATAAGACAATTGCACAGAGGAGACATTACACACTGTCTTCTTAATACTATGTCAAGTGTCCAGAGATGGAGGTATATATCATATGCAAAGGGGACCACAGAGAGCAAACCAGTAAGATTTCTTATCAAAATGACACAATTTCCATGTAATTCTGTGGAAATGGTGGTAAGCGTGGAAATGGAAAATACTAGTACATACAACAGTGTTTGTCTGAGAAGGTAGAACAATTCTTAGATGCCTAAGATGGCTTTCACCTTTTGAAGTTAGAGCAGATGTCAGGGTGGGAAAGGATCATGACACATTACTGACTGCCAAGGATGCATAATGTGAAGGTCAAGTTGTGACCTGATGCAATTGCATGCTCGGTATTGTTTCCTTCCGTGTCACCCAGTGAAATCTGAAATGCAAGCCAAATGTATTTGAAAAGCAAAAAAAAATCTCTTTACAAAATAAGGAAGTGCAGTAGAAACACATAATCAAGAAAAAAATTTTCTTTCCAATGTTAAATTAATTCTTGTTATTTTGCAATACAATTTTTTTTCCTCTATCTTTTCCCAACCTCTTAAGACTCAGAATCAAAACCTGGAAATAACACAATGCTGAGTGTGAAATTTCACAATATTTTTTTACCCTCAAGACTGTCCGTCCCACCAAAGGCCTAGATTACAGCCTATCACTTGTCACCAAAGATAGCTACAAAATACCCACCAGGAAAAAATGCTCTGCACCAATAGTCAGGTTTTTTCCCCTTTGTCTGTACCCAGTGGTGCAAAATGCTGGCAACAAGTTAAAAATAAACCTAGACAGAGCTCAGAGAGGTGGTACAATGTGACCCATCTGCCTGATCTATGGTTACTGGAAGTGATATGCCTTAGCACTGAGCCTGCAGCATAGCTTTCTTTTTTACCCCACAGCCATCCTTACAGACTTTCAATTAGGTTTGAAGCAAAGGAGTTAACTCCTGTTTGCTGGCTGAACTCCAAAGCAAATAATTGTGTTCTGCCTACTAAAAAGTCCCTATTACCTTTACATGTACATGATATCTTACAATTTCCTATTGCTACATAACATGTGTTTTCAAGCTTTTTTTTTTTTTCACACTTATAGAGGTTTCTTTACTTCTATATGTGTTCACAGAGATATATTTATATTCTGAAGGGCACACATGTTAAGCAATCCTCACTTATCCTTTACCTATTTCACAAATGTCTTAGGATTATGACAAATGTCTTTAAATTGTATTCATATAGTTCTTGTATTTTATTTCAGTCATTATAATACAAGATGCAAACAGTTTTAATGATGCTAGATAATTCTTCTTCTACCCCTTTCATAGTTTTCATCATTTTGGACACCAAAGTTACTTTCTGCATGCTAGTAAAGCAGAACATTAGTTGAATTTTTGGTTTATTTTCCCCCTACAAATTCTGACTGATGTAAAAGTATTTGGTAAACAGATAGAAAGAAAACTAAAGTGCTTATTTTGAAGTAATTTCTGAATCTTGCTCCCATAACAGTGATGGCAGAAGGAGACTTTTGTTCCTTAATCTGATTCGTAAAATGTTAATAACATGTTTCAATTCTCCACTTCATCAAGAATCTTTAATGGAAATGTGCAGTGCCCTACTATTGCAAAGACTAGAATACTTTTGGACAGCTATCTCTACCTCAGGAAGAGCAACGGGGAGTTGCCAATGACAGAGGAGTACTCAGAGCTCCTAATCAAGTTCTCTGTATGAACCATATTTTAAGGTCTCTGAAGACTTTAATGTGAAACAGATCAGAACTATATGTTTTTATTAAATTCTAAAGCCCTTGACTTGTGACAAAATTATGAACAAATTCTTTTCATTTTACTCTGGTTAAAATCAATGGTTTTTTATGCTGACATATAAAATAAAGCATCTTAATGTCTTGATCTAAGTATATTCAAACAGTTTGTAACACATCTAACTATCTAAACAAATTTTCACAGGGCTTTTAGTTCCTTTGAACTGTGTTGGAAATTATATTCCCTTTATCCAGCTTCCAAAACACATGGAAGTACTGCACCAAGACAGAGAGTGGAGGTCTGTCTGTAGCTGTGGCTAGATAACACACCTTCCAGCAGGGATCCTGGCATGGCTGATCCATGACACAGCACCGTACCTTCTCTTCCAGATTAGTCAAGAGGACATCATGTCCTAGTCAAGAGGTACCAGAGAACAGGAGATGGCCACAGTGCTGTGCTTTAAGTCCATATAGTCACATTATGCCTACTTGGATGTACACTAGAGACATATTTTGGGACCTCACCAAGCTGTGATGATTCAAAGACCAGCTTTTGGACCATGGAATTGCCACCACAAATTTCCATTTTATATCAGCACACAGTGGTCTAAGTGTAATAGACGACCCTTACTTCAGAACAGGGATGGACTGGTACATTGTTGAGCAATCCAGTAATGACAGATCATGACTGTGTCATACACAGCCTGGAGGAGGGCTGATGAAGGGAACAAACCACAAGCCCTCTGAGTTGCAAGTGATGGAACTGGAGATGTTTAGACACTGTAAAATGAGGCTGAGGAGGAACTTATTGCTCTTGGAAACTGCCAGAAAGGAGGCTGTAGCCAGGTGGGGGTTCACTCTCTTCTGCCATGTAACAGGACAAAAGGAAACAGCACCAATCTGTGCCAGGGGAGGTTTAGATTAGATATAGGAAAAATGTCTTCACCTAAAAGGTGTTGCGGTTGTGTCCAGTCCATGGCTCTTGCACCACTATCACAAGGTTTGTAGAGCCTGTTTGTGTGCATACTTTATCCCCTGTTCACATAAAGGGACCATCCATACCTGCATCTCAGCATTTTCTTCCATGGAAACTTGCATCCCTATGTCCCCAGCACGTTTTTCTATCTACACATTTGGGACCTTTGCAGCAATCCCTGCTGCTGGCAGCTCACCCCAGCTGCCCTCCTCTGCTGGGGCTGTGTCTCCCTGCTCTCCACACAGTGGCTGCTGCCAATCACGTTGGGTATCACCACTTGTTGCAGTAGAGACAGACGAGACTGGAGGTTCATGCAGCAATAGCCAACCTTTATTGAGTGCAGATCCCTTTACACAGTTTTTGAGAGCTCACAGCTCTCAAAAACTGATTGGCAGAATTTGGATGCCACCCAGCTTAATATCCAGGATCTGCTGTGTCCTCAGCAGCCTAGACTGGTTCCCTAATGGCCCAGACTGGTTGAGTTCTAATTAGGGTTATCTACAGACCAGCTGTTAGCCTCCACAACCAATGATCAAACAATGGAACAGGTTGCTCAGGAAAATGGTTGAATCACTGTCCCTGGAGGTATTTGAAAGATACCTTCAGGGACAGTGGCACACAGGAACATGGTTAATGGTGAACACAGCAACCCTGGTTTAATATTTGGATTCAATTATCTTAGAAATCTTTCTCAGCCTTAATGATTTGATGATTCTTTGGTTATTGCTGCCACAGTGCAAAAAGACTCAGTACAACAAGTATACTGGGAGGTGTGTAATAGGTAATGAAAAATTACTGTGGTTATATTTTAACTCTTTGTTACTGTATTGTGACTGTATCTTTTCTTTGAAAGACACATGCTCTGTTCCTTTCCTGTTACTTTAACTTGTGACTTTCTTTTGACAGAGCTGGATCTAGGCTACTGAGGAAAGGGATATATGTTTATGACTAGATTCTCAGATCTGTCATATTTAGTAGTGACTAGTAATAGTAGCTGTATTTCTAGAGGTAGCAACTGTACTACAAGGAGCTGTGCTAGTATAACTTTCCATAGGGTAACCAAAACATATGAACTGTGAGATTGCAGGACATAAAACTACTTCTTGGTCCACTTATATTCTAGGTCAGGAGATAAGGAGGCAGCAAAGTTAATAACCTAGACCACTAACCTAGCCCAGAGTCCAGTACTGTGATCTGGAGCTGCATACAGAAAAGTAATTTAAGGCCCTCTGTGCTGGCAGTCATGCAGCTGAACTTCATCAACTGTTGTTCCTGTAGCTTCTAAAAGCCACAGGTGAGAAGATGTTGCAGAGGGATACCAGAGGGGAGTACTCAGAGGGGGAACTACAAAAGTCAAAATGGAGCAATTATTTAGAAGCAGTCAGAAAAGAAGCTCTCTGAAGGAGACTGAATCTTAAATCCCACTACTCTCCAGGATTTAGTCCCCCACGCTGTGAAATGCAGCCTCCCAATCTGTTTCATTTCACTGGCTCAGGACTAGTGAGGACAATATAAAGCATGAGGGGCGTGTGTCTATTCCTTTATTTCTTTACTCCTTGTAGAGATTGGACCCTTCCTACATCAGCCTTGCAAACAAACAAACAAAAACCCAACCGAACAAAACAAGGTCATTCCAGCCTTGATAACTTTATTATTTAAGTAGCCTACAGCTTAGAAAGTCAATCTCTGCTGCCTGAACAAATGAAAATTCACATCATCCACTTCTTGGTTTGAGACCACTGTATGGATTAGCTAACCCTTCTAAAATTCTTTGAAGCAAAATACTCAACAATGACATGATGAATTACTCTTGGTGACATGGAAGCCTAAAATGCTATTTCTCTGTTACCCATTGCAAACAACTATCCATAATGAAGAAACGTTCTTAGTGGCTTTCACAGACTACAGTCCTTCAGCAATGCTGAATTCTTCCATCACTGTTTCAATAATTTTTAATAAACGTCTCGCTCTGCTCACAAGCATCCAGTAGCACCTACAAGTACACACAGTTGGCTACTGAACCCTTTTCAACTTCTGTTATGCACTTACCCTTCTACACACCTGTTTATCTGTTTGTCCATCCTTCCTTCCATCCATCCATCCATCCATCCATCCATCCATCCATCCATCCATCCATCCATCCATCCATCCTTGCTTTGATATCGGTGATAATACTCTAGCACTCAGAGACTTTGCAGACCTTTCTCTGGATTTTCCTGCCAGAATACAGAATAGGCAAGCAGTCTTATCCACAGTGTCACAGAAGTTGCATATTTGACTGAAGAAGAAAATTTAATGGAAATCTATTGTAGAAATTAGTTTCTTCTACTAATTCAAAATACTTTTCCAAAACTGGTGATAAAAATATTCTTAAAATTCTTTGTGGTCCTTATGGACTTTGATTTCTCAAGCTAGTTGGTGTTCAGGCCTACCATGACCATTGCTGTCTGATACCACATTCACAGGCATCCTGAATCAACACCTCTTCATTGTCCTAAATTAGACACTTGGAAAGAATTCCCTTGGAGTCATTTATTCCAAGACTATCAGCTTCCATTTTTTTAAATGTTCTAGTGTGGGCCACTTCTGTTTCTCTTCTGACTGAAAATGTCTGAATTCTTTAAACAGTGTTTGTAACAAATGTCAAATTTCATTGCAAGTAGTGATGTCACCTGATGCCAACTTTTATTTTTCTGCTCTTCTGTATAAGTCTGCTTTGAAATATTCTCCTTAATTAAGAACGTAATCCTTGTTCTGAGATGATTTGTATTTTCTTGAAACATCAAAATGACTTCTTCCTAAGATTATAGTATTTTAGGTATTTTTCCATCTGTATGATTTTTGTGTCAAGTCTACTAGTTAATTAACACAATTTTAAAATCTGTCACCTTGAATTTTACCTCTCCCAGTACTTATAGTGAAGATGGCATGGCTCCACCATTACACCCCAGACCTTCCTCATCTCCCTTAAATTTATAAGATGAAAAGAGCTGTCAAATTACATTACTCCCATACCCAATCTCTCACTTCACCTGCCTGGATGACCATAATAACTACATCATAGAAGTAATCCTTGCACTTCTGGACTTTGACAACTGGGAAGCCTTATTCACTTTCTGCTCAGGTGCAATCTTTGTCATGTACAATAACAAGTTAGAGATGAACTACAGCAGAATGAGAAAAATACTAAGAACATCAGCTAAGACTGTTCTTGTGCAGAGACTAGCACTTCTACTAAAACATTAAAAAGATCAAGACATCTCTTAAGACAGAATCTTCATTTACAAGACCAAATTTAGTCTTTACTAGACAGAAAAGCTCTCATTTTCTCTTTCTCTTAGGATAATTTAGCTAATAACCTAGCAAATGCTACATTATAAAGACGGAAATAAATATAAATCCAAGCCAGAAATGGTTATGAATCTCCAGAAGGAGATTTTTTTTCTTCTATTTAAAAATAGATTACACTCCATTAAAAAATTATGGTCTATTTTTATTATTGATTTGGCCTGAGACTTCAAATCCAATCAGTTAAAGATCTTGGCATCAGTAATTTTATTTTTTTTAATGTGTCTTGGTAATATAACAGTTGGATTTATTAGCACTTTGATGAAAACAGGTAAAGTAAGACAATAGTAAAGATTTTTTATTCTTTAAAAACACTGGAAAATGAGAAAAATTTCAAAAAAAACTTACTAATTTGGAAAGGCAGGATGCTGATACTATGGTTTCAAAGTCAGGACTAAGCAGTAATAAATATTCCTTTTTTGTGTGTGTGCAGTGTCCACCTCACAATATCGGAATCATCCATAACATGAATTTTGGGACCAGAATTAAGCAAGAAGCATTCCTGTGCCATTTTAAGACTTAAGTTCTCAGGATTTCAGTTTTAATAGGTTGACTCAATTTCAAAATTTCTGTCAAGAAAAGTTTGTGTGAGTTACAAAATAAAATATGCATGAATGAAAAGGGTGACATTTGCTGAAGATACTAAAAAATATAAACTTGCATGCAAAATGCATGTTTATATTTTTAGTATAAAAAGTTGCACATAATAAAAGATAAAAACTACTTTTTTCCACCTTTCTTTAAAAAAAAAATAAATTTTAAAAAGTTGTACCCGTAGGAAAGCAAAGAACAAGAGAACCTTTGTATATTTGCAATGATGTAGGCTCAAGAAATACAGTGAAAAATGTGCCCCTTGACAGAGAGCCTTTTAGGGGGAGCAAAAAAAGCAGTCCAGTAAATTTAGCTTGATATTTAATAAAATTTACATTGGAGCATCCTGACACAAATATATCCCAAGTAGTTTAGCAAAGATCTGCTCGCACAACCTGAGATAGTTCAAGTTTGTGTGCTATTTTCAAGTTCATGATATCCTACAAGCTTTGCTATTAAGTACAGGATCTGGTCCAGTAAAAAATAAAATCTAAGCATTAAGTATAATGAATCATAAGAAATAAGTCTTTTTAGATGAAAAAGAGCATGGAAATTAACAAAGGAAATAAACTAAGATTTTGAAAGAGAGTATAGAAGGTAAATCATCCTCAGCTATAAGGAACTCAGTGTTTATGTCATTTCTTCTACCACTGAAGTAGCAGTAATTTGAAGGAATTACATGTTCATATTTTTTCATATTATAAAATAAGCGAGTGATCCAGTTCATCATTTTCTGTTGTAGATATTTTATAAAAAAATCAAAAAACCCCACAATGCTTCAATTATCAAACATTTTTGCACAAATATTCTAAAGACTTTGTGAAAACTAAGCCACTGATGGGCTTTGTTATTTCTAGCCTATAATTTGTCAATGAGAGCACAGTAGTCAAAGTGTACACATGCACATGGAGTCACAGATACCCACAGTCTGGGGCTGGGTTTTTTCTCTTCAGAAAATGGCAAAAAATACATATTTTAATCCATCAAAATTCAACTGTCCTCAATTGTAAGTGAACATCTGCTTTCATCTAGGAAACATTTTAAACTTCTTGACAGTTAAAAGAACTGTAATCCCTAGAGACAAACTATTTCCTTTTCAGAGAAAATTTGTATCGTGGATGGCATTATGGTGGGAAACTGCAGTATGCTGTATGCAGTTGTAAGTGAACACACAGCATAGTTTTCTCCATAAGTTCACCAGAACTTCAGCAATTGACTCAACAGAAAAAAAAAGCTTCAAAATAATTAAAAATGCTAGTTAGGTTTCTATAAAATCTCTAGTCAGATTATTAACAATATTTCAAAACTATAAAAGAGTAAAGTCAACTTTTTTTTTAAGTGGATTTTTAGTTATAGTCCTTGTTTCATAGTGCTTGAAGTCAGCTTTCCCAGCTACTAGGGAATAGATTAATTTAACTTATCAGGGCAACTTACAAAAGCAGAAAGATGTAAAATATTCTATCTGGGTTTTTAGCCATTCTAAAATCTGTAGGTTTTAATCTATAGGTTGCAATCTACTGTCACTTAGTACATAACTTGGGTTACATTTTGTATTGTACTTTGAACAGAAACAGGATATAAGGTGTGGGTTCACTCTTGTTCAGGCACCAGGACCATGACCTTTTATTCTTCCCAAGAATACAATGTGTTCACCACAATTCTAGGAGCCAGGAGCTCCCTCTGCCTCCATCAACAGGTCCTAGCTCATCTTTAATGTTGTCCTGAACAGAGGAAAACCAAAAGTTTTCCTTTTGCTCTGTAATAACGGAGTTTCTCTTGCAGTGAAAATCTGTTGCCACAATACAAACCAAAAATACTTTAACAATTTTTTGCATGCTGCGAGGCAGGATGTAAACACAACATCACTGAGTTAAAAGAATGGCACTGCTTCATTGGCCTAAGTGATCCCTAGCAAAAGAAGGATACAAGTAATACAATAATGAGGTTTGTTTTTATAAGTTCCTGTAGACAAGATCCTTAGTGATTGAGTTGCTACTCTGCTTTTCAAAGGTGTTCAGTACCTCCATTATGGAATTCAATGAGAAGAGAGCTTGTTCAAATTCTACCCGTGTCTCACATTTCTTATTAATAGTGCTGGCATATATGAGATTTACTGAATGCAATTAAGTTAATTTCTTTAAAATGTGCAGTAAATCAGGGTAGTTACGTCTCTAAGACAAAGAAATAGAAAGTTCTTTGGAGCAAGTATATCAAAAATGTTATGTGTTAAATTTGTCCATCTCTTATTATCTTTATTAGTAAGTATTTACCCCCAAAGCAGAACTCTGTATGTGTCAGTACATTGGTGAGTGACCAAATCCAAATGAAATATCAGTCATACAAATCAGCTGAGCTGCTGTGGTACTGTTGACATAAGGACCCTAGTAAAAGATATTGGGACTGTTGACATTAAACACTTACTAAACGCCTCTTGCAGTTTAGGATGCCACTTCCTCCAGCTTATCTGTCATGTCCAGGAATTACTCCACACCAGAGCTGCCAAAATGGAACCTGAGCACTTTAGTGCAATGTCTGCCAGGCGTGGCCTGACAGTCAAAACAGTTAGTTAAACCAAGAGGCACCTGAGAACTGTCAACACATTTTGTTTTATTAAATTATTTTGTTGTTGCGTACATGTTAGTCAGCTACTGGTTGCTTCACAAATCTGAATTTTAAGGTAACGAATTTCTTGGACAAATAGGTACATGTAGAGAGTTATCAGCTGGGTTCAGCTTAAAGCTGTCTTTTGAGTTGCTTGGTTGTGTTAGATGCTCTTCTCACAGCCCCAGACAAAACTTTTTCTCTTACCTGAAATATAGAAACATATTGACAAGCTAACAGCTACAGTTAATGATCCTGCATAGGCAGTATGATGGATTTTCCAGTTTTGTCAGAATTCTTTAATTTTCTTCCTGCCTTCTTAGGTGTTAACAATTATGCCATTCCAAACAATCCCCTTGGTGACATAGAGAATTTTTCTCATGGGTTTTCTGTTCTTCCACTGCCATATGTCCATAACAAATTGTTTTACATGGGCAATTGCATCTTACAAAGTAAGAATGTACAAGAGCACTTCTAAAGCAGATAGTTTCCTGAATTTCCTGAAATTTCTCCCCTTTCTTCAAACCCTATTTTTTTGCTTGTTTGTGTGAATGAAAAATACAAAAATTATTCTTCATATCCCTGTTTCTAAATTGAATTTGTCATTATAACATTATATTATATCATTTATTTTTAAGATTAAATTTCTACTAATCTCTGCAATTTTCTCCTTCAAGTATAGACACAGATAATTCTCATTAGGGGAAGAATGCCAATGTCAGAAAGAGAGAAATGTCTGTCTCCTCATATGTTTTCTCTGACATGAATTGCAGGAAATACAGTTTACTGTGTTTTGCAAAATTTGAGGCTGCATACTGGGCATAGCTATTAATGAAAGACAGTTACAGTGCAGACAGAATGACTGAGACCAATATAAGTGTAAGCATAGATGACAGACAAATGCAAGAAGGTGATATTTGCAACTTGTTAGTCTTGACTATAAAGAGTTAGTTCTGTAAATAAAATTAGCCTGCTTTACTCTCTACATCATGCAAAAACATGTGCAAGAGAGTCCAAGTTTCATGAGTGGCAGATCGTTTGGTGTCTGTCTGAACTACAGCTCCCTTCTTTGCTGTCTTGCTGACTCACCCCAAGCAGCATCAGGAAGCTGGATGGTAAAGAAAAGGTGTGCCTGCTGAGCTAGTTCATGCACACATACCTGCACCCCCAGCAGCAACAGAGAAAAAATTGCATCAAGTTAAAAACAGTCTTGGAGAAAGACACCAAAATTATACAGAACTAGACAAATAACCAGTATGTTCCCCAGAGCTGTAGAATAACCTTGTGCTCTTCTTTATTCTAAGACTGTTCATCCACCACATGATTTACAAGTGATCATAAAGTTCTATTAACCACAGACACATTTCTGCCAAGTAATCCCCTTTCATTCATTTTTGCCTTTAGCTTAGCATTTTATCTAAACAGTCTATCACAGGAGTAATATTCTTGAAAACAGTATTTATCATATTATAATCTCATTTTTTAATTCTTTTTTAGAAACAGAAGATAAGTCTTTACTGCCTACCAGAAATTATTTGAAATCTCTGGACATTATCCCCTGTTCATGGTTCTCTCTATCTGGCTACTGCTGTGAAAGATAATAAATAGTGCTTCCATGACTACATCAAAAATCAAAGTAGGGCCAAGGAAAATCTTCATCCTTTAGTAGATATGGTGGAGAACTTCATCACCAAGGATGGGGAACGGACTGAGGTACTTGATGCCTTCTTTGCCTCAGTCTTTAATGGAAAGATTGGTGACCATCAGGGCAAGTGGCCCCCTAAACTCTTTGACATGGGGTGGGAAGCAGAACAGACTACTACAATCCAGGAGGAATTAGTCAGTGACCTGCTGTGCCACTCAGACACCCACAAATCAATGGGACCAGATGGTATTCACCCAAGGGTCCTGCCAGAAGAGTTTGCCAAAACACTCTTCATCATCAGTCCAGTCTAACTAGGGAGATTGGCAAGTGTGATACCCAACCCACAAGAATGGACTGCAGGAGGGTCTCAGGAGCTACAAGTCTGCCAGCCTGACCTCAGTGCCCAAGAAGGTCACGGAGCAGATCATCTTGAGTGCAACTGCAGAACACACACAGGACAACCAAGTGATCAGGCCAAGCCACTACTGGCTGAGGAAAGACAGGTTCTTTGTGACCAGCCTGATTTCCTTGTATGACCAGATCACCCATTTGGTGAATGAGTGGAGGACTCTGGATGATGTCTACCTGGACTTCAGTAAAGCCACAGTTTTATACTGTGTCCCACATCATTCTCCTGGAAATGCTGGCAGTCCATGGCTTCAACAGATGCAAGGGATAATTTTTTTTTTTTTTTTTTTGGCTGAGTAAAACACTTTCTGGATGGCAGTGCCGAGAAAGTAAGGATGCAAAGTGCCAGATCCAGTTGGGGCCAGTCACCAGTGGGGTTCTGCAGGGCTCAGTGCTGGGAACAGTCATGTTTAATATCATTATTGATGATCTGGATGAGGTGATCAAGGACACCCTCAGTCGGTTTGCAGGTGACACCAAGTTGGATGGGAGTGTTGATCTCCTGGATTGCACAAAGTCTCTGCAGGGGAATCTGGACAGGTTTCATCCATGGGCTGAGGCCAGCTGTGTGAGTTTCAACAAGGCCAAGTGCTGAGTCCTTCTTTTGGTCACAACAACCCCAGGCAGTGCCACAGGCTGGGGCAGAGTGGCTGGAAAGAGCTGGGGGTGCTGGTGACAGCAGCTGAACATGAGCCAGGGTGTGCTCAGGTAGCCAAGAAGGCCAATGGCATCCTGGCCTGGATCAGCCATGGTGTGGCCAGCAGAATCGAGGTGGTCATCCTCCTCCTGTACTGGGCACTGGTGAGGCCACATGTCAAATCCTGTGTCCAGTTTCAGGCCCTTCATTCCAAGACACTGAGGGGCTGGAACAAGCCCAGAGAAGGACAAGCTAGCTGGGGCAGGGTCTGGAGAACAAGTCCTGTGAGGAGCAGCTGAGGGAGCTGGGGGTGTCTGTCCTGCAGAAAGGAGGCTCGGGGGTTACCTTATCAGTCTGTGCAACTGCCTGCACAGCAGGTAGTAGCCGTGTGGGGGTTGGTCGTATCTCTCAGGCAACCAGAGAGAGGAAAAAGGAAGTCAGCCTCAAGCTGTGCCAGAGGAGATTCAGATTTACATCAGGAAGAATTTCTTCACAGAAAGGGTTGCCAGGCATTGGAACAGACTGCCCAGGAGGTGATGGAATCACCATCTCTGGAGATGTTTAAGAAACTTATGGCACTTAGTACCATGACCAGGTTGACAAAGTGGTGATTGGTCAAAGGTTGGACTCAATTACCTCAGAGGTCTTTTCCAAACTAAATTATTCTGTGATCCTCTGGTTATGTGATTCTTCCCACTTCCCTAGATTACTCTAGTGTAACAACAGCTATTAAAAAAAAATAACCTGTCCCGCTCACCTAAGATTATTGAATCTTTTACCCACTCAATTAAGATAATTTTTGTACACAATACGTTCGTGATATGTACTGATTTGTGGAGGTGTCTGGAACTGAGTTTTATGTGATCTTGTCTCTTGAACTGAAATTCATATATTTGATAAACCAGAGATGATCTATGGACTGAAATCTGGATTTACCACCTGCAGCCCAGTTTCTAATTAGGTAACAGAAATCACAGAGGAATACATTTAGACCTTTACTTCTCTATGTCATTTCATAAGTTGTGATTTGAGACTATTCCAAACCAGACCACATCAAACTACAGTATTCCACACTATGCTATACTGCATCAGACCACACTGTGTGTTACAACACCTCACTTGGCTCCTCTAACACCATGCTGCACTACACCAGACCATACTGTGCTACACCATACTGGACCACACTATACCAGATTATGCTACAAAGCCCTTGACTTTCCCTCACTAATTCGTTTTGCCAGAACTAGGCAAAACACTCCAAGGCAGTGCTAACAATATCTGCATTTGCATGGCACATGGAGTACTGCATCAGACACTGATTTTCCAGCCATAGAAGAACCTCAGCACAGGCAGACTCACGCAGGTAGCACAGCCAAGCTGCAGTACACAGTGTGGACTAGCTGATGGCCTTACAACCTCCAGATGCAAAGTAGCAGACTCAGTAGACAGTGATTCACCTAGTCCTTACCATTCAATCAGCTATAGTTGTTCATTTTTAGTTTATATATATATATATATATATATTTTTTTTTTTTTTTTTTAATCTAGTGCTGCCTTTACGCTAGGAAAAGCCATAAGATGCAAAGGTCTCATAGCACTGCTTATTGCTTACTTACTTTAATGTTACCTACACAGCATCTCAGACTCAACTTAACAGGGACCAGCTGTGTCAGAACACAGTGATAACTTGGCCCTCAGTAGTTCCCTGTGGAGCACTGAGGCACTGATGTACTCCCAATCAATTCCTACACAGTTACAGTTCAGTGAGCTATTTAAAGAAAAAGATCACTGTGTAAAGCAAGAGGGATATTCAAAGAGAACATATTGAGAAATAAAGAACTAAAAGCAAGGCAAAACCTTAAGTACTGGAGATGGGCCTGCACAGAGAAGATGGGAAAGAAGAGAGAAGGAATAAAAAAGTATGAAAGACACAAATCTCTGTAGTGGAACTCCTCAGATAAATGAGAAAGAGATTCACATCCACATTACTATTTGATATTTCTAGTGCTTTTAATGTGGAAAAGCACTTAAATTCTTTAATTTCTCTTCCTATGCACACGTGCAAAACTTAAATCACTGGGATGTCAAGTGCTCAGTAGAATCATTCGAAAAAAAATACAGCAAGTTTCAGTGATTGAAATAATACAGTTAATCTTTTCCGTGAGAATTTCTGCTTTTAACTTAATGACTATTTTATGTATGTAGGGTGGCAATGATTGAGTTTAAATAACTCAGTCAGTCAAATGGAACACAACATGCCAGGGACATTCAGATAGGCTGCAAAATCTCTGTTGATTGTTCCAATTTCAATAGAAGAGTTAACTTCTTGTCCTTGGATTATTTTTATAATATTTCTTAAGCATGTATTTTTTACAGAAACAAAATATACTTTTAAAACCATATATATCAGTATATTTATTTCCATTCTCTTAATACTGTTTCAATGGATAACTAAAAAGGCAAACAAAAGGTTTTTTTGGTCAAAAATCAGGTCCCAAAAATAAAAATATATTTTAAAGATAAAAATGGAAATCAATTTAGTTTGTCCTCACTAAAACAGAAATTTATTTTCATTAGTAAGATTATTCATGGAATTAGCTTGTGCTCTTATTTCCATCCCAATATTATCCATCCTGATATTATCACTTACAAATGTTTAACTTAATTAGCTGCAATGTTAGAAATCCAAGCAGCCTAGAAGCCTCCTCCAAGTAAGCCAGTGAAGAGTTGCTTTCAGGAACTGCTCTTATACTTCACAGTTAAATTGTAACTTGCCAGTTCCAAAATGTAATCACACAAAACATATACTTTTATCGACAGAAAGAAAAAAAGCACAAAGAGCTGAAGATGGAAAGGAAAAAAAACCCCAGAATTGTAGTTGGATTGAACATATCTTAAATATCCATAGGTTTTTGAGCTGCTTCTTGAAATGTCCAAATGGTAACACCTGCAAGCCACAGCCTTTAAAAACATTTGGGTTTCAGTTTGAAGAGGTTCTGACAGCAGTGCTTTAAAAAAAAGGATGCAACATAAAGGCTCCTAATACTGATGCTTATGAGAAAAAAAACATTCTCTTCCAGAAAACTGTAGTTTAACGGAATCCATTCTATGTACGTTAAAATAGAGCCAAAGTTCAGTTTAAAGTGCTGTTGCACACTTTACCAAAGCTCTTGACTTCAAATTTTTTTCTCAACTGGGCTTACAAATCCTGTACCTGTTGACCTTCAGAACAGGGTACAAGACCATTTATTCTCTCGGCTTTTTGCCTTTGTGTGTGTCTGAACAAGGTGAAGAAAGAGGAAAGAGGAATTGTCTGGGGAAGTCACTGGAATTTAAGCCAGATGATATGGACAAGAAAATTCATCTGAAATGGTTGGAGAAAGATAGATAGTCAGAAAGCAATTAGTCAAATACTGTTAGCAAGACTACCATAAAACCAACTAATTTTTTTCTGCTTCTCACCGGTTCATAACAAGCACAAAAAACCAATAATACTTTTGTTTGAAATAAACAAATTTCCATTTCTGATGCAGTTGGGATTTACGGTCTTCAATTTCTGTAACTGATTTGAATTGCTGCTCATGAAGTGAAATAATTGTAATACATTTGGTAAAACATTAACCATTACAAATTGATTGACCCAGTATCTTGCTAATACAGACAAAGTACCATGACTGATGCATTCAGTAAAAGTATCAATTAGGATTTCCTTGCTTAAGTCAACTCCTGCAAAGCCTCAAAAGAATATTCTTTATCTAATATTGCAGAGCAACATAATAATGATCCTAAATTTTAATTATCTTTAAACTAAGAAATTAATACCACAATATTACTTTAAGAATATTGGAGTCATACATAAAATCAAGAACAATTTTTTGATAGGCTTTTGCTTGACTGTGGCTACTGTTTGAAAGCATCACAGACTGCTACGTTGTGTATAACTATGCCAAGTAGTAATTAAAAAATTTAAAACTGCTTTTGTATCTATGGAAATAGAATTTAAAATGGAATATTATGCATCAGAATATCAAGTCTGATATGAAGACTGATGGAGAAATATTTTATTGTCTTAAATTACAACAGCATTTTCACATCTGTCATTTGACTCTGGTAGTTTCTTGAGATCCTTCCTGAAGGCTTTGATTCATGATTCAAATTAAAATCTGGCTCCTTATACGGCACATAATTCAAAAAAACTGTTTCTTGTTACCCTATGGTTTTCAGAAGATAACATGAGTTGTCACAGCTAGAATTTCACAGATTTAAACTCTATTTTAAAAATATGCAGATGTGTCTTACACATGCTTGACCTATAAGGGAGCAGTAGTAGAAATTGTTCCAAGGCAGTACCATCTATTGAGAAAGCTGAGTTCCTTTAAAGCACACAAACAATTAAGTAAGGAAAAGAGAAGTAATATGAATCAGTAGCATTGTAGTTCTTTCACTGACATCATAAATGGCTCCTCTGAGTGTTTTGATGTTGTTTTGACATAGAAATCTTACTACCCATTGTTGCCAATTTTTTTCTATTTGCAGTTGTTTTGCCTAGTATCCTTTGCGTGCCAAATCATGGAAAAGGTTGGTTGACATTGTAAAAGCTAAAATTTTTTATCATCTCTTGTGCCTACCTGTCTATATCCATTAGGACCTGATCATACAGACACTTACAAATATGAATGATTCTGTCTTATTCTTTGAGAATGCTTCACATATGTAAATTCAAGTGACTGAGGACTGAAAGCTGAGCTTGTATTAATGAAAAAATGAAAAAATATTTCAAATTTTTTTAACCATTCTGATGATCTAAGTAAATTATGGTTTATTTGTGGTGTAGATTAGCTTTTAATCTGAAAACATTTCTACATGACAAATTCATTCTCTTACATATATATTGTATGTAACAACACCATTCTTCTGAATTACTGAGGAAGCAATTTGTCAGTCTTCACATTCAGTGCCCTAAAATACTAAAAACTTTGGAGGCTGATTAACCAGGGAGTTAAGTGGACTGTTACATGTGCATTTGTACATTTTCCTACAAAAAACGGATACTTTCACAGATGCACATCCCCCATTTAGAGAAGTGTTGCATTACTGCCTGGTACTTCACTGTTTATGGTGATGTAGAGTGGTTTAGGTAGCCTAATGGATTTCCAAATATTAGCAAAGCAATTACCATGGAGACACACAAACTTTACCTGAAAAGAACTTCTGGAAGTCCAAGCTCCTATGTGGAGCTGGACTACGATAATTTTCTCCATATGAATCTCAAAAAAACCTTAAGATTCTTCATTATTTTCTAAAATACTACTCTTCATTATTCTAAACAGACTTTATTTTCCTAGGAAAATTTCTTGGTGAAAAATCCACCATTGCCCATTCTTCTTACTGTTTTTCTCTAGAAAAGAAAGAAGAGCTTGGTTCTCTCACCAGAAACATTTTGGGTAACAGTAAAATGCTATTAGCTCTCTCCTCAGTCTTCTCTTCACCAGTCAGCAATCCCAGCAGCCTAAACCCCATCCTCTACAGGCCTTTAGCCACACTGGCTGCTCTCTGCTGGGTTATTTCCATTTTTCCAAACATTTCTTGAACTAGTCCCAAAAGTGGACTCATCATTCCAGGAACGACCTCACTGACGGTGAACACAGACCAGCACCTGCCTTCATTCTGCTGGCTGCACTCCTCCTCATAAGGTCCAGTGTACAATTTTCTTTATCTATGCAATTTGACATTGGTTACCATGCAAATCCTTATTCTACTGTAGCTGTGGATAGGGAACCAAACAACTCACAATTTTTTTCCTTAATCTGTTCTGTAGCCTTCTCTAAATGAATCAACTGAATAACCGATCTCACCTTACCATACTGCACCATGAAAAGTATGAAAGATAATGATTGAGTTTTATCCATAATTTGTGTTAAAATAATAGTCCTATAAAGCTGAAGTCCAGGGGGACTAATACATCATTTGGACTGACCTCCAGTATGTCAGAGGCTAATAATTTTCACTCAGTGATATACTCTGGGCACTATCATAGGAGTCTTCTTTTTTAACAGGGCTGGTCCCTTGCAACTGGTTCATGAATGTAAAAACAACCCACATTTCTACTCAAAAAGAGGAGATAGAAAGAAAAAAAGCAAAAAGAAGAAAGGTACGTCACTTGCAAATGAGGTCTCACAAGTGAAAACTCCTGGTAAAATGAACTCAGAGACCTTTTCCCTTTCTGACTCTTCCTTTAAGGAAAGGGGATCCAATCTACCTCAAAGACAATTGAAGAGAGATTCATAATGTCAGTATGCTGAAAAAAAGAAACTGTGAGAGGCAAGCTCAGCTGACGGCTGGAGAATGAAAAAGGAGCAATTATCACTGTTTGCTGTGAAACTAGATATGAACCAAAAAAATTTTATTCAGCTGAAGCATAATTTCTAATTATACTGAACAATTGCTTACATAAGTGGAAAAGAAATGAAGGAATAGTATGTTATTTCACTAAAAATGACACAAGAAAACAGGGTCAAATATCAAGGTGAAGTTCTATAGATAAATATACCAAAATATGGAGTATTTATAGAAACACTCTTTTTCTTGTTGTAACTAGACTAGTATTATTTTGTTTCCAGAAATAGGAATGCTTCATCATCACCCTATGAGAGAACACCCTTGGGAAAAAGCTAATTGTAGAACTATAAAATGTCACAACTTCATAGGGAAGAAATTAACAGGACTCAGGTGAATTTCTAATAAAATCCCAGACTTAAATTTAAAATATAACTTAAATCCATCTAAACCGAAGCACCATTTCACTGAAAAGATGGGAAAACACCCAGGATGGACCATTAGGGACAAAAAAGTCAATGTTAGATGTTTCTTTATTCAGTGTTATTTTGTGAAATAAATTTGCAAAACTTAGATGACTAAATTTAATATAAGCACTGTTTCCCTATATTTCAGTTGTGTCATACCTAAAGATCCACAGCTGCTTTATATTATTAGTTGCTTCAAAAAAACTCTCATTACCGTTGGGGCCAGAACTGAGTATCCAAGATGTTCTTACATTCAGAACATTTTACAAGCAGTAAACCACACTAAAAAGTCATGTTAATGATCTTTTAAGAGATTTCAGTTTTGCTGAACAATTATGTTTGTTCATAGAATAACATATTTTTCCATAATTGGCAAAACATGTGTCTGTTTATTTACAGATACACAGAGTTTTAGCTATGAAATAATAAAATAACTAGATGAACTTATTATCTTTTTCATGCAGAGACAGATTAGTCTGGCTTTTCTAAGAAACTGGCAGTCCTCACCACAAGTCTGGGCACTGCTTTGATTTTCAGTAGTGCACAGCTGCCTTTAAAAGTGACCTTGATGGAATATGACAGGTATGAAAGCATGAAGGAAAAGGTTCCAATGGTGATTTTCTGAAATTTTAAAGTTTAAAAGACAGAAGGAGAGAGATGTCTGTGATTCAATCCTGACAGAGGCTGGGTGTTATATCCCGTGGCTGTACAGCCTCACTTGAAAGTGGCTAATGATCAGTACTGGATTCCCAGGTAATTAAATCATATACTAAAACTGAGTAAAACCACTTTGACTCATAAAACAATAGTTACAGACATTTAAAGATGTGGTGAATTTCCCTGAGTGTTTTGAACTTAGAAAAACCAATTTAGGGTCAAAAGAATGAGTATATGTCATAGGACACGCTAAAGCCCAGACTGGAGGATTCTGTATCCTACAAAATGAGGTCATAAATATTTGAATGCTGTTGTCACTCAAAGAAGAATGAGTAAAAAAATGCAGGCATGCATTGCATATAAAATTATTGACAATCTGCATATCTAAACAAACTCTAAGGTTCAGAGTCTGAGCTTTTCACATTCTATATATGCGTACATATATATTTATATTCGTGTCTAAAAACCACTTCTTTTATTCAGGTAAGTAGAGAGAAGAGTAGGGAAACAGGTGAACCCTCTAGGTTTGAACTAGAAAATGAAAGGGCTTTTCTTTTCCTTCTGCCATCTGTGTTTGCCTCATCTGGTCAGCACCTTTTTAGCCAGTATTAAGAGTGATTTTCATGGAATAGACTGAAAGGGTGATATACTTCTTTATTACAATGACTGGTAAAAAATGGAATTTCCAAACTTCTCTGGACTGCAGATTTACATGATAGGCTGTGTCTCTATTTAACTGTACATAATGACTTGAAAGCTGATAATGACTGATAGCTGATAGCAGCATCAGAAAGTGTGTGCTGGTGGCCACAATCATCCAGGAAATCTTTCTGCATGAACCATGCTAACAAGGAAGAACTTCAGTAGTTACAGTTTCCATATTTAGTGCTGTCAGATTAAACAAGCAAACAATGCTGCAGCAACACCCTCACACACAGTTTTTTGTTTTGTGTAAATATATCACAGATTTCAGAGCTTTGTTCCTAAAGCAGTGATTTGCAGGTTTTCAAAACTTTGAAAAATTCTACACCATAAAGGCTAAAACATTAAACCAAATGTATAAAAGTATTAGCATATATGCTTAATGCTGATTGAGATCTGTTTCAGACAAGAATGCATCAACTTGTAAGTCTTGTACGTAAGTCATGAAGTATTAAAAAAAAAGCTTTTATCCACCTCATTGTCAGTTTGCTAAGTTACTTTCAGAAAAACTTACAAAAACCTTTGGGTCCTGAGCAGCTTCTGAAGATTCTTTATTTTGTTGAACACGCATAAAGAAATTAACATCTGCCCCTTTCTGAAGACATGAAATTTTGTCTTTAATTCCCTAATTAATACAAAAAGTGTCAAAAAATTTCTAACTTATCCCTTCCTTTAACTCACCTGATAGACAAACACTTCAGAGGCAATTAAAAGACAGATAGTTAGGCAATTTCTCAGGGCTTATGTGTTATGCTATGAAGTAATTAATTAAAATTAATCAAACTTTGAAATTTGAAACCATGGACAAAGAGCAATTAAGTTCCATAAACCTTTTCTAGCTTTGGAAGTAAGTGTTCCCCAGCTTTGCCTTAGTCTCACTAGGTAGCAATGTTTTAACATCCCAGAACCCAGAAATGCTTGATTTGTGAACTAGACTACCAGTAGCAATGCTAATGAACCATGATAGAGATTTGGGGAAAAACACAGTAAACACATGATGAGGGCAGACTGTTAGCAACTCTCCTTTATTTATCATTGCACAGGAGGATTTCTAATAACTTTTCCATTTATATCTTTACAATGAACAATAATTCCTAGCCTTGAATGTATTAACCCATAAACCTGCAAAACCAAACCATAACACAGCAGCATGTTTTATGTATAGCAAAGCTGATTTTGGCCAAGCATCTCATTTCGCATCTTTCCCTGTATTTTATTTTACTCCTTCTCTATCTATGCACAGTGGCATTCATGAGAACTAATTCACTTGACAATAGAGAAGGAGACAAACAAAAAATAGTCATTTTAACATTCTAGCATTTCCCCGAAATATTTCTGAAAGAATCACAATAACTATGTCATTACATATACAAAATACATGATTGTATGGGGGGCTAGAAAGGTTTTCCTGGCATGTGTATGTACTGACCTACATAATTCATGAATGGTGAAGAATAGGACCATTATATGCAGCAAAATGAAGACAGCATTGAATAATACCAAACTTCACGAGATGTCTGTAGCAAGCTTAGCTTTTCAGTGAATCAAATAGATTTTATTCAAAGCTTAGAAAGTACAAGGTCAAACAGTTTATTAAAATGGAGATATAATAAATAGATAGATTCATGCCCCGTACTGAAATTCATGCAAACTTCATTGGGTTAAGTGGTAGGTCCAGCTGTGTGAAAAATATCAGCATTTGGCCCCTTGCCACAAGTCATTTTAGTAACATCTCTATTATTTTTCCAAAGGCTGCCAGGGCAGTTCACAATGCAGAGCCAAATGATCCACCTCTTCCACTTCATGTTGTGCACCAGATGTTGATACTTTTGTAGATACTAAGTGCCCTTTATTCCATAAGGATATGGTTTTACAGCAATGTGGCCCTTAGTGATCTTTCCTGTTGTGCATCTATTTACTCCAGATAACGTCTAAAGAATCAAACTTTCTAATTTGCTTCTTAAATAACAAATTGCTGTACTTTGGTGCCTGCTGCTGAAGAGTCTGCCTGTGGGAAGGCATTAATAACAGGTTAGTAAAAAATCTAAGTCAACTTAGATTTGTTTGAAAAACCAAGGTCCGGATGTATTTCTCCTTAGTGTACCTTTACATTCTAGCTGAATAAAGGTGGATATTTAAAAATGGTTTGTATAAAAGTGATGCCATTTTAGTTGTCATGGCAAAATATTTGTCTGTCAACAGGCAGGGTCTCAGTCAGCAGCAAATCATAAATTATATCAAATAAACCTATTTAGCAGTTTAAACTACGTTTAACTTTACTGTACAAATTTTTGTTTTGGGTTCACAACAGCCACATGAAGAAAGTCAAATTGACACTACAGATCATGGGAAGTCTTACACTCTGTATAAGCAGGGAGTTATTTAATAACTGCTGAAGTACCATGTAGGGGTATGCTGGGAAGAGAAACATTTTCATTAATACAGGAATGGAAAAGCCTAATACTAATTAAAAAACAGACTCCAAATAAAACAGTGAATTTCAATAGAAATTCAGAAAGAAAGATTAAAGGGGTCTTAGATGTCCTAAAACCCAAGCAAAAATTTGGTTGTAAGAATATCTTTGGTTAGAATGCTCTTCTAACATTTTCATTAAAACATGAAAAATGTTGTTGCCAGGCTGATGTAAAAACAGACCTGGTCTAGTCTTTGTTTATGTTATATGCAATAACCCTTTACATTCACTTATTTATTTTCTAAAAAATTATGTTCTTGATGCTTTGAGAGACTACCTAGAACAGATGCTAGACAGTTTTAACAGAATAAAGTAGGTTTTTATTATAAAGGCCTTCAAAGGATACACCTTGGGCAGTACAAGAGCCAGGCCGATGTTCCACCTGAGATGGATGACGTGCCACGAGTTTTCACACTTTTATAAGTTTGGTCTTTTTGCATGTTGGATTTAATTGTCCAATTACAGGTTATGAAATCCCATCCTCCCAGATTGCTCAATTTGCTGTTTATACTTTTTGGCCCTGAATCTGTAATAGTGTCCTTGGTTCTCAGGCTGGAAAAGGAGTGTTTTGTCTCACTAAACTGTGAAGAGAACTTGCAAACACTTTATATGTGAAAAGTTCACAGTTCACATACTAACGCAGTACAGAATCTGGAAAACATGAAAACTAAATCTTAAGATATCATTCTGGATATGACAAATGAGTAGTTTTATATGCTCAGGTTTTGCTTTGTCAACCACAATTCAAGGTAACAGAATAATAGTTACCAGCAAGCATTCCTTGACTTAAATGCAGCAAATTCAGATGCTGGGAAAGCTGAGACACCATAACAAGTGCCCTAGCTGTCTGTCTTCTACTCCAAGACAGTGAGAGTTTCTTGGAGATGCATGGGCCAAGTACAGGGGAAGTATGTGTCAGAGTTAATAAAAAAAAGGCAGAAATGTTTTGAAAAGACAGTTTATGAAATTAATGACTTTCTGTCATGCAGTAGGATACTGGGGTACATGACTGAACTACAAGAGTAATAGGAAGAATATCACAGTAACAGTCCTCGTGAATCTTTCCCCCCTTATTTCTAAGCAAAGTAGGATTCATTTTTCAAATTGTTGATAAAAAAATTTCAGAAAACAGTGGATGATTCTCCCCTAATGAATGATTTTCACATAAAATCCTTATCATCAAAAGTGGGCAAATGTATATAACACAATTCGATCACAGGTAAGATCTGAAGGATCTGTTATTTATTCTAATATTCTACCATTCTATGATAGAGAATTAAATTCTCTTTTATGGAAGTGTACCTAGGAGAAAACCATATATTATGGATCTGAAAACATCAAATAAAGAGGTTTTGTCATGGCAATGAAGGCAAAAAATTTCCACTTAGAATTTGTCTAAACTAACATTCATCTACCAGACAATTTCTGTGTGTTTTCAGAAGATGAAAAATTCTTCACAGCAATGTCAAAATCATATTGAAGAAGTAAGCATTTATTTTAGAAATATAGATCTTAGTTCACGGATACAAGAACAAGGTATGCTTCAGACTGCTGGAAAAAAGAGACCCATCTTGTAGATATACCACTCTTCCCAGCTTTAGCAAAGTGACAATTATGTGCAGTCTATGGCTGCAAATAAAAAGTTCCCTATAAATATATAAAGTGCATGGCCCTAAAAGTAAAATGGTACCTTGCATTCATTAACAAAATTCTCTATTATCACTCAGCTGCATAGAGAGTATTTTTTTTATAGTGGTAGGGTCAGAAGATCCAGCATTCCAAAGGTGATACATCTATGGAAGCATTTCAAGCATTCAGATGAAGCTTGCAACAAGTCTAACATGACCACAAGTCTATTTTCTTTCTATCCCTAACTTGTTTTGTTTATTATCAGAGCAGGTGTGTTACAGCAATTAGAGATTCAGATGCAACCTCATCTCAGAGAAATAAGCAAGTAGAGTAACCATGCTATTAATTCAAAGATATTTTTTCTCTCTTAGAAGGACCATCTTATAACTCAGAGGAAAAAGTGGGTTTTCTGTACCTTTGTTTCTTTTGTGGGTCTGGAAGAGCACTCTGACATTTCACCATATGCACAGTGTATTATGTGCCAAGGAACTAGTGGATATAACGGTTTTAGCTCTTTTTTTTTTCATAAGGAAGAAAGCTTTGCTGTGATGCTGATTCCTTTCATACAGATTTACTACTGCATTATTTTATTCTCCTTTTACCTAGGAACAAAACCTTAATTTCATATCTCAGTGCAAATTAATTCTTTGGCATCACTAGCCTAGAAAGCCCTCTGGGGCCAGCTATTTTCAGTGCTGCCATTTTACAAGCATTGCAGTCACAGATATATGACTAGGTAAACTGATAAATTGTGGTAGTTTTAGGAAGATTGAATATTTTTTGTTCTCTACATGTCACATATATTTTGCACAAATATTGTCTCATCTTTCTTTGTTTCTACTCTTCATCACTGTAGAACCGAATAATTAATTGATTGATTGATTGTGTTAATTCACAGCAATTTTTTTTGTTTATAGCAATATTTTTTGTCCACTGTCTTACCAGGATCAGCAAAACAGCCCTATAAAAAGTAGAAATCCTGGCAGGAGCTACACTACTCTGATAATTCTTGGAATACTCCTGTGTGTCTGTCTTTCTTTTAGTGCTAGAGCTGTAAAATCACAAAAAGTTTCAGCCTGGGATGGACCTTGGGAAGGCATCTTGTACAACCTGCCATCCAAAACATGGGTTCAGGACAGAATGTTTAGGACATTTGATAGTCCAGACTTAAAATTTTCAAAGATGAAGATTCCCCAGCCACTCTGGAGATCTTATTCCAAGACATAAGATGATATGGCATTAACAGGATTCTGTGTGTGGGATTTGGCTGGAGAATATAAATTCATTCATTCAGGCCCGATTTCCTGGCTTCAGGAAATCTCCTTTCTGGCAGACTAAGGCCAGCAGTTTGCACTGATGTACTTCTGGGTACTGAATTCTGCTGGGATGATGAGCTCTATCATTAGAACGATACTGATTTTCTCCAACAAATGTCCATCAGGGCTAAGGGAGACAAGAAATACATTTCATTGCTTTCCATCCAGGATTTTTATTCTTATTGAAAATATTTACAAGATCATAGCTCTACTATCTAAATAATTTCCCATCTCTGCATCATCTTAGAATTGTTTGGAGTGGATCCATTCTTCTGTGTTTCACTGAAATATGTCTGTGTGGGATAAAAAGGTTAGAATGCCACAAACACAGTTTATGCCAAATATCCAGGTGATACTGCTAACCTGAGTTTTCATTTTACTATGTGTCTGGAGACTACCTTGCTTGGAAACAAAGTAAAAAATAAAGAACTTTAGGAGCTGTTTCTCTAACACTGATTTAATCTATGTAACATTAGGAATTAACGGAATGGTTTGACTGATGAACATACACATCCTGAGCTCCAACTATAACAAGTGAAAACAAGCCTACAAAAATGTTCAGATTTATGTAGGCTTAGAAATTACCTTTGGAAGGTAAGCGTGATTATTGTTCAAAACTAGGAATCCCTGTTGAGGGCCATGAATGAGCACTGTAATTGAATCAGTTTTTACCTTTTGCCATCAAGTCAAGAGCCATCTTCTATGTTGCACCAACAATGCTGGAGATGATAATGCATCATTTTTCAGGAGAAAGTCACTTTTTGCAGTGGAAGATGTACTCTTCAAAGAACTCTGCCTCTAAATTCAGGTCGAAATTTCCTCAATACCAGGTTCTCAGACAAGTACAGCTGGCTGGTTTATTGGAACAAAATGTTTGACATCAGTAAATAAACATGACAAGTTTGTTTCAGCTGATCCGAAACAAAATTTGGCTTTGAATTTGTTCATGGAGAAAATTGCCAAAACCTAATCTAAACTGCAAGTCGAACAAAAATGATCGATTTATTTAGACCTCTGATTCAGCAAGGCTTCTGCCTAGATTTTTTGAGCACAGCTCTGTTGTAATCACTAATAGTTATTATAAATCAGACCTGAGGCCCTACTTAGTAAATCTCAGGTTGTGTACACAGAAAAACAAGACTATGCCCAGCAGCCATGTGTGACCATGCATCTGCTTTATGTGCAGGATATCTGTGTGTCAGAAACAGCAGCTGGCTGTAGTCATGCGGGGGAGTGTTTCCATCAAAGGCTGTCCTCTCTCTGCTTTTTCTGAATCCTTCGAACATAGCCTCCAAACTGCACGGCAGAAGCAGCTCAAAGGCACCAGCTCTATTTCACTTAAAACCAACATTTTCCCTCAGAACATTGACATGTAGAGTATATGTCAAAAGTATTTTGCAATTAGCAGTCAGTTTACAACAGTACAGAATCTGAAACTTAAGATCATCATGTACCTCAGGATCAGGACATCGCCTCTCATACCAAGACAAAAAAGGATCCTTCTTTGACATGTCACTGATGAAAATAAGCATAACGAGTATGTATGTGTTTTTAAAGAGCATACATACCCATCTCTTCCCCAGAAAATTAAAATCCAGCTAATCAAAACATTTTAGTGAGTGGCTAGTTTACACACTGAAGAAGAGTGATGATTATTAAACTGGGAATAGAATAGAATAGAATAGAATAGAATAGAATAGAATAGAATAGAATAGAATAGAATAGAATAGAATAGAAGTGAATATTCGTCTCCCTGTTGATTTTTGTTTCAAACCATGGGAAATCTCAGGAACATATTTAAACATCAATAAACCAAAAATCCTCAAGGATAAAAAATATCCATATATGTTCTAATACCTGGTGCCCTTCCTCCAGGAGATAAACCAATAAAATATAATTTTTTTTTCATTCACACATTTCATTTCATTTCATTTCATTTCATTTCATTTCATTTCATTTCATTTCATTTCATTTTCATTTCATTTCATTCTTTTCTGATTTTGTATCCTTAACAGCCAAAGCAATGCAAACTAATTTCTTGTTCCTTTCTATGTCTAGATAAATTAAATAGTTTTTATTTTTCTCATAAGTGTATATAAATTTCCCATATTGAAATAGGCACTAAAGAGGGGAATACTCTAGATTTAACTGGAAAAAAAATAAA
This sequence comes from Haemorhous mexicanus, assembly GCF_027477595.1. Lineage (NCBI taxonomy): Eukaryota > Metazoa > Chordata > Aves > Passeriformes > Fringillidae > Haemorhous > Haemorhous mexicanus. The sequence goes on from NC_082381.1 coordinate 74,217,392, forward strand.
TCTCTTTCTTGTTGCAGCACAACACAATAAAACAAAACAAAACAAAACAAAAAGCAAAAAGAGAGAGAGAGTTCAACCTAGTAAAATCCCTTTCTTTAACTATGGTGCACTGATGCACTTCTGGCTTTCTCTATTGTGATCCTCCTGAAAATAGAAACTTTATGTTTAATTGATTTATTTGTAATGATTCTGGCTTAGGGAAGAGACTCTTTGAAGCTGATTGATTACTGCAACAAGCTTAAGATTTCATACCACAAGAAACCTTTTTGTACTAATAAACAGTGGGACAATAAAGCTCTGGGGCATGGTGTTTCCCTTCACATTAAAGTGAGGATTTGCAACATAAGTATGTGAGGGACATAGTTTATGTGCTCCCAAGAAGCAGACATAATGAACTATTTCTTTTAATGGCAGATTATCCCTGTTTCTATTTCCTGGAGTGAAGACCTCGCAAATTGATGTATCTGTCCTCTGAGGTTTTCAGAGAGGCATTATGGCATTTTAAAATATTAATATGAGAGTACATTTAGCTGAAAGTAGCTAGCCTGGTAGTCTCTTGTGGCTGCCATACAGGTCACCAGAGACCTCCTGTCTCTCAAGGCAAATGATTTACTCTAAGTGTATCATTAAGATATACTTTTTTTGAATTTATGATAGTGCTTTCTTACAAAGTTATACCTTTTCTATAAAAATTTAAGCATTTTTATGCTATTTTCTCCCTTCACTCACTGTTCCTTAAAAACCTGGTCAGTGTCACGGGCAAATTGAAACTGCCACCCCCTGCACTGCAGTAGTGGGTCTGTGTTGAACACTGATTAGCTAGGACTGGATGTCACATCTTGTTATAACTTTACATAGCTGAAAAATTTCCTAGGAGATTTGAAAAGAACTGCAATTATTCCTCCAATGGAAAAAATAAAAAAGAAGAAGAAGACAGAAAGAGAGTGAAAGAGAGAGGAAGAGAGAAAAAGAAAGAAAGAAAGAAAGAGAAAAAAAGAGAGAAAGAGAGGAAGGACAAAGAGACAAAGAGAGAAAAGGAATGAGAGAATGAAAGAGTGAGAAAAGGAATGAACGAGGGAGAAAGAAAAAGAGGGAGAAAAAGTAGAGAGAGAAGGAGAAGGAAATACAGAAAGAGAGAAAGAAAGGGAGGAAAGAGAGAGAGGGAGAAAGAAAGAAAAGGAGAAAAACTAGAGAGAGAAAGAGAAGGAAAGAAAGAGAGAAAAGACAGAGAAAGAAAAGGAGAAAAGAAGAAAGAAAGAAAGAAAGAAAGAAAGAAAGAAAGAAAGAAAGAAAGAAAGAAAGAAAGAAAGAATCTCAAATGCAATCAATTTCTAGATTAAAGAAATGGAAAAATAGTAATTAAAGACATAGCAAGAGATCAGCTGAAAAAGTTTCCTCCTATGGGAAATCTAATAATATATGGTTGCCTATTTCACATTTTCTTCTCCATGATATATGATATCAAAGGTGACTCTGTGACCTTCAGAACTTCTAGAGGAGTGTCATCACTCAGTTTAGTGTTATTAAAAAAAAGTCAGGAAAGCAGAAAGATGCAATTTTTATTTGCTAAAATTATATTGGATTTTGTACTTTCCTGTTCATGTATCAACACACAAAAATTTTGCCTTTTCACAAGTGACAGACTGTGATTCTTCCCACCTATCAGTTCTTAGAAGATCATAGATATGGTTAAGGAGATGAAGGCTTCTCAAAGAGGTGGTTTTCTGAAAAGAAATCCAAGTCTAGCTTGGATTTAGTTTAACACTAAAATCAGTGTTAAGCTCCAGAAGTGTAGGATCATGACCCAGAATATCAGAGGTTAATTTAAATATTGGTCTTTGTTTTCTGCCTTGGTTTATTTAATCCTAAACTGATCAAAGTAACATACAAATATAATGTAATTGCTGAAGTGTATATATTTATAGTACTGCATTTGAAATATACCTGGTAGATTTCTCCTCTGTGCTGTTAGTCTGTTTTGGTTCAGTAACCTACAGAAGGAGAAAAATACAGAGTTCACACCTGATTTTGATCCAAAACTGAAGCCTCAGAGAGAACAGCATAGTGCTTGAATATACAATGCATTTCCAAGAAAATCATCAAAATATAAATTAAATAATAATTTTAAATCTTTCAATTCTAACACAGTTCAAAAATCATGTTCATAAACTGGGACAGACACAGAAATTTTTGAGAAAGAGCACATTCCCCACAACTTTGTGTCAGCTGATGCTTTGGTCCCAGGTATGTGTGCCACAGTGTTATTGCCCATTTCTTTAAGCACTAGTATCCTCTACAGCATGTGCAGCAGAGAGCAGCAGATGGGCCTCTGTTAAAGGCAGAAGACCCTGGGGTGTCTGCATGCGGGAAAAATGTGTCCATGTGGCTTCATAGCAAGACATTAGATAGCTGCCACCTGCTCCTCCACACCACCACAAGGCTTAGCTCTGTGCTGCAGAGCAGGATGCCAAGGGAGGTGGGGAGTAGGTACAGCCAGCCATCCTAGATGATGTGTTCCCCTTCCAAAGCTGTGGGATTTCAGATAGCTGTACAGTCACTGCCAAAAGGCAACATCAACTTAAAATCCCCCGAGCAGCACTGGGGAGCTGAGCCACGGGCACAGCTGTGGCCACATGCTCAGCCCTGCTGGGCTACCCGGGGCAGAGGTGGCGCAGCGCAAGCAGCCCGAGTCTTGCAGAGTGGCAGCTTGTGAGTCCATGTGCTGCTTTCCTGATGGTTTTCCCAACTGTAAAACCCAGCTGTGCTCGGCTCCATGTGCTTTCTCCTCTGTACATAAGGCAGATTGCATTGCACTTCACATCTGCAGAGGAAAACTGGATAAATTTTTAGAACTGCCTGTTTTGAGCTCTAAGACATGGTCAAAGTTCATTTCAAGCTGGCATTTCCACTTTTCTGTTGTCAGCTTTACATTCATGTGTGTCAGCAGTATCATAAAATTTGCAAATAAAAAATAGCAGTATGATACAGTTTACAAATAGAAAAATAATTGACCAGGGAATTTATTTCTTTTAAGACTTAGCTATCAATTTTGACATTTCAATTTTTTGACAAAATTCCTACCAAACAGAATAATGGAATAATGTCTAAAAAATCATGTCCACAGACTGAAGAGAAAAAATAATAGGTATTTATAAAACAGATTTTTGGCCCAATTATTAAGTTTTGAGGCTTTTCTATTTTTTAGAGGAATTGAATATTCTTTTTTTTTTTTTTTTTGGTTTTGGTTTCACATTATTTTGACCCTTCTAGTTTGCAAAGAAGCAAACATTTTCCATTTTCTAGATGATAAAACATATTTAAGAAACAAAAACCACTTCTCAGAAATAGATGGAAGAAGGTAGAAGAAAAATAAAAGGAAAATAAGAAGCTCAACAATCCTCAAAAAAAAGTTGGAATACCGATTAATGAATAAACTCTTCATACATTTAACATTTTTATCTACGTTATCAAATAAAGCAAAAATTATGAACTCTAGACTTACACAGAATGATTTGCCAGTTTTCTAATTTTTTAGCAATTCCATTGATAAAAAATATATTTCAGACAGCTAAATAGCATTTTAGATAAGTGTGCTTTTCAAGTGCCTTTAGAGAAACATGAAGAGACAGAATATTTCACTTTTGAGATTGTTTTATACATAATTACATTTGCCTAGACACATCTGTATTTCTGTGTTAATTCAAATGGTTGGAAAATACCAGCAAGGACCATAAATGTAATTGAAAGTCCTGAATAACACAGACAGCCATACTCTTTCATTCACCCTTATTCTGTTGTTTCTTGAAACTATTCTGAGAATGGTATTATTAAATGTATCTTAACCAGCATAATTCCATTTTCTATTACTAGAGAATTCACATCACAGGGAGTGTAAAGACTGCTGGGTACTCTTGTGATTCTTTTTCTCTACTTTTCCTGTACATATTTTTAGTGGGTTTTCTTTTTTTTTCATGATGGTCTGTTCCAAATGTGGCTAATGACATAACTATATATATATATATAAGGGTACAAAACCTGATGATGTTGTTACTGCTCAGCAAATCACAAAAAGATTGTGTTGGCAAACAGTACAAATAATTTCTCTTTCTGTATTTCAGCTATGTCAATTGAGAGTACAAATACCCATGTTAAACGTCACATTTGAATTGGAGGAAGAAGCAGACAGCTTAAGTCTCCTTAAATATGATATGGGGAAAAGTAGCAGTGATAGCTCCTGCAACGATAAGTATGAGTGCTCCACTTGCAGAACAGATAATACAGGGATCTTGTCAACTCTAGCCTGTGGGACAGCAACTTCAGAGCACAGCCAGCCTCTTCTCATTATAGTGAGGGAGCACTTGTATCTTCTGCCCATCAAGTGTTTAGAGTGCATACTAAGTGATATTGAAAGGCTTTTTATCAGCAATCAGTTCAAAAAAAGTTAAGCACTTTACTTTCCTAATAATTAATCTTAAATGCATCTTTAAATTTAACTCTAGCCGGAAGATTGAATGCTGTCTTGGAAATAAAAAAGAAAAAGGTAAAACTGACAAGAGCAATGAGAACTAAAGAGACTATTGAAACTTTTTGTTGTTTATTTGCCTCATACTTTCAAAATATTGGCAACAAAGTTGCTCACATCTGAGAATAGTGGGCTTTCCTCAAATAACGTATTTACAATTCAAGAAGAAAAAGCGAATAATTCTTCATTCATTTGCAAGGGAAATTATGCCTATGTACCTTTAAAAATTCTTTACTTTTCATCAAATCCTTATTAGTGGCTTTTGTTAATCAAAGGACTAGTGATGCTCAGTATCTGTAAGCAAGACTTCTCCTTCAATATGAGTCTCATCTTGAATCTGCCTTTGTAAGTCTGCTACTGGTTTTTAAAAGATGGTGCTCTTGCAGAGCTGGGGCTGCTTCTTGCCATTCCTCAGGTGGACCAGCCAGCTTCCTCTAGACTTTCAGGGAGCTCTGCATGTTCACCTTAGAGATAAACCTGCTCTATAGGTGACATCAGCCAAGTCTGTACTTGCAGACTTGGACTATTATAATGGAAATATTGTATGTCTAAGTCATCTTTAGTCCATTCTTGCATTTTTGGTTAGTGTTCCATCAGCGACTGTGAGCATAATTCCTCTATTGGAATAGTTAGAGCCTGAAGCTCCAGAGTGGTTTCAATATTCAGGTGGTTTAAGGCTGGATTCATCACCTAGTTTTAGTTATTTGAAGCTGATATAATCAGTATAAAACATCTGTTTGTGCTCTTTCCTAGTAAGTGGGGAGACTCAAGCACCTGAAGAGCAATCTATCCATATAACTTTGACAATGATATTATGAAATATGAAACTCTCTCCAGGCATATCCATTTGATTTCTCTGCTGACTGCAGAAGAAGGCAAAACTACCTTAGAACAACTTGCAGGAACTGAAGTAGGATGAAACTGAGTCTTGCCTATCACAATGACATTTTTTGACCATAAACACTTACTTTTGGATTTTCATGACTGTGTTTCAATTGCCAGTTTTATCCTCCTTTAAAAAGTCCCTGGAAAATAAAAAGCAACACTACATGTTAAAGTGAGATTGACATTGACTTAAACAAAGAGGAATATGTCTCTATAGGTTCTACTGGTACAAAATTACACAGTTAAATTTTAAAAAATTACATATTTAAACATCCTTTAAGGATAAGGAGATATGAAATGCATGGCCTATGAGACAGTTATGTACCTATTTTTAAAATTATAACTTGTCCTGTTAAATATTCTTGAACATTGGGTCTATTATTACAAATATATCAGTCAAAATCTGCCCTAGATTTAGTTGTGGTCCATGCAATTTCTCTTATTTTGCACCAAACTGTGACAGAAGAATCAGTAAATCTCAATACTATGCACCTACATAGTCTCACATTGTACAAAATGAAATTTCTCAATATAGGTACTTAGAGTTCTTATTTATAATATAAGGACTTTTCTCATTATATATGTAAAATTAATGTTTAATGTTATGAGACAGTGAAAATTTTGATATGGGTTTATTGAATTCAGGATCCGTCGCACTTAAGCACTTGACATATCTTTACTATGCAAATTATCTGAGAGGAACATAAGTCATTTTTAATAAATGTGGGGAAAGGGTCTGAGGTGAAATGAGGTTGGTGGTTGGGGCTCAGATTCTAATAAGATAAATTAAGGCTACTCACTCAGCTAACACTCAGTGCAGTTGTCAGCACTCCTGGTTTTAAAAAGGAAAGAAGATCGAAGAAAAGATTTAAAGATGAATGAGCCATGTGGGCTAAAAGCCCCTCTCCTTTCAGTAGGTAGTGATTCGGCAGGGTCAAAGTTGAGGAGTGATGGGAAGAGTATTAAGAAATCTAGCAATTTAGAATGGAGATATATTTTCAAAGACATGAATTATATCTCCAGAAGGTATAAATTTTGATTCAAAAAGGGCTACTTTTTCTGGACATTAGCAGAGAAAGTGGCCTGATCCTTGAACCTAAGTCTGGGTTTTCAATTTTCCAATAAGTTTCCAAATTTTGATGGAGAGCAATTAACTTGTGCAGTCCTGTAACCCGTTCTCATACAGTCCTCCACATCATTTCAGAGAGCTACATACATGAAAGCACCGTACAACAGGATCTTAAATTTTCAGATTGCATATTTGATTAATTACACCACCGAAACCAGAGTGTTAATTCTCTACAGTGATGTTTATAGAGTAGCTGGTATAACATATATAGAGCACTGTAAATAGGTCAGGTTTTATTGTTTATTTTAACAAATGGATAGGGTTGCATTAGCATTGCAGAAAATGTATAAATATTGATTTGAAAACCTGGTGCGCACAATAGAAGAGCAACCCTTGTAACCCTTTTAGAGAAACCCAGCCATAAATAAAGTTCATCTCCATTTTTCAACAAAACAATTAATACATAATTCATCCCAAAAGTATTATCATGCCTACTGGTACCAATGGCAACTGAAGTATTCTAACACTGCTAACACTACTCTGTGAAGACTATATTTATTTGTAGATCTGAAGAAAGGGAATAATGGTATGTACTGCAACAGCATTTTATTTGTGGTGGGATCTATAAGGGTAACTTTTAATAGCTCTGCATGGGCTGAGTGCTAAAGGATGCAGCTGACAAATGTTTGTATTATTCTGACCATGTGAAAACAAAATCAATAAATGCATTTTTGGAACTAAGGAAACAGTTATGTATTGTCTTAGGTCATGTCTTGTTCATTTACTTTCTATCTTCCTGTATGCAAAAAGCTCTCTACAAAAATATTACTGGTATTCAGATGTATATAATTAGAGCTTTTTTTAATTGAGTAAACTTTACCTAAGTGGGATATTAACTGACTACAGCACACATGTATTCACAATAACCAAAACTAACCTAAAGTTTAGGAGATTCATTTCATTTTAGATGGACACCAAACATTATTTAAGCCTTCTGCTCTGGGAGTTGGGTTTCAAATCTCACAAGCAGGGCTTCTAGTTATATTGCCAGTACCCTCCTGCTCTACCAGGACTGGAAGCAAGAAAAAAGCAACTGTCTCATTATACAGTGTGAATAAAAGAGGAAAAGGGTACAGAGAATTTTTTCAAAGCTCATTCCCAGCCATGAGAAGGATCTCAGCAACATAAGTTGTTTAGATCCACCTGAGGTACCTGTCAAATCCCAGCCCAGGGGAGAACAATGAAAAGAACAGCAACCACATTAGTAAATCTTCAGGGCCAGCAACTGGCTTCTACATATGGATAGAAATATGTGTTGGTTGGAAGAAAATAAACAACAGAGAGATTTCAAAAGATAAACATTAGATTCAGCTCGGGCTAAATGCAAAACTCTGTAATTATTGCATCTCCTAGCATCATTTGCTATAGCTTTGATACCATTTTGAAAATAATAAACTATTTTTGAAAAGAGACATTTTGATATCATTTAAAAACAGAAAACTTTGATGTCAAAAGCCCTACTGAAGTTTTAAATGGGCAAAGTCCATCACTGAAAGACTCTTTTGTTTTACTGGAAAATATTAGCAAAACAATTATTTTTAAAAGTCTTTTTGACTTTGAACACAGGCATCAGTACCTGACTGTATTTTATCTTCTGGTCATTTTATGACTAAAAGTTCACATGCAAGTAAATCAGAATTTTCTTTTCAGCAAGTAAATCAGAATTTCCTTTTCAGTCATCACAAAACAGAAGAGAACAACATTTGCTGCTCAGTGAACCTCAAAGTGTCAAACTGGCTACAGTAGGAGGGTTTTCTCTGCATTCACCAAACTCGGAAAAAATGTATGTTCTGTTTTAATGGATATTCTTCATACTTTCATACCTTACACAGAAATGGGAGACATGTATAAAGGACAGATGATTTCCTTGTAAAATCTATAAGTTTAGTAAAAGGAGTCCCATTTAATAAAAGAAGTCCCATTTTGACATATTTAAGGTGAGGAGATGTTAACATACTTTTATGCAAGGACATACAAAAAAATCTCACATTCTGAATAATTAACTAAAGAAGAAGTAAAATCACATGTGCTAGTAAGAGAATTTGATGTAGTTACAGGTCTAGATTAAACTTCATAAAATTTTAGGATGATTGAAGTGTTGAAAAGTTGACACAGAAATGTGAGCTAGTTTGGAAATGAATCTTGACTTTATCCTTCTCAGTTTATAACTTGAGGAGATATCCTTAAAAATAGTACATACTAAAAAAGTAGTTGGATTGCAACTCTTCATTTATTTAGAAACATAATTATTAGATTTGGCTTGATTTTATGGAGGTCTACAAACCTTAAGATTGAAGAAGAATTGGACAAGTATGCTGCTTCTATAAGGCAAATTTTGTGAATATTTGAAATGTAGCTGTCTGGCATCTGAGATAATTCCAAGCCTAGGGTAATAAAACCTCAAAGACATGGGGAATTTTATTTTAAATAAGTTTATTTATTCTTATCTCCAATACTTGAACTTGTGTGGTTTGTAGTGTAAAAATAAATAGTGCAATTTGCTGCATATATGCGGTATACCCTAAGTAAAGTTTTTTTTTCAGAGTCAGGAAGTTTCCTCTTTTATGAATTTAATTATTTATTTTTTGAGCTATTTTTAAACAAAACAATAAATGTAATAAGTAAACCAAATATATGTGCACCTAACACATAATGCAAGCTACATGCATGTGTTTTGAAAATTTCCTGTGGTATGAAGTGAGATTATTTCCTTTTATCCTATGATGAAATGAATAATAAATATCTTTGAAACATGGAATGCTTTAATTTTATATATAAATAAAGGCAGAAGAATTTTACCGAAGACTATATAATTTCAGAGAGAGATTAAATTAATCAAGAGGGAAATGAAAATAAATATGATGAGAAAACGGTCATGGTTCAGTAAGAATTTCAAAAGTTTAAAAATTTCATTTTATTTGAAGAATCTAAAAAAGACTTTTCCTGGATGAGAGCTTCTCTTGGAGAGATACCTGAATTCTCACCACATATTCTACTTCTTGGTTTTGGAAGAGTTTTTCTAGATATATTTCCAAAGGAAAATTATATAAATAAAATACAATACCGTTTTTCTCACCACCAGGTGGTCTTTCTTATAAAAAACACTCTGTTCATTACCAGCACTGTTCCCTTCCTTTTAAATTGATTTTTAAATGTTTCTACCTTCTGCTAAAGTGATATAATTCTCCCTGAGATGCTGTGCCTTCAGTTTGCTGATCTATACTGCCTAAATAGTGATATGAGAGGCAAAGAGTTTCAAAAACAGCATTCTTTCCTACCTGAACATCAGCCACCCTCATATATAGACCAGTTCAGTGATTTGATATTCTCAGTCCTTGTGGTGTTGGTGTAGGAGGAAATTCAATGCTCTAAAGACCCAGTTCAGGCAAGCTGATTTCCTAGATAAATTATACTACATGTGTTCTCCATATAAACATGACTTTTACTTTTTGTGAAGCGGTGACTGGATAGTCCCCTTCTCCTTGAGAAAGGCACAGACACAGGATTCCTCCGTTCCCATTCCAGAAACCAGTGCTGAATTTCTCTGTGGCAGAAATTTCCCATAACACTATTTTCCCATAAACACTTTATTTACCTGACATTTCACTTGACTTCTAATACACAATTTTTTTTAGGAAGAAACCAAATATTCAGAACTCCTTTTTCTTTCTTGTAGGATTGTCATACTGAATATATCAAGATGTCCTGCAAGTTATTACAGCCTAATCTTCTCTATTTGAATAATATTCACAGTTTGCCACTGAAAAAAATTTATCCTCTTCCTATTTTGATAAGAAATATCAATTTGACATTATTCTAAAATTCAACCTAGAAGTAAAAGAACAAAACTGAGAAAACATATAATTAAAACAAATATATATTCTCATGTTTCAAGGTCTGTCAGGTATGAAAAAGAGTCTTTAGAGATGTGATTTGAATGATCTAAATCTTATCTAGAGGGAACATTGGAATATTTTACTACAGAGAATGATGCAAAGAGATAGCTAAATGACATTATAGGTCTTCCCATCTAAAATTTCTCTTTCTTTAAATGGACAGTTCTATTCAGCCATCTTTGTGAGAGTTTTTCATGGTTAAGATAAAAATTTATCCTCATATTTGATTCTGGTCATTCATAATGAAAACAGGATACCATTAGACAATATATAGGCAGTTTTTGTGAAGGCATTGTGGAGGACATGACACAAAAAAAGTAACACAGCTAGTAAAGTTAAGCTAAAACTGAAACTAAAAGTTAGCTGGAAATTTTCGGTTGAAAGTATTTCTTATACAACACATCACAGAGTCAGAAATAAACGTAAATACGGCAATAAGTGTGCGTCAAATTACTGGGCAGCAGCTCTTCATGTACAATGAAGTCTCATGGAGTGATTGGAATTGTTGAAATTTTTATAGTCAAAAGAAATATTTGCATGTGTGTGGGTGCACAGTTCTCCTATTACAGTCAATAACAACATCTGCTTTTTATGTGACTGCAATCATCTCTGTCAGTGTGTATCGTATTTTTGTCAGTAATCTAGCATCTCCCAAGCACAGAAAAGAAATAAGCTAACCAAAATATCCCAAAATTGAAAGCATTAAAAATATCACATTAAACCATGAAACATTAAGGACTATTAATGTAGTTGATTTAGGGTTCCAGTTCAGTCGGTTTTTACTTTTTGTTTAGCAAATTGCTGAAGATATATTTAAATATTAAGTTTCCTGCTCAAAAAATAACTTAAATTGGCTTTTAAGAAAAAGATGATTCCAGTATAATTTGAAATCTGTGTTACCTAATACTCAGATTCACTATAGAAGATAACTAATACAACTTTCTATTATCATTTTTAAAATTCTCATATAGGTACTGTGTCTCCTGTTTGGATCTCACATAAAAGGAATGTCTATACTCTTAGAGGTAGATTCTCTTTTTAATATTTTTAATCTCTGAACAGTTTTAGAATTTGCACTGACTGCATTCTTTTGTAATTGAAAGGTTCCTAAAGATTTATCCTGTCACCTTCAATCTTCCTTTTGGAGGCATTACCATCATAACTTAAAATAACATTTCCTCAGTGATTTTCTCTAGCAAGAGCCTGTGTGCATGTCAAATCAAGTATGTCAAAGCAGGTTTCCATAGGAAAAATTTCAGTCATTTTCAGTATCTCCAAAAAGGTGCTCATACAGACTTTGTTATTACTAATGCACTTCAATAATGAAAACAGAGATATGGCCATAAAGATTTCTTATATGTTGTAGAAAACATAAATGAGAGGATGGAGTACTATTTCCTTCATCTACTGGGAATAAATTGAAAACAGTAGTGGGTGTAATGACTACATACTGATCTAGAAAACAACATTAATAGCTTGCATGCATAAAATTTTGCATAAATAAATGAGTAACAAAAAAGTGGATGGCTGGATTTAGAAGATAAGGAAGTTATTGCTATGTTAGGGAAGACTTGAATGAAAACATTAATTCAGGCCTGGTTCAGCCAAAGTCAATAGGATTTTCACTCCTGGCTTTTAGACTGAATTTCAAACTACCCTGCAGCCCAAAAACATAAATGAAGAAAATGGAAATGGGTTAATGGAATAAATACATATGAACAAATTTAAAATTAATTCCAAAATTAAACTTAAATCATTTTAATTTTAACTGGAACTCTAATAATCTTAGAATATACATTCGAGCAGGAGAACCATTTACATTTTGCAATAAACTGTTACAAAGAGAGCAATGTAGACATCATTTCTTTGGAATTCCTGATGCTTTTCTGCAGTATTTTACACTGGGTTTCCTAAATCATGACTATTCCATGCAGGAGTCAGTATGACACAACATCTCACTTCATATTCTGAAACAAAATTTAAAATTATCATTAACCAAAAATAGGTAGTATATACTTGAAATTGTTGAGAAACAGTAGTTAAAAAGAATTAGCTGAAGGGCTTTATATTTATGTAGTAAGTTAAATGTATGATGAGGGAAGAACCCTCCCAGCTGTTCCTGTTTCACAATGTGAATATTGAATAATCTGACATTTCTTTGTTTGGATCATGAAGTTTGAATAATTAAACAATAGGTCGTTTGAGCACTGTTGTGTCATCAACTAATTACTACATTTATGCTTGTCAATAGCAAACCCACAGTAGTATTTTAAATTCCATTTATTGTGCTTTAGCTTAATGCTTACTGTTACTTTTCCTCCACATTTTTTCCCATCATGAAAATTAACCCACAATATATCTTTCTGGAAAGAAAATAAACAGTTCCCTTGCCAAGCCTTTCATTACACTGTTGCTTTCCATCATGAATTGTGGTCTAACAGTAGCCTAGTAAAAAGCCAGGGCCTTTGAAGTGTTGTGCTAATTTGATTAATACGTAGTTACATCCTGTTATGATGCACTTTGCCTTATGCATTTTAAATGGAAAATGCAGAGTGGATTACATTTGTGTTAAAAACACAGCATACTAAATGAACAGCATTGAAAGTGGTCTATAATAACAAGAACTGCAACCACTTTAAACATGTAAAAGGTTATTGCTTGCAAGTTAATGATAATTGTACCAAAATACATGATTTTACAACAATTAAAAGGTCAATATAAATACTGGTGAGATTCACACAGCTGCAGTGGAAAATAATTGATTTAAATTCCATGAATAAAGCAAAACAAAATATTCAGAAAAATTCTCTGAACTGTGTGTCCTTCCACTCATCCCTATGAATACTTTGGGCCTTGAAGTCATGGTTAATTCACCTTCTATCCTAAAAGAAAAAATTTTATGTGCTTTTCCCTTCTGTTTACATGAAGACTTAAATTCAGCTTCCGTGTTGCTTCAAATGAATTTTCTGCCTCCTAACAGGAGAGGAAAAACACACCATTACCCTGTGCTATTGCTTATGTTGGGTTTGTTTGTTTTCACTTATCTTTGCAACAAATTAAATACATTGTTTTATCATAATACTTTGGGATACCAATAATCACCTTAGAATAAGAAACAGATTAAACTTCAAGCCTACTGATAGCCAAAGAGGCGAGCAAATCTAACTTGGTGCTTTAAGTGTGCATCAATACGCTTCCATTATTCTTGCACCTACTAAATTTTCTAGCAACTTAGTACAGCAAAATTTTTTCCAGAGCCAAGAGGAAGCACCTCATCAGAGCACTGTCCTTTTATTTACTTGTGCTAAAACAGATAAAATGTCAACAACTAATGATGACCCCAAAACCCTAAGTATACTTTTAAAAATTGATTATGATGTGTACAGGAGCTGCACACAGATTCACTTTTTACAGCTCTGCTTGAAGCCAGAAAGGTGACATTAACTCATTGTGTTTCCATATATTTCAGTTTTTGATGTCATCGTGTTTCTTACTTGCTTAATCTTTGAAGCTAATCTGACACCTCTTTTTATATATATTTTAGCTGGAAAAAAGATGCACTGTGGAATACAGCATCCTTCTTTTTGAAGAAGAAGTGCAGCAAAAGACAAAGAATTGAATTAAAAAACATGAAATCACTGAGCAGTAAAATAAAATGCGGAGCTTATTTCTGCCTATTGTATGGATTTGTTGGCAAATTCAAGGTGGCAGACACTTGTTATTCCATCTACCTCCCTCCAGGGAGAGACAGCATGTCTGCATGTGTTTCTAATTTATTTTTAAACAGTTTAATTAATGCTTCTTACCTATTCATTTGAAAAAAACATAGTCATAATGTTTAATTTGTATTCCTGAAATCCAGACTTGCTTTCTCTACTCAGTAGAGACTCCTCTGTTCAGCTTTTATTTAGTCAGTAAATAATGTTGTCCAAACTTTTTCTTAGAAAGTTTTCATGTGTTTGCAGGTTTTTTAAAGTTTACTCTATCTTTCACTAGGTGATCGTTATACTGTTAACTGTTACTTAAACTCAGAAGAAATATTCACCAACATGTTTTAAATATTTTCTAAGTTTTCTAATTTTTTCAGTATTTCTTAGTAAAATATCATGGAATGGTTATGGAAACCATCAATGGAGCTGACCAACAGAACACTTTTGAAAGTATTTGTAATTCCAGCTTTTCATATAATGAAACCCTAATCTGATCATGTTGCAACATCTGCAAAAAAAATGCAGTGAAATCAGCTGCAAGACCCTTTCTTTTGCCCACATGTGTTATTAGACCAGAATCAGATAGTACTGTTGTCTCCTTTCCAATATGCCTTTCATTGACAGTATCCACAGAAGAAAGCTCTCACCTATCTTCTGAAAAATCTTGGGTGCAGTTCTACACCAAGAAACTAAAATTTGTCCCTTTTTTCTAGTTCTTCTTGTTACTCCTTTGCAAACGGATAAATTATGTCATGTTCTTGTATAATGATACTTTTGAGCATTTATTTTACACCTCATGAGGTTTTAAGAACAAGATAAATCTGTCATCCTAGCAAATATCACAGATATGCTGGCAACACAGGTAAGTGTTTATATCATCATCAGCCACTACCACCACCTAAAGTTAATAAGGCCTACTGACAATAATGCAGCTGTCTCAGATTCCAGTCTTTAATGAAAAACTTTAGAGAGAAATACTAAGTGAAGACTCTGGTTCACAGTATGAATTAATAGAACACTTTTATAATAGCTTAATATAGTAAAAAACATTATGAACCAAGACCACTGCATTTTAAAATTTAACTAAGACTTTAATTTTTCATAAGATTTTGGAATGGTATTTTAAGAAAGTCAATAAGCAAAATAATTTTTGATAGATTAATTGCATTTTTAGTTATGATAATCAACAGCAGAGAGATCTGAATAGTGAAAGTTAATTTTTTTATACAGTCAAATCTTTATAAAACCATTTATCTTACCAAAAGTCACACTGATTTCTGACCTTGAATGAAAGAAGACAATGAGCTTAGTGTGACTAATAATCTGGGAAAAGATTCTCTTTCTCATACCTTCCTGTTCCTTCTTCAAAGAAGATTCAGAATATGCCTGAGGAAATAGAGTTGAACTTGGAAAGCACCAAAAGTATTCAAAAATCATCACAAATAACCTTGATAGTATGAATTAACGAAGAATGAAATCTTGTTGGTCAATTAAATTACTTGGAGAGTGATACCTTGTCACCTGAAAACTATGAATGTTTACCTAGGAAATAGTAGGTATAATCTGTATTATTTGTATTATAAGTCGGAATGTCATAAAATCATCAATGTTATTTTAAAGACATTCAGAAGCCCTCACAGAATAGAACAACATTTCTTGGCTCTTAATCACATTCAGTGTATAGCTCCCAACAAAGTTTTCAGTTTTGCTGAGGTTCTGAAAGAATTAAAGACCAGGTGCATCACAATACTTTACATATCACCAGTGTATGCTTTGCAGCTGCTTACATCTCAGAATTTCTCAAACCAGAGCCTCTGCAAGCTAGTCGCTCTTGCCACTAATGCTTCTTCAACATTTTGCAAGGAAAGACTTTTTGGATAAAAACGTGAAATTCTTTCTGAGACCCAGAACAATTTACTCTAACCAGATAAGATCTTTAAGAAAAAATTAATAATCCTTCATAATCAAATACAGTGTGCTTCTTTCATAATGGAATTTTTATTCTGAGCTATTGAAATACAAATGCAAACAGTGCACAAATGCATTACACTCATAAAGGATTTCTAAGCTCAATCAGATCTGTCACCATACTGCCCATACATCTGAACAGAAACTAAATCAAGCCTTTACAAATTAAAGTTTGCATACCTGATACATCCAATGCATGGATTATTTTATCTGTAATTGAGTTAGACCCTACTGCTGATATCCAGACAGAGAGATTCTTGAATTCACTTTGAGTTGTGCTCCTTCAGTAAAGCTCTCCAGAAGTGTTGCAAAGCTGCAAAATAGAAATTTTATCTTTTTCTTCAATGATTTGGGTTGTCAGTTCCCTGTATGAAATGCTCATTACCAAGTAACACAGGTGATCTAGGATTTCCAGCAGAAAACACTAGAAAGGTAGGCATGAAGATGAAAGTATTTTCAAACCCACACAGGGAAAGGACTGACTTCATTTTTAAAACTATATATGATCTATAAGTGAATATGACAATTGGTCCTGAACTTTCTCTGATTATTTAAATAGGTAGTTTAATACTGAATGTTTTTTATTCCTGTAACTACAAATACAACCTTAATAATATTTATCCCTTGCATTGGTAAAAGGGAGAGTATAAAAGAACAAAGAACCAATCCTTCCTCTTTGTTGCTTTAAATGGAATTTTGAAGGAATAGAATCCCTATTTATTGGACATGGGGGGAAACAGTGAAAAAGGGTGAAGAAAACACAGAGAAAATTTCTTCTTTGCCTCACTTTTCAGTAGTAAGACCAACTGGATTTTGAGTTCTAGGCCCCCTAAGCTGGAAGCCTGGTACAGAGAGCAAATGAAGTCCTATAATCCAAGACTACATAGTCAGTGATCCCCTACACCACCTGGACACACAGAGATCTATGGGGCCAGACATGATCCTATCACGGATACTGAGGGAGCTGGTGGAAGTTCTCACTGACCCTTTTCCCATCATTTATCCAGCATTTAACCAGCAGTCCTGGTTCACTGGGGAGCTCCAGCTGCCCAGAGGTTGGCAAACATGGCTCCCATCTACAAGAAGGGCAGGAAGGAGAATCAAGAGAACTGCCAGCCTGTCAGCCTGACCCTGGTACTGCAGCAGGGCTGTGGAGAGGTCATCTTGAGTGCCATCACATGACACATCCAGCACACCCAGGGGTGGACCAGGCCCAGCCAGAGGAGTTTATGAAAGGCATGTCCTGCTTGGCTAACGTGGTCTCCCTCTGTGACAGGCTGACCAACTGAGTTTAAGAGGAAAAGGCTGAGAATATTGTCTGCCTGGACATTTGTCAAGCTTCCAAAAATATTTCCACAGCATTTTCCTGGAGAAACTGCCGGCTCATGGCTTGGACAGATGCCATTTTCATTTGGTTAAAAACTGGATGGATGGCCAGGCCCAGAGAGTGGTGAATGCAGATAAACCCACTTGGTGGGCAGCCACCAGTAGTGTTCTCCAGGGCTCCATACTGGGGACAGTCACGTCTAATGTCTTTGCTGATGAGCTGGATGAGGGCATCAAGTGCACCCTCAGTCAATTTGCAGGTGACACCATACTGGGTGAGAGTGTTGATCTGCTGGAGGGCAGGAAGACTCTGCAGAGGGATCTGGACAGGCTGGACTGATGGGCTGAGGCCAATGGAGTGAGGTTCAACAAGGTGAGATTCTAGGTCACAGCTCTTCAGTCACAACAGCCCCAGGCAGTGCCACAGGCTGGGGCAGAGTGGCTGGAAAGGAGCTGGGGGTGCTGGTGACAGCAGCTGAACATGAGCCAGGGTGTGCCCAGGTGGCCAAGAAGGCCAATGGCATCCTGGCCTGGATCAGCCATGGTGTGGCCAGCAGGGCCAGGGCAGGGATTGTCCCCCTGTGCTGGGCACTGCTGAGGGCACACCTCGAGTGCTGTGTCCAGCTCTGGGCCCTCCCTGCAAGAAAGGCACTGAGGAGCTGGAGAGAGTCCAGAGAAGGGCAATGGAGCTGGGGCAGGGTCTGGAGCACCAGTCCTGTGAGTGAGTAAGAAAGCTGGGGGTGTTACACCAGGAGAAAAGGAGTGTAGAGAGAGAACCTTCATTTCTCTAGAAATAGCTGGAAAGAGGTTGCAGTGAGGGGGGTTTCAGTCTCTTCTCTCAGAAAACAAATTGTGACAGAGGAGATTCAGGCAGGATGCTAGAGGAAATTTCTTCACAAAAATTTTAACAGGCTGCCCAAAGGAGGGTTGAGTCACCATCCCTACAGGTATTTAAAAGATATGTAGATGTAGCACTTCAGGACATGGTTTAATGTTTACCTTGGCAGTGTTAGGTCAATAATTGGATTAGATGACTTCAGAGGTCTTTTTCAATCTAAAGGATTCTGTGATTCTATGAAAGTACCACTCGGCCCTCTAGTTCTTCATCAGCCTACAGTAATGTTTTTCTGCAGCAGTTTCCTGGACTGAGTCTAGTCTCAAGACTGTTTTCTTCTACTTGCATAACCTGGTACAAGTAGAGGAAACACAACCTTACTTCTGAAGCACCCCAATATTCGCTAAAATATTCAGAAGTGGCATGATGACGCAGGATTTAAAAACAGAAAATAAATTTTGTGATTCAGTCACATGCTTTTTTGTGTCTGCATTTCTTAGCTTGGTTCAAATAGCAAGAAAATACAAATCCCATATCCTTACATTTTGCAGATGAATATCTATAAAGCATTAGACACACACTATTTACTTACAATTCATAATAAATAGGAGGAAAAGTAAAGCTTTATGCTGAAAGTAAATTCAAGCACAAGGACTTAAGTAATCAAGTGTTTTAAATCACTCTGATTAATCACTAGTATATTTTAAAGGATCTGGTTTCAGCATATTTTGAAGAGAAAATGTCTTTTACTCAAAATAACTTCTCTCTTTCTCTCTGGTCTATGTGTAATTCATGAACCTTTAAACATTATGGGATTATAGAGAGCTAAGCTGACATTTTTACTTTCACTTAGCAGTCTGAATAATTGGTACACTCCAAGCATTTTAAATACTAAAGTAATCATTGCTTTGAATTCATCTTGTGATGTCATAGCACCTTACAATTGACATAATAAATTTCAAGAATATGAAAGCTTGAGAAGAATGTTAAACATATCTTATGCTTAATACACAACAATTAAACGATTTATAACTAGCAGCATATTCTGATGTTAACTTTAATGAAATGCTTTTTAAATGTATAATGTATTGTTATTTTGGCTTTCCACTTCAGGGCAAGAAGAGAATTCATTAAATTTTTTAGTGTGTTTTTCTCAGAATCAGAAAGAAATATATAGGAAAAATTTCAAATTTACTTAATATCTTGAATAAATTGGAAGTTTAGTGATGAAAATTAAAAATTTTACTTGAAGTGTTGGAAACTACAACAAGTCGCCCTGGAAGCCAGTCACAATCAAGTAACAAACAACTGCAAGCATGTGTCAGCTGCAATTTAGCATGAAAACTCAGCTGGCAAGTCTTTCCTAAGAGACATTGGAGTGGAGGACATATAGCCCCCCAACAATCAGCACATGATGCAGATCTTGATCCCATGGTCCAGAAAAGTACACAAGACCATGCCTTGAAGGAATAGATCAGATCTGTCACAAGCTACAAAATTTCTGGAATAACCCCCCACAGTTTAGAGTACTACAACAACTTCTCTCCTAAGGGAGACTTCCTCTGGTTAATGGAATTTGAATGGATTTAATATGTTCAATAGATATTGAATAAAAGACATCCATCAAAACAGAAGACCAAAAGTTGAGTATTGGTTTTGGATCTTCCTAAATTAGCTCTGAAATGTTGCTGCCAGCTGAAGAGATGTCAACCAAATAGGAACTAAGGACAAAAGCAATTTTTTTGCTTAGAGTTAATTTTTTCTATATGAGCTTGTACAGAGCTATGTCTTTGGTGTTGGAATGTGTTAAACATATTGGGATGATTTTGTTATTGCTAAGCAGCTCTCAGAGTCAAGGCCACCTGTTCCTTATCCCCTCCCACCACTGAGTAGGATGGGGAAGTGAGGACACAGTGAGGATAGCTGACCCCAGCTGGCCAGAGGGACATGCTGTACCGTGCAAAGTCACGCTTGGTACAGAAGGAGGAGAAAGGATGGGACAATCACAGGGACCACTGTTGCCTGGACCACATGTTATTGTGATGAAGCCCTGCTGTCCTGAGGATGGCTGACACCTCCCTGCCCTTGAATGAATCCCTTGCTTTGCTCTGCATGTGTTCACAGCTTTTGCTTCCTATTAAAATGTCCATATCTCCACCTATGAGTTCTCTCAGGTTTGCTCTTCTGATTCTCTTCCCCATCTGCTGTGGGTGCATGAATGAGTGGCTGAGTGTTGTCAGCTTGGATTAAACCGTGACAGCAGAAATCATGCTGCCCTTCATAGATGCCAAGACGGTTATTGAACACAAACTCATTGAGACAGGAGGAAAGAAGTCCCATTGTTCTTCTAAAAAAATCTTAATTATTTTAGGGAAAAAAAGTGGCTTAAAAAGACAGAGTAAGAAAGATTGCTTTTCTCAGGCACAAACCACACAGAGATAGTATTTGTATGCAAAAATAGTAATCAAGATACTTCTTTTGGACTGATTCCCATCTGCTCTTGTCAGTCAGTGTTCTCTCCTGGTCAGAAACAGCAGCAGGGAGAGGTTTAATTTAGGGTGGAATTTTTTTTAAAGGAAGGCTGAAATGAGTAGTCTTTCACTAGAAGAGGGTCCATAGCTCATAAAGCCTCAGAAGTTTCTCTTTCACCTCCTAATTCAGGTACATTCTTGATCTTCCCATTGACAGTTCATTTTTCTTCTCTGGCTTTTGTGAGTTTATATACTAGGGTTGGAGCTCTATATGGTTACAAAGAATGTTACAATTTAGTGGCAAAATATTTAGGATTGCAATGTCAAAACCCTTGTCAAAAACGAAATGCAACTAAGGGATCACTGGCAATGCATAAACAGCATTGGTAGAAGTTGATCAGATCTGATAACTCTTTCAAGACAAACCTTGCTGAAAAAAAACATGAATAGTATGAAATTCTGGTTTATATTACAGTAGCACCAAACATTCACGAGTAAGACTGACACATTCTTGCTTGAAATACACTACAATCACTCACCACAGAAAAGATTTTCTTGGAAAATAGCTTGCTCTAACTCAGAGGAAGTATCCTTTACTTATTAATTTGTAATACATGTAAGGATAAAAAAAAATCAATCAGTTAAGCTTTAGAAGCTGTACCACAGTAAGCAGAGTAAATGTTGATTGTCTTCAGCTTGGTAATGGATTACACAGGAAACAGATCTGGGAAATACATACAACCACACAACTGCCAAGCAGTGATCATGATACAAGCATGATTAAGCTGCAGCTCCAAGTAAATCATGGCTGTGACAAAAACTCCCATGATAGCAGTCTATAAACAAGACAAGTGCTCCACTGCAGAGTAAGCGGTTTTACATTTTCTAAAACTATTGAACAAAATTTCCATATGGATAATTACTGCAAGGCTGACTGGAGTTTATGCAAAATAAATCACTCAAAAATGCCTGTCACCTGGCATGATGAAAGGCAATATAAAAATTGAATTAGTCATAAATGTAATTTTATCACAACATCTAAGAACAAAAGTACTGAATTATTTTTAATGTGCAATTGGTTTGTTGATTGTTTTAATTGCTAAGGAACTCAGAGATCTGAAAGATGGCTTCTGCAGAAGGAAAAGTGTGATATTTCATTAACTACAACAGCAAATTAAAATGTTGTTCCACAAGATTCACTTATAGCTAAAATGCTTATATTATTTTTTTTTCAATATTGCCATCAGTGTATTCTTTCTTCCTATAAGTGGAGAAACAATTAAAGAATTGATTGAAAGGGACATATCTCCTGTCATCACTGATGCATAAAACTCTAGAAAAACAAAGATATTGATGGAAATTCTTTGCTACTGGAGGGAGAAAAGGGAACAAATTATTATATTTTCTTTTTTTTTTTCATTATTTTAAAACCAGGAAATGAAATTAACAATATTTTCAAATGCAAATGTCTATTAAAATTTAAAAGTTCAAAAGTTTTCATTCACAAATTATAGTGACAACTCTACCAGGTAGATTAAAAAAAAAATTATGGATAATGAATATTATTTCTTGCTAATTATTCAGTTATCTCATTCTTTTTATTTAAAATGTTTTGTTTGTTTTGTTTGTTTTATATATATTCACATGTATGTATATGTATATATATATATATATATATATATATACACCTTTCAATTAAAACAGAAACAGAGGAACAAACTTCAAAATGTTTTCCAACATACCAAAGATTACTTTAGTATTTTATCTGGATAGTGGCCTGTTGAAATATCTGAGTACTTTAAGGGTGAGTGCTAAGGCACTGCTCGCAGATGAATAAGGCATCTCTCAGTAAAAAGGTGGGGTTTTTTTTAATGATACAGTCTTAAAATTAGAATAGTCTGATCTGGTGTGTAATTAAATTTATAACATAATGCATTTTGCTGAAGGATAAATTATTGATGACACTATCCTTAGTCATAAATGTAAATTTATTCCAAAAAATACATCACAGCAAAACTGAAAAAGGGAATGAAAGTTCAGTTTTATTTATTACCTCTCATATACTTTTGAATCATTTTCCATCAAACAAATTACTGAAGGCCAATACAGCTGCTTCATCTAAAATAATCCAGACTTTCCATAAAACAGTAACATTAATGAGGGCTTGAAACATGACAAAAGCCTGGATGAAGACTGAGGAATTTTAGGATAAGTGTAACAGATTGTTAAATTCCATGGGCTGTTTGACCTTTTTTCCACCAATGAGTATGATGTGAATATGTGTTATGATGCCTTGCCTTGCTGTAGTTCTAGAGATGTTTTAAAACTTATGGAGTATGTTATGACACTTTAGATTCATCGATATAAATAAAGTATTTATTTTTCTTTAGCAGACATATTCAGATAGGTCAGAGAAACCTATCAAATACCAAATTGATTGTGAATTCTCAAACAAATTTAGTTTTAATTTGAAATGCAAATAATATCATTAACTCCTTTCTGGGAAAAAAACCCAAACCAACCAAATTATATAGAATCTAATCAGTGCTGTGGTATGTCACAGCTAGATTGTCCATTCAAAGTTGGTAGAAATCTACTTTTGGGGTAGAAATACATGAAGTTTTGTTAGCATGCCCTTTAAAGTATGTGCCTGTGTCATCCTTCTGATGAAAGAACAATAAATGCTTGACATTTTTGTACCTCACATTCACAGTGTGCTTGAAAAACAACACAAAAACAATTAATAATAATTAGATTTTATAAACAAGGTAATTAATTTCTTTGTCTTTTGGAGTCAGCATGAGCAGCAATCTTGCCTACTGCCCTATGAGCAGTGTATCTATTTTTTGCTGCTTTTTGTGAAAAATTAGATGGCCAAGTAACAACTTTACTCCAGTATGAGTTATTTGCAGTGTTGCTGCAAAATAACAAGAGCTTGCAACAAAGCAATACAAACACAGCATGAGATTTTATGAGTGCTGAATCTTGATGGGAGAAGATAAACAAGTCATGAAAAATGTCCCAAAGGACTGAATGTTTTTCAGTGGTTTTTTTCCCAAATGTGGAATGAAATCCTAAAGCATTTGTTTCTAAAATCTCTGCTATAAACTCTCCCTTCCCTATAATCTCGTCAGCTCTGGGGCAACAGAATCTCTAAGGTCAACCTTTCTGCTAACTACAACGCTTATATTTCTCCTCTATTTCTTGGCAGTAGAAAGGAATGGATGATTTATTTTTAGTGAGTTGCTCAACTCAGCTCAAGGAACTCGGTAAGTGACTTTTTTTTTTGAACTGTCAGGATTGCCAGCAATAGCACTGCTCACAGTAGTATTAACTGCATCTATAAACCCCAGCACCACTTCTCTTGGCTCAGCCACAGTCGTATGTTCTTCAAATTTCTTTCTGATATTTCAGGCTCTCTTTTCCACAACATGATGAGTAATGTGTGAGATAAACTGGCATGTGTTATGAGACCAGTGCAGCATGCATGGGTGAATTAGTTGCATTATCACTGTAAATGACAAAAAAGTTTTCTGACCCATAACATATGTTTGGGTGAGAGGAGAAAGATGCAAGAGAAAGCAGTAATGACATGATACTGCTACTCCATCTTAAAACAGATGTTTCTTTTAATCTAACAAGAATAGTAACCACAAAAACAAAAAGTTGTTTAGAGTTCACTATTCTTTCCTTAAAAGAATTTTCTTTGGGAAACTAAAACATTTTAAAGTCTCTCCTCTGTTCCCAGGCTGATCAATTTAAATTTTCACTCTACCTTAAGTAGAATATATTTGTTTTAATCTGTCCAGCATTGACTGAAGAATTAATATTACAGTAGTCATGTCAGAAGTCTCTCCACTAATAAATCATCAAAAAAAAAAAATCTGTAAAATCAAGACCAATATTAAAGCAGCACACAGAGAATTATGTGCTGTTTGCTTTAAGCAATGTTATGAAGGGATCCCATTAAAAAGTTTTGTGAGCATATAGATGATTTTTAACACTCAGTTGTCTAAAATAGTAGTCCATAAAAAGGAAATAGAAAGTAAGCTTTGTTGTCTATGGAAATCACTCTTTAAAAGGTTCTTTCAATTACAATATATTGAAGCATGTC
The DNA here is from genome assembly GCF_027477595.1 of Haemorhous mexicanus. Lineage (NCBI taxonomy): Eukaryota > Metazoa > Chordata > Aves > Passeriformes > Fringillidae > Haemorhous > Haemorhous mexicanus. The sequence continues at coordinate 74,242,248 of NC_082381.1, forward strand.
TGCAAATGCTGACTGCAGTACTAAGTTCATTTTACAGCCAAGACATGAAAGCTGGAAGTGTAGATCCCAGGCAGATGAGAATGGCAACGGCATTTGTTAAATCATCAGGAAGGCACCTTTGTGCTCTCTTTCCTTCTGTCTTGCACATTTCAGAAAGTTATACACAAATAGTTTTGAAAATCCTTTCATTATCATTACTATAAGCTCCTCAAAATAGTCTTTCGCCACATTTCCTTAATGGGGCATGAGGGAAATCAAGCTCCTGTTCCCCAGGACTTCCCTGGCTATGGGCAGCTGGCTGCAGGAGATACCACAGTGCAGGGCCACAGCAACCTCCCTCTGCACATGGGGTGGGCTACAGCCCACAGGAGCCTCTCCATCTACAAGGGGCAGCTGAGCTTGTGTGGAAATGTCGCTGCTTCAGAATGATGTGCAACACCCAGTTCCCCCGCCCTCCCTCTGCTCCTCTGCTCTGCCCTTGTGCCACCCTTAGTTTCCTACTTTAGCTAAGAGTCACTTGGGATGAGCTCTTCTCTTCAGGGTCCTGCATGCTTATACCTCTTCTGCACTCTGGTAATGCTGAGTACACAAGCAGAGGTGTCCTCTTGGCTTTGCTACCGTGACAGGACACGGCGTCTCTGAAAGCAGCCGCCTGTGCTCAGCAGGACCCCACTGACCCCCTGACTCCTCCAGCTCTGGGGGTCCCACTTGTCACACTGGTGGAGCCACAGCTGTGCACCAAGGCAGGCAGGGGCTGTGCACAGAGTGAGGCACTGTGAAAGGTGAGTAAGGTGATGCTTCACTGGCGGCAGAGTTTCCAGCAGGCAGTTCGTGGAGTTGCTTCTTATTGGCAGAGATTTGCTGAGTCCACGTGGGATTCCTGACATTTCCTCATTTCCTCCCACCAGGTCTGAGGTTCAAGTAAATAAATAAACTGTAAATGACAAGGAGAAAGGCCAGGAGAGGGTTCCGGCTGTCATCATGCAAACCCAGAATGCTTTTGACTGCAGCTATATTCCATTTATATCAACAAATTGAAACACAAAGTCACATTCGTGTAAAAAACACTAAAGAGATGTTCTGTCAGAAAATTATTCACAAAACCATCATTGTTAAATTCTTTCTTTACATATTTATAGTATGATCTCAGCAAAGTGATTCCTGTGTAAGTTAAAAAGAGAATTTTTCAATTATTTTTATGGCACCAATGAAAGGTAAAAAGGAAGGTACATGCCTGTCATGCAGGTATAACTCCATTACCTCCCTGTCTCATTGTACAGCAAGGCAATCTATCCACACATTAATTATTTACATTGAAAGACTCCATCATGGACAAACAAATGCTTTGTAATGAAGTAGGATGAAAAATGTTATTTATATTTTGGCATCACAATAACTTGCCTACCTCCGCTGTTACTGACACAAGGAGTGCAAACAAACTTCACCTGGTAGATCTAAATGCCAGACAAGGTCTGATTCTGACACAGCAAGCTAATCAGCTTCAACCCTCTGTTCAGTAAAATAACTTTCTGGTTACCTGGACAGTTAAACTTGCTAATATATATGAAGAAAATTTCAGTTATTCATTTTGATATTAAGTTCAGTATCTCCATATAGTCGTATTGTTTACACATGTGCTCTGCTACTGCATCAAAGAATTTTTAAATCAGACTTTTTGCATCCAAAAAGATACTTTTTTTTGTGTTATACTTCATTTTCTGGGTATTCCTGAAATATAAGCCATGAAACAGCAGCTTTGATACGTCCCTGTATTTAAATTGCTCTTGTCAGACTTCAGAGTCAATACCCACAAATAAATAGTGGAGACTTAATTCATGCAGTCCACATGAACTTCTGCTTTCAGCTCTGAGGTCTCAAATGCAGGTTTTTCATGACTGAACTATTTCTGTGGGCTCCCATGTGGACAAGAGTTCACCCTCTGTTTTTGTTTCAGGCATGGTGATAAGCAACAGACAGTTTAGGTAACCTGCCGTTGGCAGTCTTGATCTAAGTGGACCCCAATTCTTCCTCTGGAGCTTTAATGCTTATTTACATTAAGGTACTTTTCGTCAAAAAGAAGATCTTGTGTAGGGCAAATACGTTTAATGTTTACTGCATTTATTACATAGTAACTATTCTCCTTAAAAAAATATTTGCCTCAATCTGAAAGCCGTCCTCATTTTAAAACAACACTAAGCTAGTTTACATAGAGACTTTACAATCACATTATTTTTCAATAACTTATTTTCATTGATCGGTCTAACAGTTTGACATGTTATTTATGGGCTACTGTGATGAATCACATCCGTTTCCAAGGTAAAGTAAGCAAATTCTCTGTTTATAGGATTAAAGTTGAAGGTCAGACTTTGATTATATTTTCTGTTCTGCTTCAGCAATATAAAGCAAGGCCTTTAGACTTCAGAATTGGCAACCAGTCATATGAGATGCTTTTATACTTAAAAATTGACCACAAATTTTGATTAAATCATAATTAACATCTGAGAGGCAGGAAACCTAGCAGATAACTGCAACAGACTCTCAGAGGAATTTATGTTGTGTTTTGAATATGCATTTATTTTTTTTTTACCTTGCAAAGAAAATTTATTTATTTTTAATCTTTTTTAAGAAAAGAGTTTTTATTTACTGGAGTGTAAGAGCTGAGAAAACACTAACCTTCAATGCTTATGGTGTCTTGTAGTATTTATCTAATTCATTGGCCCACTGCTATTGAACTCCTACCAGCGTATATTTATCAGTTGTCCATTGGCAGGTGCAAGTGAAATTTGCTTTGTCCAGAAATGTAACATATAAACAACATTTAACCCCCTTTTTTAGCAACACATTGTTAAAGTCTCAGTTGGGGTCTCAGAGCTGCTGAGGCACTGGCAACCTTAGATTGTAAAGGATGCTGTTGTGCAATGCAATAATTAATTACCCAGATACTCTCCACTGCAGTCAAAAACAATGCCCAGCACACTCACACAGAAAAAAGGAGAGGGCATAGATGACAGAAACATTTGTGTTAATAGATAAACATACACAGATGAGAATCCCATCCAAAATATCCCTACCAAATTATTTCAAAAAGGAACGTGAAAGGGAAGATGGTGAAGTATGTGCTTTCAGTGAGCTGTGGAAAACTTGCTTTGGAGGCTTCTTGTGATACTGCATGAGTATTGTTGCATTTAGATTAGAGGTACTGACCTTACTTCATCACCCAGCTTTATAAACCTGTCTCGACGCTGCATGTCTTTTTTGTCTTGCAAGGATTTATGTCAAATCATTTGTTATCACGTACATTGTTGTGCCAAGACTTTGCAAATCCTGGCTTGTGACTGCAGCTGTTCTTTTAGGTCAGGATTACGGAATACTTTTTGTACATGCAATGGAAACAGACATGACTCTTCCTTCGAACTAAACTCTTCTGCAGAGAAATCTGAATTATACTTAAAGATTACTACACAGAGAGGCTTTGCTCTGGGAAGACCCTGTCCTTTTTAAGAGAGGGAAGAAGAATCCACTCACACAGGGACATCCCCATCCATGGGACTTTCTAATGCTAGGTCTGTCCAGGGACCTGTCCCAGTACTAAAAGTGAGCTGGCAGAGCTAAGGAAGAATAGGTTTGTACAAAAAGACAGAAACATAAACCATGCTCTGGCACCATGAGGAAGGAGACTGTGTGAAAATCGCTGTATGTTACTGTTACAGGCATAAATCTAGAAATCTCTCTACTCCTTCTTGTTCTGGAGCCCACATTGGCCCTTTTTAGCTTTCCTGGCACATTTCAATGGATGAAAAGGACTGGATTGACAGAGTAGACTGAGCTACCTCCTGGGTGTTGTAACTTTAACTGCATGGATTGAGGGGTGGATGAGGATGAGCTGAAAGCATACTAGAGAAGTCTGTCAGAGCTGACTGCCTTCGGAATGTCAAGACTGGATGCAGAGCTCTCACAGAGTCCCAGAGAGCTGATCAGTAACACAGTTTTTCTCCGTTTTGGAGACTCAGAGTGTGTCTTTGAGAACAGGACTAGGCCTGTGCAATAGGAGATACATAAACACCGCAGCCCAGCAAAAGCCTCAGGAAGCACAAACTCTGGAACTGATGAGCTCAGAGACACAATTTGTGCTATAGACCATACGCACAAATTTTGGTATATTGCTATATACCCTCATTCCATTTCACTTGGTGAAATGGCAATTTCGCCAAAAAGACTGAGTGAAGGTTATACCTGTTTCCTTCCCTGATTACTTGCAGGCTTAAAAAGGGGAAAATTTACACCCAAAAGTGAGTGTTTTGATAAGAGAGCAACTGAACCCCACACAACTCCTAAAAACCACCCTGTGGATGCCTCCTACCATCAGTTATGCACTAGTTTAGCATGGCTTGACCCAAAGTTCATGCAGCTTGAACAAGATGAAAAGTGGAGCCCCTGCTCCTTTTTGTTCTCAGGGAGAGATATGAATGTCACACACAGCCTTGTCCTTACTGAAGAAAATTTTGCGTTCTCCTCGGCAGCTCAGTCTTTATCTCCGAGTTCCTGCACCCACACCTATTAAATGATTCCATCTTTAGCACTAAAGAATTTGTCTTGTAAAATAGGTCTTCAGCTTTGAAGTTTAGTGCAATTAAAATAAAATACTGCTAATTAGGAATGCAGTGAATCAGTTATTACACAAATGCATTCTGTTAATGATTTAGGACTACTCTCATGAGCAAGAACTCTCAGGACTGGACTCCATACTCATTAAGAGAGAGCCTGGTTTTACTGCTAATTTGCAAACACCAGATGGATCACAACAGGATCCTTGCACAGCATACAGGTGAGCAAATATATAATTTCTTACAGGATCAGAATCCTCCCAAAACAATGCTTGTACTTCACTGATTTCTACTAACAAGGATTAAGCTGTGGAGTATTCTTGTGTGCCGTGACTTTTGACAACCATAAAATGTTCCCTATTGCCATATGACACAGCCAGGTCCAGATGTGCTATTTTGGTTTGAGATGGTTAAACTTTTTTTTGTTACCATGGGGATTATCTACTGAATGGTTTACTTACCGCCTCAAGGCTGTCATCGCGTACTGTTTAATTTATAGAGCTGGTCCAAATCTCTGTGGAAAAAAAAGTCACCAATATTTCTCACAACTTTCTTTGATTTATTTTTCAGTGTCAACGAAGACATAACATTTATTATGATTCACCTTAGCATGATGACATTTCATTATTCTTACTGAAGAAGATGTTCCTGAAAAAAAAAGAGATCAAAATCTCCTTAGCCTCCTGGATATCACATAATAAATGAGGGGGATCTGTTTTACTTCAGTGCCTCAATAAGAAGAAGTGTTTATGTTTCAGGACCAAGCCCCCACAGAATATTTACAAAATTTGTTGCGAGGTGTTGAGACATAAATCTGAAGTTCAAAACCTACATCAAATACAAATGAAAATCTATAAAATATAGAGTAAAACAAAAAGTCAGAAGAAATAAAATGTAAATGTTTTTAAGAATTACTGAAATCCTTGTGTCTTCCCCATAAATAACACATAAAATTCATTTTATCAAATGAATTTTGTTGATAACATCTTATATATTATAAATTAATTAAATTGCAGTGTGCTAAAATAAAAAAGCCAAACATTCCAGAGTTACTATAGATAGCCAGCCAAAGCCCATTACACTCTTCCTTGAGCAAGCAAGAGAGACTTAAAATAGCAGCTGCTTTACATTAGAAGTTGTTATCAGAAGCTAAAACCCTAAATTGAAAGTTAATTTGAATTTCACTATAGTAAATTAATATTAATTTATTTTATTAAGGGAAAAAATGTCTTCCAGAAATCTCATGGAAAACAAACCAGAGCAGTACATGGTTAAAAATAAGAATAACCAGATAATCTTGCCTATAGTACAGCATCACCCTCATGATTTCATGGCAACACTTGTGTTATCTCATTGCATGATCTATAAAGCATGCTAGAATTTCATTGCTTCTAGAAAGATTTAGAAAGTGTCCTGATATATTTATATATAACTGATATTTTTCAAAGCATACATACTTACTTTTCTGTGTATTTTTGTATATTAACATTAAGAAATTTATATTTAAATACATACCGAAAAAATCTCATCTTTTGTTAAGCACTGTATGTAGAGGGAAGAAGAGTCTTGGAGGCATTTGTTCTGGTCTCAGACCACTTCCCAAGTCATACAAAGGCAGATGTCACAGGGGTCATATAAAGGTCTCTACTCTGATACTCGCTCTGAGGACAGCCTCTGTGGGAACACACATGAAAGATCATGTGTTTTAAAAATGTGTAGCCTAGCTTGAATGCTAGGACACGAGCAGTTATACAATATCAAGTTCTTACAAAATAGTTTTTGGTGGCTGAGGAAATGTATTCTACAAAACAAACTTTTCATTGCTGCAATTAAGTTCATGCATCAGTGTGAGGTGTCAGTGCATCACACAGCTCAGAAGCATAAAGCTGTTCCATTTCCCCACCTGTGTGCTTTCTTAGTCAACCTTGCATCTAGAAATGCCCTTTGCTTGCTTCTACCCAGAGTCATACTTCTCTCTCATTCTCCCACCTGCACATGGAACACCAAATGACTACCTATTCCCTTGGATTTTAGACTCGGGGCAGGGATTCTGATAGCTGTATCTTCACAGTCGTGGCTATTCAGTGACTTTATGCAGCTGAACTACTGTCAAAATGTAGGGTATTTTTTCTCAAGGTAATTTTTAGCCATGATGTTCCCTTTTTCAGCTGCCAGTGCATTACACAAACACACAGGTCAGCACAGAGCAGAGGAGAGGTGAAAGGGTGTGAATAAAAGGCTAGAAGAATGGATGGGAAAGAATTTTCATGGCAGCAGCAGCTTCAATTTGCATCCTATTACAGGCTCACTCAATCTTCCTCAAACCGTCCTTTGCTCAGGTCTATATGCCCCCAGTTGTGGCTTCTACTGTCTACAGCTATTCCATAACTAGACACTTAATTGTACCTTTCATTTCACCAGAAGGAAAGAGTTTTAACCCATCTGCTGGTCTTAACACATTCTGCAGTTTGCCCACAGTTCAAAGGTTCATGTGGTATGTGTCTTAATCACTGTTAGGGCAATGGGAAAGCTCTACAGTGAATAGAAAAGTTGGTTTTAATTAAAGAAATAAGTATTTCATTGCCTCAGCCAGTCTGAAGGTTTTTTATGAGGAAACAACATTGAACATGTCCCTCTTCTTGTTTGTAAGTCAAGTGTGGAGTCACAAAATGGGAACTGTGCATTCTACACACCAGGACTACTCAGGTAGGAGCAGCAAAGCCCTGGAAACATCAAGTGTTTGGGGTGTTTAGATGGTGGTCAGTCTTGTAGCACAGATGGGTTAGGAGGGTTACAACAATCCAGGAAGAAAAGGAAGCAATAGAATATCCAAAAGGTACATCTAGAGCTTGGAAGTGAAAAACTGAAACCGGTCAAGGAGCTCAAATGTGGAGCACTGATGGCAAAAGGAAGACATGACGATAGGAGGGAGGAGGACTGGCGTGGAGGTGACACTGGAGCCCCTCTGTACAAGCTGGAGCCAAGCAGCCAAGCTCTGCTGTACTGGAGCCAAGGGGCTCCCCCTGCACAGAGCACAGAGCTCTCTGGCTCTCAGCACGTATACCTCTGCACCTGACTCCCTTGTGCCATACAGATTGGCTCTAAGACTCTTTTACGTCATTCTGGGAATGAAATACAAATAAATCCAGATTAAGGCTTTTTCCTACAGCCACTGTGGGATAAAGCTTTACTTTCCCCAATATGCACACACTCACGCACCCCTTATGCACACACCAGCTTGAGTTACACTCTTTTTACAGATTCAACTTGGACAAGTTACCCAGTTGTAAGCATAGATGCCTCATTATTCTCTGATCAACGCTGCATGCAAATTTTTCTGTGATTTGTGATGTAGTTGAATTTGGCCTACATATGTCTTTAGAATCAGGTTCATTTTTTTTAACTCCACATTTGTACAAAAATCTTTGGTAACAGCAGAAATTGTTGCCAAAGCTTAATGCTAATCTCCTGAATTTTGAAAGCACAACAGGCAAAGTCAACCCCTAAATATGTCTGAGACACAAGCATTCAAGATACAAACATTCGCAGAAAATAACAAACTAAGCCTTGATATTTCTACAGTCAAATAGCACTAGTGCTGAACAGAGAACAACTTAAGAGGGCAAAAAGGTAGCAAGATTAAAAATATACCTGATTAAATGGGAATTTTTGTTTTGCCAAATGCCTGGGCTTTTGTTAGAAACAGATAATTCCCTTCAATTGTGTGGGTCGATATTTGTGGGAATGAAACCAGCAGAAAATGTAAAACATGATTTTTTGCAATGGGTGGCCAAGCAGTTACTTATATGCAGTGCTGCCACAATCAAGACTTGGTTTCTATTTGCTGATGAGTGAATTCCAAACCAAGGGAGGCATGGGAAGCTTGCAATGATCTCACTTGGGTGCCCCTCATTCCCCTGCCAAAACTCACGAATACCTAAAACACAATTTACTTAAAAATAAGTTCTTCCTTTTTAGCACAGCTCATGAAGTTCCAAATGAATGGCTGTGTCCTACTGCTAAGCATGATGTCACATCCCCTAGTCATCCTTTCTCCATTTAAACACACAGTGAAATTAAAATCGCATTTAGACCAATGCACGCAAAGCCAGACCTATTTTCAGAATTACACTGCAAAAATTAAGAGTTTAATTGCTCAGCAAATCAAGTTTCTCACTCTGTTATTTATTTCTCCTTTCAGTTGATGAAGATACAATCTCCTGCAGACATTCAAAAAAATATATCCCAACAGTGAAATCAGGATCCAGGAAAGAGAATTGAAAAGCTATCCCTGGTGACAAGTAATAGTAAGCAGGTAAAAGGAGCTCAGACAAGACAGAAAAGATCATGTTTTCACCATCACAAAGTATTGATACACCTTTTCATGAAGTAAATAATAAAAACCTTGGCTTTCATGGCCAAGATTCAGTGTTTCACATGGCCTGCCTAATAGGGGATGGAGAAATTCTGCCTAGCATCCCAGACAACTCCTCTTGGCTCAGAGCTGTCCTCCACTTGCACCATGCCAGAATCTGTGAGAAATGCCCACTCACTCCCTGATGTTAACAGGAATACAAACCCCAGCCCAGTCCTCTTCTCACCTCTGTGTGTGGCACAAGATGCACTAATTTCTAAGCACCATTGATTCAGGCTCAAGCATTGTGGCAGCAGCTGAGCAGCCCAAATCATAAATTATCCCTTTGCAATGGCTGTTGAAAGGGCTTGATTCTCACATCACTTACACAGCAGGCTTGCACCAGTAGAACTGCATGGATTTTTACTGAGGTATTTTCAATTCACTCCAATGTAAGCAAGAAGCAGCAGTTAAGGGGTTGCTCTGGCAGAGCAATATGAGTAAGGGTGCATCTGCTACCTAAGAGTGTCTTGCCCACAGCAATGCTAAATGCTATCCATGTCATCTGCTTTGCATTCTTCACAAGCCTTCAAATCTTATTTTAAAAAAGGGTACAAAAATTACCATTGAGAATTCATTGCCATTAGCTGGTCAATCCCATTCTGACACCCTCCAGCCATGATTACCAACACGTTACACCTTGTGGGGTATAAAGACAGCCCTGTTGAGGTTTACCTGGTAGGTTTATAGGCAATCAAATGTAGACATTGATGATACCCCTCCATCTCGGTCCTTCACTCTTCCCTCCTGGCACTAGTAGAGTCCCAGATATGATACGCTGGCACAATTGGTTGTTAAGCAATATTTGCTTAGAAGCTGTTCAAAGGACATATGTGGTGTGCCTGTGTGCACATGCATTGAGGCACAGATGAGACTGAAAGATGATCCTGCAGGGGTAAGAATGCAGACCATGTCATTTCTTCTTGAAACTGTACTCTATGTTGAGATTTTCTCAAGTCTCCCAGTCCCTTTGTTCCTTGGCATAGTTGACCATGGTAGGCTGGGGAATACATAAATATTTAAGAGACAAGAGGGAATGGTGTGACAAAGAATTATCTCTTCCAAAGAATTACTGGAAAATACTGCTTTGCAAAAGAAAAATATGTCAAGTTCCCCTGCCTTCTTTCTGATCCATATTTTTCATATCCTTTTTTCCTGTAAGACATCCTTTTTCTCTCTATCTTTCTCTTGCATTTCACCATATTTTTTCCTAAGCTTTACCTCAAATATTTTATCTAATTTGTGACATTTTAGATAGTACTACTTTACTTAAAGCTCAGGTGTAGTCACAAGAAAACAAACCAAAACAGGAGATAGGGTTTCCAACTCACAAAAGAAACGCCAAGCAGAGACCGGCATTCTGATTCCAGGTTTGAATACTGTGTGGCCCACCACGGTTTGGCCTCTGACATAATCATCAAGAACAGCTGTAATAATATCCAAAAGACAATCTGCCGATTAATTATTCTCTAAAAGCCACTCCACTTGTCCATGACTACTCTGGAATTTGTGTATTATATGGTGCAGGTCTTCAGCTAAAAAGCCTCTTCTTTCATGATGAGAAAATTCATCTAAGTAGAGAATCCTGCAGCCTGGCTTGGTTGCATTTGCAGACAATTACATGTAGGTACTCTCTGTATTGGTAACTTAAAATTACCCTTATAGAGTAGTGGTTTCTGCTCTTCATATTTTGATATTCAATATCATATTCATTTTCTCAGCTGCAGAGTTTCCAGTACAAGGCATGTGCCATTCTGAAATGTCAGGGATGTAAGGAGGAATTTGAGCACTTCACAAAAGAGCTTTAAAATGGGTATTATTCTACATCAGAGTGGGTCCATTTTGGAATTCACTACATGCTCATATGGAATGTATTAGATATCTTTTTCAAAAACTGCACTGTATAAATAAAGCCTAGTAAGAATAATGGAAAATACTGGGAAAAAATGCTTGTTGTCCACTGCAGGGTAAAAATCCAGCACTGTATTAAATAGTAGATGTGTATGTTTTTACCACTCTCTTCCTATAAATTGAATCTGTTACAAAATCAATTTTATTTCAATATTTTGCTTTAATTATGTGTTAAAATTTAGAAATATATATGGTTAAAAAACTCCAATAGAATATTAAGAAACACTAAAATGGAAGGAATCAATTTAGGGCACCTCATGTTAATCTATAAACATAATTCATATGAAGTTTGGGGATCCAGAAAACAGGATTCAAGGCATTGTGATCATCTTTCTCGCTACAAAAGCACAAATTTGTGCTAAAATTCTCTAGTGTTTTGAACTGCACGTGCACATAGGAGAGACACGCTATGATCCCCTAACTGTCGCTGTCTCCTACTGGCCAGCCTCTGAATAGATCTAACGTCCACCTAGCATAAGCCCTCTGCACCAGAACAAAGAGTGACCTGGACCATGCAAGCTATTTGTTTTATTAGGAACATCTGAGAGTTAATCAGAATATAGTAACTCGAGAGTGTGCCAATTAAAACAAACACAACTACGCAATCAACAGAAATACAAGAATGAAACGAACATAGGGACTGAAGGTAGGGCAGAATTCATTCTTCTAAGACTATTTGGATTCCCACATTAAGTTTATGAACTTCTGTTATGAAAACAAGTGGTGAAGATTATGGAACATAAGGATTGTTAGGAGCTGGAGAATGTTTTTGGGGTTTTTTTCTTGTTTAAATGACAAAGGTTCAGACACAAATGGGTGGCAAAACAAGACTTTATACAGGCCTCATTATACACCTTTTTCAATGGTGATAGCTCCTAATTCTAACATCAGCTCTCTGCCTCAACTATGTCTAATTAAGAAGCTGATGCAGACTAGATTGTTACTATTAAAATTTGGGGTGTTTCAATATATAACAGCTTTGGTGCTTGATATGTAGACATGAAAGATTCGTAAAATTTGATCACCTGGGCAAGAAAAGTTTATAAGAAGAAAGATTTTAATGTCTATTCAAGAAACTCCTAGCCAGTCAAACAAGCAAACAACAAAAAACCAAAAAACCAAACCTGCCAGTGTAGTTTCTCAGAGATAGATATTATACTGGTGTGCTACAAATCATGAAACTGCTGCACAATACTCTGGTGTGTGCACTGTGTGTGAATGAGCGACAGAGAGACTTTTTGGCCTTTGCCATGTTATTCCCACAGTGTTACAAGGGGGAAACTCAGGAGCTGTTAGATGTTATCTCTCTGCAAGATGACTGTCACGTAGAAATGTGAACGTTACAAATTCACTGCTGTGAATTTTAAGCAGGGCATCAATTTTCTGTAATTCATGAGTTGGATGCTAGTCAGCCTTTGAGTCATGCTTCGGGTAGCTCCTACCGGGTGGTAAAACAGCTTGTGAAGAGTCAGGCACAAGGCTGAACCTGATAGTACTCGAGAGCCCCACGGCAGCCCCTGGCAGCGTCCCTGGCAGAGCTGCCGGCAGTGACACTCCTCTGCGGCCGGCTGAACTCCAGCTGCAGTGTTGTTTTCAGCTGGGCTGAGGCATGTTGTAATGCCTGGAGGTACAAACTGCAGGCATTTTCCCTGCACTAGAGAGCCAGAGAGATGCACTTTGAAGGCTACAGTCACAGTTAAACAAGGGTTGTAAGGCATATGGTGCGTGTGGGCAGGAGATTCTTGCTTCGGTGCGAGGAGTTCACAAGTGTATGTTTCGGGGTAAAATGCCTGCTATTATAATAAAGGAAAGCTTTTAAATTAGTCTACTCGACAAGCAAACTAGAAAGAAAATATCTATTAACCCACCCAAAAACAGAGCGCATCCTGGCGCGGCGGCTCCGGTAGCTGCCCGCCCGCCCAGCGAGGGGAACCCGGCTCGGTATGACCCTGCCCGCTTCAGTCGGCCGCTCCTTCTACCGGAGTTATAAGCCATTCATGCGTTTTGCTTCGGGCTCGGAGGCGTGCGTGGGTGTGATGTCTAAAATTATGCAGACTGAGATTTTTTTTTTTATACACTAGTTTAAATGACTGGCACAATGGGTAGGAGGGAACAATAGGACTTTGCGGTGCGAGGTGATATGCAGTGGAATAGGATTAAGGAGGACAATAATTATATGGAAGAATCTTGTTTCCTAACCTCCTACGCGAGAAGGTGTAAAGCGTAATTGTAAATTACAATTAGCCGGAGAATAAAGGTTTCCTCGGGAGCGGGGTGGAATTTCATCGCGGTGTATTGATGAATATTAAACCAGAGCAGTTTGATCGCCACCGCTGAGCTGCGGCTCTGCCCTTCAGCAGTCGTTTTGCGAAGGGTCTAAAGGGCGGCTGCCGGGGGCTGCGGGAAGAGGGAGAGCAGCGCCGGGGGCCGGGGCTGTGCGGGGCTGCGCTCCGCAGGGCGCGGAGCGGGGCCGCTCTGGGCTCGGGCTCGGGCTCGGCCGCTGGCAGGAGAGGGGCAGCGGCTAATCGGATTGGGTAGACTCCCGTAATCCCAGCCCGATCGGCGGTGGTGTCTCTCTCTCTCCAATATCACTAATGTCACTTCTATTAGCTGCATTAGACAGATGTTCAAAAGCTCCCTCTCGCTAAATCTGATCCCCCTGTAATACTTTCACTGGTATTAAATCCACATGCACCCACTCTTATTCCCTCCCCCCGCCACCCCTCCTCTCCCCACCCCCGTCATCCCTTTTACTTTCCTGAGTGGACCCCGGCTCCGTTTGATCGTCTTTTCCAGGGCAAAACGAGATCCTCTGGCGAACAGACAATGGGATTGCCCTCCCTCCCCATATGGTTGTCTCCTACTGAACCCTGTTTCCTCCACAACCAAAAAAAAAAAAAAAAAAAAAAAAAAGGTAACAAAACCAAGTAAACACACACAGAAAGTCCAAGTAAACACACACAGAAAGTCCAACCAAACTAATACTGCCTCGGATGTCACTGCTGCTGGATACTCAGAGGATTTGATTCCACGTTCATAAAAGAGAGAATTGTGAGACTTACCTCCTCGATGCAGGATTGCAATTGTTGTTGGGATGCTCTAGATCTCTCTATATAAATGCATAGATGGATAAATAGATACACATTTGTTTAGATAGATCAGATACACATTTTCGGCAGGTACGTCTTCCCAGTTTGTTTATCCCGACCGACATGTCTTTCCTCTAACTCTTCTTTTAAAAAAGATTAGGGACCATCCAGCCGAACGGGCTTTTAACTTCATTTTCTTGCTCTTGTTCCTTGACACTCTTTCCTGCTTCACTTCTATTGCTCTTCCTTACTTTTGCAGTCCTTTTTCGTTGTATTCGCCTTTCCCTCTTACAGGGTCACAATCCTCTTTGTAACTGTATGTTTTATTCCACACACACCCCCTCCAGGTGTCCTTTTGTTGTTTTCTCCGACTAACCCGCAGAAATGAAACACATATGCAACTCTGTCTCCTTGCATTTTCAGATGTTTCTCTCACTATTGTCTGCTACAGCTCATTGAAAGTGCAAAGTGAAAACAGATGTATAAAAGATAAAAAAAATATACATGCACCAAGTCCATGGAGCAGAGAATAAATCTGGTAAATCCCAGCAGAGAGAAAGAGGGAGAAAAAGAAAGAAAGTGAAAGAAAGAGAGAAAGAGGGAAAGAAAAAGATAAAAAAGAGAAAGAGAAAAAAAAGACAGAGAGAAAGATAGAAAAAGATAGAAAAAGAGAGAAAGAGAGAGAGAAAGAGAGGAAGAGAGAGAGAGAAAGAAAGAGAGAGAGGGGAAGAGAGAAAGAGAGAGAGAAAGAGAGAGGGAAAGAAAGTGTGAAAGAGTGAAAGAGAGAGAGAAAGAGAGAGAAAGAAAGAGAGAAAGAGCGAAAGAGAGAAAGACAGAAAGAGCGAGAGAAAGAAAGAGAGAGAGAAAGAAAGAGAGAAGGAAAGAGAGAAGGAAAGAGAGAAGCAAAGAAAGAAGGAAAGAAGGAAAGAAGGAAAGAAGGAAAAAAGGAAAAAAGAAAGAAAGAGAGAAAGAGAGAAAGAGAGAAAGAGAGAAAGAGAGAAAGAGAGAGAGAGAGAGAGAGAGAAAGAAAGAAAGAAAGAAAGAAAGAAAGAAAGAAAGAAAGAAAGAAAGAAAGAAAGAAAGAAAGAAAGAAAGAAAGAAAGAAAGAAAGAAAGAAAGAAAGAAAGAAAGATGCACCTCAGGTTCTTAATTAGCACAACAGGGTATTTTCATGAGATTTGATCATTTCCTTCTGCCTGTACAAGAAGAAATCAATGGGGTAGGAATCTATAAATCAGTCAGCATGTCAGGACAAATCAAAATAATGCTTCTATTATTTCAATCAATAAACCATTTTTATACCTAACATCTGATCTACACAGAGTGTTTGTGTTGGAAATTTGCAGATCCGCTTTGCACAAAAACAAACTATTAACATATGTGTCAATCACATTTTTAACTGTTTGAAATGACCGGAGATTTCAACGCGCGGCTGACTGAAAAATTCCGAGAGAAACAGAAATGCGTGGAGGGGCGGATCGCGACGAAAACACTTCCGAAAGTTTGTTGCTTCTTTATTGTTTGCCCTCCTCCCTTTTCCCCCCTCCTGCCTCAGCCCTGAGTTCTGCGACCGGTTGAGCCCAGAGGGCCAGGTGGGGAGGAGGAGAGGTGGGTGGGGAAGCGGGGAGGGCACGCAGGACCCCACCGGCTCCATGTCTCGTGGTGCCCCAGAGCCTACAGGGGTCCGGCTGTGCCCCGCAGGTGCAGTAGCCAGCACCCCCAGCCAGTTCCAAGCCCCGGGCAGCTCGGGCAGGCGGGAGGCTCTTGGCTGCCGGAGGGAAGAGCAGCTTCATGCTCCCCGGTCCGCTCCCTTCGGTCCAGGTCTGCTCAGCGACTCCTCCGCTACCTGTCTGGAAACCCCTCCAGCCCCAGACAAGGATGGGAAAGGTGCCAGATGGGTTTCCTCTACATCTTGCTGTACAGTGCTTCGCCTTGCTTGTTTGCAAATCCACCAAATAATTCATGCCAAACAACCATTTAGAAACCATTTTCTTTGTTTCTTTGAAACCCTACTGTACAGCTCCATCTGCCTGATATAAATGAATAATCCTTCTTGATACCACTCCTAATCCATTTCTTTACAGTCGAATTGGAAAGGGGGGGTGGAGGTGGGATTAATCATCTTTAAAAATGGAAACACCCAAACAGCCACAGATCCGGCGTATTTATTGCTTCAAATTAAACAGATGTCCCCTCACCCAACCCCCTCCCTTGTGGCTGGATTTAGGACAAACAGGGGCATTTTTCAGAACCAAAATCCCATGCAAAATTCTTTGGAGTTCAGAGCCTGGATTCTTTTTTCCTAGGGCTAAGTAGCATCAGACATTACTCATATGTCTCGATCAATTCTTCATTAGACAAGAAGAGGAGGAAGACGAAGAAGAAAAGCAAGAAGGAGATTTTGGCCCTGTCGGAGGGGAGTAGTCCCGCACTGCCCTGGGTGTCCATCCCTTCAGCTCTTCACTTCCCTCCCCTGCCCGGTCCCTCCCGGTTTGTTCCATGTCGCCGCATTACAGTGGGCACGGGGCGATCACCTCAAATTCATTGTTTGTTTGGGAAGGAGAGAAGAGTAGAGAGAGAGGGGAAGAGCTAGTAGCAACTGGAAAGGTTACAGATTATGTTGTTTTGTATTGGTTTGGTTTTGGGTTTTTATACCCCAGGATGGGGAGGGTTTGATAGATTCTCCTTTCCTTTCTTTTTCTTCCTTTTCATTTATTCTTTCTCAAAGTGCCAATATTTTTTCGCTATAAGGATGATTTGTGTGCGCCCCTGACAAGGCATATCGGAACAAAGAACGTTTGCACCTCTTCTCTTGGACAATCAGCGCCTGCTCACACCAAGCACCTTTGCTCTGCCCCTATTCCAACACTCCTCGGGTTTTGTTTTTCTTCTCTTCTATTTTTTTTTTTTTAAATTTAAATTTCTTAATCAAATTTCTTCATTCCCTCCTTGATATTTTAATGGATGTTCTACTTCCCGTCTTCCCTCTCATTTTCAGATCAAACGAAGCCTGCCTATCTTCCCGAGCTGGCGGGGGTCGGGGGATTAAGATATTATTAGAAAGCCATATCCACACACTCAAAAAGGAAGAGAAAGGGAAGAATCTCGGGACTTAACTCAAAACGTTGAGGAAATCGGTGGACACCGGCGGGCAGCCCCGGCCGGCGCACAGCGACCTCGGCCCCCACGGGCGGCGGCTGCTGCGGGGGCCCCGCTGCCCCCGGCCGCCGCTCACACCGCCACCCGCCCCGCTACCACGGGGCTAACACGGGGCTACCACCGGGCTACCACCGGGCTACCACCGGGCTTCCACGCACCCGGCTAGGGAGGGGCTGGGGGGGCGGGAATGGCGAGCACTCCCTGCGCCGGTGGCCGTGGGCTCCCTCCTCTGTGCCCGTGCCCACCGCCCGCGCGTTCGGGCAGAGCAGTCTTAGGTCCTCTCCTTAACACAGCAACAAAGGGGGAGACAGAAGACTGATAGCAGATGCTTACTTTTTTAAAACTCAGAGATGGTACAAGTACATTCTCGGCCGAAAAAAGAATCAGCTATAATTAATGAACCAAGTTGTTGCCGTTGTTATTGTTGTTGTTGTTGTTGTTGTTGTTGTTGTTGTTGTTGTTGTTGTTATCAGAGCGGCTGTCCGGTTCTGAGACGAGACCTAAACAATTTTTCAGTTTCATAATTTCAAACCGAGTTAAGTGCTGGATCATCAGTTTTTCCCTTTGTCTGCCCCGGTTGTAAATAATGGCTTTGAGATTAGCTAATTATGGCGCATTAATCACTGATAGAGAGGAAATAAATCAAAGCCGGGTTCGAATTTTCAAACTCACTAGTAGAGAGGTGCATAGCAACTCTATCTGCAGGAGATAGGTGCTGTTTAAATTACTGAGGCTATAGAGTAAACCACATCCACGTCACTTTAAATAATGAAGATTTTATTTATACATACCAGTTGTGCCATTAAGTGGAGGTTTGGGGAAATTTTTTCAGTCTGGTTTTGTAAAAAAGTGCTGCAGTCTGAAGCCAGCAACGTTGACATGTCGTATTAACAAACTTCTTGTAATAAAAGCAGAATATAGAGGAGACAAACAGAAAGATGTGTGTGAGAGAGGAGAGATGCAAATAAAAGTCCTGTCCAAAAGACCCCTTATTATTTTTTCCTGTTACTAGCTTACACAGAACTCTGTATTATATATGTGTTTAACATATATATTTACAGAAACTAACATTCATGTCAGTTATCGTATTTTGAAGAATTTCCCTAGCCTTCGCATCCTCCAGTCCTCCCGACAGCACAGCGATTTTTGTGGTCATGTCTTCTCAGTATTTTGAAACATTTATCTTCGGGGGTGGGAGTTAGATAAGTATATGCCAGAAAGCAACAAGCCACCTTCTAGGGGTGAAATCATGTAGGTCTCCAGAAAGAGTAGATTCTGCAGAGAAAAATTCGGAGCCCCAGCCAGAACACCTACAAACCCCCCACAGACACAGGAGGACACACACACACACACACACACACACACACACACACGCACGCACTCCGCACCAAAAAGCACTTCTCCAGCTGGAAGAAGGCAAAGACCGCCCCCGCACGGGTTTTCCCCAGCCCGCAACCATCCATCCCCGCGCCCTCCGTCCCCGCGCCCTCGCCTCGCCCGCCCCGGGCCATACCTTGGCCGGGCGCTGTGGCCGCTGTCCGCGGCGGCGGCCGGGCTCTCCGGGCCCGGGGCTGCCCAGAGAGCGGGGCTGCGGGAGCCTCCACAGCCCGGCCACCGCTGC
Source organism: Haemorhous mexicanus (assembly GCF_027477595.1). Taxonomy (NCBI): domain Eukaryota; kingdom Metazoa; phylum Chordata; class Aves; order Passeriformes; family Fringillidae; genus Haemorhous; species Haemorhous mexicanus. The sequence goes on from NC_082381.1 coordinate 74,261,046, forward strand.
CACGAGCAGGTGGCCAAAGCTCCGAGCCCACCGGATGACACCGCCTCCCCCCGCCTTTTAGTCAGGAACCTTGTAATTAATTTCAAGTTACTCCGCGTACCGTATCATTAAAAACAGTCCGGGGAACGGCGTCAGACCCCGGGAGCGGGGGATGGGGAAGGGGAGGGCAATTTGCATACAGCTTTGTCTTTACCGAGGGTTGCTCGGGCCCAGGTTATACCGCTAATTGCACCAAACTACCCAGCGCCTCGCCCTCCACCGCGCTCCTGAGCCCGGTTTCCCCACACAGCTCCGGGCCGGCGGCCCCCGCCGCGGAGCCCCCGCAGTCAGACCGCACCGCGGCAGCCGCGCTGCCCTGGGGGGAGCGCCGTGCCCGGGGCGGGCGCGGGCAGCGGCGGCGGAGCAGCAGCGCGGCCCCGCGGCGGCGGCGGGCACAGCCCGCGGCTCTGCCCGGCCCGGCCCGGCACATCCCGTCCCGTGGGGTCCTGCTGCCACCTGGCGGGCCGCCACCGAGCCCCGCTGAGCGCAGCCGGTCCACGCCCGCTCCGGCTGCGCGCCCCTCCCGCTCCGCAGGGGCCGCACGCCGGCGGGTGAGGGGACCTTCTGCTGCCGCCCCCGGCTCGGCCCTAAACTGGGGCGTGATTTAGCAGGCGGTCGCAGAGCTCTTGAGGTCGGCCTGTCTCTTTAGGGAAGGTCCAGGAGGCCCTGCGCAGTGATGTAAACAAAAGAGAGGGGCCGAGGGTTAACGCGACAGCCTCTGTTTCAGGAGGTGTAGTGCAAGCTATTTTCTTCTGCTATTTTCTTCCGTTTTCGGAGACCAGATTTGGCACACCGTGCTTACTACCAAGTGGAGCGTTTATCCAAGGCTGTATTTTCTCCTTCCTGGTTTTGGAGGAGCACACAGCATCGCATTATGAAATACGACTGTGATGAAGGGCAGAGATCAGGATAGGGATAAGAGCAGAGGAAGCATCACCCCTACTGCCTCAGCACCCATACAGTCCTTTCTTGAGTAATCTGATGAATGATTGCAGACTAAGAGGACTAAAAAGACATGAATTTTCAGTAGAATAGTCCTTCCTTTCAAAATTTTGCTTAAGACTTGTGCTGAATGAGTTGCGACTAACTTCAGTGTTAACTAATATCTAAAATGAACAAAATACAAATTTTTCTTTTAAAGAAACAATCTTCCGCATACCTTCAGTATCTGTACTAGTCTGAGATTAGTTATTTCTGCTTCTTACATCTTTCCCTGAGCTGGCCCTTTCAGAAGAACCAGTTGTAGACCATAGCCAAGCCAGGGGTCCATTTGTGCATGAGCTCATCCCACTCTGTTGTGTCAAATGTACCAGGATAGAATTCCTCAGCAATTAACAATCCAGGACCTGAACACAAGCCCATTTTATGAGCCATTAAAGCTAATAAGGAGTCACTGGTCGCTTCCAGCAGGGCCCAAGATGGGTATCTGGTAAATCACCATGTTTAAAATACAGCTCACCTGCCAGACACATTGCTGTGCATCTGTGCAGATCCTGATAGCAACCAGGTCTCAATGGATCCCACAAATGGTGTCCTAAGGACATTTGCAGCACAATCTTGTGATTGTCTTGCCTAATAATTAGTTTGATATGGTTAGTTATCATTAGCCTGGTATAATCCAACCTGAGAAGGTTTTTTTCCTGTGGCAGAACAAAAAGCCATAATTCTTACTTCCATTGCCGTGTAAGAAAATGACACAACCCGTTCTAACTGGTGGTATATCTGAAGTACTCACTAGCCACCAATCCATTATATGCATCAAGGGGACTTTAATTTTAGCTCACACCTTCCTCTGCTAGGTAGATATATTTGTGTCCTTTCATTAACTCTTTGCTAAAATCTTAGATGACTATTAGAAATCCATGGGTCATGGGGACTTATAGATCAAATATTCTTACATCAAAGTACTGCAAAATTTGTGACGGACATGTAAATTGCACACAGAGCTATACTGACTGTCAATAAGTTACAAAGATGAGTGCAAATGACATTCTGTGCTTCAAAGGCTGATAGCTCTTTCATCCATCCTGTTACATTCCTCATCATCCCCTTTTAAATAAAGAATTTTACTGACCCCCAGAAATTCCACACAGATTCTTTCCACAGGCAAGACAAGGATCCCAGCTGACCAAACAATGAGGTGAATGTTTTCTTCATTATTATTGCAGAAGTCTAGGAAATTTTGAATGTATTCCTTGATTCTTAGAATGTAGCACTGCAGGAATCTCTCCTAATCACGTTTAAATTGGAGTCATTTATTAGACTCATTGGGGACTAGGAACTGGGAAGTCAATGGCACGAGGGCAATTGCCCCTGCTCCGAATGTGGCTATATGAACTAGAAACATCTGTAACAAAATTAATTAGCTACAGAAATTTCACTTGTCATTTCCTAGCAAACAAATGAAATGTAAAACAGACCCCTTTTTTTTTTTTTTTTCTTTCCATCACTACTGCTTTTCCTTCTATTGAAACTGCTGGGAAAAAATTACACTATGAAACTATTTGTATGATCATTTCATCAGTGCCCTAGGAGAAAAAGAAGAAAAGAGTAAATATAATATATATGTGCCTATCACACATATATGCACATATACATATATGTGCACATATGTGTGATAGGCACATATATATAAAATTTGTTTGTCAATGTGTAAAAGTTATATAATATAATAATCTATTTTGGCTATGGGTAAGATGGTAATTAAAGTGACCAGATTATTAACTATTAGATATTGTAATAGAGAAAAAATTAATAATATTTACAGTAAAAGCTATTGGTGCCACAACTACAATAGAAATAACAAACTTTTTTTCCATGCTTTGCATTATATATATTTGGTTTATTTTATTAATTCACAAATTAAATATTAATAAAATCTCTATAAATACCTCTCACATGTATGCTAACATATCAGTAATAACAATTAATATGTCTCTTTGCTTTCATATCTGTTGTAATCTGAAATACCTCACAAATTCAGCAGCTGGAGAGCTGATCGTTTGTACGCTATTCCAGCAGAAATTAATTCAGCCAACACACCTGTTTAATTCAAGTGCAAGCTTGTGCCTCACCTGCTCTCTTTACACTTGGATTGCCCTGTATCACTGACATTTCCACTCTGCAACATTTCTCTTTTAGCCACTTATTTTTATCAAGATGTCTCAAAAGTCCACTAAGGCATTAGCATTTTCAACATTACTTCTGTGTCCCTAGGGCTTAGTTACACCTTGTGCTCTGTGGCAGAAGAGGCTATTACATCACTTACTTTTATCTATGCTCTTTTTTTTATCCTGGGAAAGAGGGTTGTGGGAGAATCCTCACAGGGGTTCCTACCCCCTTTCCATTGCTGTCTTGTCAGTTCTGCTCCTGAGACAATTCCCTGAACAAGACTTAGAGAGAGTAGATCATGAAGAGAAAACTTTGCCAGAGGTGGGGGCAGGAGCTAAGTGCAGCAGGCTAAACACTACTGAACAGGGAGGAAGTGACAAGAGCACTCTCATAATGGAGAGACTGAGAAGGATGTGATTTCATAAAAATCAAGAGTGCTTGGGATCAGGCCAGTTAGAAAGAAGTAGTGTGCATGCAAGCTCAGAACATCTCCATGAAATATGCAAAGATGAGGAGAAAAGAAAAGGACTTCCTTTACCAAGAAGCAAAGCTATTCTGCATGAAATATCAAATCTCAGCTTAATACATGGCAGTGTCTTCGTTTGTATCCGTGGACAGTACTATGGACATTTCATTACATTATAAAGTTTCTGAGGCAAGTGCCACCTGTGTTTGTGCAGGCATGGAGCCTGCCTGGGGGCTGTAGGGGGTAACACAAAAGGTACTTATTTTCATGATTCAGGACAAGACATAAAAAGCTGCAAAAGTCTTGGGCTTAATGCATAGCATCACAACTGCATGAAAAACACCTTCCTTGAGAATCAGTTGATCACCTGTAATTGATTATCATAATTGACATATGAAGTCTCTTGTGTCTTCATGGGCTTTTTTGTGCTTTCTCCTTTTGACAGTGTTGGGGCAGATCTTGGCATTTCTTGGAATTCCAAATCTAGACTCAATAACTAAGGAGAACTGTGAAGTAGGGAGTTACAGAAGATAATAGGGATCCCTGTCATGTGGCTTTTTCTCAGGTAGAGTGTTTCTAAAGATATAACAATTACATAATAAAAACTCAACTTTTAGCTTCCTTATGGAGTTTAAATAGGCCAAAACAAAATCAGTGCATTTTCCATTTGAAAAAATAACAAAACAAAGCAAAACAACAACAACAACAAAAAAAAGAATCAGAAGGTTACTGTCTTCTTAAAAAGTTTAAGTATTCCTGCTTATTACTGTATGCCCAGTGACATACTTTTCAGCCAGCAGCATAACTGAGACACAGGTAGAATAAAATGATAAAAACACCATTAAGTTTAAAATTTGGTGGCTAGATGTTTCCATGAAGAGAATCAATTATGTACCTCTAAATTTGCATGTAAATTAAACCATTAATAGCTGAACATGCTTGTGATGGAGATTATTGCTGTATAAAAGAGTCACTGTGCAAAGAAGGAAACCCATGGTACCTCTGCTGATGGCAGCTTTTTCATAGACTGTCTCAACACTGAATTTCCTGTGAGGTAAGGCTTGGGGTTTTTTATGCACATATGAGCAGGATCTTATGATCCAAGAGAAAATTCAATTACTACAAATTTATCTCAGGGAGGAAGACAGGAAAGAGCAGACAGCATCACTGCTGAATAAGTAATGCCTGTGCTTTGGTCCCAATTACAGATAAACCAGTGGCTAAAATTGCACAGGACACTCTGACTGTCCTGGTGTTTATCCACAGGAGGTTTTTAATCTTGTGCTGAATTTCACAGCATTCCAACATTTGCAGAGAGCTGGTTTAAGACCAGGTAAGTCCTCTCCTTACAAACAGTACACAAAAACAGCAGACCTAGTGAAACTCCCACAGAGTGTAAAAAAAAACTATGCCTAAATACAGTTTTGTATCCGTCAGTCTTAAATGTGGGGCAATCATTAAGAGTGCCTGTTAAAGCTGTTTAGTGCAGAGTAGTTATGGTGTAAAAAAAAAACTCACAATTTCATCTTAGTAACTCTTCCAACTAATACAAATTGATTCCTTATGTTGTATTTCCATTTTCCTGGAAGGAAAAGAGCTGTTCCTTTGGGTCAAGTCACTAAGTGTTCATTTCAAGGTAAATTACTATTGAATCCTTGAAGAAAGTAACTAAAAGGGCTGCAACACAGTATATCTGAGTGTAAAACTTTCCAGTACTCTTGAACAGTATAAATTCAAGTCAAAGTCTATGCAAGACATAAAAAAGCACCAATACAAGAAGGCAGTGCTCTGGAACTGCAGTCCTGAAACAATTTGAACTACAGAGAACACTGAGACCAAGTAACATCTTTAAAAGCAACATGTTAAAATATTCAAAGACTGTGAAGTACCATATACATTCCAGATAAAAGGTTTTTATTAATACAAACAGAAGATTATTGCAAAAATTTGACCACAGGATCAAACCAGTTGTGAGTGGTAAATAGCTAATAATCTTCGTTTGGAAGTGATGTACCATGGGCAACCTCCAGAGTATCTGAAAGAAATGACAATCCCATCACCATTTCTACCATGAATAGAAATACAAACAATTACAGTACTTTCTGCTTGCCTAGATGTCTGCATTCTACTAGATGACAACTAGATTGCCTAGATGTCAACTCAGCCCTAAGAGCCAACTCAGTCTCCCTTATACTTTAAGACTTCATATAGCCAGCATCAACATTAACTTCTCCAGACAAACACCCACCATTGAAACATAATTAAATTCTAGTTACCTTCTTTCAAGGGTCTGTCTCACCAACAAGAATCCTAAGGACATCTCCTTTAATATTTCTTTCGTCCCTTTCGAAGTACAAAAGGGATGTTCTCACACAAAGTGGTGTTCTGAGAAATTGCAGAATAAATAATGGGTGGGTTAGTGTTTTAGCTTGTGACCATCCCAGAGTGGAGTGCTGAAGCCTTTGAGTCAGACATAAAACACCCCTGACATCAGCACTTCATTTTGATCCTCCACCCATCAGCTTGGCATGTGTGGGGCTCATTACAAGGCACCTAGTGTTCCTGGCTTTGGCACGGGACCAAGCTGGTCTGTATTGATGACTGACAGACTTTAGGACATGTAAAGAAACAGAGCGAGTGAGAATTACCCTCCTAAACCTGAGGATCAGGATCACTTTCCCGTGTGATGTTCCCAAGGTTAAAAAGGAGGCAGGTGAGAAAAAAGGGAACTGAGCCCTGGCAGCACAGCCCTGGTCAGCTGAGGGGAGAATGTGGAAACAAGCTGCCTGCAGGTACTGTGGGGAGAAAATTAAACTTGGGCCTCTGCTGAAGGCAGAGTACATGAGAACCTGGTATTAAGTCAGTAACAGTCAGGGAGAGTGCCAGGGTTTGGCTGGAAGCAGAGCCCTGTTTCTGCTTTCCTTGCTGCTTGGCGCCATCTGGAAGTCCCTATCCTGTATACCAAATCTCTGGCTGAACCACCCTATCCCTCCATCACTGTTCCATCTTGCCTGGCCACTGGGACCAACTTTTCTGTATGGTTACCCCTGAACAGAATCTTAATTCTGAGTGACACATTCTGAGTGACAAAATGTGCCTGCATCCGGAACTTCGCAGACTTGATCCAGGAAGAGAATTCCTGCCCCTATTCTTTCTCCATCTTTTTGTGAGGTAAAATAAGTACACTAACACTAGCAGAGCTGACCAAAGGGATATTTCAAAGATATGACATCATATAGCAGTGGGAAGAAGGAGAAAAGAAGGGACATTTGGAGTGTTGGTGTTTGCCTTCCCAAGTTAGCTGTGGTGGGGCCCGACTCTCCTGAAGATGGCTGAATGCCCACCCAAACATTGGAAGTGGTGAATCGATTCTTTGCTTTGCTATCCTTGCGTGTGCAGCTTTTGCCTGCTATATTAACTGTCTTTAGCTGCAACCACAAGTTTTCCAGCTTTTACCCCTCTGATTCTCTTCGCCATCCCACTGGTGGGAGACTGAATGAGCGGCTCTGTGGGCATTCATTGCTGGCTAGGGGTAAACCACACCACCTGTCAAACAGTTGACAATTTGTCATGCTTCATTTGGACTGTAATAAATGTGAAGAAGGCAAAAAATGTCTTTGGTATAGTCAGAAATTGATCCAAACATTGAAACTTTTCCTATCCCAACATATTGCAGAGAGCCCTGAACAATTTTTGTTATGTTTTGGGAGGTTTTTGTCCTTTGTATTTTTTGAAGACCAAGCTATAAACCTCAAAATAAGATTCTTCTCTGCATATGAGCCATGAGGGTCCTCAGTCAGGATGTTTGGTTCTAGGTTTTGGGTCATCCAATTACGACATTCTTGAGGCTGTTCAAAGCAGCAGCACCTCCAAACCTCCCACTGAGAACAATTTTCACAAGTGGGATAGACACCTGCTTAAAAGATGTTGGTTAACATCCACTGTGTCCAAAATTTTCCACTGCTAACGGTTTTTTATTATCTGCTAAGGAGTGATGTTGGCAGCATTTTCTTTTTATGTCACTAAAAGAGCAGTAGTAATGAATTAAAAGCCAGGAGCTTTGAATTATTGCTTAAGGTTCTTGATTAGCTAGGTACTGTATTCTCCTTACATTTGTCTACAAGAAAAGATGCATTCATGGGAAGTTTTCCAGATGTCTCTTCATTAAAGTGAAGAGGTCACATTTTATTTGCTGCTAAACAAAACAGTACATTACATTGCAGATTATTGTACCTAAGTGTGTGTGCTTGGATGATACTTTACAGAATGCAAATCAAGTACAGAACTATAATTTTTTTCTTCTTGAGAGCCATCTTGGCTCAGAAACTACCTTTTCACTCCAAATGGTAAAGGATTTGTCAAACACTTCTAATCTTGCCTTCTCTGTACCATAATTTCAAATGCTTTCTGCCGACTTTTAAAACATAAATCAAAGGATAGCAGGAGAAGTTTTGCCTAGCAAAGGCCTCGAAACAAATTTCTACTGGATTGGAGTTTTACAGGAGACATATTTGCTCTTTTAATGTTTGACTTTCACATGTGTATCTGCCTCTTGAGCATAACAGCTGCAGCTGTATGTCCAGAATGCAATTACACAGTCTGAAATCTGTGACTTAAAGACTGATTCACACTTCTGAAACTAAAAAATGGAATTGGCTCCTTTGACACACAGAAAAGTTGTACAGGGATCTCTCTCATACTGTCTTTTAGGAATTTTATATTGTATAGCTTCACTTTGCACAAAAAATTAAAGATTACAGGATAGGTAGCAATCAAAAAACCTACTGAACGGCAAGAGGACTGGTACTTTGACCCAAAGGAACAGATGGAATAGCCTGATGGAATAGTAATTGTGCTGGTTTGAAAGTAAACCAGCAGGAGAAATGAGTCCCACACATTATCTCTGAGAGAGATTCCAGAGTTACAATTTAATAGGAAAAACTACAATAAATGCAATCCATAGGTGGGGTCTACTTTTCTCCAGACCTTCTCCCTGGTCTCCTGAGAGCTGGCCACATCAGTGAAGACTGAAGCAAAATGAGTGTTCAGTCTTCTCTGCAACCTCTGCTCCTTTCAGTAGCAGGCCAATATTTCCATAGGCACAATTTCCATTTTCTTTTAGTTATTAGTATATTTGAATAAGCCCTTGCCCTCTCTCAAAAGCTACGGAATACAGACCTTTCTCTTTGCAACAGTTTTTGTGTAAGGTTTTTGGTTTCTACCCATATATCTCTTTGGCAAAACAACATGAAAGGAAGTACAAATGCTGGTTAACCAAAACAGTTTTGCTTTTTAAGCTAGGCTTATGTGCCAAAAAGCCAGAGGAAGGACTAGAGTGCAGGAGAGACTACATTAAACATTCAACAAATAACTTCTGTGTTATTAATAAATACCTCAGCCATGTGGGATATTATTTAATTTAATGTCAATTCAAGATGCTTACAGTCATGAATGAGATTTCCAGCTCAGTAGCACTGGAAAGTTCTAGTTCCTGACAGATTTGTATGTAACTTAATAAGGAGATTTCTCTGTGGTCTCTGCCTTATTACCAATATCAGAGTCATGGGGTTCCTGTAATTCCACCCACTTACTGATAAGGTTATTCAAACAGAAAATAACTGAATACATAAATCAATTCATGGTAATTTTTCCAGACCTGTAGTTTTTTTCTGAGGTGATTTTGGTGGCCTGTATGGAACCTAGGAAGAAATGGTAGCAAGGTGCAGGATTGCTAGTGACATGGGTTTTACCTTCCAAAAGGGAACCATCTGCCCATCTTGTACTCTTGGGACTGATAATGGGCAGTTCAAGGCTAAAGCTGAGCTGCTTGGTACAGTGGAAGTTCAAAATCCTTTGAAAAATTGGTTATGAAACCGTGTCTTCTGTGAGTTTGAGTACTTGGGGGACTTAAAATGTTACACTAGAGAGGACTACAGACTCTTTTTCATATGGAGATCTTCTCTTACGTATGCAACTGGAAGCTTAGCGGCTACTAAGGTTCAGATTGCATCCTGTTAACTTCAATTCTGGGTACCAGAAAATAACCACTACCTGTATCATGCACTATAGTTCTCATGCACCTAATCACAACACTCCTGGTTACTTCTTTCTGTTCCATTCTTTCCTGCATGCACCTTCCCCTACGTGTCAAGTTCACTCCACAGTCTCGTATTTCAATTACCCCAGTTTATAGAAATGTCATGTTGTGCTGGAGTCTAAGAATAGAAGGTGCTCATCAGTCAACATTTTTATGGCGTGCTAATCATCCCTGCAGTGTCCTGATTTGGTACTCTGGATTTTGACCTCTGCCTTGGTCAATCACTGAGCAGTTCTATTCATCACCTACCTATTCTTATGGATTTGTTTCCATCATGAACACCTTGATTAAAAATAAGGGAAAAGAGGACAAAAATCATCAAAGTTTATATCGCCAATGAAAAGTATTCTACACAAACTGAATTTAATAAATGCAGAACCTTATGTTAACATACATAAAAAAAGAGCACATGTTCCCCCCCAAAAAGATCACCTGGATTATGAATAAATATATAGTATGAATAGATGATGTAATCTGGTTTTATAAAATAGTTTTGTTTCTGAAAAAAAAATCCCTACTTATTAGAAAGAATGGTTTTCTTTCTTCAAAGACATTAATGGATGGAAAATTTATATTTTTTTATGTATTGACATCCTGTACAGAAATGAACTTTGCATACAGAACTTTAGTTCTTATCCCAACTCATTGCTATTGTGATTAAGAACCAACAGAGTTACTCTGATTATAGCTTATTTCCAGTGTCAAAGAACACCTACTCACATTATAAAAAACAATTTTATAAATATGTTCGACAAAAGCATTGAGATTTTGATCCACAAATGCTCTCACATTCTTTTGTGAATATCTCACTTACTTTTGACAAGAAATAATAAGTATGCTTAATAAATAAGTACATATCAGGCAAGAATATATAGAGCCATATATATGTAAAAAGTATATGTAAGAAGACCACCAATTCAGAAATTGCATTCCACCCCATTTTTCCATAATTATAACCTCCCACAAAGTATCATTTTCTTTAGTTAACCTTGGTTTCATAGCTACCCTGAGGAGATCTGATATTCATGTAACATGGGAAGACTTTTCCTTCTTCAGTGAATCTTGCTCTATCTTATCAGACTGTATCGTGATTACTGGGAGGACCTGGAAACAGGAGTATTTTCCTCCATAATGGATTGCTGCTAGTAAACTGGTTCATTCTTACTGGCCTTTACATCCCAGCCATATCTGAAGGAAAAAAAACTTGATTGGATTACAACAAGAAACAGAGATTTCAAAGAATTCACTCACTTCTGAGAAAAATACTTGTCCTGCTATGCAGATCTTCATCTTTGTCCATAGCCCAAGCGTACCCTAGCTCTGAGTGAGCTGTCTTAGCAGCCTGAGAGTGAGTCTGCCCAAGCCAAAGTTAGTGTCTATAAAGTCAAGAATACTGTCCTGCAGGACAACATCCTTTGGAGTAAGGCAGGTTCCATATTTTAAAAGAATAAGAGCAAATTCACAAATGAAAGTATATCTGTTGTGAAGGGGCGTGGATTTCTGTCCCAGATTTAATTCAAAAATATGGAAAAAGAAAGACTATTACCTTACTGAAGAAGATGAAATCAGAACACAACCTGGTCAGGCCTAGTGGTATTATGAAACATAACACTACCCATTCACCAAATCATGATATGAGTCTAGTTTGAAAGGGCTGTCTAGATGTGATAGTTCATGTCTTGCCTGAGGCTGAGATAACTCGAAAGTACAATGAGATTTCTCAGGATCTTGTACATCCCAGTACTGAAGCTCCCAGTACTGAAGCTCACATTTTCTTTTTCCTTACAAAAAAAAAAATTCATTGAAATACTCTGGCATTGAGCTTCTCCCAAGTACTTTTTTTCCCAAAAGCTTTCATTTTAGCTTTTTTTTCAGAGGCCTGACAAATGTAAGCTGTCCATTTTGTGTCTATGAAACTTAGTGGTGTAGAAGTCTGTGAACTGACCACACATTCTACCTCATCATCCACCAGGGTGTGCAACCCCTGGCCTTGGCTTGGTAACTCATCCCAGTTTTTAAATAGTTCTTTATCCCAAGGGACAGGGGTCATTTTTAATGTCAAGGAAAAGTGTTCCAAACAGGAATATTTATATTCCTCCTTGAGGAAGGAAAAAATGTGGCAGCTGTCCTCATTCCACAAATATTACTGTGCTGAAATCTTTACACAAGAACTTCCACTACTTTTTGTAAAGTAGCTCTCAATGGTTAAGTAATTTCACATTTCTCCATTTCAGTGTGCTAGTAGGTGTTTGCAAAACCCAGGCATTTGTACTGAGGATTGCTAAAACTCCTTTTTCCTTGGTGTCTGGAACTGTGGGAGACAGGTAGGAAGAGAACACTGAGAGGCTGTGCTCAAGACAGGCACCACAATTCTAAGCCTAAAGGAAGCCCAGTACAAAAGCAGGGTCAGTGAGAGAAACTGGATGTTCATCCAGGATTTCGGGGCATGCTGCAGAGGTGCTACTAATGCCCTGGGACATTGGAAACCTAGAAATGTTGTAGGCCACTCAGTGATATTTAAAAACAAGAAGGGGATGGCACAAAACTCTCCTGGTGTTCCCTGGAAGCTGTGACAGCTGTACTGTTTCCCAGGATGCCACCATCCAGAAAGAATGCAGCATGATGCTGCTCTGTGTTGCTGATTTATATCCTAGAATGAAATATTTTAATTAAATTATTGTGTAATTAAAATATGATAATTTTCAGTAAACAGAGTAATAGGACATTAGAGGAGGAAAATGAACTGTGACTGGGGCAGCAGTTCAGTACTGCAGGAAAATTGCAGTAAGCCTAATGAGGTGCTAAAAAGGAAAGTGAAAGCAATCCCAGCTAGATAGTTGATTTAAAAACCCAGTTGCTTTAGGGCTTTCATGTAAAATGTATCAACCTCATTTTTATCTACAGCACTTTATCTATTATTGTCAACCTCTGTCTTAGTGTGAGCTTCACCAAATGAACACAAAGACAAGGGGAAGTTGAAGTTAATTTAAAATGCAGTATTTAAAAAAAATTAAAATCTTATTTAAGCCCTGGTCAAGTATTGACTCTCTTCTACTGTATCAGTTCTGAAAGTAACATGAAAAATGGAAATAAACTTTGAAAGGCCTTGCTATTTCATAAACAAAATATGTATATCCAGGGTGTCTTCTAACATGGCTGTTTAACCCAGAGATATGCATAATACTGAATATTCACCAAAATAAATGCATTTGCACACTGTCTGGTATAATATAAATGTCATTTATAAAGAGCACTGGCTTAAATGCTTTAAGGCATCCCAGATTTCAACATTTAGCTCCACTCCATATATAATTTCTTTCTTTATATCTGCACTGTTATCTGTTGGCTAATTTTAAAATAGGCTTTCTCAAACAATTATATTCATTACTCCAGTCTGATCACTGAAATCATGCTACACTCATGAACAAGCAAAGCACACATGTATATACTGAATTGTGCCTATGCAAATAGATTAACTCAGGTCCTGTGGGGCTTGAGCTGGACACAGTAAGGAGCATTCCACAGGATCTTTCCGACCTTTTGCTATTCTTGTTTGAGAAGGTGTATGATAGCCAAGAGAATGAGGAAGGTTGATTGTCTGGAACTCAATAAAAGGAATTTTGAGGAAGGGAGGTTGTCTGCAAATAGAAAACGAGATGAGAGGTACATTATCCCATTTACTATATTTGAAACAAAAAATAAAATCAAGGCACTTGTCTGCACGTTTTTCATCCTTTGTGTATGGGACATCCCCTGTGAAAACAATATTTTTTTTTATTAAATGGGCCCGCAAACTGTTGCTGCATTGTAAAACCAGAGCAAGTCTGACAAAAGCATAACATGTGAACCAACCGAGGGAAAGAGTGAGTGAATTTGGAAAGAAGATTATAGAGCTGACAACAAATCACCTCGACCGCCCTTCCCCCCGGAGATGACCGCACCCTGAGGCAGGCAGAGCTGCGGGACGGGCGAGTCCCAGCCCGCTGGTGGCCAGCCCTGGCCCCGCAGCGTAGCGCAGCCGGCACGGGCGGCGGCTCCGCGGCAGGGCGGTGCCAGCCCGACATCTACCGTGTGCTGCGGCACGGGAGGCAGCCCGGAGACACTGCTCTTAGGGATTGATACAGCCGCTCCTCTCCATCTGAACCCTTCTTTCACTGCCTCCTTTCTGAGCCAGCAAGTGTTTCTCAGGCAAACTCTACATCCATACTGGAGGATTTATAAAAATTTCAGACTTTATCATGGGGAACTTCCAAACGAAACATAACTTCCAACCTGTAATTTAAAAAACCCCAACCCCAACCCAATGTCTCTTTCAGTCTGCATAAAAACTGACACCTCTGACTCAAAGAACCAGAGGACACAGTGACCTTGAGGGATCCTTAGGCCTTGGGCTCTAGAGATTAAGTCAAATGAGGAGCAGCAGTCAAATGAGGGAGCTGGGGGTATTTATCCTGGAGAAAAGAAGGAGGTCTCAGGGGAGACCCTATCACTCTCTACAACTGCCTGAAAGGAGGCTGTAGCCAGGTGGGGGTCAGCCTCTTCTCTAGCAACTAGTGACAGGACAACAGGACATGGCCTCAAGCTGCAACAGGGGAGGTTTAGCTTGGTCTTCAGGAAGATTTTCTTTTTCAAAAGTCTTGAAAAGCATCGAAATGGACTGCTCATGGAAGTGGTGAAGTCACTATACCTGGATATATTTGAGATAAGACTAGAGGCGGCACTGAGTGCTAAGTGTTACGTTTTAGTTGATAATAATTCAAAGGTAGGACTCATTGATTGGGGGTCTTTTTCAGCCTTAATGCTTCTACTCTTCTAAAACTCTAAGGAACTTGTTCTGGACTCTCCATGACCCAAGTGCTCTCTACTGGCTGGAGACCTAGAACTAGCTAAGCACCTGGAACTAGCTAAGTGCCTAGAACCAGCTAAGCACCTAGAACACAGTGCACTAGATTTAAGACATTAATGAAGCTACTTGAACTTAGTTGGGGGTTTGGAAAACGCTACTAATTCTCTGTCAGGCCTTCAGTAGAAAGATGCTCAAATGTGTTAAAAAATTTAGGTTAAAATGTCCATCTCACTTCTAAAAATAAACTGTAAGATAAAATTTGCAAAGACAAAGGGAGAACTTAAAAAGCCTCCAGGCACACCAAAGCACACAGTGGGTTCAAGAGAGGAAAGTCAGACTTGGACCCCAACTTCTTTTGAATTTCTTTTAATTGTTTTTATTTATGCTGTTAAGGTGCCTAGATACAGTTGAGAGCTTTGATTACTTAGCTGAGCATCCAACTCCCACCTGGAATTAAACATGGTTCCTACCTGCAAACAGCACCTCCAGATGCTGACTCATTCCCTTAAATGTGTGTAGCTTAGGATGGGCTAAATTACTCTGTAGAGGTTCTTACCTTTTTACCATAACAGAAGAAAGTAGGTAATTACATAAACTCTTAACATGCCACTCACATTAAATGACCCTATATAACTACTCCACACCCCCCAAAATTGCCTCAGGAATCTTACTAACCTAAAAGTTAATCTGACTACTCATTACCAGAAGAGGAATCCTAGTATTAGATGACTTCCTGGATGTCTTCAGGAGGTATAGAGATTATGACAGACCCTAAGAAAGAACTTAGGGAGATACTCTTCTGGAAAGGCAGAACAGATCCAAATGCAAAAGACAAGAAGAGAAAATCATACAAATGACTTAGATTTTATTGTCACAAAAATTTAAAATTTCTATGGCCACCACAGAGCTGTCTGTGTGCATGGCTCAGCACAGCCTCAGTCCTTAGGCTCATCTCCCATGCTGAGGCAAGGAGAGGCAAAGAGCAGAATGACAGGCAGGGTTTTTGTTCTGACTGCTGGAAAAAGAGGAGTAAAAAACACCGAAAATTTGGTCCAATTTATGTTAAAATTTTAGCAGAGAAGAAAACCAAGTTGATATGTACATTGACACATTGTTTTAAAAAGGTATCTGAAAATACTATTCCTCAGACCTAATCCAGACTACAGGACAGCACCTGGTGCCATTAAATAGTTCTGCTATTTTCATAACTGACATTAGAATAACCTGGAAAAGGTCACAGTTCCCCAGACTGATATGCTATAGAAAAGCCTTAATGATTCAGTTTAATAATTATAAATTAATTTTTCCTTTTCCCCCCATCCTTTGATTCAGTTTCCTACTTTCTGATAGCTGTTTTAGACTTTTATCTTGATCAATAATGTTGTGAGTAGTCAGAGCACCTGACAGATGACAACATCTTTGTTATTTAAGGAGGTTTCTTATGACATGGGACCATCTACTAAGGGCATTTTCTGGAAAAAAAAAAAAAAAGCTTTTACTTTGTAATATACTGCAGATGCAGATGGAAAGTGATGTATTATGTGAAGTACTAAACAAAGAGATAAATAACTAGCTATAGGACAATTTTTTCCTTCCTGTCACAAAGCAATCTAAATTTTAGTATTTATTCTAGAAATGTCCTAGCCTCTTAGAGGCAAATTATGCATGAAATAATGCAATTAAAACTGAAATAAAAGATTTAAATGCAGCCTCTAGAGGCATGAAATGGCACCACACTGTCTCACTCTTTAGTGCCTCTTAAAATGATTGCTCAATTTATAGGAAAATCTTTCCATCCTTGCTCTTAGAATCCTCTGGTTTTGATGGCACTAGTCATAATTCAGTTTCTCTGCTCCATGGGAACATGTCAACATTTCCTTCATGCTCCAAAATGAACAAACAACCCCAAGCACAATGTTATTCTTTATGCAAGGAATAAAGTCTTCAGCCCTGATTTCTTGGCTTGTTTGTGCCAGCTTTTTCCTCAGAAGATACTCTTATATCCCTTCTTAGACTCTCAGTAAGTACTTTTGTCACTGGCAGCCTTGGGAATGTAAAATTTAAGTTTAACCAGTACTTTTTAAATAACTAATTTTAAAAGTACTGATGACACCACTATGAAGTGAGGAATATTTGGGAGTGGTAGATACCAACTTCCAAACTGCTAGAAATGTAACGTCTTCAGCACTAAAAGTGATAAGGGTGAAAAAGACATGCACATTTGCAGTGGTGTGACATCTTGCAAAGAGCTGAAACTGCTTCCTCACACTAAATTGCTAGAGTTTTAAGGACAGACATGTAACACCCAGAAACACAAGCAAAATAAATGAACATGCCTTTCTGAATTCACTTCTCAAAAGCTATGGTTTCCACAACCAGTTTCAAATGGGAAGGGTAATTCATGGCAAAAGAGGAAGGAATTGGGTCAATTTCCAGTTCACAGAACTTAATAGTTTATATTTATCTACTGGCACATCAGGGCCATAAATAACTTCACTAAAGTCTCTCTGATGGTAGTAAACTACATTGCATAATCACAGAAATTGATTTTCTTGACAAGAACAGAGATCAATCTATGGAAATTTCTCTTTGTGGCTGTGAGCAATGAAGGGCTACAATGACATCAGAATAACTTTAGACAATTCATTGCAATGTAGAAAACACTCTTTGAAAGAATGACATATGTGTGACTGCTAGCTTGAGTGGCTGAAATATTACAGAGCAATGTCAGGATTTGTTTTCACACTATAACGATGATGCTAGGTTTCTAAAAGTCAGTCGCACAAAATCTTAGTAATAAGTTTATGAAAATGAGCAAACCAAAAAGATTCCCCTCAGCAGAGATTTTCAGAGCTTGTTACACAGGACGTCCAAAATAAATGCCATGAATATTATCAACATTTGAATTAGCCCTCAAAGTTAGATTTTGCTCATTTCCTTCAGAAGTGATTGACATATTATTACTCGAAGACTTGCCAACATGGGATCCACCAAAGAGGGCACACTGTGAACATGATCATACTCAGCAAGTCCTGACTTGCCTCAGCCAGCAAAATTTCCATTTGCATGACCTGCTTTCAGTGATCCAGAAACCTTCTTGTTTAAGTCCCCATGCAATGGGGCAGTAGATGCTTTCTGGTGGCAACAGTTCACTGTAACTTTGGTCAGGTTCCAGTTCTGTCACGCTTGAACATCATCTCATAACCATTCAGAGCAGTGCAGTCTTACAAATTGTTTAGGTGTTCAAGAAAATGACAGAAGCAACATCTCACATAGCAGAATAGTGAAATTGACTTCCCTTTCTCCATACCAACAAGCACATGTTTGGTATGTGTTAGTTTAGCTCGTATTGACGGAGAGAATTAATTTTTCAAGGGATCCACTTTTTAGCAAACTGCTTAAAAGAGTGGAAATAATTTAACAGTTAAAAATATTCCAAAATGAATATTTTGTGCAATTATTCACTATTAGATCTTCAATGGATTTATAAGGTCCCTTCCAACCCAAACTATTCCAGCATTCTATGATACCTTGCATTGCTGTTACAATAGTATTTTTTAAGGATAGAAATTTGTGCAGAATCCTTTAGGCAAGACTATTAATGCCATAGTTAGGGATTTTAGGCCTAAAAGTGCAGCAAACCATATTAATATATTAGCCAAAAAGCTAGTTAATATGTTTCAAGTACAGATTTGAAAGTACAATGAAGACAGTGCACACAGCCTTCAATATCTGAGAAGTCTTTGGCTCCTGCATCCGACTTGGCTCATACAACGTTTTCCAAACCTGTTAATTAGAATATTGCCTTGTAACATTTCTTGTATAGTGAAGTAGGCCCCAGAAAGCTGCAGGTCTTCCACAGTGAGAAAATCTAAAATTTAAAATGGACTGCATTAAGTTCCTTTCCAAGCTGCACATAATGTATGCCTCACCCCAAGTTAATGGCAAAACATCAGTAGTGCCAAAAGAGCACTAAATCTTGTGGAAGACAGGAGACAAAGCAAACCAAATGTGATGATCAGTATTACAGAAATGATAGTACAAAAAGTATTAGGCAGAGAATAAACTGTATCTAAACAGGCATATCAGACCATCTCAGAACATTGTGTCAGGGTTGGAAAACAATAACAGAGCATATGTTAAAAAAAACATTGTGAAAAAAGCATCTGTAAAAAAGAATAAAAATTCTACCAGTTACAGATTTCAGAACATCTGTGTGCCAAATAACCACTAATGGCTTGTGGCACTTACCCATTGCAGGCCTATGGAACCAAAGCAGATGAAAGCAAGAATCTGGAGGTCACCACAGACACTTCCAGATTTGTTGTGTGAGTGGTGCTGACAGAACATAAGAATGATTTATAAAACCTGATTCATAGAGCATGGACTACTCTGCAAAGGTAAGTTAGCAGAACCAGAGATATTTCATAAATGCTTTATCAAAGGGTGTGTATCTAAATACAAAAGCAGATCATATTGTCTTTGATAGTAGAATTTGATGATTTCTGAAGAAATGGGATGTTTTACAATGACTCATATTATAACAACAATCACAAAATATCAGCAGCTATTCATGTTGGCAGAATTATGCTTGCTTGCCTTAGATGTATGTTAAATACAGAGCTGCAAACTTCTGGGTAGGAACAGCAGAGGAGACAGGGGATCCTACAGGCTGGGGTTGTTTAGTTTTATGAAGAAGCTTCTTCTTACCCTAAGGGACTGAAAACATAATGCATATGGATTTGGTGGGCCACATGGAAAAAAAAAATCTGTAGTATTTGCAGCTGAGATCCACACAGAAAACAGCACTACAGAAAATAATCAACACTGAGACAGTATTATCAGAATTTCCCTTCTACTATCAATTTTCCTGCAGAAATGTTGCATTGGTCCTTTCCAGAAGATTTTGAAGCATCCCATCTAGATTGAAATACGAAAATATAAAGAAAGAATAAATGCTACAATCTTTATACTAGCAATCTATTTTGACAATCGAAAAATATCCAGGTAGTGCAAATATGAATGCAGCTAATCAGTACTAATATTAGTACTGATTAGTATTGGTACTAATACTAATCAGTACTAATATGGAAAAAATAATTTGAAACAGTGTTTCTAAAGTATGAGATTTTCTTGGATTATGTTCAGAATTATCTACTTTTCTCAAAAGAAAATTCAGCTGTTGTGAAAAGACATAGAAATGACACTGAAAATGCCTGAATTTTCCAAGATTTTAGACTGTGCAGCACCTTAGTAAGTAAAGTGCTAGCAGTTGTGGTAGTACTTAGGGCAGTTGCTTGGGGCTTCAAGGATAAATCCACTATCACTACTGAAGTCATCACCACCTGCAAAGCTTACTGTTCTAGAACTCCAGTGATCTAGTAAGAAATTTGTCATGTAATTCTTGATTTTTTATTGGACACTATTCAGGGTCTGTCTTATGTGAGCTAAAGTTCATAGTATCATTACACCAATCGTTTAAGTGATTGTTCCTCACCAAAGCAAAGAAAGACACATATTCTGATATTAGAACTCTCCATTTCTGTCCTAGATTATCAGAGATATTTATTATTTTATGCCTGTGTGTTTTGGTGTTTTTTTTTTTTAAATCCTCAAAGCAGAAGTGTGTTCTGAGGAGAATTGGGAACTAATGACACTATTTGTACTTCTATAGGTATTATTTGATACTAACTGTAAGTACTTGTGTTCTTGGCTTTAAGGTCTACTTCTGAAACTTAAGTGCAGTACAATTATTTTATTGTCTTGCTGTTATTATATACTGTCCCATCTCTCGACAGCTATCTTATTGTGTTAGCTACTGTACAAACAATTCAAGTCATCACCAAACTCCTTCTGCAAAGGCAAGGGTTTGGCTGCTACCAGGATATTGCCGTTCTTCCTGCCCTGCAAAACTTCAGGCAGTGCTAGGGGCACTTCAACTGAGGTCAAATGCACTCTGCCATCTTAATCATTCATATTTTCCATGTTTTAACAGAGAATGTCTAGTCCTTTTGTAATGTGTCTCAGGTGTTTGGCAGTATCTGAGCAACAGCTGCTTAGGAGCATTCACAATATTTTCCATTGTTTTGACTGGACAGAGTTGTGAAATCACCCTGCTGTTTCATATTCTCTCAATGTATGTATTATGAAAACCCAGGAGCACACTGCTGATTTAGACATTTCATTTTGGTCTGCTGGGATCCAGTTTTTGTATGTTCATGTGGAGATTTAGAATCAGGGGTTTTTTTTCAATTTATAATGACATCTGTTTCATGTTTTCTATTATTTAGAATAGGGATTTTAACTCTTCCTCTAATATTGGCTTAAACCCCTGCACCACTTTCCTGATCATTTGCAAACTCTTCCTCCACCTACATGCTTATCTCCAAGTGCAACTGAGACATACTCTATATAATTGATATCAACTTACAGTCTGTATTTCCCTCTCTCATCCCATGATTTAATGTGAAGGTGGGATTAGTGTCTTTAGAAGACGTGAGCTTGCTCTTTCAAAAAAATTATTTGATAAGGCATATCAAAGCCTGCTTGATTTTTACACAATGCTGAAAACAAGTACCAGGCACTGTGTACCTGAGCAGAAGGACTGGAACTTTATCAGATATGCAGCCCCTAAGTTTGTGTACACCTCTCTATTTGCATACAGAGGTGTACACAAGCATACCATGATGGTATCTTTACTTGATCAAGTTACATTTTATTTTGAGACTGAGGAGAGTACAGAGCAGGGAAGACAGGGAAAGAGAAATAAAATAAAGGCAAAGAAGTGAATTAGAGTAGATTAAGGGATGCAGGAAGACATCAAAGTTGGATGCGAATCAGTCAGGATCTTGCTTTCTATTAGCAACATTAGACCTGGAAGGAGAATTAAAAGGTAGGAACTGGAAGCTGACTGGTTATTTTATTGTAAAAAGATTATTATTGAAAGAATGAGCAAAGGAATTGTATTCATACAATTGCCAAGAAGCCTGCTCCTAATGGATGCACACCTGATATATCCACATGATACTTCAGGAACTCATTTTCTCTGAAATATACTATCTGTTTTCTTTTTATTTTACAGTTTAAAATCAAGTGAAACTTTGAGCCAACATATAAAATAATTGTTTTCAAAGTGTGCACAGGAGCCAGCATTTCTAGTAAAGCCAGATCAATTTATCAAGGCAGCAGCTACCTACTCTCTCGTTTACCTGTTAGTTTTCCCTCTCTACATTCCATTCAAAAACTATGTAACAAGTGAAAAATAGATTTATAAATACACTCACAAGCACAACTATTAAATTATTTCTCTTCTATACTCCACAATAAAAATTAGATATATGATGGGTATTGAAAATATTTCTTCCTGCTATGACTCAAATATGAAAGGAAAATAATTGCGAAGACTGATATTACCAGAAAGTTAGATGCATTTGAAAGTAGAAGTATAGCTTGGTAAGAAAAATGTGACCTGACACAAGTCCATGTTTTTATCAGTAGACTGTCTATAGCAAAGTCTGGTAGCACCTATACTGAAAAGACATTTGTGATTCTTTCCTGATTTACCCCCACTGACTTCTGGCTAGAACGACAATGATCTGATGAAATACAGATTGAAGTAGGATCATATCATTTGATGGATTCACCCTCTCTTAACTTATCTAATCCTATTTATTTTTTTAGCCTCTACAACACCCTGTGGCAATGCATTTCATAATGTCATTATGAGTCAGGAGGAAAGCACCTCATTTTTTATGTTTGCTTTTGTATGCTTTATTGTGCGCCTTGTGGTTCTTTTTTGATAATAATGATGAATCATTTCTATTCACCTTCTCTTCTGTGCCAACTTTACATAGCTTTTGTCCTTAAGGACACTTTTCCCACAAGCTGAAGAGTTAAAGCCTGTTTTGTTTGGAGTACCTAGCCACATATCTATCCTCCTGCAATATATGATTATAATTTTATATCATTATATTTTTATATTATAAAATATGTAGAGCTAAGTATCTGAACAGTATACAGACTACAGGTTTTACTCTGAAATTTTGTTCTAGTAACTCCTAAAATTCAATTTTTCTTCTGGACCCTGAATGCAGACCTCATATTCTCAAAAGACTATCCACAATTACCCCACAGTTTCTTTCTTGTTGAAAATAATTTGCAAATAATGGCTTATTTTCTCACCTTTTTTCATCTTTGGGGAAAACCTTGTCTCATTAAGTGCAAATTCTCCTGTGAAAAACAAATTAAGTTACTTCTATAGAATTTTTTACCTATGGGAATTAGCCATGTATGGGAATACATATGGGAATATTTTCATTAATTTTGGTATTACCGTGCTTGCACTCCCCCTAAAGATTCTGCTTTATAGTCAATGGACTTGGAATGGCCCTACTGGGTAAGTTTTTGTACATTTGAATAGTTATCAATTACTTCTAGATGTCTGTAGTAGTAAATTTGTGAGATGGCAATTTTACTACTTGTTTAACCAGATAAGAAGAGGGAAATGTTAATGAAGAGTTTTTTATAATTAATACTGTGAAAAATAGACATAGCCATCTTATCTCAGTTCCTGCACAGGACAACTCATTATGTTTCCCTTTGTAAGTCTTTTAAGCATTACAGATGCCTTTTAGAAAAGCATATATTCTTTGGATGAAAACTACAGATAACTTCACCCCACTCCCATTGGTTTCATCTGCTAAAAAAATGAGTGCAATTTTGTATCCTGTTCATCTTCTAGGGGTAAAATTGTCTTGATCTTTCTCTGCAAGACTCCTCAGTTTTTTTTAGATCTACTTCCCTGTTTCCACCAAAATATCACAAACACTAC
The DNA here is from genome assembly GCF_027477595.1 of Haemorhous mexicanus. Classification (NCBI taxonomy): domain Eukaryota; kingdom Metazoa; phylum Chordata; class Aves; order Passeriformes; family Fringillidae; genus Haemorhous; species Haemorhous mexicanus. The sequence goes on from NC_082381.1 coordinate 74,284,435, forward strand.
ACAGAATGAGAAATAAGAGCTATTCAGACCATTACAACCAGACATGATTTGTTTTTCCCTGGAAGGATTACTTGTCCAATTACTACTTTCAAACGTGTTGTAGCTGATGTTATGGATCCATGTGGAGTTAGCAGCTCTATTTTACAAAAGCCTTCAAAAATCAGCACAGATTCAAAATGGAACCATGCAGGAAACAGTGGTAAGAATGTCTATAGGAAGAAAAGGGACCAGGCTTTAAAATCTATTATAAGAATTACTGGTTTTGTTCCTAAGAAATTCACAAAACCAGCTTTATGTCACTGCAATTTATCTCCTAACTAATTTAGTCAACTCTGTAAATAGAATAAGCCTCTCTCTTCAGTACATCTGAAAAAATTTTGCCCAACAACAGTGACTCTAAATTGATTTTTTTTTTAATAGTTCTCACCTATAGCACATATTTTTCATGCTGTCACATGCAGATCAGGTGCAGGACAAAAGGTGGAATACAAAACAACGCATGGATGACTATGGAAGAGGAGGTAACAGAGGCTCAGATCCCAAGACATTAAGCTAGGAGACATTTTTCCTTTAATACATGTTGAAATAAACTGCAGTGCAAAAAACAGCTGTAAGCTCAGAGTGGTTGTTTTGATTTTTTCCATAGAAAAACAAAATATTTCATTTGTAGTAGGAAAAGAAATGTGTTTTGTGTAGGCTAGAAATATGCTTACAAATGAATGCAACACAAATTAGATTGCCTCCTAAAAAGTTTGGTGGTGTTACATTATATTAACTTACACTGCTATTTGGGGCAGAAAAACCAAAGAAAAGGTGACTTTGGGTGGCATGACCACATGGCATGTTAATTGGTTTATGAAGACTGGTATAACTGATCCTCAGAAGACCTGAGCAGTGCAGGAAAGGACAATAAAACACTCTGAGTGCAATATTAATCAGGTCTGAATTACCAGAGGCACAAGTTTAACTTACATGAGTATTGGCTGTACAAGTGGCAGTAACAGACCTCTTATAGTGCTTGGGTATCCTTCTCACAAAGCTCTGAGCTGCACTGTAGACGGTCAAGTTTGGTCCAATATTTTTATGGGCACCTACCAAACTCAAGAATAGTTTCTGGTTCAAAGCCCAAACTTGCACTCAGCACTAAGCTCTTTGAGGACAAGTCTTATTTCCTAGAGTGAAATAAAAGCATTACAAAACTACTGTGAGAGTGGAAAATCTGACACAAAAACCCTCTAAAATAAAACATTAGAGGTGAGCAATTTCAATGACTCTCAAGGGTAGCTCAACGTGCTGTAGCACAATTCTAGGACACTGACCATCTGCACCCTGAAATCCTCCCCAGTTCTTTTTTCCTAATGCCCTGACAGAGTCCCAGGAATCCTTGAGTATCCTTGGAAGCCGAGATCCTTAACACTGCTGGGGGCTGGCTGACTGCCCAGAATACAGAAATTTGGGAACACAGCCTCCTCAGCTGTGCATTGGCAGTACTTCTTCTTGTCTCTATTTAATATTAATTCACAGAAAACAATACGTAGGAACATAGACTCATAGAATTGAATTGCCATGGGCAGGGACACTTTCCACTAAACCAGACTGCCCAAAGCCCCGCCAGCCTAGCCTTGTACATTTCCATGGATGGGGCATCCAGAAAGCCACCCATTCTTGAACTTTACTGAATTACCACTTCCCAATAAAGTTGCTTTTTCTTTCAAATATTCCTATGCAGTCTTGTTTCTGGGGCAATAAGTGATCAGATATCATGATGTACATCAGCACCTAATTGGCTGCAGCTGTCCATGTTTGTGCCCAGAAATGATAAAAGTTCAGACATCCAGTTCTGATGGAAATCAATATGCTGAAGTAGTAAAGCAGTTACAGAAGTATTCTAAGCAAAAAGGGTTTTAAAATGGAATTTAAGGTTCCCACACATAAAATGCTTATGAAAACTTCACCTTTGATCTTTGGACAGACTACAGATCTTTTCTTGCTAAAGAAGAAGCTGGAAGCAGTCTGTCTCTGAATATGGATATTCAGGCAGTGCATGGAGCTCACTGTGCCACCAACAGGACACCCTTTTGACATATAAATTAAATTGAAAAACAAGTCTAAGAAATGCCCTCTTCCTGTGTTTGCACATCTTCCATTAGGGTCTCCTGCTGCTTCTCAGCACACTTATCAAGATGAAATGATGTTGCCTCCATTTCATTCTATCTGCATAACTAGAAAATGTGTTTTGCAAGGACTTCTAAATAGTGTGATACACTGCCCCTCCCAGAGAGCCAACTGCTAGGCAGCTAAGCCTGTTCCCCTAGGCAGCACCTACCCACTGTGCATGGCAAACCCTGACATTTTGGCTCTTTTTTTCTGAGGAAATGGTTCCTTTCAGTCATTAACAGAAAAAAAGAAAGGGGAAGGAAAACCTCGTTGTTTGTTCTCTTTCTTTCCCTTACCTTTCTGTGAATTCAATAGCTTATTTAGGAATAAAGTAATAAATGAGAACTGATTACCTTAGTGTCATTTCAAAGATTATTTAAATACATATTTTAGTGAAGGACCTAAATTTGCTGTGATGTGCCAGTCTGTTCTGCTGCATGAACCTGCATCATATCTTTTCATAAATGGTAAGGAGCTGTTGCCCAAATGCCTGTGCCCCAGTAGAGAACTCTGAAGCTCCCTTGCTGCTCAGTCTGGAGGCAGGAGAACACACTGGAATTTTGCTAGGCTACATAATTATGTCATTTAATTGTCCAGTGCCAGCATACGGAAGTCTCTGCCACAAATGAAACATTATTGTGTCAGACATGCAGATGGCCTGAACCACAAGCTGGCCACTGCACGCTCATTTTGTGTCCCATCTACCAGCCTACTGCTACCTCCACCTTTGCCCTAATCACATTTTTTTGCCTCAATGTACAGTCTTTCTGTGAAACAGCATATATGCTGGAATTTTCACACCAGAGGAAATTTTTCTCCCCTCTGCCTCAGTTGCCCTTTCTGAAAAACACAATAGTTCCCTTAGAAGTATTGTAAGAAAATGTTAATGTAGCTGATACAATTAGTAGCTATGAGATTTAAGTAAAAGACTATTAATTCATGAACAAGACATTACAGTCAATCAAAGCATTGCCACAATGAGGGCATCCTAGTAGGCAGCAACCATTTCTAATTAAAACAGATGAGAGACAAATAAATATATGTTAGGGATTTTCCTCACTGATTTATACAAAGTATTTCATATACCACAGTCACTGTGTTTGGAAATAATTTTTATTACCACCATTCCAACAAGAATACCTGGCTAAATCAGCATTCTTGGAAATATGAAGGAGGAAGTACATGGTTTCTGCAAAAGCTCCAGACAAGCAAATGTTTAAAATGAACAGGTATACCTACTCTTATGCCTTGGATATCAGTTCCCAACAGCTAAAGATAATTTTTGGTTTTAGTCTCTCTTGCTGTCTAGCTTTCTTATCCTTTGGTATATGTATCACTTCACCTATGTACGTGTGACAAGAAAAAATAAAAAATCAGAAGAAACACAGGGGTAGGACCATCCAGAGAGTGCTTGGAAGTGGCTGTATTTTATATCACTGCATTTTAGTTACCCCATGAGATGTTAGTACATTTTGGCAAGTCAGGTTTGTATGTGTATCTCATGTGTACTTCTCATGCTGATGTCAGGGCCAATCTTTCCATGGCAAAACCCTTGCTCTTCTTTGCCAGGATTTAATATATACAAATGTGTACTCATTTAAGATCTGCTGGCATGCCAATATATCTTTATTTTTTAAAGACTGTTGCTAGTTTTCTTTCCAAGTAAAACAAATTTAAAAAAAAATCTTATGAAATAATCCTTCTTCTAAAGTGTAAATAATATAAAAACAAATGTGAAAATTTTAGGCCAGGTTGTGAACCTTAACTGGTATATTTCTGCAGTCCTACTCTAGATGACATCTCAGTGAAAAGACAACCCTTATTCTCACACCAAAAGAACATGGAAAGAAAGAAAACAATATCATATTCCAAGAGAATAAAATCTCCTAACTCTCATGCTGAAGAAACATGTAGAAACATTACACATTTTTGGACTGCACATTTCACTGACAAAAAAATGTAAATATTCAGCTATTTGCAGAGATAAATTATTTTATCCTACTCCAGTCAAGAAAATGTATTGATGTATTGGATGTGCCTGGCCAGGTCTTGGTAGTGAGGGGTCTACAGGGGTGGCTTCTGTGAGAAGCTTCCAGATGCTTACTCCATGTCCAACAGAGTCAATCCCAGACAATTCCAAGACGGACTTGATGCTGGCCAAAGCCAAGCACATCAGGAACTATAGTAATGTCTCTGTGATAACGTATTTAGAAAAGGTAAAAATTTTATTGCACAGTTGTAACTGTGGCCAGAGAAGAGAGGGATGAGAATATGACAGAGGAACAGCTCTGCAGGCACCAAGGTCACTGGAGAAGGACAGGCAGGAGGTGCTCCAGGCTCCACAGATGAGATCCCCCTGCAACCCCTGCTGCAGACTGTGGTGAGGTAGCTGTGCCTCTGCAGCCCATGGAGGTGCAAGGAGGGGGGCAAAGATCCACCTGCAGCCCATGGAGGAGACATGCCAGAGCAAGGGGATGCCTGGGAGGAGGCTGTGGCCCCATGGGAAAACTTTGCAGGAGCAGGGTCCTCGCAGGGACCTGCACACCCATGGAGAGAGGAGCCCATGCTGGAGCAGATTTCCCGGTAGGATTTATGACCTGTGGGGGACCCACACTGGAGCAGCCTGTCCTTGAAGGACTGCACCCCATGGAAGAGAACTGTTGCCCATGGGATGGACTCATGTTAAAGAAGCTCATGGACAATTATCTCCCATGGGAGGGACCCATCTGGACCAGGGGAAGGACTCCTCTCCCCGAGCAGTGGCAGGAGGAATGTGTGATGAACTGACTGTAATCCCCATTCCTTGTCTCCCTGCATTGCTGCGGGGGAGGAGGTAGAGCTGGGAACGATGGAGGGGTGGGGGTGGGGGAAAGGTGTTTTTTAAGGTTTATTTTATTTCTCATTGCCCTGCTCTCATTTGTTAACAATAAATTCAATCAATATCCTGAAGATGAGTCTTGTTTTGCCCATGACAGTATAAATCTATTCAAGCCAATATTAACATAAAATGCAGAAAACATGAAAGAGATAGCACTTTTACAGAGATTAGATACCTGGTGGGTGGCTGCAGGCAAATACTTCTACAAACAATGAGCAGAGAAGGCAAATGAATTATATTTATTCTTTCAGGAAAAAGGGAGATTTTTCATCTTCTTTTACTTATTAATTATTGCTAAAGAAGGCATTGGCTTTTATGAAAGAACAATATAGTTTATCACTAGTAGAAAATCAGTTCTGTGATTTGCTTACTTAGATTGAGATAATTAAATTTCATATCTACTCCACCAGGAAGAAGACACCCTGTTGTGAGGGACACAACCTGCTGTATCACCCTTTCTTCGATATGACTGATTTCTTCTCCGAGCTTTGGGAAATGTCTTGCTATCCAGTCTTCTATAGAAATTCTAGCAGCCAGTTTTCTCAGATTAGGATACTTAGAAATTTTAGAAGCAGGACTAAAGAAAGTTCTATGAGAATTATTCCTTTGAGTTAGTTTTATGAGAAAAGAACAACAATAAACATAGCCCTGTTGTTTATATGGAAAATGAGTGGGAATATAAATATAACATGGCACACGCACACACACACACACACACACACACACACACACACACACACACACACACACACACACGTTTCTCTACCCACTGAACACTACCCAGAATCCATTTGTTCACTGGTATTTCCGGTAGAAAACATGTTGTCCACACACCCACTTTTCTGCAGATCTTGTTCTATTAAATTATAGTTTTACCTTTCATAGATTAACCTCTCTCTCTCCTGGACTCTTTTACTGACAGCTGGTATTGGCTGAGACTTTCAGTCCTGAGTCCACAGTGAAGGGTGAAGGAATGGGTTGTCAGCATAGTGCTTGAGCCAGATTTCCTCAGGGAATTCTTGCACTGTCAGTGTTGATGAAAGAGCTTTCCTCTCTGTGCCCATGCAACAAATGACATAACTCAGAAAATATTTGCTTTTACAGTACTAGTTTTATAAGCTGAAGAACACTTTGCATTTTGCAAATGATGCATTCTTGGTGGTTTCAATTGTTTTTGGTGTATATTACATGTGTGGTTTTATGCCACTGTCCTCATCTTCTTTTGGTGTTGTGTGCTGGGTATGCTTGGTTTTCCATGAGTTATGAACTGAGAACTGCTGCCCTGCACCACAAGGAGAATAATGGAAAAGGGGTTCTTGGAACAGAGGGAAGAACCCAAATCCCACATCCTACTTAGGATAAATCACTACCATCTGTTTCTAAGTCTTTGACACAAGGCTTTTCTTCTCCTGTTCAGAAAGAAGTTTCTACCTTCACAGTTACAGATTTTTAGCATTATTTCCCCTTAGGTATGACATGCTGTATGCATTTCTGTAGTTTTTGTGGCTGATCTCTCTCAGGACTGCTGAGAAGACAGAAGACAGGCTCTGACTTGAATTTAGCATGCACACCCATATTTAATGGGATTGTGAAGGAAAGGCTACAGTGCATTCATCTCACATAGCATTGATGAGAATCCAAATCTGATCAGACTGAGGTGATCAGACATTTTGACAAGTGTTTGAAAGCTCAGGCTGTTTTATTTTTCCTATTGCAGCAGCCACATTAGATCTCAAAAGTATCACTCCCTAAGTCCATTAGGGACTTTACACATTTTGTTTTATTTTTCTACCAGCTGACTTTGTTTACACAGAAGAAGAATCACTTGAACAGATGTGTGTGTCTGGTAATGAGCAAACACACCCAGTAGAAAAGCCAGATTTTCTGATGCTGGTCCAAGGCTTGTGCCCCAGCGGCATGGCCACTTTTCCTGTAAACTCCTGTAAGTGTATACAAGAAAAGAGAGAGGCAATACTGTCTAGCCTGTACAGGGAAAAAGAGGAGACAGACTTCCAGCCTTCAGAGATTGGCCAGGAGATACCCAGGGGATTAAATTCTGGTAAAGGTTCTCTTCACAATCATAGAATGATTTGGGTTGGAGGGGATCTGTAAAGGCTGTCTAGTCCAACTCCTTCTAATCAACCTCAACTAGATCAAGTTGCTCAGAGCCCCATCCAGTCTGGAATGTTTCCAGGGATGTGTGTTCACTACCTCTCTGGACAACCTGTTGCAGTGTTTCAATGTCCTCATTGTAGATAATTTCTTCCTTGTATCTCATCTGAATTAAACCTCTTTTATTTTAAGACTGTTATTCACTGTCCTATTGCAACAGGCCCAGATAAAATTTTTCCTTGTCTTCCTTTAAAGTCTCCTATAGGTACCGGAAAGCTGCAGTTAGGTCTCCCTGGACCCTTCTCTTTGCCAGACAGAACAGCCCCAGGCTCTCTTCACCTGTCCTCACAGGAGGGGTCCTCTGACCCTCTGATACATTTTGTGGCAACAATAGAGTATAGCTCCAAGACAGCATTTATGCAAATGCTTAAAATGTGAGCACACAACTAAGTGCTTTCTTGAGCAAGAATATGTGTTCTACTGCAAGTGAGCCTTTGAAGCCGCTGGAGCAGTTAAAAAAAAAAAAGGGGTTTTTTTTTGTCTCCACAGGACAACTAAAATGCATTTGGGCCATTTGGAGAAGGTGGAGGAGGCCATGTCTCTGGTGCAACTGAAGATAGCATTCAGTTCAGAAGGAATTTGTAGGAATTGACAAATTTTAAGGCACTCTGCGTGGTACACCCTGCAGAAGACAAAACCTGCCCACCAAGAAACACACTGGAAAGGCATTTCGTACCAGCAGTTTGGTCTAGTATGGACACTGAATGAATAATGCTGTAAGCAAAATTGCTTCCTCAGTTAAGTAGACCCCAGCTGATTGACCCAACATCTTTACCTAAAGAAATAAAAAAGATACAGAGATGAGTTGAAATCACAAGAGAAAGAATAAATTTTACTCAATGCTGAAAGGGCTCTGTGAAACAAAAACCTAAAGCTCAACATTCCTCTTCAAAATATCTAACTACTATAGCCTGATTTTCATCAAGTGATCACATTATGTTGATTAATCACTGCAGGAAATGAGTACCTCAATTCAGGTTTTATGCAGACCAGCAAGAGGGTGCAAGGAAGTCTGCGTTGTATATTGCTACTATACCTTTCAAGTTTTTATGAGCCTCAAGAGGAATGAGGCATTCATAATGTGGGGGGGAAATAAAAATCATAGAGAGCACCATAAATCTAAGGGACTAACTTGTGGAAATCACATCCTTAAACTGACATAGCTGTGATTAACCGGCAATGGCTTTTACAGTTAGAAAAGTTTTTGGGTATAGTTATTTGCCCAGAGAAAGTTTCTGGTGGGGAGGGAAAAAAAAGGAAGAAATTTAAAAAAAAAAAAAAAAAAAAAAAAAAAAAAAAAAAAAAAAAAAAGAGCAAGTACAAGTATTTAATCAAATCCTTGTTTTGGGGCTGGTGGGATGGAATATATTGAACAACAAGCCTTGCACCTCAAGAAACTTTGTTCTGAATCTGTTCTGATCAGAGTGAATTAGTTTTCCAGTAGATGTTTGCTCACATTTTTTCATAAAACCACCCACAGGATTCAGTAGTCTCTGTTTAGCAGAGCACTGAAATAAATCGTTGTTCATAATTGAGTTCTACTTGCTCAGCTTTCTTAGCAAGTCAAGACAATCTCTGTGTATATAAAACAATGGTGCCCACTTTCTTGTGTTCAAAGACCCACTTGGCAATCAAACCAGCAAAATTAAAAAGCATGTATACATATATATATCTAGTCAGAGAAAATCTAAGTCTATTATTGTGGATACTGAAGTGTATGTAGAGGCCTGAATCCTGTGGAATCACTTTTACTTATAAGGTAGGAATAATGCTACAAATCAAAATAATAGTATCCTTCATCCATTTTCTATTTGTTTTGTCACAGGAAACTGTACAAAGTGAAAAGTGATCACAGTACTGCCCAAACAAATGTAACCTTCCACCAAGGAACACCTTTGTCACTTCAGAGAAAAGAGCTTGACCCAGATACACAAACAGATCAAGTCTGACCAGGATGGCTGGGCCTACACAAGCAAAATGAACAGGCTCAAGAACACTAATGGGCATGAAATGCAACTGTTCAACTCACAGAACTGCTAGAATGACCTCTTGCAATATTTTACCCTACATGAACCCACACACAATTTCCAGTCAGCAGGGACCACGAACCACATCTTTATTGTACCTTTGTTTCTTTCTTTGCATTCATGCATAGTAGAGTTGGCAGGAATATATATGAATAGAGATTCACAGAGCAGATAATGTAAAGGAACAGTTTACACAAAGTAACATAATTTACAGACAATAGAATTTGATAAGAATAGTCAGAATTTTTAGCTTTATCAAATGGGTCAATGATACCCTAAAAGCCAAAATCAAAATCAGTCCTCACTGGGACCAATTTATAAATTGCTGCACTACACCAAGAATCTGCTGCCCAGGCCACTGAGACACCACTTACAAAGACAAAAGTAAAATTTCATAATAAATCTCATGCACACATACCACCAAGTCTTTCAATCCCCTTAAGAAAAGATTTGTTCAAGTAAAAACTCAAGACTTGAGGTTTACAAATATAAAAAAATCTCCATGAAAAGGAAGCCTATGGTAGCTTCTTGATGAAAAAACCCATTTGAAACCAATCTATGGAAATTTTTCAAGCAGATTAATTTAGGAGATCAGTAGCACTCTTTAAAGTAATTAAGACCCCAGTAAGCTTTCCTCATAAAAACATGGGAAAAAAAGAATATGTGAAGGAAAGACCAGCAGTTCAATTTGAACCCTCTTTAAAGACAGAGCCAGAAGTACAGGTAGGGAGTATTATGAGCTTACACTGCCAAATTTGCTTAGATGAAAGGAAATTATGATAGGAAATAGTATTTATAAAACTCTTTAGCTTTTAACAGCATCCTTTTTGGCATACTTATCTGGCCACACATTCTTGTTTTCATGTGTAAGTTAACAGTATGTACACATGCTTTTCATATTGAAGGACCATAATTTCTATACTTTTTTTCTATTCATGGCTGCCTATTTTTGCATTTTAACTGAAATATTCCCAGTATTGTCCTTTAATGCTCATATCTGACGCTTTTCTAAAGGCTAGCTCTGTGAGCAATTAGAGCAACGGGAAACAACCAGAAATTCTATGAATCAGAAATTCAGCTCACATTAGCACAGATATACAGAATATTAAGTCATTGAACAACATAACAAACAGCAAAATCATCTCCCCAAGTCATCCTCTAATTTTTTGTAACTTTTGGTAGTGGAGGAGACCACTGGAGACTTAAAAAAGGAGAGATCTTAGCAAAAAATATAAATAAACTCTCAGAGAGACAGAAGTGCCACCTCTCAGGTTTAGCAAGGTGTTTAGGAACCACCCAAAACCCTTCGTAACCAGGGCATAAAATGGAGAGATGTAGCTGAAAAAGAAAGCTGAAAAGTTCCAAAGCATAAACTATCAGCAGGAATATGAAATGAGACTGGTGCTAGAAGATCTTGGGATTTTTGATACTCATGTACTACTGATTAGAATGGCAAGCATGAAATCAAAGTTTGCATAAGACAATAAAAAGCCAAAGAGTGGAATAATACAATTTCACACATATGGAATACTGCGTGAAGCACAACAGGCCAGCTACATGATAACACATACAGAGGAGGAGTGACTGAATTCCCCACAAGCAAAATTCAAGCAAAAATTTAAAAGCCTCTAGTAAAACATGTCCTTGACAAAAAGTCAGCAAGTCAGATCTACCAAAACCTATCACATTAGGGTAGTTAAAATTTGTTTGTAATATACTGCATTTGTCAGAAGTGTTGCAAACAGTGAAATTTTGATCCTTAGTTTTGAGTCAAAAGTTCTGTTTCAACTTACGTTCCTACAAATATATGCAAAATTTTAAATATATACTTACATATTTTCATCTATATACATTCAAATTACATTTATAACTATTCCAATTAGTTTAGCTTCTGACTCCTCTCATCTTTGAAACTCTTCATACTGAATAAACCTTGGTAGGTGTTTGTGACAAGAAATACACCCAAACTGCAAGCTATTGTCTAGGAGAGATGGAAAAATCAGGAGAGATTAAGGAGTTTTTTTTAAACAATCAGCAAAATTGTTTTTTCAGCAGCTCATGGGAAGAACAGTCTGATCAGGCTTGAAAACCAGTAAGGACAGTATCAGCTACCTACTCCCTTTCTGGAATATGTTACCTGTAGAGATTCCATTAGAATATATGTAAAATATATGACTGGCTCCAAGGAACTGTCAGCTAATTGAGACATTCCTCCTTCTGCCTGAGATCTCTAAGAGAGTTGCCAACTAGTGCTGTAAGTAAACCTGCTACATGCAAGTACAGTGGGACACTGCCCCAGACATGCTACTAGACTGAACTATCCAGATACAGGACAGCGGGTTGAAGAAAACTACTCTTTTTTTCCTTCACATTTCTCCCAAACAATGGAAAGCTTTCTCTTTAAAAGTTATGAATTAGAATTGCTTTGCTGATGATAAGCTCTGGCTTTTGTTGAGCAAACCATAAGCCAGGAGTTCCTGTATTTTGCTCCAGACACAATCCCTGGAGACTTGTGCTGCTCCTGCTTCTGCAGCAGTCACTGTTCCTGCTGCTAGTGTAATTCCCACAGCTTCAGCATCTCACAAAATGCCAGTTTTCTGGAACTGGCTGGAATCCAATAGCTGATGCCTTGCACATGGGTTTGCTACAAACAGTGCTGATGCTAAAAGGGCCTTATGCCCTGTTCAGAGGCTTCAATTTCAGTGTGTTGAATTACACTTCTCTCCCTTAACTGTGAATGGAAAATGTTTGCAACATTTAGGAAAAACAGCCTGAGGGATTGACAATGTTGTTTAATAAAAATGCCAATTTAATATTTTTTCCAAGTGCTGTTCCTTTTTTTCATCTATTTTGACACTAGGTTTTTGCAAAGCACTGAGCCCTTTGCTTCATTCCTTAAGCTTTCTTCTCTTAAAGTGTCTGCACTGTGCTGAGAGCTGGGGCACAGCAAAGTTGAAGCCTTCAGCTACTACTGGCTTCATTCATATGATGCAGCTCTATTTAAGTTTCCTCACAGTATTTTAGGAGGAAAAATCCTCTTGGAGGGGGCCAAGGCTGTGACCCCTGTGCAAAATTACTTGCCCCAATCTGCACTGCACACTAGTTACAAAAAAGAGAAGTTGGACAAGTGTGCAAACATGGCTTAATAAAAACTATGTCCTTTTTTTCAAAGGTGGTATTTTCTTAGAAGATACTCTGCTCTTCCTCATGTTAAAAATGCAACGTGTGCATTTGAAAGTAGCTCTTATCCATTGCAATAATTTTTTTACTGCTGTCAATTACTGTTTGGATTACTAATCTCTTGGGTCCCACATGGAACTGTTCAACAGGTGAATAAAACGTACCGAAGACCTTCTCAGCAGAATATTGGTGCATATTGAGAGAACTTGTGATGTAGCCACGTGGAAATTAAGTAAGTTAAACCAAAGAAAATAAAAATTCTGTCCCTCCTGCTCTCTGTGGGTACCAGTTCTAGAGAGGTCTGAGACTTCCCCACTGATTCAGCTCTTCTTTTGTGAGTTTGGAATTTACTGCTTACAAATTCAAGATCCCCAATATTTGGAATATCTCTTCCATTAGAGAATTCAAGCTCCAGCCTCTACACTTAAATCAAAGGCAAATTATCAGTCATTTAGAGCAGCAATGATGTATCTTTTTGTCTCTCTGAAAGTCATATTTGTGTAATACGCTTTACGACAGTCAAAATAATAGTAAGTACCACTTCAACTCTTTCAATCCAAAATCTGCAATCACAAAATAACAAATTTAACAAACAAAAGGTAAAACTTTCAAAAGTTTCAAGCTACATCCACCCATATAATTAAAATGCGCTCACAGGCAGCAAAAAAAAGTACACTCACTGAATTAATAACCAGTCCCATGAACATCTGCATATTTTATTAGTTGCAGATGTGTATTTATACTTTAAACATAGCCACATTAAAGTATGACACAGTTTGTCATATATTTGCTGTGTTTTCATGACAAAAACAGCTCTACAGGAAAACAGAGAACTTCTTTAAAAGCAATTATAAAAAGCATCTTGAGACATCTTTATGCATTTTATGATACTGTACGTGCTAAATAATGCTTTTATTATAGTTGGGTAACCCATTCAGATAAACACAGCAAGAAAAGCTGGTTTTACTGTCCATCTAAGTGTTTTTAAAAAGAACACTGCAAAAAAATTTTACTTCAAAAACGTGTAAAAGCATGGCATAGCTTTTAGATGTCATTGAGATTAGCAAAAGTCAAGAAACTGCTTCAGATGCAGTTTAATTCTTAGATGGCTGTTTTAACTTCGAACAGAGTTCTCAAAATAGTGCCCAAATGCCCAGTGCTTGTTGAACAAATTCTGATTTATTGAAGGTAAACATTTACATTGGCTACAATGCTATAGCTGTTACAAAGCTGAATAAAAGAGGCTTAAATAGCAATAGAAAGCAAGTGCAGTAAAAAGTGAATAGAGAAAATATTTGGCCTTAGTGATCTTCTGGCAGTATTTACATTATCTCCATTTTGTTAAATATTTGAGTAACTCTAAGGCACCATAGGCTAAATAGCAGGCTGCAGTATGATTTTGTGCACAGAATTTAATAAATTTATTTGGAGAAAAAAAGGCTATGGAGTTAAAAGAAACATTGGCATTTTTTATGTTTACATAAAAGAGTGGCTGTTTGTTAAGGTTGAAAGATACAATATATACTGGGTAAATTCAAAAATTATTTTTAGAACATTAAATTAAATTTCTACGTATAAGGAATATTTTTATTGACTTTTTGATAAATGATCAATGCAATCTTCTCAACAGGTTTTTAACACAGTAGATATGTTCATCTAAAAACTATTTTATTTTCCCCTTTACAAAAGCCTTATGCCTAGTACATGTACAAAATCTCAACACAAAGTGTAATGGACAGTAATTTACATCCTAGCTATTCTGTGTCAGACTGAAACTTAGCAGAAGCATGCAATCAAAATGCTATGGAACAGCAGTTCAAGCTGTTTTATTCCCTTCAGCTCTTGTCAGTGGCTGTTGCTGCAGCCGGTGAGCAGGAGTACAACACTGACATGCCAGGACAGACAGAGGAGGTCAGTGCTTTCAGACCTGTTTCCAAACACAAATTGGGAAATTCAAACTCCTGGCGGCATCCTTGTGCATTTCACACAGAACGGTGCACACAGAATGACGCTCTGCTGGGAGAAAACTTTCCCATTTTTATTTATCCCCTTTTATTTATCCCCTTTTATTTATCCCCTTCTGAAGCATGTGTCACTCCACTCCTGAGTGGAATTTATTTAAGGAATAAATTCATCTGACTGGACTCAAGATCCTTTCTGAACAACTTCAGGTGCTTCACAGAATTATAACTGCTCTACAAGCAACAAAACTTGCTCCGTTTACTCAACAGGCTCATCCTTCACCTTGAGGTGGTGCTTGTAATGAAGAAATTGCACAGACACCAGATTAACACCTGAATTTTGCAAATAAAACACCACAGGATGCTGTGTGCCACAGGAGAGAAGAGAATGCGTGGCCAAGGCCATTCCAGCTGCAGCAGCACTGCCAGCAGAGGCTACATGGGGTGAGTCATGGCTCATATTCTTTGTATCTCACTTTCATTTCCCAGAGCCAAGAAAAAAATCTGTCTAAATTATTATAATTCTTTAGTAACTAAATAATACTTTTGCATTTGCTTAGGGTTTGGATTTTTTTAGTATCTCCTTCTTAACCATGAATCTCTTAATTCAGTTGTTCCCTTTTGGCATTTTTTTTTCTACTTTGTATTTATCCTTGTAGGTATTATGCTAATTGTTTTCCCAGTAGCAAGTGATTTATAAGCAAAGTTTAATTGATCTATGCATGAAGTCTTAATCTGGAGTGACTCTGTATTAACAAAGGGGCAATTCTAGCATAATTCTTCAGATGCATTTTTAGTACCAACAGCTATTATGTTAAAATCATTCGGCTTCATTAACAATTTTTTCAAGGGCTGTAGAGGAAAAAAATTAGGCCTAAAAATTCCAGTGTCATTGACTAGTTCCTGTAAAACTTTAACCAAAGTATTACACAACCTGGCCATTTTATGGTAAGTAATAGGAAGCCAAAGATTCGGTTATCAAAACAGTGTGGTTCTGTTGAAGAACAGGGCCATGTTGACTCATATCATAGAAGAAGATACCTCAAATTGCTTAATTCAGCCCTTGAATGCTAAATACTTGCCTGAATCTCAAGGAAGATTTAAAAGCATCTTTCTGAATTCCTTTCACAATGTTTAAATACTCAGCAGTATAAATACTTAATTCATAATTCATAATTAGGGTGCAACATTAAAGGACTAATGCAATTTTTTTGTCAAACCTTTCCACCGCATTTTGTTGTAGGATGTAGCAAGAAGTTAGAAAGTTATTTACCAAGAACTCCCTTGGTTGCTCCATACTGGGTACGGTGACAGCAATGACTTCATGGAAATTTCTATCAAGAGAGATGGGGCTCTACTTGCTTTGATTAAAAGCCATCTTTGGAAAGCCTGCATCTTTTACAGCAGGAGTTATGACTGGTCCGTCACTAATATGTGAGCATGGTAACCGAGGAAGGAAAATGCAAGGGCTCTGAGCATAACACAGGGTCTTGCTCAAACAACCCTGGGATTTTTATTTTTCATCCCCTGGATTCCATGTTATTTGGAAGCATTTGGCTACATGCAACTGCCGCCTTTGCATAAAACCCCGAAGGACAAATCCTCCAAAGAAAATCTTATCCTCAGGCTTTTTCATTCCAGTTCTTGGTGATAAGTCTTTCAGCTTTGAAATTTCCTACATGAGGAGTAACAGATGCCAAATGAACATGCCTCCTTCCCCTCATCTTTTGAAAATAATGAGAACTAATACTTTGTTAAATGATCTGAAGATTCAAATTCCCCTGCAAATAATACAAAGCCTTCAAAGTTTCTAATTAACCTAATGGCTAGAGAAAAATGTGACTGAGTTTCCGGCCAAAAAATTTTGTTCTATCTCAATTGCTGTTTATGTTTGACATCAGGCTTATGTCTCTGCACTGTAGCCTAGTGACAGCTTTTCAAGTGGCCCTGCTGCCCCACACTGCCACAGGCTGCGTAGCCCCACGCTGCAGCTTGGTTCTGCCAGTTCCTTTTCCTGCTATACACCATATGGGACCTGAGCTGCTAATGCCATCTTGTCCCTTCACAACTACTTTTCTCCCTTAAAGGTTTTGCCCTCTTCATTTGGTTTGTAACCCCTGTGCTTGTCACATTCTACCTTTTACTCTTGTTCACTATCTTTCTCCCCGCTTAAGTCAGTCACTGCAGTGCTCCCTGAGACAGGCACAACAGCAAGGCCTCCATACAACTTGGACTCCTGCTTTCCACCACACCGTCCCTTACCGTGGCTCATCCATTTAAAACAAGACTCTGAGCACTCTTAAAATTTGGCAGCAATGTATTTTTCTCTTCCCTTTCCTGGGGTTGTACTTATGATGGCACCATACATGACCAGTACCATGACCCCACAATGAAAAGAGAGATCAACTCATTAGCTACATTTCAGACTCCTTTCTTCAAGGGTTTCATTTCTGACCCTGCAATAAACTTGAGGGGACGGGGAAGATGACTGTTTACTTGGCTTCTCCAGTTCACTCATTATCATCTCTCTTTTCTCCTGTTTTTTTTTTTTTTTTTTTTTTTTCAAGAGGCATCCCAGAATGGTGGACTACCAGCCCAACAAATAATCAAAGAACATCTTTGTGGACTTGCTTCCCGGTTTCTTTTTGTTAGGCAGAGTGATTCAGACACATATGGCAGCACCATTACAGAGATGGTCATGCCAGGGTTTTGGCTCTACTTCTGAATTATATTGACTTTTTGCAGTCACACAAGCTATGGCAGTCCTTATGTAGACAGTCAAATTTCAGGAAACCTCTTTGTTTCAAGAAGTTAACCTGTGTCCCAGCATGAAAGACAACAAGAGCAGTGTTCCTCTAATTCAAAGGTCCACCAAATGAGAGTGCAAGTCAATAGAACTAACAGCAAAATGGGGATATGCAAACAGAATTTGCTTTACAAGTCTGGATATGAGCCCAGAAAAATTAACACTAAAGCAAATAAAGGTAGAATGCTAAAATACATCCCATGTATGCTCCTAGGCCAAATACCACTATTGTAGGGCACTTCAACTGCAGCAAGTAATACAGGAGTGTAGCATGAACTAGAAAGAAGGAATCATCCATTACAGCATATCTAATTCAGTTCTCTTTAAAAGAAACAAACACACCTGTGCTCTGTTGTGCTGTTTCGTGGTGCTTTAGTATCTTTATTATGAAAGTAACATAAGAGAGTTTTCAGTCTACTTTTGCTTTCTGAGGTGGCTTGCAGTAGTTGCACAGATGGGTAAGTTCAACTGCTCTCCATAATCAAGGGCGTGATTGATGCTTCAAGATAGCCACCATGAGGGCTGCCAAGGGCATTCAGCAGGGCACAGGGCATGCTTTTTGTCTTGGAAACTGGACCCTTCTCTATCTGTGTTGCCATCCGACTCACTTGAAGAAACAGTTGTTAATTTAAAAGACAGAGATATTTAAATTGATTTCTTATAGCTTAGAAATTAACTAATAAAACTATTTTACCAAGACAAAAATCAATAGAATTTTGCATTTTTATATATTATCTGATGCACCAACAATCAACTCAACCATGTAAAAGCCTTAACTCAGCACATACTTTAAAATATGGGGATAAATTTAATCACAGAGCAATTTCACTGAAGTTAAGATGCAACCATTAAAAAACCTTGTTGATCTAATGAAAGTGTAAAATCTAATATATAAAAAGAAAAATTCTAAAAAGGAAATTAACAGCTTTAGGTTTTCCAGGTATTTCCTAGGCTTGTATAATTAAAAAATGCAACTGAGCTGCTTAATGGGTAAGACAGTGTTGCAGAGAAGATAAAGAAAGCTGAACATATACCATCACATTCATTTTGCTTTGTTGCACCCAGTAAATAAAAAATGCATTGTTGTTTTCACCTTGGAGTCTAAATGCTAACTGCATTTGAGTAAAATAAAAAGAATCAAAGACAGCTGCAGGTAACCAATCTCTTCAATTTTACATAGTCCAGACAACCTTTTATTGTGTTTTAATACGAGAATATTTTACTTATTGCAAAGTATCCTGCATAATACAGGTGCTCCGCTATAAAATCTTCTCTCTTACTTGTAATTCAGTCATTCTAAATTTAAAATACCAGTATACAGTACTAAAACTTCCAATTGAAGTTTAGTATAAAAATATCAGCACAAAAGTCCTTTTTAATGTCTGTTTATTGTGAGCAATCCAAATGCCTATTTAATTATTAATTGTTTTAGTATAATAATAGACTTTGCACCCCTACAGTTGCTAATTGATACCATCTCAGGTATTTTGATGAGATACGAAATACTAAGTAAGAAAACAGTAAGTATTCAAATGGTTAATTTGCTTAGTGTAGTAATAATAAATTAGTTTTTTGCATCTTCTTCAGTTCAAAATCCAGCTTTGAGACTGAGGAAGGCTTCACATCAATTAAATAAGAGTGGTCCTTTTAACCAGTAGCAGTTTGATTGCCAATGACTCGAAGAATCTCTTTATGAATGTTTGGTTCCTGTGTATTTATACTTGTATCACCCACTTGACCATCTTCATAACTAAAAAAAAAAAAGGTACAGAAAATAATATCATATTAGTGTTTTATTAATCTACATAAAAACAAAAAAAAAATCTCATTCTTTAAGTGCTTATTCCATATGTTCACATGTTTCTACTAAAGTGCTGGGTCATGCTTCATCTTTATATGCAGATCTTAAACTCTGGAAAGTGGGAGATTGCCATTGTCACTGAAATCCTGAGGCTGAATTAGCCACTAGGACACAAAGGGGAAAAATATTAGGTGAAAGGGGGAAATGCTTACAGCACAGACAGGAAGCCTTTAATGAATTCCTCAGCTTAAGTGCACACAGCCAAACAGAAATTATGCTTCACAATACATGGACAGACTAACTATAGCATGAAGTAATGCCATTGAATAGGAAAAATCATGAACTCTCTGTTCATTTGTATTAAAGACATTTGCTAAACTTCTGACACTAGCTTATCCATACATTTCTAGCACGAGTAAGTACAGTAAAAGATAAAAAATGAAGGAATACTGAACAGAATTAGGAAGAAATGTCTTTTATCTACTTTAATTACAACTATTGGAGGGAGCATAAGAAAAAGGTCTAGTATGAAGTTGAATGTTAAGAAAAGCTTTGTACTCACACAAAGAAAAATCTTGTACACACGTGATCCGTGTTGGGAACTACCCATATCTCCCCATGTTTGTGCAGATCAGGCGAGGTTATCACTATCAGAGAAAGAACAAATTTCATAGTGATGAAAACATACCTGGAAAACACTGCTCTAAAAGATTTTGGGTTTTATATATTTAAAATTGTCTTTTGGGAACATGTGGCTTTCCTCTACATGTCTGTGCTACAGTGCAGATTTTGAGTTGGCTGCTAGTACAAAAAGGGAGATGAACCTGATTCTTATTTCCAAAATATACTTTTCTGAAAACACAGATGTTTGACGTATGGGAGAAAGTTGTTAAATTGAATGAAAGCTTAAAAATGCACTTATTAAACCCTGAATTTAAAAAGCCATAGGGCTGTTAAAGATGGTCTGAGACATCTAATCAGCACTTGCAACAGATATTTTTATTCAGTGACAGCTGATTTGAAACCAAGATGCTTAAGACAAAGCCTGAAACTGCTATATGTGGGATGTGCAATACTACCAAATTTTTAAAAACAAATAGCAATTGTGACTCAAGAGGTTCAAAAAGCTTGCCAAAACTTGCTCTACATATTTGAAGATAGGTTGTTTACCAGCAGAATGAGGACAGCACAGGAAAGAAAGCTTTTTATTGCTAACTAGAAGCTATGCCATCAATCTACATTTGAAGATATCTAAATGCACTTGAAGAGCATCCTTCTGGACAAGTTGTTGAGCTGTGGGATGAGCAGGAGGTTCATGGAGTGGTGGGTGAAGAGCTGGCTGAGGGACTGAGCCCAAAGGGTTGTAGTGAATGGGGCAACATTTGGTTGGTGACTGGTCACACCAGTGGTGTTCCTCAGGGCTCCTTTCCGTGGTCAGTTCTGTATCAGTGCTGGAGGTGAGTGCACCAGTAGCAGGTCTGCTGATGATCCAGACTGGGAGGTGCTGTGGATTCTCTTGAGGGACAAGGGGCCTTGCAGAGGGATCTAGATAGATTGGAGCACTGAGCGATCTTAAATGGGGTGAAATGTGTCAAGTGCAAATGCTGCATTCTGCACCTGGGAAGGAGAAACACCGGGCACAGGGATAAAGTGGGAGAGGGGTGGCTCAGGGAGGGTCAGCAGAGCCCGGGCAGCCCCAAGGACAAAGCCCATCCCAGAGCGCCGAGCACGGCACAGCCGGCCCAGGGACGGGACGGTCCCGCTGGGCTCAGCCTCGGCGCGGCCTCACCTGGGGCCTGCTGGGCCCTGCAGGTGGAGAAGGATGGGAAGGTCCTTCTGTGCGTCCTGAGGAGGGAAACAGCTGGTGGGGGGGCTGGGAAACTGTCCTGGATGCTAACGGAGGGGTTTGGCTTGTCTGGTTCGGAGAAAAGGAGGCTGAGGGGTGACCTCACCACTCTGCAGCTTCCTGAGGAGGGGAAGGGCACAGGGAGGTGCTGAGCAGCTCTCCCTGGTATGCAGTGACAGGATGTGTGGGAATGATTCAAAGCTGTGCTGGAGGAGGTTTGGACTGGACATTTCAAAGCATTTCTTTACTGAGAGGGTGGTATGCTGGGTTGGACTGAGGTAGAATTAATTTTCTTCCCAGTGATGGGCAGGGGCCAGTTTTTGGATTTGTGCTGAACACAGTGTTGACAGCACAGAGATGTTTTTATTACTGCTGAACAGGGCTCAGACAGAGCCAGCCAAGGCCTGTTCTGATTCTCACACTGCCACACTCTGGGAAAGCTGGGGATTCATGGGAGGTTGGGAGGAGACACAGCTGGGACAGGTGACCCAAACTGACCAAAGGGATACTCCAGACCGTGTGACATCATGCTCATACAAAGCATGAGGGAAAAGCATGAGCATACAAAGTGAGTGAAAGAAGGAGAAAAGGGGAGCGATGGTGTTGGTCTTCCCAAGTAACTTCTACATGTGATGGGGCCAGCTCTCCTGGAGATAGCTGAACAGCTCTGTTGGAAGCAGTGAATTAATTCCTTGTTTTGCTTTGCTTGTGTGCAGCACTTTTGCTTTCCCTATTAACCTGTCTTTATCTCAACCCATGAGCTTTTGGGCTTCTACCCTCTGGACTCTCTCCCCAGCCCTGCTGGGGGAAAGTGAGTGAGTGGCTCTCCGGGGCTTGGATGCTGGCTGGGATTGAACCATAACAGCTGGTCAAACTCTGGCTTCTACAGAGTGGTCAGTGTGCCCAACCTGTCAGTGTTTAAGAGGCATTTAAACATTGCTCTTAATGACATGCAGCCCTGAATTGGTCAGGATTGGACCTGGGTGACAGTTGTCAGGCACTGAAATAGCTGGTTTATTTTGTTTTAACACAAGCATATCTGCATGCATATTCAATTTTGATACTATTTCTTTCGTGAATTGCAATTTTTAACAAACATTCCTTGCAATTAATTTTACATAAAACCTTTATTAACAATCTCCCCTAAACCACCCTCTTGCACAGAGAAATGAATATGAAAGCTGAGAAATGTATTTTACCAAATATTTAAAATTGACTCCTATAAAATTGGTAATCCATTAATAAGTGCAAGGAAAGAACAACCTGGATGAAAAAGTCCTTGTGAAAGATGTCATTTACATTTAAAAATTCAGGCATTAAGGCCAAGTAATTAATATTGTTCTGTATGGAAGTTTTAGAACTAAAATTCTGTATTTTTCTGTACAGTTCAAATTGCATTTTCATGTTGACTGACACATCCTTATTTCTGTACAGCTGAAAGATTTTATTTTGAAATACATATTTTCCACATTCTGTCTTAATTTTCACTTTTTAAAACACACAAATGCTCCAAATGATAGGAAAATTGGGTTAATATAATTTCTAAGACTAGCTCCTAACTACAGATGCACTTCTTATTCAAATGTCACAATTTGTTCTTAAAACCTGCTGAGGTTTCGCTAGTTATTAACAGAATAGCCAATTCTTTCAAGAATTACTCTACTCAAGCATTAGATTTTAACTTCCCAAAATTTCTGAAGCAAAGAGAACATACTGGTTGCCAGATGATCAGTATGCTTGTTTGAACAGTGAAAAATTGTTTGGAAATTCTATATGAAAAGGTGGGGTTTTTTCTGACTTTCATGTTTAGAGCATTATTCAAGAGTTACAAGAAGCCAGTGCTTCAAATTAAGGACATGACTTTGGTTTTCTTGATGGTTTAGGAAGAGGATCACATTTGAAACACAGACCAGATGATCAGCATGTGAATGATATTCCATGACAATTCAGCATCTGCTACAGGTTCTGTTCAAAGAGGGGAAATGTTCTTACTGAAGCATAAAGGTCAGCTGTTGAGCAGGTACTCCTACACCTACCAGTAGTTTCTTACCTAAACAACCAACTAAAGCTCCCGCTGATTTGCAGCCTGTAACCTGTGCATTGTGTGGCCATGACTAAAACAGCTTCACAAGGGCTTTCGGCTTACCTTCACATAAGGCTATGCATTTTAAGTTACGGCTTTGCAAAAACTGTGACTGCTGTCCTTTCTTCTGCGACTGAGACGTAAAAAAGTGAGAAAATAGAATTAGTGCAGTAAAACAGAGACAAAAAGCAACAAAGAAAACAGCTGCTATTTTCAGTGTTTATTAATGAAAAAAGGTAGAGGCAGTCTTTCTAAAATGTCTCTATTTTATTTCGAAACATAATAGAATTTATAAAAAAAGAATAGAATTTATAAAAAAAGCCCCCATTACTTATTTACATTTTTGTAGGAGATATTTGAACTCCTTTATCCAGAAAAATATCCAGAATTGGCTAATTATTACAAATTTAAAAATATTAACTGAAATATCAGTGTTACTGATAAATAAATTGATATCAGAAAAAAAAGGAAAACAGGGATAAAGTTAGTCACTAATTCTTTGGTCACTACCCTGATATTTTATTTGCCTTCCTGCTTCTGAGAGCTTCTACTGGGATGTGCCAATCTACCTTCAAAGCCAGATTATTCTGTAATTTCTGTGTGCTAATTATGGAGGCAGATATAAGATAGTTTCTTGAAATTTAGCCCTCTGCACAGATGCTGGGAGTTTGCTTTAGATACAGCAGAATTGTAATGGTTCAACATGTAAAATTTGTGAAAAAAAAAACATTACTTGCTATAAATTAAATTCTACTCATTTCCCAGCAATAACCATTCTCAATTTCTTCTGCATCATTTTGGAAGTCTTAACTCAGATGGCAAGGGGTTGCTAGGAGCCATAATGCAACATGTATTTAATCTTCATTCTCGTCCTAAATTCTTCTGCTTGGAAAAGAACGGCACAAGGTCTGCAATATGCTCCATAAATTTTTACTAGAGTAGTTGGACTGTATTTGATATTTGCAGTCTCAGAAGTTGTTGATTTCATTCAATGCAATAACTGATAAGTTGCACAAAGGAAATATTACCTCTCTTTCAGTTACTGAGTTCCCAATAATAAATCCCACAAGTCTTCCAGGGACAGTTGATGTACCATACCTGTGATGTATTACTGCCCTTACTGCCTGAAGCTGGTTCATCTTTAGCTGACACCTTCTGCTGCTTCTTGTTCATCCCTAGGAATATTAAAATCATGTATGATAACCTGGTCTATAAATACCATCAAAAGCAGAGTTCAGTATGAGAATGGAAGAGGTAGCACAGTGAGAATCACAGTCTTTTGCATGGCACTCAAAAAGCTGGTTAACTCTGTCACAGAATATCACAATATAAATCCTGTAAATTACAGGTACCTCTGCATGTATTGCAAAGACTTTAGCAAAGTCAAGTTAGCACTGAGTAGGTGCAAAAGCAGATAAACCTGAGCTTAAACGCCACTGA
Organism: Haemorhous mexicanus; assembly: GCF_027477595.1. NCBI lineage: Eukaryota > Metazoa > Chordata > Aves > Passeriformes > Fringillidae > Haemorhous > Haemorhous mexicanus. Next base: position 74,308,786 of record NC_082381.1, read on the forward strand.
ATTCAGATCAGGAATATTCTTATGAGGTGACTTAATGGGCTTGTAGGTCAGCATGTCCTCAGTCCACTTGACCCTATTCAGGCTGAAATAAAAATCTGATTACTGTGGGTGGGAAGGCAAAAATCTTGAGAAAGAACTTTAGATATATATCGTTAGCACTTTATGGAACTTTATTAAAAGTCTAATTAATTTGTATGAGTAGGCAATTTAAGTTTTGAAATCTACCTTGGTTTGATCTCCTTATCAACACATAAAATATTAAATTATTAGTCAGTCACATTTGATCCAATTCCATCTCAGAAACTGAAACATCCACATTTGTGCCTTAGATTTCATTCATATCCCTCATGTTGGTTTATATAAAATTCCTGTTTTGCATGATACTGTGGGCTTCCTTGAGTTTCCTGCATCCTGTATTTCACAGAATCATGGAATAGTTTGGGTTGGAAGGGACCTGAAAGATCATCTCATTCCAACCCCTCTGCCATGGGTAAGGACACCTTCTGCTAGACCTGGTTGCTCTGAGCCCCACCTAACCTGACCTTGAACACTTCTATTATTTGGCACTTTGCAAATATGATTTAATTATGGAGAAGTTTAACTCCTTGAAGGAACAGAATGTGTAGGACTCCTTCATGGTTTTTATTGGCCTCAAGGATTACACACTTCAGTGGTACACAAGCCTTCTTTCTGGAGGAGACAGGATGGAAGGGGCCAAGACAGGCAGAGAGAGGAGCAATAGCACATTGAAGTTGACAAAGCAGCATTGTCCAAAAAGAAAGACATTTTGTTAGATAAGGATACTTCAACCAGCATATTTAGTGAGACCTAAGAAACCTTCATACTCATGTAATCTCTGACAAGCTAAAAGTGCATCTAGAGATAACTGATGTTGAAGTTCCTCAAATAGTAGCTCAAAAAGCTGAGCTCCTAAAACATGGCCTAGAAACACTGAGTATCAGAAAGCAAACTAAAACTCTCAGAATCATCTACATGCCCACAAACACACATTAAACTATATACCTGCACTTTCATATGTGAGGAAATGGTAAATACTACATACCTAAAGAAAAAACTCACACTATTTTAAAATCCCTTTAATTTCTCAATGTACATAACCGACTGTCTTGTTTTTAACGCTTTTACTATTTTAATGCTTTTGTTTATTATTTAATTCTTACATGGAAAACTCTGCACAAATCACTTTAGGATTCACTAGTGGGACAAATTATGTTCCTTCTCAGGCTAAAATAAACACACTGAACTGCACTTTCTAATGTAATCTTGACATGGTGATACTTGGGAACACTCTTAAATATACAGCGTTGAGCATGTCTTTTTGTCAAATGAAGTTGTAAAAGACCATGAATTCATAGGTGAAGTTAGATGGAACTTAGGCAGGTATTGACAAAAATCACAAAGTTGGATTTCAGCTGAATCATCAAGACCTACTACATATAGCATTCAGTATTAGCTAATATTTACTTCAAGCACAGTTTAAGAATTCTAAGTACCTTGAAAAATAGGGACAGTGTTTAATGAGTGGTAATTTTCTCTTATTATTTGTATTAAAAAAATTCTCTTTTTAGAAAAAATTTAATCACAGTCAACAAAGATTAAATTGAATATAATGTTTTAAACAGCAAAGCTGTAAGAAGAAGCAGCAGAATAAGATACACTGCTATATATGTCAACTTTAGAGTGATTTATAAATGTCACCTGAGTAACCAAATGATATGCTTGACAATGGACTAAGGTAGATTCCACTTCCAAACATTGCACCATGGAGCTGAAAAAGAGCAGAGTGATTACTTAGCATTAATTTGGTTACCCGGACAAAATAATAATAATTACAGGTCATAGCACATTTACCCACCCTACTAATTTATTCCAGGTAATCAACAGTGTTCAAAGAAGTATTTTAAAAAAATCACACCCTGAGCATAAAACTTATATCTATATCTATATCTATATCTATATCTATCTATCTATCTATATATATATATATATATATATATCTCTCCTGGAAATTATGTCCAAACAACAAAACAGATGCCCACACAAAATTTTACATAATATTTATACATAAAATTGTGGTTTCTGTTTTTAAACCTAATATTACTATAGAGGAAGTCTACAAGAGTGTTTCTGTACCTGACCAAATATGCCCTGGGATCGTCTTCTAAGGTACATTGACAGCTCTGGGGAGAGCTGCCAAAACCACAATGCTAAAATACTCTGCATCAGAGCTCCCCAGTCCCTCTGTAATGCCTACTTTACTCTGCAATAGTGGTGTCCTGATGATTCATTGTCAGAAGTTTGCATTAGATCCCTTATGGCCAGGACACTTCATGCTTCCATTCCCAAAGAAATCAGAGGGGCAGAGAAAGTGCTGCAAGCCCAGTTCCTGTAACTCTAGCATGTTTCTGGATCCTATGACACGGAGACAGTTTAGGCAGCTCTGAGTTTCACTTGCAACTGCTTTTAAGCAGTACCAAGTGAAGCCTCCTAGAGGTGCTGCTCTGCAACGTATAACTGAAACACTGATTCCCACAAAGAGTTTTCTAGACGTTTTAGCAGACACATTGCTTCATCTTAATTGCATCAGAAAAGTACTTTTCCCAGGAAACAAGATGGTATTTGAAATTATCCCTTCTTCTAGCTGTATGGCTACCAGAATGAAACCCCCTGAAAACTTGCCAAAGCTAGTATGTAACAAGTACGCACTGGTTAGATAAAATCTGTTTTGTTTATTTACCTGCAGCCTCGTATTGGAAGCAACAACTAAGCCGTTCCTCAGGATGGAATGCCAATTTTCAATGTGTGAACCACTGAATAAAATGAAAAAGAAAGCAGTAAAATTCACAGTGTAAAATGCAAAAATTACATCAGAAATCCTTTAAAACAGTAGATTCACAGCTGCAAACCTCAAATGCCAGAAGTAAAAAAAACAGCATGACATTTCAATAACGTTTGTTTATTAGGAATATATGTACTCACTGAAATGCAAAGGTACTTCCGTAGAGATTTTTAGCAGCTCGGAAATTGGATTCTTTGGCTGGTGGACTGCTGAGAAGAAGGAACTGGTGGGGAGTGTGCATAAACTTCAGTTGCTGTAAAATATAAGAGTGCACATGTGAAAAGAAGTTGATTAATATGAAAGTACTGTAATTCTCTAATGGCAATCCTTAAGATACCATGCTTTTCCACACCATACATGACTGCATCTAAGTAACTACATGAACTAGGTTGGAATGGGTTTCACTTCCACAGTTTCAAGCTGAAATCAAATAGTAAGAATGAATTTCAGTTTATGAAAGAAATGGAAGTTTTTGGAAACTAGATTCCAATTTAAAATGGCTTTAGTAGCTAAACTCAAAAATTTCATCATAGTATTCTATAAGAGCTGACCTATTTTCCAAGCTTATTTGGAAGGCTGCACATTACTGCGCCCTTAATCAGAGGTTACTTATATGTGGATCTCCTGATACAGCGTATTTGTGTGCACTGCTTTCTGTACAGTTCTGCATCTAATATTCTATATGGTAACAGAACAAAAAGTGATGTTTTTATCACCTAATCCCAGATGATTGCAAGGTAGACACCTGAATGTGAGCTACTCACCTCAAACAGGTTTTTTATGAACATTATTCCTTTGACCTATTTCAGATATTCATGTTTCTAAAAATCAGGACCTAAAACTGCCTTCTCTATTAAAGGAGTCCATGCAATCAGTTTGAATGCAGACAACTACATTTTGCTAGTAAACTCCCACCTAAAATGCTAATGCATGCCATAAAAAAAAATCAGAAAATAATAAGAAAACCCACAGACACTTACTCTATTCACTGGTAGCTTCACAATATGTGATCTATTACTAGAAATAACCCTAAAATAAGAAACAGATGTATTAGACGTGGTAATCAAACCAAACTTAAAAATGTGTTATGAATGGCCATCACAAAGCATGCAGCTGCAGGCCTCTAAACCTATCAGATGGAAGTAGGCCAAACCTTCACCAGAAAATGAGATCAGAGGACCCAGATGAGGTCCAGAAACAGTCCAGAATAGCTGCAGTTGAAAATACCAAAATTAATTATTAGGCTGACCTTATACCACTTTACACTGGTCAAGTGATTATTCACTATAAATGATAATTTAATAATTATTATCTCATGCGAATCAACTTTATACCATTGTAGAAGAGGATGTGCAAGCGGGTCTTGTTTATCCATCTGCTTCTTTATTTCCAAGTAAGGTGCCTAGAAAAGAGTAATTATGTTATTTCTAAGTTGAATTTTATATGTTACATTGCCCATGATTTCATCTATTAAAATGAATACATTATTAGGTTTAAATCACAGCTTTACTGATATGCAGCATAGTAGAGTTATAAGTGTGTTTTGACAACAAGAATTAATATAGTGATTATTGTCCCTAGAGTAAGATAATAAGCATATAATTAGCATCAAAATGACTATATTATAGCAAACATTGGTGATCACAGGGAGAATAGAAGAAGACATCTATTTTTGTGTGGCTCTTGATTAAGAAATTGGGACTTCACAAAATTAGGTCTCTCAAAGAAATCCAAAATAATCCATTTGGTATTTTCAACTGTGACAAGGTATAAATACCATGTCATATTATAATATCTCTGAAAACTGTTCTTCATTTCAATCACAATGCAAAGCATCCCTTTAAAATTCATTAGTCCAATAACTGTTTTAACATTAAAAAAAAACAGAATGTTAATTATTTTTTATTTTTAAAAGACATCATAAGAAATTATAAGAACGTCCGATTTTTAAAATGTTTACAAAATATTACACAAATTAACAAAAAAGGGTGAATTTTTAATTTTCAATTTATTTTATTCCTCTATACATTCTTCACTCAAGAATCCCAAAGTATTTTGTTAATACACACAGCAAGACTGAAAACTGTTGTGAGGATGCATTTATATAGCAGTTGGAAAAGCAAGATATATGGAAGAGATTTAAACAACAACTTATAATCAGCTCAGTTGTTTGAGAAAGGAACATAAAAATAAACAGAAATACAACCATCAGAAATGCTATGAAAAATAATATGACAGTAAACAAAAAAGACCCAACCTTCCAAGTCCCCAACTATACTTAGATAGAGAATTTTGCTATTATAGAAATAAATATCATGTCATTCAGAATACCATTCAGAACATTGACACAACATCAATTTCTTTTGCTTTGGAAGTAAAGTCTCTGGCTTTGATATTTCCAGAAATGCAGCAGTTGGTGGTTACCTCATTACAAGGTCTCATTCTGCTGTTATTATCTCTAATTTAAACTTCAAAAGATCTGAGTTCTACTTCATTACTTTTATTTAACTGGCATTAGGGATAGGTTTGTTATTTTGAACAAACATTTCAATATCATTACAGTTATATAGGAAAGAGATGATACTATTGACTTCCCGAGCCATCACAGGCACGCAATACAAACATCTTTCAAGTTCTAGAAACAGTGATTAAGTTAGGTGAATATTTTTACATTTACCTGTGTCATCTCTCTGATAGAAGTGATACTGTCCAATGCTTTCATGACTCGGTCATAGTTCTTCTTCTGATGTGGCATAAAATACACAAATAAGTTCAAAGATTATTAGTATTTGGCTCTAAAATACCGATTTCTTTGTGTATAAAACCAAAGCTAGAGAAATGTTCAGCAAATCAATTCTTTTGAATATTTCAAACCATTAGCTTTCTTCCACAGACTGTCATTCATCATCCAGAAAAATTCCTTGAAAAAATATTGCTATGATCTTTCTTCTTTGAATTTCACTGGGATCTCCAAAAGGCTCCAAAAATCGGCTCATTTTTAAACAAATATTTGTAACTAAATGCAGTTATTTGGACAACATGCTCTTGAGGTAAATAATTCAGTGACTCAAACAGATTTTAAATAAAATGCATATAAACAGATGCGTTTTCTTTGCTAGCAGGTGTATAAAATGTCATAGATCCTTCAGTGGTTGCTCTGCCTCACCCTGATCTTTGCTGAGCTGCTGCTTGGGAACCACTACCAGACAGCTCCACCTGTACTGAGTGAACAGGCTAAACAACCCATGCTTCACCACCCCACAGCAGCTCCACTGTTCCCCGTCTTTGGGTCTTGCCAACACATTACAGAACATCTCCGCTTCTCCTGACAAAGAACTCCTGCTAGCTGGCCTTTGCTCAGAAAGAGTGAAATGCATCCCAGTGCAGGACATGCCAAGTTCTTGTCTATGCCTTTGGGGAGATGGCTTTAGGGAGATGGAATATTCACAGCCTGAGGGTGTTCCTGAAAGGCAGCATTGGGAGCCTAAGGAGCAGGTAACGCAAGCACAATTCTCATTATTTCAACATCGATGCTTGTACAAAACTCAACTGTTAACATCTGATAAAATTACAAACAAGGAAATAACTGCTTGCAGTGATAAAATGAGATGACAGCAATGACACTTCTAAGAATGAAAAGATGGACTGGAAATCCCCTGGCTTACATAACCTCTATCTCTCAAAGGCCATCTTTCTTTTTGTGTCCAATGTACAGACAGAGAGAAAAACATTCAGAATAAAAAATTTTGCATCCAGAATTTGCCCCTTAGAAGAATTCCCTGGCTTTAAATAATCTACACTTTTGTCATGGTTTAGGGATGGTATTCTCCAATTTACTGTTCCCACTGAGACCTAGCACTGCTCACTGCCCTCTTCCCTCTCCTTTTTCTACTTTCCCCCTGCTGTGGGATAGAAAATTGGGAGGCAGAAAGGTAAAGATCACGGGTTGAGGTAAGAACAATCAGCTGGAAACAGCAATGAGATAAGAAAACCAGCAACAGACAACATCCAACTGCTCCCCCTGCCAAGTAAAATGAGAACTCTTTTCCCTTTTTTCCTTGAAAGAGACTCCCTTGCCCTGCTCCCAGAAATGATGTGAGGTGGTACAGAATAACCTCCGGGTCTTAGCCATACCCTGTTCTGGCTACTGCAAAAATTAACCCTGTCCTGGCCAGGACAAGTCTATATTCAAGTACTTTCTCAGAGACAATAAATAAAAGATGCAAAGTTTTGAAAACACACTTGTGCTATATTCTGGAGCTGTATCACATAATAAAGGAGACTCCTCCATGAGAAATCTTTGCTTTGAAATCTTATGTATGACTAAAACCAAGTGATGACAAAATTAAAGGTAGCTACTTACCCTGGGGTTAAAGGCCAGCATCTGAGGATCATTAGGATCAACTACAGAAGGATATGGCTCAAAAATGACAACTTTCCTAGGTGATTCTAATGCAGACCGACACATAGATACTAACAGATCAACGACCTGGGGATAAAGAAAGACATATTTATAATGTTTATTCAAAATAAGTACTTTTATAGAATATCTTCCAGGCTGCCTTTTTTTACATCTTATAGATATACTGTATTTCATTGTTGCCTATATTGCCCAGACTGTGTTATTTACAGGAGATAGTTCAGGACTAAATTTTTTCCACTGACTCAACAGAGTTTGGGTTCAGCCATGGCATATTATTCCATGTGCACAGGACCAGTATCTGGTCCTAAAAGTATTATAACATCAAATATATTGCTTGAAGTATTGCTTTCTCTTGTGCACACATGTGAATTCCTGTATCAAATTTATTCACTAAGGAAATGAAATTGTGCTAGATCTGTGTATCTCTGTATAGACACACCAGTAAAAACTTTGTTCAAGAACAAGGAATAGTCTGTCAAATTTGTACCACTTTCTGCACTTCTCCTGAAGACTGTAATCACAGAAACACTTGAAAGCTTTGCTTCTGCTAAACCCAGAATACTGCAATGATTTAACAGTCATCTGCACAACTCACACTGGGGCATCCTCTTCTTTCTATCTTGTTATACAAAATTACAACACTTCTTTATGTTTCTTTGATTTTCAAAATTTCTCCACAGGATTGTGCATGTATTGTGCACACAGATGTGTGTACATAAGTAAATACACCACTTGGACACAGAGTCCCATGTAATTGTTTCAAAATATGCAATTCAGAGGTTAAAAATAGAATACAGCAATAACAAAAATGCAAGAATGCAGCTTTCTGGCAGCTGCGAAATACAAATCCAGCTCATAATGAAATCCAAAATCACTACATTAAAAAGTAGCTGCAGATTAACTCATTTTCTCGTGTTTTTCTGTGCCTTCTGAAAACATTCCTGTGTGAAAACAACTTTTCTACAAAAGAAAGGAAAAGCTGAGACAAGCTGGAGTTAGTAGATATTCCTCGTTCCCCCCACAACTCCACATGGATCAGATCTCATCTCACAGCTCAGGCTCATCTAGAAGATTTTCTACGTCTGTCATTGTACCTGACCATTTAGATGTAAAAAAATTATGGTCCTTAAGAGAACCAGAATGAAAATAAGAATAACGATGAAAGGGGAAAAAGAAATGTGCTGTGGTGAGTCATATAGCTGCCATTCTCCTCCTCTGCTCCTTCAGCATTAATGGACAATTTTCTCCGTCAGTTTTAATATATTCTGTTCCAGTTACTAAATATCTCACATATATTGAAAAATGAAATTACTTTAAATAATGATCCCTTCCCCAATGGTTCTCTGATTACTTTCCAGTTTATGCTATCTGTATGTGAGATTAATATTTTGAAATAGGGCATATGCACTAGCATTTACAAAGGAGATCAGCAGCCAGATCAGACAGTAGACTTGCCCCTCTTTAAATGTATTACCCAGAAATTGAGCATGAGTTCACTCTGCTTCTGAGAAGCACTTCTTAGTCTGCTGTCACAAAACACTCCTAGGGAAGAGCTGTTTGAGTCCCCAGAACTTTTAATGCAGAGACTCAAAGTTGTCTTGCTTTATGATTTACATGATGGGACACTGTCTTAAAACTGGCACAGTTCTACTCAGATACCATGCCCAAGCCCTCCTTTAAACAAACTGTTGACTCCGAGATTGTTTCCAACTCTGCTTTTTTTTTACACTTGATTTCCCCTGAGGTCATTGTTTTGAGGTGATGCAATGCAAAACAACTTAAACTGGGAGGCAAATCTAACAGAAACCCTGTAATAGAGCCTTGCATATGCATTCCTTGGGAATAGGAAGTGCTGTGGATCTAGCAGATGTCCTTAAAACTGGGTGTGAACTCCTCCTCAATCAGAGGTACTGAAGTAAGTAAGGATTAAAATAGTTGCATGAAGGACAAGACAACACTTGCTGATGACAATTCCTCTTATGACATCAATCCCTCAGACAGTGCCTCTCACTCTCAAGAGACTCTTTACAGGGAGTAGGAACTATCAAGAAATCAGTCATCTAATTTGCAAGCATTTTGCCTACATGACTAATACAAGGTAATCTGAGTTCAGGATGGAAAGTTTTGGAAAGTTTTATAAAGTACAATCACTTTTTATCAAGGAGAAGCCATCAGATTACTTGGAGTGCAAAGTAGGGTTGTGCACCTCAGGAAACTAGATGAAAGCACAAAAGACAAAAGAGGATATGATTTCTAATGATGGGAACTTGTATTTAGGCTTCTTCATTAGACAAAATGATTTAGAGAGGATTAATCAGACAAAACGCAAACACCTACCTTTTACTAGTCAGCCTAAGCTTGCTAGGCTGTTGGAGAAATAACCTCTGTGCTGACAGCATATGCTGTGATTCACACTGTCCTAAACTAAGGACAGAAAAAGCTCAGATTGATCAAACTCTAGAACTGATGATTTTTTTTCTGCAAACAGGAATGGGGAGGCTGTTCTGCAAACAGAGCGAGCGGGCTGCAATGCTATCACTAGAGTGAAACTTACCAGAATTTAGCTACCTAGGTCCAATGGGACAACAGACAAAACTCCTTATCTAACTCTTTTAAGCACTCTTAAGGTTGCAATGGCTTCAGAATTCTACAGTAAAGCTTGGTAAATGCAGAGGTACTCCAGAGATCTACAGCAAGCTCTGCACGTGCCTGCAACGCTGATACTTTTATAAAAGAGAGTAAGAGCTAACTAGGGCCACATATCTGCATAGTCAGCTCTACGTAAAAAAGCTTATACCTAATTCTTGACTCATTTTAGGAAAGCAACCTTCCAGCTGTTCAAAGACTTATTCAATAGGATCCCCTGGGAAACTGTTTTCAGGGATGAGGGAGCAGATCAAAGCTGGCAGATCTTTAAGAATGCCTTCCATAGAGTGCAAGAGCTCTCAATTCCCATGTGTAGGAAATCAAGAAAGGAAGACAAGATGTCAGCATGGATGACTCCAGCCCTGCTGGTAAGACTACAAGGAAGGAAGGAAATGCACAGGCAAGGGATGCAGAGATAGATATTCTAGGAAGAATATAGGGATGTAGCCTGCTTGTGTCAGGATGGGGTGAGAGAGGCCAAGGTGAAACTGGGGATCAACTTGACAAGAGATGCAAAGAATAATGAATAGGCTTCTGAAGGCATGTGAGACAGAAAAGGAAGGCCAAAGAACCCCTCTTTGAACACAACTGGCAAAATGGTAACTGCAGACATGAGAAGGCCAAGGAACTTGACAGCTCTTTGCTTGTCTTCACTGGAAGTCTCCCCTTCACACACCTCTCAAGCTGAAGAAGCTCCAGACAGAAAGCAGGGAAGCAAAGTGCTTCCCATTGCCAGCGAAGATTAAATTTGAGAGGCCCTGAGGAATGTGAACATAGAAAGGTCTAAGGGACCCGATAAGATGCATCCCAGAATCCTGAGGGAACTGGCGGTAAAGTTGCCAAGCTACTGTCCATGCTAACTCAAAAGGCACAGCAGTCAGGTAAAGTTACAGGTGATTGGAAAAAGGGGAATATTGCACCTATTTTTTAAAAGGGTAGAAAAGAGGGCCCTGGAAACTACCAACCTGTCAGCCTCACCTGGGAAGATCACAGAACAGCTCCTCCCGGAAGCTCTGCTAAGGCATGTGGAGGACAGGGACGAGATTCAAGACAGCCAGCACAGATTCACTGAGGGCAAGTCCTGCCTGACCAACCCTGTGGCCTTCTGTGATGGAGTGACCACATCAGTGGACAAGGGAAGGGCTACAGACGTCATTTATATTCTGTAAAGTCTTTAAAACTATCCTTGTCTCTAAATTGGAGAGAGATCAATTAGATGGATGGACAGTTCTGTGGATAAGGAACTGGTTGGATAGTTTCATCCAGATGGTAGAGGTCAATGTCCTGATGGCCACTGATGATGACTGGTGTCCCTCAGGGAGCAATATTGGGACCAGCATTACTTAATGACATAGAGAGTGAGTTCAAGTGCTCTCTCAGCAAATTTGCACATTACACAAGCTGAGTGGTGCAGCTGATGTGCCTGAAGGATAGGAAACCATCCAGAGGTACCTGTACCAGCTGGAGAAATGGGCCCATGGGAATCTCACCAAGTTCAACAAATCTGGGCAAGGTGCTTCACCTGGGTCATGGTAACCCCTGGTATCAGCACAGGCTGGGCATGAGCAGCCCCAGAGCAGCCCTGCCCAGAAGGGATTGGGGTGCTGTGGGTGAGAGGCTGCACATGCCCTGCCATGGCACTCACAGCCCAGAGAGCCTAACGTGTCCTGGGCTGCATCCGGAGCCCCGTGGGCAGCAGGGCAGGGAGGGGATTCTGCCCCTCAACCCTCATGAAAGTCCACCTGAGCACTGTGTCCAGCTCTAGGGTCCCCAAGATAAGGAAGAGCTACACCTGTTGGAGCAAGTCCATTGGAGGGCCACAAAAACAATCAGAAGACTGAAATGCCCTCCTGATGAAGACAAGCTGAAACAGCTGGGGGTGTTCAGCCTGTAGATGAGATGGCTTCTGGGAAGCCTTACTGCAGCCTTTCAGTACTTAAAGTGGGATGACAAGATAGGGAAAATCTTTTTACCAGAACCTGCTGTGATAGGACAAGAGGTAAAGGCTTTATACTAAAGGAGGGAGATACAGACTAGAGATAAAGAAGATTTTTACAGTGTGGGTGATGAAATACTGACATATGGTAGATGCCCCATCCTTGGAAACAATCAAGGTCAAGTCAGACAGGGCTCTGAGCAATCTGATCTAGTTGAAGTTGTCCTGGCTCGTGCCATGTCCTGGCTCATGGCATGACCTTCACAGCTCCCTTCCAACTCCAAATATTCTATGATTCTAAATGTACATGTAATGTAACATGTGCCTGAATTAAAAAAATAAATGCTCACAGGACTTCAGGCTGAGGAAGATGTGGGACTCCATCTGCACACCTCCTTCCATTTCTTACAAACTATCATCCCAATATTTGGTATCTAGATATTACAAATCCAGTGGTCTTCAGATATCAGATGAAGAGCTGCTGTTCTGATTCCACAGTCATATTCTCAAGTGAGGAAGTTGATCTACACTGCTGCAACTTTCTACCTTTGAGGATATGCTCATGGTTGTATTCAGGCACCTACCTGAATAGTTTATTTCCAGTGACTACACTCACTAGTGCTAGTTAATGTTAAGTAAAGGGAAGGTTTGTTCTTCCAAAAAACCCAGGCTGTTTAGTATGTAGAAGCACAGTAACCAGAAAATTGGACACAAATTCACTTTTCCTTAAGATCTGCAGGCTTTTTTACCTTAATCTTAAATAGGGATCTTAAATATGGAACTTAAATGTAAGATTTTTTAACTTCTGTTTTTAATGAAACATTAAGTTAGTGATTTGGGAGTGTAATTTAAAACACTTTCAGAAAACAATGATAGGATTATAACTACATCAATAACTGAATTTAGAGTCAGGAAGCAGGCTTATATTAAATTCCTGATCCTTCAGAAGAAGAAAGAACCCTATGTAGCAATATCAGTAAGGACTTTCCCACTGCTATGCAATGATTAAAACAACAGATGCTCAGTGGATCCCTACATCCCAAGACCATGAACAGGAAGTAACTTATTAATTGCATGAGAGTAGTAATGGCTCATTAGGTGAAAATAAATGTGAATTATCTCCCAATTACAATGGCTGCCTTTATTAACAACCCAGGTGACCTAATTGAATACACAGGGCACAAAACCACAGTTACTCTAATTACATAGAAGCAAAACAATGGAAACACTTCATTAGTATTATCTGAATACACCGTGCATAAACCCAGTGCATTTACAGATATAACAGTGGACAAATAAATAGTACTTACCAAACAGTACTCATATGGTGCATACAAGTCAAAACACATACTGAAAGAGACAGAGAGGACTGAGTAAAGTACAGAAAACATTAGATAATCCTACCTGTGCCCCAGTTGCAATTTCATCAGCAGCTTCGTTCATCACTCCTAACGTTTGGAAAGCAAATACACAGAGTTCCCTTTCGCAAACAGTGGGCTATACAAAAAAGAAAGTTAATTTTAATTCTGTTCTAATTTAAATTCTTGCTTTTAGCACGTCATGAGCTACAACAAAACCCAAACAAAATTAATTCTAATTCTTCATATTTTAACTGCAACATTAATTTTAAATAATTAATATATATCAATTATTGAGGAAGATACATTAAAGAAACATTTTAATAACCTGAAGAGCAAAAGTGAAAAACCCTAAAACTCCTAAGTACTCAAAGAGGCTAAATTTATAAGAAATCCCAGCACACTTACAAAACTAAAATTACAGGCATAGTACTCAAATGTTCTTAAGACTACCTATCTGAAAACTTCCTACATAATTAAACTTAATGGAGAACAAATCCTGAAGCTAATGGAAGCAGGTTTATTCTTCATAGCTTCTTACACTGCTGTTAAAAGCACACATAAAAATCTGATCTGGAAAACAAATTTCTTGAAGAGGCTATTTTTAAATTTTGGCAATTCAACAAATTTTTGGTAGACTATAAGAAAATCCAATACATTTTTGCAGCATAAACACTGTATTTTGAAGCCTACTTATTTTAAGAAATACAGATACTTCAAGTCTTTTTTCAGGTATTAAATAATAAAAACCCCTTCTTGTTGAACTAGCTTTTGCCTTTTAAAAAGTAATTCATCACAAATAAAAAAATGTTGTCTAAACTGCATATTGAGTGAGAACAGAACGTCTTGCCTTCATAAGGGAAACAAAGCAGAAACTAATAGGAACACAGCATTAGGTAATGAAAATAGGCATGTCTTCATGGGATTCCTAACTGTACAACCCTTACAGCAGCTCCATCTTATTTGCTGAAAGATAATTAGCAGACCAACTTTATAAAGTAATATCACACCATGAATTGTTAAAAGTATTCAAAATTAACAAATAGTTGAAAGAAATATGAATTGAAACCTTTCTTAAAACTACCCAGTAAACGCAACCTGTTATGACAATGCTGAAAACAATCAAAACTACTTCCTGGATACTATTTATTTGAATGCATGGTATTAAATCCTAGCTCACTGAAACTTAAACTTATCTTTGTAACTGAAAGTTCTGAGTCTAGTGATCACAACAAGTACAAAAGCATTCGTAGTAGTATGCTTTGAAGTTCAAGCCACTGCCTCTACAAAGCACTTACAGAAATGAAAAAATTAATTAAATACACAAATAAAACCTAAAATTTAGATGAATTCTGTTTCAGGCAACAGTTTTGCTAGTAATAAGCATACTGTTGTCCTTGCAGTCACTTGCTTTGCAGGACTTAAAACATTCATTTGCTGTGTTTCAAAGATTCAAGACCTCAATAAAAATCTGAAATCTTCTGGACTGATACAGTCTCACTTCATTTGCTTTACAAGAGCTATCATCTTTCAAATCTGATAATGCCACCCATTTAATTCAGTTTATCTGTCATGTTACATTGCATTAGGCAGCAGATGAAGCCAAACATGATCAAATTCATTGTCACATGGCAAGCTGGACAAAAAGTATCTATTACTGTCATTATTCTTGGGTTTTCCACATTTAGAAGATGGTTAAATCATTTGTTCGGTGGGGTAAGTATCATAATCATGTCTTCTTGCCTCAGGCTAACACTGGACAACTCTAGATATAAGGACAAGCAAGACAGCTAAATTTCAGCCCTGAAGTGGAACAGATATTTCTGTTAGGATCTATACAATTATTCTCATTTTGTGTATTTGATGAACTTTTCTGTCCACTGCGAATTTTTTCAATATGATAAAATGGGGGAAATAATCCCAGCCTTGCAGCTAAAGGGACATTTCAACCGTCTGTCTTCATGTAGCTAATCTGGATGACTTTTAGCCCTCCCTACAGTCATTTTAAAAGCACTTTTGAATTCTGTTTCTGGAATTATCTCAATTTACCAAAATAAGATGTTTTCAACTTAAATTTCCCAGAGGTGTTAGCAATGTATTCCAAGAGACATTGGTATGGCTATTTCAGTGTCCTCTACTCCAGTGACTAGTTAAGCTCAACCATTTGTATTGTATAAATCCCTACAAAATGAAAATACTAGCTTGCAATTAGGAAGCAAATGTTTGAGGGACTCTTGTTTGTCACACTCTGTGACTTCCCTATTCAGTGTTACATTTCCTTACATATGTTTTGCCTGCAATTGTGCATGCTAGAACCAATGAAAAAATATGAAAACTAAGTTAATAAATCAATTCTAGAAGGCAGAGTTTAAAGAAAACCACAAGCTTCACAGGGAAACTGGGATTCAAGGCTGCTCCTACTCTGCTGCAAATGTTCTGCATATTGATAGTGTGTTTCCCTTTATATGGTATCCACTCTTCTCTTGTCACAGGATGTGAGCCTTTGGGATGGGAACAGTATTGTTATGACTTCAGATCATAAATATGAGAAATGTCCTTAGCCACACTAAACAAACAAGAACATCACCGACACATTTATAAAAGCTACGTTGTTCCAATGTCATCTTTGCATAGCCTTACTTTGGTTCATTTATATGTAACACTCAACAAGCTAAACTTTCTAAGAAGTTTTGGGTCTGTACATGAAATGTTCAATGTATACTTTCTTACAGATGTGGAATTCACAGCCACACATGTTCAGATTAATCATCTCTTCTTGGATTACTATCTCCCATTGTTTTCAAGAGGAAAATACAAAACAAAATAGGGCTTAGACACTTAAACATTTATTTCTGAATGTGAGTTTCATCCTAGGTGCACACAGTTCCACAGATTACAATGACCACCTTGAGGATACGAGCTGCCCGGCTGGGGGGCTTTGTTGCTTCCTGAAAAGGACAACTGTAATTACTCTCACAAGCAGCAGCTACCAGGGTCTCATAGACTTTATTTTTTCTCTGGAAAATAGAAAATTAACATAAAACCATTGGTCTTCACAGAACTATTAGCTAAGTGGAGATCATTAGGTGCTGAAACACTATTAGGAGAATCATTATTCCAGTGGGGAAAAAAACAGAAAAAAAGAAGACATGGGCAGTTAACCTGAGACTGCAAATGCTTGGAGGCAGAAGACAATGACAGAACGAGAGAACATCTTCTGAATGTTTGAAATTTTCAGAGTTTTCCTTTAGCCACCCCCATTCTTTGCATGATCAGTAGCTCCCACCCAACTGCTGCTGCAGTGAAAGAAGCACAGAGTTCCCATGTGTTACAATGTAAAGGTCTTTGTTTCTGCAGCGTCTGAGACTGGCAGACACACAAACCACCTACGCACAATGACATATCCTGGTTCCTGGACTAATACACTACCTAAAATGTTTTCTAGACATTCTTTCAATTTGAAAAAGCTGAAACTTTCATTGTCTATATTGATCTAGCAACTTTCTAATGTGGGCTGTAGCTGTACTCAGAGCAACGTGTCACCCTTTCCTGTGTTCTTAGGGATATCACACAGACACTAAAGAGCCTGTAACATGACTGACACACCTAAAAACTATTGATCTAACATGAGATGCTTCAGGCAGGGCTCACTGCCTGACACAGAGCAAATGTAATAAATGGTGAAGGTGAAACCATTAGTGACCATCCCACTTTTCTTAATGAAAGCAACAGAGGAGGAGACAAAACCGAACTTCAAATCTCTGTCCTGTTTCCTACTTTCCACTAAGCAAAGTCTTAGTTTTACTGTAAGGTAAACTCCCTGAATAGTCTCTCAATATTCATGTGTTACATGGAACACGCTGCTCAAAGCCATGGGAGATACCACAGTGGTGATCAGATACAACCTGAAGAAAGATGAGAGTAGTCTGTAGCTGAGTAATAAATGCCACTTGTTCTGTTTGGCTTTGTTTTGCATGGTTTAAATTTTATTTTTTGGGTTTTTTGGTTTTTTTTCCTGCATCTTACACACTTTCAAAAAATATATTTTTACTTCACAGATACAGAAAAAACGGTGAACAAACAAGCTTTACAGATTGCTTGATGGGGATGATGCACTTGGTAACCTGTCAGCAACAGGAAAAGATATACTCAAGTCATTTTACTCTGTCAGTAAAATGTAAATTAATTGCAATCTATTCTATTAAAATACAGGTTGTAGCTGGAAAGGCTTTTTTAATAAAAAGAGATAAAACCAGCCTATATAATGGCATAAGGATTAGAAAGACGACAGTGTTATTCCACAAAAATCTTGGAATTCCACAAGCATCTTGGCTTAATTCCAGTCTGACTAAACATATTTGTACACCTACACTTTTCTCCACAGTTCAGTGATGCTTATTCTGTTCAAAAAAATTTCCCTTGATTAAGCAGCATACCCAATGCTCCTGTGTTTTCAGTAGCATCTAAGACTCTTATATTCAAAGCACAGAGAAATCCAAGACCTCTTCAAGTCAACAAGAACCCATCAAAGTCAAGATTTCACCCATAGTAAATAAAATATAACTGAGAGAACTTTGGGAAGAAAAACATTTAAAAAAATTCAAGCTTACTAATGGAAGAAATGTATCAGAATTACAAGACTGTGCTTATTTTTACAGCTAAGTAATATAAACAGATTTCAAGTATTACTTTATGGTATTTTACTGTTCATATTTTATGGGAAAAACATTAAACAGCAGAAATGTATGCACCAGAGTACAAATTTTAAAGAAACTAGTTGTAATATTTAATTTTGTTGATTTTTTTTTTTACTAATCCCTTCCTTGTTCTAAGGAGGTCTCAGTCTGAGCTTTCAACACAAGATGGCACTCTACAGAGACTTCTTTACTAAAAAAAAAAAACCAACAACCTGGTACACAGATGGTCTTTTATTTACCTTATTGAATATATTCTGAGATTATTTTGACCTGTATAATTGTCTCACAGGTCTTCAAAACCCATTCAGTCATGCTGTTCTGTCAATGCCCTCAGTATTTGCAAATGAGGAATTTGGGAAGGCACAGAACAGCAAGATAGACATTAGCTTTACAAATTAGACTATGTAAAAGCTGAATAAGATCTACAGGAAGATTGAGGGTGGCAAGGACCTCCACAGGTCATCTAGTCCAACATCCCTGCTCAAGCACGGTCACCTGGAACCAGCTGCCCTGAAAAGACAGCTTTTGAATTTCTCCATGGATGTGAACTCCACAGCCTCTCTGGACAATTTATTCCCATGCTCAGTCACCTTCAGAAAAGATGAAAAAGGTATGGTGAAAAGGTTTCCTGTTGTTCCACTGAAACCTCCTGTATTTCAGGTTGTATCCTCTGCCCCTTGTCATGCCACTGAACACCACCATAAAGGGCCTGGCCCCATCCTTTTTGCACCCTTCCTTCAAATATTTACAGACATTAGTAAGATCCCAGCTGTGCCTTCTTTCTTCGAGGCTCTCAGCCTTTCTTCCTATGTGATGTGCTTCAGCTCCTTTAATCATCTTAGTGACCCTTCACTGGACTGTCTCCAGTGGCACCATCCCGTTCTTGTGCTCAGGAGCACAGAACAGGCACAGTGCGGCCTCACCAGGGCTGTGAGCAGGGGCAGGATCACATCTCTCCACACACATAGACAATTCTGCTGTTTAACGTAGCCCAGAACACCGGCAGCCTTCCACACCACAAGTGCACATTGCTTTTTCGTGTCCAAGCTGGTGTCCTTTCCTGCCCAAGCCAAGCTGCTTTCCAGCTGGGTGGCCCCCAGCATATGCTGGTGCCTGGGTTTGTTCCTCCCCAGCTTCAGAACTTTGCCCTTCTTGCTGAACTGCATGACGTTCCTGGCATCCCACTATTCCAGCCTGTTGAGGTCCCTCTGAGCAGTGCCCAGAGTACTCCGGAGTGCAGTGTTCTCGCTCCGGAGCACTGCACATTTCTCAACTTCTTCCACCACCTGCAAACTCTCTGAGGATACACTCTGCACCATCATCTGGGTAATTAATGAAGGCACTAAACAGGACTGGAGCCACTACTGACCCCTGGGGTACACCGTGTGTTTCTGACCTCTAAGCAGACTTTGCCAAGCTGAACATCACACTCGAGGCCCAGACGCCCTCACCATCTCCTCATTTAGTCCACGCATCAACAACTTGTCTAAAAGGATCTTATGGCAGACACTGCCAAAAGCCTTACTCACGTCCAGGCAGACAATATCCACTGCTCTCCCCTCATCTACCAGAGCAGTCGCTTCCTCAAAGAAGTTTAATCAAGTCAGTCAACTATGAATTCCCAGTGGTGAAACCATACTGACTCTTTGTGAAGATTTTCTTGTCCTTAGTGTGCCTGGAAATGGTTTTGAGGCTTAGTTGCTTCATCACCTTCCTACAGATCAAGGTGAGGGTGACCAGCGTGGAGTTCTCCGGATCCTCTCCTTCTTGCCCTTTAATAGAGGACTGACATTTTATTTACTCCAGTCTTCAAATATGACACCACATTTTTATTGCACTTCTTTTACTCAGATCCTTAAATATAACAACCACTTTTCTTAGCGACTTGCAATCTCATTACATTAAATGTTTGTAATAAAAGTACATGCTTAATTCCTAAAACAACTTATTTCTCTACTGTTACAGCAGCAAAACTGTTGCATTATTAAAATGCAACTTTGTCCTTCCCCAGAATATTCTAGTAATAGTAAAAGGAAGACTTTCATACAGCATTAAAAGAAGTTAATAGCCTTCTAACATTGAACCAAATAATCCTTCGGTTTCTTTATTACATTCTTAAATCTGCTTTGGAAAATACATTTTTGAGATAGATGAACCAAATCAGATGCTTGAAAAGAACCTTTAGAGGTCAGTCAGAACTTTTATTCCCTCATACAGGACTAATTTTATCTAAACTTTATCCAAAATTTTAGATAAAGCTAAATAAGTTTTTCCTAAACCTTTATCAAGCATTGTAACAGGCTGCTCAGAGTGGCTGTGCAGTCTCCATCCTTGGAGATCTTCAAAAGCCAGTGAAAGGCAGTGGATGAAACAAATTCCATTTTCAGGAATTTTTCACTAGAGACACATGCCCTATGCAAGAATCTCTCAGTACTTCATAATGGGTTTTGTGGAAACTTTCATTCAACTTTCCATTCAACTTTCCTTAGTTTCTAATATTTAATCTAATATTGTAGTTTGACAGAAATCAGGATAATTTATGTAACTATTTAAACAACACAGATGTGAATGAAATACCAACTGTTTGAGAATGTTAGGGGGAAAAAAGCATTTCACAATGCTATTGAGACAATCCAAATCTAGCCATTAATTACAAACAAATAATAGTCCATTCTCACTCATCTGAGCAACTTCTCTGTTGAAAACAAACTCAAAGATGGGAACATGAGGCTAACAATTCAAATGACCAGGCCCTCACTTTTTTCAGTAGATTTGCCATGTCTGCCTTCTGTGTGTCTCCTCCATTCAAAACTGTGTTTGACCTTTCACTTCCCCCTTTTTCAAAACAGAGCAAGGAGCTACTTCAGAAGATGGCAGAGCTCCTGAGAGCTCTGTAGCACAGGCTGCCTTGCAGGAAGATGCTCTGTGATTCTTCATATGAGTTTAGGGAGCTGTTTGGATGCATAGACTGCAGTCACAACACTTGCTAATAATTTCACAGCTGTTTCTTAATCTTTCTGTGAAAAGTGAAATATGCAGGATTCCGACCATCATTAGAAATGACTGCATGAAATAGCATTGATCCATGTTATGTAAGAGCTTAAATAATATTTTTTATTCTTAGGATCCATGTATTCACTGTATTTTTCCTCTGCTTTGCAGAACAACTGCAAATCATTCCACGCAGTGATTTCAAGTAATTTTCTGATTTTGGCAGTACTCTATATAAGTGTGTACCTCTAAACATCCAATTTGGCTTTTATAACTTCTGGTGCACTGCAAATAATACTTAGATCTCACTGTGCTTTTGAAAGAAATACAAAAGAAACATGCTATGATGAGAACTTTCATTCATCCCCATCTTATCTGGGGAAGGTGTGAATACTTAAGGGAAAACATTGCCTACTTTACTACTGGGGTTTTTTTTAAGTGGATGGAATGAAATCAGTGGACCATCAGCCTTTATAAAGAAGAGTGCTACAACTTCATGATGTGTAATAGTACTTTTCCAATGCTCCTTCTTCTATTCAAGAGAACCTTTGTTCTTCTCCCTCACAGTCATACAGGTGCAGTTCCTCATGAGGGTATTAGGTTTGGGCATGTACTAAGGTCACCTCTTCTACCAAATCTGTTTTGTTTTCCACACACACAAACTTGTGGAGTACACAGAAGAACTGAGTATTTAAGTCTGGTCTTCTGTATTTCATGGAATTCTGGAGCTCAAAAGAACGCTGATTATTCTCAAAGATACTCACTTTGCTCTGTAAAGAAATTCCTAGGAGAAATATAAGAATTTCTTACTTATTTGTCTTCAGTAAGGCAATAAAGCAGCCCCATTATTTATCCTCAATAAAGGACTAAGAAGGCCGAACAACATCCAAGGATTTCAATGTACAAAGGGATCCTTGAACCAGGAGGGAAGATTTGCATGATCAGATAATTATTGAGGGCTCTGGAGCAAGACAGATGTCCACTGTAAAACCAAGTCAAACATATGCAATCGTGTCATGCAGCTGTTCTGCAACAGAATCTTCCATACACTGATACGTCGGCCATGTGGCTCTTGTGCCCATATAAAGCCATACAAAATGAAACATCTTGTTGTCATCATGTGATTGCTATCTTATGGGAAAAAAGATGTCAGGATTTTTAAAAAGTAACTTAAATTGAAATAGATATTAAAGCCAGACTACTTCCCCAGAAAAATTTATTTAGGCAAATGAAACACAATACTGAGAAGAAAGCTTGCTGAGAGAGATTGATTGAAAGATACTTTATAACTAAGATAAAATGATAGCCTGCAGAAAGAAAAAAACTTTATCTCTCAGTTTCAGATGTTTCTTCAGCTGTTGTGAGGATGAGACATCTGAATTTCCCAAGTCAGTAATAACTAGCACAAAAAACTATGTCCAGCACAAGAGTTTGTAAGTAGGCATAGAACTTCACAGTATTAAAAGACTGTAATTATTGTGTGATAGAAATTGTTCAATTTTTTTAACTGCATTTAAGACAATTAATAAACTACACTATAGATCAGGAAAGGCACCAGGCTGACATATGGGAGGATCAGAGAATCAAATTTCTCTGTGGCTTCTTTATAACTGCATAAAACTCCATAAAAGATCAGAAAAGCAAACCTATATACATATTAAAGTAACTTTTCAAGCAGTTACTTTATTATGCTTTTATAATTTAACAGGTCTTTGCTGGTGAAAAAAAAAGGTCCAAAATGTAGAAGGGAAAATCACTATTAAGAGTACCCACACCTAGACATGAACCTGTGTGCAACTGTGTGGAGGAACTAAACTTTAAAGGGAGAAACTGGTGAATGACCCAGAACTACACAGCCTGTGGCACATCCTGTGGCACAACCTGCTGCAGAGAGAGCCTATCATGTAATGCCTTTGGGATGCAGGCATCTGTAGGAAACGAGATCTGGATACTTTTGCTAAGCACACCATGGCAAGGCACCTACCATTACACAACCTGGTGAGGTTACTGTGGCATCTAAAGAAAGAACTCTTTACAAAGGCCAGGGATCCTCAATAAGGCTACACTGCATGCAGTCTTGGCTTAAATGAAAGCTTGCTGCCTTCTTGTAACAAAAGTACTCAATTTCTGCTCCGCTCTGAGATCTGCTCCTGCAGCAGTACTAAAGAGAAAATGCTCTTTCTCCTCACACATGTTATTTATGTACACATATATATGTATGCATGCATGTGTATGTGTGTGTTGAGCTGAAGCATGTATATATAACCCCCACAAACTGACTTCTTCAAGCTGCCCCTGGCCAGACCTCTCAGTAGAATGAAACATAAATTTCCTTAACACACTCCAGGGCAAGCTAATGCTCAATTCACACTGAGATCCTTTCTCACCTTCTACAAAAGTGCAAACTCATTAATGGCTCTATATTGCTTATTGAGTCATTCAAGCATACACAGAGTATGCTAGATTTCTTCCTGGTATCTAATTTTTCCTAGGTTATATAATGACACTCTTTCGTTTTTGCCAAGCTTGTCAGGTTATGCTACTTCAAAGGCAGAGATGAATATATGTGCAGGAGCAAAGATGGTTGCAGCTTCTTCTGTTGTGAAATGATGACAAACTCTTAAACAGCTATAAAATGATCCTTTAAACTGAAGACACAAAAGAGTAATTCTGAGAGGTTTTAATCTTTACAGTGGAAAAGAAGGAATTTGGATTTTTTTCATATAGAGCAGATAACTTTACATTCTGGTTCTTTTTAATAGAATAAATCCTACTGTTTGCTTTGACCTATAGATAACAGATAAACTCCAATAACTTAAATGTTTTTCAAACTTTAATCACTCTTCAAACATTACTGATTTTGTCTTATCTCCTTCTGTCACAGGTAATATACATAGCAGAGCATTCAAAGACAAACAGTGAGGAACTGATGCCTTTTTACAGGCTTCTAATCAGTTTTGGCTACTGATAAACCTGTCAGAAAACCTTGCTTTTAAAAGACAGATAGGAGCTTGAAGAGGCAAAAATAACTCTGATTGAATATCCAAAACTATAAGGGTTTAACCAAGACTTAAACTGTGTTAACTGGGTATGAATAGCTTTTTTAAATCCTACCAGCAGCCCATTTGCACATCCTGCATGCAGTGAGAATGCCTGACCCTGGTGCCAGTCAGCGTCATGGGGAGTGACACTGAGGTGACTTCTGCTACCAGGTAGAGCAAGAATCCTCCAGAATTTAGTTCCATGGAACTATCATAGACAAGATCTGCTTCAGCTTATGCGTAGTTGCTGGCCACACTGTGGAGAAATTGCCTGGTATCAGACCATTTATTCACTGGAGTTAGTTTTCCATGGCTTTAATCTTTTTAGGTTACTCATGTTTCATTACTGGATGAAGGGCAGGTGAAACAAGAGGATTCTAAACTGTAAGACCAGTCCTAAAGCTAAGAACTGTATTCTGTTAATATACTCTTTCACAAAGCTGCACTGATCCAGCAGCTCCAGGCAGTGTGTCTCTCATGATCAATCTTACTCTTTTCCACTGCTCCACCAACAGCATGAGAGAGGCTACAATGGTCAGCAGGCAAAATTCTGGTCCCCATCATAGAGGAATGAAGGGAAAAGCTGTCTAAGTGGCCAGACTTTGGACATACTGAGCCACAACAGTGCTCCTAGACTGGGTCACTGCTAGATCAGGCAGCTCACAGAACATCTCCTTCTACTGCCTTTTTTATCACATTTGAGAATAGCTCATTCCAGCAGTCTGTGAGCAAAACAAGGTCAGAAGAATTTCGGAGAGTGCTGGCATTAACACCAGTGTATGTAAATCCCGTGGTCATGGTTTGATAAAAGCTCAGGAATGAGGGGCCCTAAGCTTTCAGAAGAATGCCAGAGCACTGGGAAAACACTCTAATGCACTTCTCTTTCTTATCTGTCTGTGACTTCTGCAGCACAATAGTGTTCAGTGAAATACATACCACTTTACACTTCTATGGAAGGATACAAGCCTAACTTCTCTCTCCCTTCCTTTTAAGACTTTTTTTGTTTCCAAATTTACAGCAAAATCTAGTTAATATGCTTCATATTTTTGCATCTCAAAAGAGTATTAGGATGAAACTCATCTGAAAAAATGTAACAGTTTTCCAACAAGTTTGTATGGTCCACAGCTATTCAAGGCACTATAAAATGCATTGTTTTACCATCACACCACTTACCCTCAGCATAGGGCCATTCTGGAACACATGAGGTTCATCACAAACTACACAGTATTCATTCAACACTGGTATCCGTTGCTCAGCAAATTCAATAGTCTGAGAACAATGAAAATGAGAATAACAGCATCTGCTTAAAAATAATTAACAATCAGCTCATGCTCCACAGTGTTTCATATATGAATAGCACATGACATCCTACCTGCACAAGAAAGCCACGGTCTCGCACTGGAATGCATTTTGCACCATAATTTTGCTGCAAGGGAAAAGTTGAGGCAACTTCAGTGCTGGCAGACTAATTATAGAGAAATGGTAAAAGCATCTGTAAGTTTTTGCATCAAAAGAGATCTCTCACTTGTCTGAACCAGGCATTACAAATAATCAATCCTTTTACTGTTTACTGAAAATGGTGTAGGTTTTTAGTATTTCTTTCTAGTTCTTAAATCTGATGAAGATTTGTATCTCACCATCTGAGAAACTTTAATCTCAAATGAAAACACCAGTGCCTTCACTCCATCCTAATAAACTAAAGTTTGGTAACTTCCATTGTGTTTTCACTGCGTATTGCCTATCCAAATATGGGCTGTATGTTAAGGCTTGAAAGACTACTATAACTCTCAGTAAAGCTGAAAACCTTTTTATTTTATATGTACTAAGGTCTCACTTCTGCAACACTGTGCTAGCAGATCTTTATGCTCAGATACTACTCAAATTATTTTTCTTTCAGTACACAACAACATAAATTAGAAGTAACTTCTGTTAACAAGAGTCAGACTTCCCTCCAGATTGACAACTATTTCAATCAAACATTGTTTTGAATACTTACATCAGCTCCATTGACAGTGTTTTGGCAGGTTTTTTTAATAGGTTATTTTCTTTCATTTTTCTCCTGTTTAATTGCTTAACTGCTTTTTCATTTGTCTTCTGGGAAACAATCCTACTTGTATTCATATATGAGACTCTCATATTTTAACTGAGAATTGAAGAGAACTCAGTATCTTGATTCATCACTCCTACATTCCACTGACTTCAGATTGCAGTTGGGCTCCTAGGCTACCCATATATCCAATGCCTGCATATAAAATGTGAAATAGACTCTTGATGCCCTTCCACTAAAATCAAACTACATCTGACCATGCATGTGATGATCTTTCCTCAAAGTGCATTGAAGCAACAAATTATGGGTAGTTATTATAGGCTGCCAAACAGGGCTTGCCTTTTTTCCTTATCAGCTGATAACATCAGTAATGAAACCTGGTCAGCTCTTCATTATCCTTAAACACCAGAGGGACTTTTCCTATTAATGTCAGGAGAGAAAAGTCTTGCTATGGTAATACATCCTCTGCTGAATCAGAAAAAAGTGCAGCTCTAAACTGTAACAAGAATAAAGTCTGATGGCTCATCTTAAATTAATTTTGCTGAGCACATCACATAAATCAACCACACAGCATACATATAAATGATCTTATGATAGTGTATCCCTGCCTTTAGATCTGAAGAGTACTGCCTAAAGCTTACTAAACTAAATTACCATGAAACATAGCACTCTCAATGTAATTTCATTATTTAGAATGCACTATTTTAAACATATGTATGGCATTTGAAGGAAGAATCAGCCTCCAAGTACCACCGGGCAAAGGGAGTAGAGAGAACTATTTTCTAAACACTTCTCCCCACATCAAACACAAAAACCAGGCTGTTGCCTTGAAAAACTGCAAACAAACCCACTTTCTTTCTAAAGTAAAAAGCCATCTTTTAAGAGGTATAGGCAGAAGATTTTGAAAGCTCTTTCTTAAATGCAAGAGCATATGCTGCCCTTTGTTTTCCCAATTGATCATGTCTCTGTGGAAAGTAAGAGGGGCCAGCATGGGCCCAGTTTCCTGCATGGCCTCCGATGTCCCCCAGCACATTTGAAAGTTTAAGTTTAACCCTTCACAAATCACAAATGTGCAAGAAGTGGATGGAACCATGACTGAGCTCGTTCCAGTATGAGGGTGGAGCTCATACTGGATTGATGATCCAGTGGAGCTCATGATGATGATGATGATGATGATGATGATGATGATGATGATGGCAGATGCAAAGACTAGAAGGAGAGGTGATGTGGCACTCAAACCATCTAATGGACAATAGTTTCCCCCACAAAGCAAGCAGGTGAAATGAGAAAAGTCCTCTGCAACCAACCTAATTTTGCAGCACAAGAGGTGCACACTCTCTCCTCTTCCTGCAGGAAGTATGCAGGGAAGAAATGCGTGACTGAATTTTTCCCATGGCCAGCAGCTGTGCGTTGAGCTGCATTTCAACACGACACATAAAATCTCTGTCCTGAGCCCAGCAAATTCTGATTTTATAACTTAAGTATATGTGTATGCACAGCTGTTTGACTCCTCCTCGAAAAGCTGACTTCATTGCTCTTGCCTTCTAGTATGTCTAATATAGTCACTATCATGTATCCTAAGTATTAATGCCTTCGCACAAAATGCATGATAGCACATTTGGAAAATAACAGGAGGAAAATGAGCAGAATACAAAATAAATATTACGCACAGCAGCTTGTGAAGGTGATGATGAGGATGGTGTTAAGATACCAATAAGCCCTGAGGTAAGAGAGAGCCTCCTGCTCTCTGCCATGGTGGACTCCTTGAAAGGCTCCATTTTGGATGATTTAGGGGCATTGGAGTAAGTCTTGCTGAGCAACTTGTGATTCTTCAATCCATCCAATTCTTCCATTCTAAGGTTACTGGAGTAGGATCTGCTTAAAAGTTTGTGGGGCTTCAAGGTGCTGTTGTGCTCACATCGAGGATCCCCAGAGCACGACCTATTTAACACCTTATGGGGCTTTAAAGTGATGCACTCCTCCTGCTTGACAGCTGCAGAGCAAGCACGACTCAGCAGTTTGTGCGATCTAAGAGCCATTGTCTGTTCAGCCCGAGGGTCACTCGATAACGAGCGGCCAAAGGTTCTGTGAGATTTTGTGGCACACACATCCTCCGCCTTCACTGTGCTAGAGCAAGTCCTTCTCAGTAGTTTGTGAGTCTTGGAGATGCCATCCTGTTCTGACTTCAGTTTTGATTTATTCTTACCACAGCCGGGTGGAGGATAACTTGGCGACCTTAGAGTAAAGAACATGGAAAAGTTGGAGAATAATCAAAATCCTGGGCAAAACAAGTAAGATCACACAGATGTAAAGACTTCTAAATGTCACCTGTGTTTACGTTTTTCACTAGTGATAAATGCAACACAAACTTTTAATAAACAAATGTACATAAAACATCTTCCAATATCAAAACAAACAACTCACTCCTATTTACACATGAGCTCATCAATCAAAAAGCCAATCAACTACTTAAGTAGAAGTTAGAGCTGAGACCTTACAGCTTTTTGTAAGGTCTTCTATGTCTCAAAACAAACCAATTATTCAGGAAATTATCTTCAAAATGAAATCCACCTCTTATAACATATTTTCCTTATAAAAATCTATCTTTTCTATGTAATGATCACAGCATGATCCCATGAAAGATACTGTATTCTAGAAACAGCATAAGAAATTCTATGTTCAGATCCAATGGGAGATACAATGAGCAGTGAAACTTGGAGACATTAAATTTAATTCAGATGAGAAGGATATTATTTTAAAATCATCATAATAACCTGGGCACTTTGTGAAAGGCAAATTTACCCTTCTTTCTGGTTATAGACAAATTCTAACTCTGTACCACCAAAAATGAGAATGTGAGAGACCTAAATTATGAATGCAGGAAGTAAAGAACAAAAGGTTTTTATGAAACAACATTCACACATACTGTCACATTTCTGTAAGGTTCACATTCCCCTGTCCTTGCAAAGAACATGTAACAGGTATGCTGAATCATTTTCCGTTGTTTTATAAGCAACACCAACCTTTGGAGTTTCTTTTCTTTGTTTTGGGTTTTGTTGTTGTTGTTTGTTTTGTTTTGCTTTTGGTTTTTTGGTGGTTTTTTTTTTGGGTGGCTTTTTTTTGGTTGTTGGTTTTTGGTGGTGTATTTTTTTTTTTGGGTGGGGTTTTTTTGCGTCAAATAGAGAAGCAAAAACCCAAGGGGAGAGGCTGGCAGGTTTCCCCACCCCGTTAGCAAGTGTTGACAGTGGAGGATGCTCGTGAAGGCTGCTGATTCACTGTAAGCAGCTGGCTCACTATCACCCTCCTGCAGATGGGAGGTAGGACTGGTGCTCTGGGAACAGAGAGGGTCCCTGCAACTGGGCTGAGCCATTACTGGACTTAAGCTCCCAAACCAAGAGGAAAAATAACGGGCTGGTTTTGTATGCCCATTCTGAATAAAAACAAGTGCCAAGCTACAGCCTGTGCTTGGCAGGGGTATGTTGTGTGGTAGGGAATGGGTAAGACTTCTACTCAAAACACTGTCTTTCCTCCTCTGTCTTTGAATAGACAATCTTCTGTCATTTTTGGCATTCCCTCCTTTTTCAATCTGAGCGATTGCTGTACTCTATCTCTTTTTCATACTCTGAATTCAGAATGGTAAAATTCATCAAAAAGAAGGGATATTCAAAGAAGCATTCGATTCAAATTCAGTAATTGAATCGAAGGGGTGATCTGTCAACCCTCCATAATCAGGAAAACACACTAGAGTAAATAGTCACAACCCTGAAAGAGGTAAAATCAGAGCCTGATTCTACATATACTTACGAGAATGAGCAACTGGCAGAAATCGTATTAAATTCAAATTCATTCAAACTATTCATTAACTCTTTCTTACGCTTTCTAATGCCTTTTCTCTTTGAAATTCTGTGCCTGCATTTCAGAAGTGGAAAACATTAATGTAGTCAAATACTGGAGAGGGGAGGGTGCTCAGCATCTTTAAAAATCATTCTTTCAGTTATGATCATTCCAGTTTTAAAAAACTAAATATACAAACTGCTGTACAAAGAAGAGCTGGAAAACCAGTTTTTTTAAATATGCATAACATATGCTATATATTACTTTTATTTTATTCTTGCTATTCAAGTAAAGATAAAATAAAAATACAAAGACAAGTTAAAATCAAATTAATTATTTCCAGTTCTAGTTGTAACATGGCTGTTTCAGAGAGCGGGGCACTGAAATGCTCTGGCTTCTAATAATCTTAGAAGATGCAACAGTACCTAGCTCACTCCTGATGTCATGCAAGGCAAGGACAGGAAACCCATGAGGTAAGATATAAATAGAGAACTTCTCTGTGGAGAAAAGTCAAGCTTTCACCTTGTGAAGCCTGCTGTGGATTGTGAACAGTTTATGGTAATAACAGCTCATTTTTCTTGCTATTACCTGCGCAATGTAGAAAAGATGTGCAGAGGGGATTTCACCTTTTTGTCAGACACCTTCTTATTGTGCGTACAGTTAGATTTTTCTTTACTGTTCTTCCACTGTTGTGTAACAAATGTCTGCATGATTCTGCAAATTAAGATAGAAAAGAAAGGTTTTCTTATTCCAGACAGGACATACTCATTTTAATACTATGGTCTCAGTGGTTACCATTCAGGTGACAACGCAGTGTTCTCAGTCTACAGCTGAAGTTTTCTGTCACGTATGTGGATTAGTGATTGGGTGCCCCAGCTCCTCAAAAACCCCTTTTTTAACACATAGAACTAATTTAATATGGGACTCTTAATGAGAATAGAGTCTGTGTAAAGAACCACTGCAACTGCAAAACTTATGCAGACTATACCTGTCATGGAGATCTAGAGACAAACTGAGTCAAGGCATCAATTCCAGCTGCAGGGGTCTACCTCTCCCATGACCACAAGCTACTGCATCTGCATGGCTAAGCAGAACCTTGTTCTCTGACTAATCTGGCAGTGGGGGTCTTAATAGTGATAAAGTCAAGCCTGAATTTGGTGCAAAAAACAAATATTCCATTGCCACAGCCATGTGGGACCACTGGGCTCATGGGTATTTTTGCTCCTGCTCAGTTGTGAACTGTGCCGCTATGTTCTTGCAAATCTCATATGGGAACCTTTAGTAATTACCTGGTGCAAAAATCACAGACAGGGGAAATAGCAAAAATTTTCAGAGACCATTCATTTTGAGGGAGCATTGCTTTTTTTTTTCCTTCAAAGTCATGTACCATAGAGATTTTAATAACCTGCTTAATTTTTAAGATTATGAAAATGTTGCACTGAATTTCTTAAAACACTAAACAGGATTTTTTTGTTTTTTTTGCCCTTGGGGGTTTCTTAATGATGTAAATGTGAGATACTAAAGCCTATATACTTAAAAATTTATTACATGTATAAAAGCATGTGGAAAGAGATGACTCAGCAAAATTGTATTAAAAAGAGTTGTACTATGACCACATGAAACTGACAGTTTTTTTGACTATCCTATTTTTGAGTATTCCATCTTGTCCTCAAAACATTGATGGCCTAATTTCTGTGGTGTATCCTAGAGGCAACCATGAAAGCATAGTCCCCTAAGGGTATGTGGGAAGCTCAAAAAGACTCCTGTTTCAGAGGCTTCACCATCTACACAGAAACATGAAACTGAACATTCCTAGATATGGTCTTTATGCCTTTTACAGCTTACTTCCTAAAAGGCACCAAAGTGACAGAAAACCCTGGCAAGTAACACAAATCAGGTTCTCATCAACAGCTGTCAAACCCGAACTTAATATGGCAAATATTGACTTTGATTTAACGATAAACAACTTCAAGATACTTTGATCCAACAACAAACCCGACGACATGGATTTTATTCTACTTGACAAGGTCCGTAAACTAGAAGAGTACAATATTTGTCTATAAACATGGGTTTGTACTTTTCTAGACTTACTTTTTCAGCTGATGTCCCAGCCCAAATCTTTCCTTAGTAGAGATCTGAAATACATCCACAGTTGGCACTAGGGAAAAAGGATATTTTGTTGATACATGAACTTACAACAGTAATGACAAATGCGAGACCACGTAAGTCTTATTTAAGGACCCTCTTCTTTGTGGAGCTTGGCTATAGACAATCAAATTGAATGGCAAGACTGCAAGACTGGACATGACATCTAAGCATGTTAAGAAAGGAATGGTGCTTTTTGAAACCTGTGCCAGTATAATTTACAATTTTACACATGGAATTCTCCCAAATGTATCTCTTCCCACCCATTTTATTTACAAAAATATACCTTTTTTTTACATATGCACTATGCAAGTACCAAGTAGCATCAGATTAAATGTATCTGGACTGGCAGTTTGTCTCACCTAATATTTTAAACTTTTTTCCCAAGTAAGTAGTCTATACACAGCAGAGTTCCTGTGGCTACAAAGTTTCAGACTGAAACTGAATTCATTTGTACCTGGATTTTGTTTCTGAGGGTGTTTTAATACAAGATCAAAAACCATCATCTAAGTGCCCAATATGTGAATTCCAGTGGCTAAGGATTACCCTGAAATTACCTCAAGGGCTGTCCTAACACTGGTATATCCATATTCACGTTATAAATTGCAAATGAACAGGGTAAAGGATGGAAATTAGCTAGTGGCATTACTTAAATCCTTCAATAACATTTCCTAGATAGAAGTGGCAGATGGAAGCCAGTACTTGTTGAGAGAGCCACAGGGCCTCAAGGCAGGACAACAACTAAAACATATTACAAGCACAAATAGACTGCATACTTTGTATTGCATAAGGTGATAATGACCAAAGTAAAAGCAAAAAGAAGTTAAAACAAAAAAATCTGGGGTATGCGCAAATTTTATTTGAAATAGAAATCAATATTTTGATTTTATTCTGGCCACTCAGCAGAATTTTATTCAGAATATCCAAGTTGTACTTTAATTCTGCTTTAATAGATTAAATTTGATAATTAAACACAATATATCTAAGTTTGCCATGCAATTTAACTTAGTGCAAAGGTCAGTAGTTACCTCTCCTCTAATGTTACTATTCAAAAAACATCAAACATAAACTCATCTTTTAAATACAAACCAATGATTTTTTCCAAAAGGGCTGAATAATTTCATTAACTACAGCAATATCTTTGGATTGTCAAATTTCAGACACACTGCAGGGGGGTGGTGGGATGGGGAATACTTTAAATATCATCAAACCTACAATCAGCAATCTTAAAATCTGACATCTAGACCAAAATTTTTGTCTAGACTCCACAATCAGATGAGACATGCCAGTATCTCCACTGGCTGATTCATCCTCTCCCAGACAGGTTTCTAAAGCATGAGGGACAAACTGCCCACGCAGACACTACTGAGACAAGCCATTAACTAGAAGAACTATCTAAAATCAGTACATTACACAGCTACAGGGTGGTGCTCATATCCCCCACTGCGCTTTGCAATGCACTGTGCTCCTGTTTCTCAATCAATAGAATGTAGTACAGCAGAAAAAGATACAGCATAAAATTCTGGCTCTGTATTCTCAAGAAAACAGAAGAGGAATTCACATAATTAACACAAAAGATGGTGAATCTCATTGTGCTTTGCTAGTAAATAAAGAGACATGGCTGCAACAGCAGCTGAGCTCATAAAACCAGCGTCAGCAATGTTCTTGCCTGTGGCCCTGCTCCTGCCTTTCTCAGAACTCCGGCACTCCCACAAGCACTCAGCTGCAGCACTGGCAACTATGTTTGCCACCTTAACCTTGTCAGTGATGCAGAATATATATTCTTGTGACTCCTCACTTCTCACTCCATGCCGTTCTACACACTTCACCTTCTCATATTTGCCGCATTTCTTTATTTTTTTGAATCGCATTTTGATGGGAATGTTCTGAATACTGCTTCCTGCTATTGCAAGTGTATACTTTAAGATTTGTATATTAACAAAAATGATTGAAGTAATAAACCACAGACAAAAAGACCACAGTCAAGGGGAAAAAAGGACTGGTATAATGAAATGCTTATCTGAATTAACAGAATATAGCTTATAGTTAGAATCATCGGACAACATATCCTACAGAAATAGCTCACTGGGACAGATTTTGCTAAACAGGACTGGAAATATCTATTCGTTTTCCAGAGGCAGAGTTCTGCCACAGATAAAAGCATGAACTGACAGCCTGTACTGCAAGTCTCCAAGGTTGGGCAAGTTATTATCCAAACTGAGCCTGACTTGCACTGTAAAAATATATCTGAAGTTGACTCTCGTACATGAATGCTTCCAAATCTTCAAAATCAGTTGATTCTTCATGAGCTTGGCCACATTTCTCTAATGAAGACACTTCACTCACTTAAAAATTCTTTCAAATCTGAAGATTTCCAGAGTTCACTGGAATACTCATGTGGAAACCAGAAGCTTAAGGGGCAATTACCATAGCCTGACTCTCTAAAGCTGCATGAAGAAGGGCATGTTAATGTGCTGCACAGGTCTGTGTATGTCTTCATTATCAGTCACATCTCATCGGTGCAGATGATGCTGGATTTCAAAAATGAGGAAATCACATATTACAAACTCTCAATCTTTACTGCTTAACCCTGGTTCCTAGGGAAAGCAGTTGCATCTCAATGGATATTAGGAAAATAAGTTCCAAAAATCAACCTATGAAACTTTAAATTAGATGCCTGTGCCACTAAGAAGGGCCCAGCCATGCAAATACATGTCAGCCTAATTTCAAATCAGTAGGACTCCTCTCAGCAGTAGAAGTTAGCACAAGCAGGGTCAAAGATTTGGTCGGGAGTAAGTGTCTGCCCCATGGCTCAGGCTGGACACCACATAAGGCACAGAAGAAGAATAATACTAAATTAACCAACCTGGACCATTTAGGTACTGTGTAAGTGAGCAGTGCAGTCGCACTATTATGGGCTCTGTGCGAATTACATCCCAAGCCACAGCAATCTCCTCCTAGTGTAAGACAAAAAGACAACAACAGACATCATTAGCCACTGTGAGGAACTACTGCTTTTTGTCAGTCTACCTTAGGGTTGCTATAAACACCATCCATCCATTTACACAGCTGTTTAGCATCTACTCCAACATAACACATTAGACTCTGGACAAATTATGGCACGTCAACACCCCCTGAAGAGCAGTATCAGACTACTTCCAGTTCATGATTGACCTTAAACCAAGCAGAGGTTTATACACAACTCTGCATGCAGAGGCAGAGACATTCCCATCTACCAACAGGTACAGCTTCAAAGCTGAGTAGCAAAGGAGCAACAAAACCAGAATAGAAATTAGCCCCATAACTAAGGGCTAAGGAAATTTTTGCTCCTTAAAACTTGTCTAAATAATTCAAGCTATCATCAGATTTTCTTAAAAATTTAGTAAGGCTCCATAACTGTATTTTGTGCTATGCAGACCTGAAAATAAGACATATCTGCACAGAAGCTAATGATGACCTTAAGAGTTCTCATTTTTGTTCTTTATATAGAGGCCAGGAAGTTGCTGCACAGATGAGGTGAGGAAGTGTGAAGCTGAATGACAGCACAACAGCCAGAGACGCTGTGCTGCCAGCCTAGAAACAGCACTACTGCCCCTTTGCCAGTCAAGCCTCTCTCTAGTCACTGTACAGGAGCACTCCTGACAGAGTCCTCTTCCCTTCAGGACTGCAAGAAGTGCTTTCACCTGAATCATGCCTAGGTTAACATAAAAATAACGGTGTTTCATTTATATTTATTAAAACATTTACCATTCACAAAAAATGTTTGGAAGGAAATACACATGTGGCAAATAAAAGCCTAACACAGCATTTTAACAATGTGGTCATAAAAGTGAAGAAAACCTTTCCACTGTGTATCAATCAATAATGTGACACCCACTTGTGAAGATCAAGTCCCCCAAAAAAAGGGACAGTATCAGTGGTTGTCTGGAGAGTCTGATGTGTAGAGAAATTAAATGGGTATTAATGTTCATTATGTAATTCTGTGATTAGATTACTTACATCAAGAAAGCTAACATCAATATGTAGATCAATATCTACATCATCAATGGCTCCATATTCCCTGAAAGGAAATAATTACATTACATTAGAGCTCTTTAAGATACTCCTCAATCCAGGAGTACTTACAACACAGAAGATTTTATAAAGGATCATCTTATCTGTAAAATCAGTATAGTTCTAAAATACACATTTACATAGATTGGATCAATATCTCCAGTGGGTGACCGTCTGCTGCACTTAAAAGCTTTTTCAGAGGCTCTTGCTTAAACAGGCTTGCTTTTTCACTAATTCCCCCAAAATATCTCTCCATTGCTGCTACGTATTTCTGTCTCACTTACTGCACAGATGAACAAAGAAAAATTAATAGTCACATGCTACTCCCATTTATGGCACAAGAAAACCCTTGTTAATTTTCAAAAGTATTTCAGGTTAACAGCCAGTAACCTAAGAACAGGCTTCGGAAAAACCACTGAAGACAAATACAACATAGCCTAGAGGATGGCACGATATACCTGGGGGATTGCTTCATATATTCAAGCATTTTTTGTCAAAAATAAAGACTGCCCTGTAATGTGCTCAAGGCAATAGTTACCTTTTTTTATCTGTTATATGTAGTATTGCAAGATTCAGATTTAACAGGTATTTCATTGCCATCTGAAATCTTACATTTAAATTGTGACTTTTCTGCCTCTTATCTTCTGACTCTGATTGCCCTCCCTCAATGTACTTTAAGACTTCTGAAAAATAGAGCTAGAAAGTACTTATTCACACACCTAAACAAAAATCTCTTTTTCTTTTCATTTACATTACTTCAGTGGACAATGTTGTCAAAGTACTATCTCTCAAATTTTCGCAGATTAGCTTCCAGCCACTAGGATGTTTTTAACTTTGAAACTCCATTCCTCTGCTTATTGTCACAGTGACTTCCATGCTTTTCTATTAAACTTGACTAAGTGCAGAGCAGCAGTTGTGCATGAATCAGTCAATCAGGCAGTTTTAAAAGAGTAAAATGTAACTGCTTCCTACCAAAGTGACCTCTCAGCTGTGGTAGGGCTGAGTTCGCACTGGAAATTGCTGGAGCTCTTGCACAGTTTGAGAAGGGAGCCCCTTCCACCAAAATTCAGCAACCCAATGGTTCTCTCTGGTCAGGGAAAACCCAAGTTCACTCTCTAAATCAGGTCTGCCCACACATTGCACACACAGGGCAGGTGAACAGCAGGACAGGGCCTCTTGTATTACAGAAGACTTCCCAGCCACCTTTAGGGCTGCTCCAGTGTCACCTCACCCAGAGGCGAGGTGACAGTGGAGCAGGTGCCACACAGGCACTCACTGACCTCCTACAGCTCACTGAAAACCTGGCTTAAAACAGGGAGGTTCTCCACCCACTGAATGGCTTAGCCACTACCCTACACAACAGTGGCATCAGTTTTTTTGTTCACCTTCCAGATAATCCAAACATTGTTATGGTATCTTAAGTAATTTTTATGAATGCAGGCTGGTGTTACTCACAAAACTGAGATTCAAAAGGCTGTAAACAAGAATGATTTTATAAATAAAAGTGAGAAATCTTCCTATTCCATTAGGTTAAACGAATGGAATAGAAAGATTAGTGAAGAATGAGTAAGATAAAAATCAGTTTTAACTGTGACATTTCCATATTCACTTGAAATCCCTTTGCCCCCACCCCACTACTATCCTAGAAGATGGATTTTAGACACATGATGCTAAGTCTAGTTTTAATTTCCCAAGCTGACATGAGGAGGAAAGCATGTTTTATTCCAACACTTGCATCTTACGATTTGCTGTCTACAGTAGCTTCGTCAACACATCTTGCATTTGAAGCTCCCAGAGGTCCTCTGCCCATAAATGAATAAGCAATGTAAAGAGATCAGCTGGATGGATCACTTTCTCAGGGCTTTTGCGGCCAGATTTCTAACGGCAGCGGTGGAAAGCAGGCAGGTACAGAAATATCACTTTTACATGTAAAACTGACTCTGTGACAGCAAGAGATTACTGAAAGGAGGGTCAACTGTCTAGGAAATATCCACTCTCAGTGGATACCCTTGTCAGGCAAACTTCTCTCTTAGAGAAGTGGAGCTGCACAAGGAGGATGAAAATGAACGCTTAAAGCTGTGGGGTGCATTTCCAAGAATTTGTAAATATTTTCAGATGCAGCAGAGTGGATAAAGCAATAAAGTTTTACACGTGTCAAAAGCAGCCCCAGGTGCCAGTTTCTATGAGAGTGAGCTCAAGGGGATCACAGTGTTTCCAGTGAAACAGGGGATTCAATAAACTATAAGTATTTAAGTTTTTGAAAGGTTGCACATAATGTTTCCATTTTAAGAGCTCGAAGGAATTTCATAGTAATCAGTTTAGCAAATAAACATTTATTCGTTTCCTAAACCTATATAGGAAACATTCAGAGCTATTCAGATTTCGATTCCCCAGGTTCTTGACGTGTAACAAATTTCCATTTAATTTGAAAAGCACACCATAGCTGCAGGTATGATCTCTCTTCTCCTTACTTGGTTTGTAGGACAACTTTCATATTTTCCTTGTAATACAGGAGAGGTCTGTTACATCTTACCTACCTGCTATTTTTATGGAATTATTAAGATTACATTGATGGAAAATGAAGTTATAAAATACCTGATGCTTATTAAAATATATATGTGATATGCACTGTGGCAGAATCATGCACATTCATATATGCCCAACAGAATCAGTGTGTAATTACTCTTAGCAATTCACATCTGACCGAAGTTCTACTGCTTCCCCACAACCTGAAAACTTCCCTAATCTCTGATCAAACCCTAGCTTCTTACTGTCTCTCTCATGATGACAATACAGAGTATTTGATCCCTTCTTCTACCTACAAACAGCTTTCTTGAAGAAGAAAAACTGTTCTTGTGTCTTCTCTCTCCTTCTTTTTCTCCTAGACTAGACAAATCCAATTCCTTCAGTTGTTCCCTAGGGAAAGTATTTATTAAATCTCTTATCATTCCTCTTGTTCCCCTCCAGGGCAAAATATAGAATATGACAGAAAAAGAGTTTAACAAGGGTTTAGAGAAATGTTGAATAGTAATTTACAACAAAACACAACTGCCTGACTAGAACTGCAAAAGACAATGATGTTTTAGAACAGGGCTGTTCTCAGCACAGCTACTTGCAACCATGCTGAACAACAGAAGAACCCCTAAAAACCCAGCACTGATGCTGGTTTGCAGTGCTCCCTCCTTTTGTCACACAACACGCAGAGATCACCAGAAAGCACTTGTGCTTTGGCAGTCAGGGAAGGTCCATAGAGAACTCAAAGTCCAAAACATTAAAGGTTCCACAATAGGGAAAGGCCCATGGCATACCTGAGAGATACTGCATTAGGTCCATAGATCTCTCTCACTGCTGTTAAATCAGCCTCCAGCTGTGGGTGCTTATGAAGTTCTCCATCATAGCTAACCTGTTGGGGAAAGAAAAACATCTTGGGAGTTCTGGGTTTCATTTCTGGCACCCGATTTAGACTATTTACTCTGTGTAAAATACGTTGCATTTAGATTCTTTAATGCCACACTCAGAAGGACAAGTTGAAGCCCTGAGGCCACCTCATCTGCTAAAGCAGTAAGATTTTCAAAGCAGGCACCTCTGCCTTGAAGTGTTTTGAGGGTTCTCTTCCTGTTTGTGGGAAGAGAAGCTGCAAAGGACTCATCCATCTGTCCTACTTTGTCCCAAGGTTTGTTCTGGGACACTTGTGTATTTCAAAAATGTTAAGTAGGATAAGAACCAGATGTCCCCAGCCTTGTCATCCTAGTCCAACCATTACGGCACAAAGGTTTGCTCGCTCTTGTTTGTAGTCACACTCTCATAAATGCTAGACAAAGAATAGCTTGGGCACAAGAGAAGCATGAAACTATTCTCTATACCCAGCACCTCAGCATCTAAATTACATTTTTAGCTTACTCACTGGCTACATTCTGCCCACCAGTGCAATAACATCAGATGAAAAAAATTAAATTAAAAGAACGCTTTCCCATGTAAAAAATATTACACCAGAGAAGGTATAAAAAGTATACATCTAGACAACAACCCTCCCTTTTTTTTTCAAACTCTACATGAAAAATGGAAAAAGTTATGTTTGTTCTTACACCAAAAAGCAAAACTTGAAATGGTTTGGTTGGACTGTATGAAGTCAAAATAATTAATGTCCTTCTATCTTCTACAAGGTCCAAAATACCTCATTGGGCATGTAACAATCTATTAATCATCTGTCTATTATTACCTTCTTCTCAAGCAAAATCATCCTGATTTTGTGAACTTAAATCTATTTCTTTAGAACAATTAAAATGACAGTAATTCCACAGAAGTCAATGAACTCCTCAGATATGAACAAATTCAGAAATGAGTATAGGATTTGGTCTGTAGCTTTGACAAATTCAGACAGCAAAGCAGCCAAATGCAATTTATCTCTTTAGACCCACACGTATTTATATATATAACCTTATACAGGATTCCTGCAGAGAATTCTTGTTATTGCAGAGCCACATTCATATGCAATACTATTTCTTCCATTTGTACATCCAAATCTGTAGGAAACTAGTTCAATGACACTTTCAGCTCTGATACTTAGAGATGTACTTTTCAATTTAATTAAATGTCAGTAGTGCTAAAATAATAATCAAATGATCACCTTTTTTTACATTTGAAAATCAGCAGAAAGTAACTTGATTAGACTTAAACCTAGAGTTCTTTAAGTCTAAAGCACAAAATTCATCAGCATGGCATGGAAACATATTTTTCAAAGATACCAATGATATTCATGACCAGAAGATTATAAAAAAGTACCCTTCCTTTGTTTGGGCAGGCATGTCAGAACAATTTTCCAAGTAGAAGAGCACAGGAAGAAAATTGTTATTGCAATTTTTTTCACTTTAGGTAGGGGGAAACCAATCCTTTTTCCATGCTCATTACTCAAAGAAGAATTCTTTAAAGATGCGTAAATAATTGCTGTCCTGCTTCCAAAGAAAGCACAGCAATCATTTCACAAATCGGATCTGTGGTGCACTTGCCACCTTTGCTGGTCCTAAACCAGATTTTTAAATCAATCTTCTGTTTCAATAATAGTGAAATAAAAACGGAACATTATGCAGAACACCACACTGCTCAAAATAATAGTTTTTTCTAATCTATTTTCTCATGGTAAGAGGCTGTGAACTCAAAAAAGAAATAAAGCAGTGCTCTGGCAAATTTTAAGACCACAGTATGGTGCTTCCCACCCCTGAATTAGTGCCACAGACATATTGATGTACCCAGAGGAGGCTGTCAGGGTTTTGTATTTCTGCATTTTCAAGCATGTCTTGCAGCTGAAGCACAAGAGACATCCAGAGAGAAAGCCAAAGGCAGTAGTATTTCTGTTTTCATCTCCTGTTCTTATTTGCAAACGTAGAAGATAGTGATTCAAAGCAAGATTTAGCAGAGTTGCAGAAAAAGCGAACATAAAAGCTAAAAAAATCTGATAACTTTGTTGTGACTGAAAGGTCTGTGTTCAGAAAATCTCTGTTTTTAATCTGAGACCTTATTCAGATTATTTTACAAAAGGTTGCTTTTTAGAAGGAGATTAAGCGATTTACAAACCTAAATCCCATTGAAAATCAATAGGCCTTAGACTATTGAACCACTTAGCTACTTAAAAGTATTTATCCATTAAATCCTTGGGGAGGATTACAAGCAGGTGCTTAGGAAGTGGATACAAACATTTAATTTACAAGCAAAAGGTTGCATCTTCTTTACACGGCTCATCAAATGCCACTTCCCATCCTCCATGGGCCTTGTTTCATCAGCAGCAGCTCTCCTGCCTCTCCAGCTGCAGCCACTTAGAAATGATAAGAATTATCCTGACCTCCATCCTTCCCAACTGTATTGCACACAATTACACTGGCATCTCTTCCCTCTACTTGTTCAAGTCAGTATTTCTGCTCCCCTCTCTCTGTGGGCACTTGTCTCAATGGAAGGAGCCTGTCTTGCTTGCTCCCCATGTATATGGTCAAATCTTTTGTCTCCCCATTAACACCTGGTGCTCACTTGACAACTACTACAAACACTCTGCTTGAAAAAGAATTGTTCTTTTTCGTCTTTCAAGAGACTTTGCTCATCACCTGATTTTCTATTTATCTTCTGAGCCCTCAGTATTATTTTTTAACTCTAAATGTCTTTGCTAGACTTCTATCTTTTTGACCATGAAATTTTAAATTAGACACATCATTTTTTCCTCTTTTTAAATACACTTTCTGTGATGCCTTCTTTTTTCTTTTCTTGTTCACCGTATTTTGTTTATGGATATTTTAAATTCAAAACAGTAATAATCAAATGATATTTTATTTTTATTGCAGACCTGATCTTTTTTCGCCAGTTACTATTCCTTCAATTAAATGTATTATCTCATAGCAAAGGCAATGCAATATAATCTAATTTCCATTTCAACATAAGGCACTTAAAATTCCAACCAGTCTTGTCTATTACTCCGGTATTTTATGCCTTGCAAAATGCTGTACTGCTATCCGTGTTCGTATCTCACAGGCAGTGCTAGTATTTATTAATTCATTTGGGCACTGCCAGGCATCCTTTACTGAATGTATCATCCCTGGTTCAAGAAATAAGCACTCCCAGCTGTTTTCTGCCTTTTCCTTCACCTTGAGGTTACTGCCCTTCCTTCAGAGTTGAAAAATGAAGAGAGTACACGCAACTCATCACTACAGGACAAGATCAGAAGCTTTTTCCTCTCAGGCAGATTAAAATAAAACATCACTCTTTGCAGTGAATTATGTGTATGGTCCTCCCCTGCACTCCCCAGCATGGGGCTGTAGGAGTCAGCAGCTGAAGGGAGGCAATTCCTGCAGTCATTTCTAAAGAGAACATGAGTCAATTCCCCATGGTGGCTATTTCAAACAATGAAAATAAATTATTTCAGTCCCAGCTTCACTATAACTTTTAATAGCTTTGCAGGGGCATGGGGTTTGTTTGTTTGTTTGTTTGTTTGTTTGTTGGTGGGGTTTTGTTGGTTTGGGTTTTTTTAACTGTACAGCACCTCAACATGAATTCTGTGTGCTAACCCCACCGCACTGTTGGCTCTGCAGGAGAAGAGGCTCAGCGATGTCCTGCTCATCAGCATCCCACGCTCTCTGCACCGACCCACCCTGCTGGCACGGCTGGCGTGCTCCTGCAGCCTTGGCTCTGCACCCAGGCCACGGATGGCTTCAGCCTCAAGGCTGAGGTAAGGGACAACCTTCATAAACAGCGACCGTAATTCACTAAAGTGTTCGTCGAAATAAACAGTTCTAATAAACATAAGCGAGGAATGATTCCTTGGGGCAACATTGAGGCTAAAAAACAAGAGAAATCTGAATAAAGAGACTAGCAGCGCAATGCACACTGCAATAGAAAAAGGCATGAAAAGATTTTATTTCCCAATACACAAGAGAATGTAAGAATTAATTCTGCTGAGGGAACAAGAAGGAAAGACACAGAGCAGTGCAATCAGCTAAAATATGCAGCATTTTTCAAGGTGATTTTTATTCTAGAGCTCAGAAAAAGAACAGACTATTGCCTAGACCAAAATTGTTTTGCAATAATGATTTTCACCATAAAAATGCAGTGCTCTTTACTTTAAAAAATGGCAGTTCTCCAGAAGGAAACAGATTTGTATCCAGCCTGACTTCCTATCTTTATTAATAATGGGGTAAGCTTTACACAGTCAGTTATCTGTTTCCTGGAAGTAAGCAAGAATCTTCTATTTTCAAGCTTTCTGAAGGGTATTTGCTTTTTCCATTCTCACAGCTTTGCAAAAGTAAGCAAAGGGATCTTACTTTGAAAATGTTATAATTTTAACTTTGAACACATTCAATATTTATGCCATAAAATGCCATGTACATACATACACATGCCACTCTACTCAAAACTGAAAAAAG
Organism: Haemorhous mexicanus; assembly: GCF_027477595.1. NCBI lineage: Eukaryota > Metazoa > Chordata > Aves > Passeriformes > Fringillidae > Haemorhous > Haemorhous mexicanus. Next base: position 74,352,718 of record NC_082381.1, read on the forward strand.
AAAATAAATATTAAAATAAGAAAATAAATATTATAAATTTGTAATGGAATGAACATAAGAACTCTCAAATATTACTTTCTTGGAACTTGTGCAAAAAATTTCCTGCATTACCTGTCCTCCATAATAAAATTCCTCAGAGTCATTATCTCCTTCAGAGTCTTCTTCAACTGTGCTGCTGTGTCGTGACTCCTTAAGGGAAAAGGAAATTTAACAATGATAAAAGCAATATGTTGACCTTGCATGGATAGATCTAAATGTAATTACAAGAATTATGCTTTTGCAAATAAGCTCATAGCATCCTTTCTTATGAGATCTTTTAGTATAATTTTTCCAGAGGACCCATTTTAAGAATGATGAAATATCACATGAAAAAAGCACCTTATACAGGATACATAAAAAGACCTTGAATATATGTTGGAGAAATAATAATTGTGTGGTTAGAAACACTGCATGGTATTTTAAAGAACTGGATAATTCAGCAAACTTTGTGGGGACACTTCACTCTGTGATTCTGCTTCATAAAACATAACTTTCTCATCAAGACTGGCTCTGGACATAGATCTTTTGGTATGTCAGCAACCTACTACAATTTTATTTTACTTTATTCTCATAATTAAACCCTAATAGTTTCAGGAAATAATTCAAGTCCAAGCATGGAATATCTTATGGCTCCTTCTGTGAAAACCTGACACTCTGCTGCCTAATTATTATTTTTAACAGAAGTTCCATCCTGGTGCTAGGAAAGTTTCAAACTTAATTTTCTGAGTAGCTCTTCTCTGAGACAGTGAAAAGTAAGGATTAGAGAGTCCTATGCTTACTTAAGTAAAACCTGCTCCAGATAGGCTGCTTTATGAATAATATCAAGTAAACTGAACTGATCCTGGTACCGTCTGCAACTCAGCATGAGATAAAATATATTCTGTTTCCCACCACTAGAAACTTTACTTATAATGATATAATTGCTTGAGAGAGTAATTCTTGTTTCCCACAATGCATGTGTTATTTCTATGCCCTATGGTGACTAGGAGCCCCTAAAGAACACCCAGTAAAATCATCATTCTTCACTTCAACCTGAATGTAATGTATTTAATCCCTTTTTTCTTTTTCGTGTTCTACACAGACATGACATAATGGAACAGAAATCAGAAATATGAATCAAAAAAGTAGAAGTTACCCCTTAAATTCCACAGCTGTAAATGTCAGTATGGACACACACTTATCACTAATTTCTGTGGTCAGACCTTGTAATCCCATTTTTCTACCTCTGCCTCTAAATTCCTGCTCTATTCACTGTATGTATACATACAGTGCAAAGGTGTATTTACCCAATCTCATGGCAATTTCTGTCAAGACATGAAAAATAATTTCTGCTTCTACTTCACTGAAAATAGATAAAATAACTTCGTTCTTCTTTGTTTTATAATAAAATTACTTCAGAGGGAAGTACGCTTCAAAACAGAAATGCACTGAACAAAAATTCCACACAGAACTGTCACATTAGAATCGTGACAAACCCATCATATCCTACCCAAACCTTGAACTGTCTAGCACACAGAAATCATCAGTGTTAAGAGATTTTTTTATAAAGGGATTTTTCTCAGTACTTTCACATTTAAGTACCTGATTCAACTAGAAACAAAACAGAAGCTCAAACTCAGTCCCACAGGAGCAAACTATATTTCAGGCTTTTAAGGAAATGGGTAAATTCTTCCCACATTTGTTTTTCTTATACTCACAGAGCACTGAATGCAATGATGAGGCAGTAGAAGCAAAGTATTTTCAGTGCAGCTTTTCATGTCAAATGACATTTCATTTACTAAAAAAACTATACACATAGCATCCAGGCATGCTTACCTCCTATTTCCAGGGTAAGAAACTCAGCACCCACCCTTACCAAAGGAAGACTTTAGGTCAAGCATCTGAAGTCCTGACAATGCTTGACCCCTCGCTTGAGGCAGGAGCCTTTGTGGTGCCTTCTCTGAGGCCGTGACACAATCTCCGAGGTCAAGCCCCAAGTGTGGACTTCACCTTTGTGCCACCTCTTCCTCAGCAAGACTGGTCAGAGAGCTGTGCAAGAGGCACAGGGCAAATGCCACTGTGCCTGCAAAACCCTAACCCTCAGGGCCCTGCTGATGGTGAGAAGAGTCCTACAGAGGTCTTGAGTCTGCAGTGGGATTGCTGGGGGCTATATGAAGAAGCAGTCAGGAGGAAGTAATTGAGATGAGGTCATATGTGCCAGAACAGGTTAAAAGGTAATGGAATCACTATCAACTTTTCCAGGAGAGCTGTATATTTAGGGCCACAAAAGTCTATAACACTGTTGAACAAAAAATTAATCACCAAAAACATAATTCCTAGGATAGGAGGAGAATCTCTATCCCAACTAAGTGAATCACTAGTTAATCCATTTATGAAACCCAGAAAAATATGGTAACCTTCTAAAACATGTAAACATGCACAGATTGAATAAGCACAATTTGATAGGAATTCTATGGTAAACATTCATATTCTATTATTTTCTTTTCTTCCTTAAAATAATTTCTGCTAAAACATACATACAAGAAATACATACCTCTCCATTCTCCCTCTGTAATTTTGACTTTATGGATAAGCAATAGTTGACATCATTGGTTTTTCTTAATTCTTGGGGAAAAAAAAAGGAAAACAAGGAACATATGTGTGGGGGGAAAAAGTGAAATAGTTTTGCAAATGCAGACTTGTAATTCTTACTTGCAGTAGTAGAACAAATAAGGAACAAAAAGTTACAGATATGAAATGCATCATAGAGTTTACAATGCAGCAGTCTAACACTAGAAAGCCTCTATTTCCCAGAAGACTTTTTAAAAGTGTGAATTGAAACTCAGCTGATCCATCTAGGACACTTGTTTTCCCCAATTTGTGATTTACAATTTAGCGTCATTCATTAATTTAATATAATTTATAAAAGAATGAAAAATCAAACCCCTCAGGAAAACAAAATCTTCTATCTAAAAGATAGATTTTTACTCTCTTAAAAATTACAGGCTTAATTTCTCTTCAAAGTAAAGAAATATTTGCAAGTAAAATTTATCCCAAACTTCAGATGATAACAGCAAGATTGTGTTTGTGTGCTGCTGTAATAACTTCAGTAAGATTATTCCTTATTTACATCTGCATTAATGAGATAGAGAGTGAAGATCATACTGGTCCCCCAGTGGAATTCAAAATAATTTTCTGTTATGCAAAAAATGTCAATAATAATAATAATAATAATAATAATAATAATAATAATAATAATAATAATAATAATAATAATTTAAGTCAAGTGTTCCTATCTGAAGACCTGCCAGAATTAAGAGTGCTCTGTGCAGTTTATTCTGCAGCCTGAAATAATCAGAGAATTTGTATGCTAGAACCTAAACCGTCTCCATGAAGTGTGTGCACAAATCTTTATTAAATATAATATAAATGTGTCGGTATGTCTGACAAGGATCCCCTTTCATGTACCAATTACTTTTTGAAAATAAGGGAATCATTTATAATGAGAGGGCCCCCAAAATCATTGGGAAAAAAAAGTCATTTTTCTATAGCAGAATCTAGTGAAACAGCTGAACCATTTCCTGAAATAATACACCAGAGGCAGTAGTAGTTACAGACTGTTTCATCCGCAGTGGTGAAGATTTAGTGAAGTTTTAAGCAAGTGATCATGGAAACTCATAATTGGAAAGTATTAAGCATCTCTAGCTGTATTCAAGGGGAATTGCTCTAGCACAGGCTGCAAGACATTAAAAGCAAAAAAATACATTCTGCACACAGTTGTAGTGATCCCCAGAAGAAATATTCTAATTTCTTCTATTCTGAAATGTTGGACAATTTACTAGAACAAGCCCAGAGAAAATAGCAAACTGAACAGCTGAACCCTTTAACATCACATCTCCCTCTAAGCGCAGACAACATCTTTGCTATTCTTCAAAATTATGAATTTGATAAACTCTCCGGATATAGGATTACCTGTAGCAATTTGGTGGAAAATTACTGGAATTGGTTCTGTTGTAACTAACACATCTTCATCGTTATCAGAACTGGAAACATAAGTGTTATCTACGAAAGAAAGACACTTTGCATGGTGAAGTTCCATTGTGCTTTGTCAGCCCCTTCCAATGTTTCCTATCTCAGATTTTTGTCACAAGGAACCACTCCCCAGATGCTCAGGGAAGCTGATCACTGCCATCTTCCTGGCATGTTTGGCTTTTTCCCCCTCAAAATTGTCAACAAAAAGAAAAATATAATAAATACCAGAGATTCTGACCCAAACTTTATAAAACGAAACCGTGGAGTGTGATGTCATGGCTCTTTTGAATCACACCAAGCAGTGCTCTGAACCGACCCACAAGGCATAGGGTGGCCAGCCTTTCCTAAAACTAATACTTGCTCTATGGTTTTTGTTGTGTCTGACACCAAAACTCAAGCTGGATCTGATAAGCAGAGTGAAAGCTGCACTGAGAGATGGGTGTTAACAGTGAATTATGCCAAATACCTGTGCCTCATTTTGCCTAGTCTTATAAAGGTTATTTGAAGTTCCTTCAAATCTGCGGATAACCTTTCTTCCACCTGATTCAGGGAGAAAAGAAATCCCCTCCACTTAACCTAAACATTGGTATGTATGAATATTATAACTATTTTACAAAATTTTCTTTAAAAATGTAGGGATTAGACCGAGAAGTGTGTCTGTTGGGTTTTTTGGTGGTTTTTTTTGGTTTTTTTTTCTTTTTTTTTTTTTTTTTTTTGGTTTCTTTTTTCTCTTTCCAACTTAATGTTTCCTAACAAAAACCAAGAAGCAGCAGGGTCTTCTGTACTATCTGCAGGAGCTAATTTTGCATGTATTGCTGAACTGCTTATGAAGGTAATGATACTTTGCTTTCTAATGGTGTGGGCTGAATTGAAACCTATGCTCTAGAGCAGAAAGGCTGACAATTAAGATAATCACACATAAAGTGACTTACGTATTACACTTTTAAACACTTTGGTCCCACATCAGCAGCGTGCATGAAATCACACACAATTTTAAGCATACTGCTGCAGCCTCAAAGCTCTTGAGTGCTCCCAGTGAAACACTGCAGGTGTTAACATTAACTGGGAGGAGAGCACAATAACTTCATCCTCTGTATCACAGCAGTTCTTGGCCACCTTTATCAAGAGGGAGCACAGGGATGTGGCCGTTCCTTGCACGGTGCGCCAGGCTGGGCAGGGCAGCAGCTAACCCCGCACACAGACGGGTTTTCCTGGCTGCCACTGCAAAACAGCCTTTCTGCCACGCTCACACACACCTGCCAGGTCTGACTCTGTCCCACACCTTCACCTACTCCCACTCTGTGCTGTCCCACGAGGCAGTCTGAGGGATCTGTGGCTGGCTCCACACACACTTGGGCATCACTGGTGCTGGTGCAGGAGGCCAGCACCACTGATGCCCAAGCCCTGCACTCCTGTGGGCACAGCAAAACATCAGTCTGTGCCTGCTCAGCTACACACTGGCCACGGGGACATGTTTTACAGCCATGGCATCGTGTGAGCAAAGCGGGGTCCCTTGTGTCAGCACTCATTCCTTGTCCCACTTTTCTCTACTGGCAGGAGGGGCTGTGAGCTACAGCCACAGGACAGCTGCAGCTTGCTCTCTGCATGAAGCCCGGCCTCAACTCTATCTACATTCTCCACCATGTCGCCGTCATTTCCGCGTCCATCTTGCACATACAATACAAACACATCTGTTTTCCAGTTTTGGGAGTGTGAGTTACTGCTATAGAGTCTAATGAGCTGAGATAATTGAGGCCATCATTTGGCTATAAATAGACCTTACATCATATACATGGAAGGGAGAGGGGGAATCCTTGTGCTACAGCTTATTGCTATACAGAAAACTAGGAACAGAGTATGTTCGGCACAGAATAGACATACATATATGGGAAAAGGACTGCTCAGCTACAGGTTTTATAGATTTCAATTATATGTTTATGTCCATTGTCATTCTTTCTTGGCAGCTGATAATATGACTTTCACTGCCAAGCTGTTTTTTTTCTTTTCCTATTCGGCAGCTATTCAGGTTTTTTTTCCTTCCATTGATATGAAGAGACTTGAAATTATGATAATGGCTTTGATTTGTTTTCTTTAGCAACCTGTTTCTAACACTTGACACCTAGGACTACTTATCCTCTTCAGTGGAGGACGTAGTGCCTGGACCTAGCAGAGGGATGCAGCTAGCTGCCAAACTGGTTCTCTCCATCTCTGCTGCAATCTATTGAGGTCTAAGTAGGTGTGTAACCTACAAATCACTGGGATAAAAGACTACAGCAGTTCTACAAGTTTCTGTCAGCCAAGACAAATCACTCTGAACATAAATTCATTAGCAAAATGCTTGCTGCTCTGCTGGTTCCCAAAGGAGCCACGGTACACTCATGTAAGTGGGACTTCAGTCTACTCATGGATGTTATATTCTATAACTGCTCCTCAGAAGGATTATTTTCTCCCTTTGTGTCAATGTTCTTAGAAAATTGTTACAGCAATACTTTGCTGAAACTGTTATTACCTGGCTCTAAACTTTTCAGTTCTGTTTTCACAATTCCAGCCATGGATATGCAACTTTCAGACATTACTGTCTCAACACTACCACTGTTAAGTCCTCAGTGTGCCTTTGTGAGCACACTTTAGCTTTCACTCTTAAATATGAAGCCTTCAAACACCTTCCATTATTGAAAGTTGTCATGTCACATTATGGTTTCCATAGGTACAATTTAAAACTCAGCTGCTTCTATTTGATGCTTCAGTAAGTAATTCAGCAAGAGCTACACACTGTTGTCAGCACCAAAGTGCTGTTGCTGTGTACATTACAGCAAAGCAGGCTGTGGGAGTATGTATACTATCCAAGGCTCTGCATTTAGTATCCAAAACTTACTTTTGGTGGTAGCATTTTAGCTGAATTATATCACTTGTATCATGGCCTAATCTCACCTATTTTCATATATTTACTGCACACATTAGCAAGTTATCTGATGATCAACTCTGACAGCCTTGTCTTGGATTTACAAATCTGATCCACTCTGTATTACACAGTCTTAATCTACACAGGATAAAAGTTTGCTGTAGCTATGCGCTAATGGACTTAAACCTTAATCTGTAAAGGTTTATCCTGTGAGAAATTTAATTTGAGAACATGTGCTGCTCTGAACTCTATCAACTTGCAGCAGTACTTGAAGAACACCTTCCAGATGAGGACATCAGCACAGAGCTTCCCAGACTCGACACCATCACACCCTGACATGTCCCTGAAACCTTCCTTAAGACACATGTCAGAGAAGGAAGACACAGTCAGCAATAACATTAGGTTAGAAATTTAGGACAAAAACAGTCAACAAAGAACCGGCTCACTGAGTCAAAATGAGTGTTTTATGATCAAAGCTGCAAAATGGCAGAAAGTCCTTACCATTCCCAACACACTGAACATCTCTTCATCATAAAGCACACATATATCCTGCAAAAGCTTGAGATGTGAATGAAATCAGCTCTTCAAAAGCCCTGAAGGGCTGGATTTTAATCAGTAAACATGTACTGATTCATTCTCTGCTCCAAGCTAACTACAGTGTGAAATGTTCAGTTGCTATCTGCCTTTAAAATATAGGGCGTGATGGCACAGAATATTCATCAGGTTTCAGGGACACTAAAGTCACTCAGGCTTGTAGGCTTTTGGGACATGCTGCAAATAACACTCAGAAGGAAATTTTGAGGTCTATCAGACAGAAGACTTGGCCAGGAAACGAGCTCCCATGTGCTGTGCGAGTAACTGCTGCTTGTTCAGTGCTTCAGCTTGCCATTTACTTAGAAGTTCCCAGAGGTCAAATTTTGTGATATTTAATGGAAGAAACTGTTAATAACACATAGTGAAGATTTTTTTCAACTATTTGTCCCTCTGTTCATTGTCAGCTCAATGCAGTAATCTGTAAATCACTGGTATGACTGTGCATTTTATTAATCTCAGTTTCTCCCATTTCTTAATGTTGAATAGACTAATATCATTCTCCCCCACAGTTTTTACTGGTTAAAAAAATAAATCTAACAGATGTTTTAGCATTCTTTCACAGAACCCTTTTTTTTTTGGCATCACAGTTGATTTCTTTCTCTATCTGCTTCAAACACTGGTGAAGCAGATAGAGAAAGCAGAATCTGCTGCTTATCAGTGAAGAAGATCAAAGTCACACTTCTTTAGAGTCTCTAAAAGAAACAATACTTCTTTGAGAAACATTTCAGAAAAGCTACAGATAAAGAACAAAAAGGGCAGAGGGTTTTCTATCATTCACAGTACTTACACTGTTAAATAATCACAGCTGCACCATGTGGTGCAGTCCAACAGTACTACCATAAACCTTTATTTGCACAGCACCTGCCATCCTCGCTTCCCTCTTCTGCTTCTGATAGCCTGTGCTGCCTGAAGTATCTGTGCAGTGTCTTTGTGAAGGAAATTGGGGAAATAGGCTCCCTGAAAACGTGCTTTTGTTCTCACCTGCTTCTGTTTCCTGTGAATAACACGCCACATCAAGACTGGCCACGTGGTTACGCAAACACCTTTGCCAACCCAGCTCAAAGTTCTGAAGGGAGGCTGGGCTGAGCAGCTGGGAGCCTCTCTGTGAGCCAGCACGACCACAGAGCTGCACACGAGTGCTTGGCTCTGGCTGACCCCAAGAGGCACAGAGCCTGCAGGCTTACCCTGGAGAGCACCAGCAGCCTCATTAAGGTCTCCAGCACAAGTGCTCTGCTGGCCCTGCGCCAGCCTTCTCAGGCTCCTGAAAGAGCAAGCTTTATCTACCATGCCAAAGAGAAGCTGGGCACTTTCTCACTCCTATCCCCACTGGCTCCAGCACCCCAAGCTACAGTCCATCTGAACTCGTGAACCTGTGTTCTCACCCTGACCCAGCTGACAAACGATGCCTGAAAAAGAGAAGGGACTGTGAAAATAATCTTAACTAATGGAAAATGATTAGTACAAGATGCACCTGGAAGACATCAATACCCTTTCAGATATTCTCATTTGAATACAGAAAATTGTGGTAACATGTACACATGTGTCACGGGCAAGGATGTTGCACTGTACCTGGGTAATCCTCAGAGACATGCACTGAATAGGACACACTGTAAAAAAAGAAGAAAAAAAAAACAACAACAAAATTAGAAACAACAACATTAACTGCTGGCACAACACTTTTTCTTGCTCCTGTATTATTTTATGCTTATTTATAGCTTCCTGACAGTTTCCAGAACAGAAGGTAACATCTATTTTGATGGCTTTTGAAGTGCTCAGCTGAAAATAAAAAGCGTCATGCCCATTTTGAAAGCTTACTTTGCTAAATTGGCATATCCTGATTTCAGTGGTCTTAAAAGGAGTATCAAGGCTGCATTATATTCCCTTTAGAGTAACATTTCACTTCTGATTAAAAAAAAAGGTCACTCTTTGAACACCAGAACTAGAGAACGAGTAAAGCCCAGTTTTTCCTCTATCTGGCTTCTGTATTTGACTCTAGACTCAGCAGGAGGCCCTCCTTATTTCTGTTAGTTTCACCAAGGGCTCTGGATGTCTCCGGCTCCTTCCTTCCATCAAAACTCTGTATTTTACATAGCATCTGTAACTTTTTGTCAAACTGTCTTCAAATTAAAATTTGAGACAGCCACAGTCACATTGAAGAGCAGCTTCACTACGTGGATTCCATGAATCTGTTTCATCAGAAAACCGTCACTCAAAACCATCATCCTGATTCTGCAGCTCAGTTACCTCTGCTTTCCCTATCTTCCAGTGAGATCTTCGTTAAACTTGCTGCTGAGAGCAGGACAAATAGGCATGGTGGGTTGCTCAGTTATCTAACTACCCACCAAGTCCTTCTGGTTTTAAGTTTAGTGTGCATCTTAATTTTTGTATTAAAAACATTCAACTATGAAGCACACTGAAAGGTTTCTGTTGTGTAATTCATATTCTCTCCAATTCTAAATCCTCTATATTGTGTCGGCTTACACATTTAAATAATATATGGTGTGGGCTCATGTCTGTAGTGAGTTAAGCCAAAGGATAGTACAGTCCTCTTAAGAAATTTTGGTATGTATTGCACTTGCTGAAAAATTGCTGAGAATAGGTTCATAGAATCTTTCTAAATAACATGAATACAGCTTCCATGTAGACAAGAAACTGAAGCCAGGTATGACTTTTAATGTTTCTCTCTCGTGGGTTTCTGTTAAATGAGCTCCACTTTCACAATCCAGTGACAGTAAGAGGCAATCAATTCCCTCACACTTGCTCCTGCAAGTCGATCTATTAACACACAGCTCTGTCACTTGTTTCTGCACACCATCTATTTGAGAATATTTTATGTATTGCTTGACTAAGACACAAAAATGCCTATTTCTTCAACTGCTGCAAATGCTCTCATAAATTGAAGAAGAAGGAGCATTTATTACAGCTGACCATGGATTTTGCCACACAACTGCTGATTAAAATCCCATCACTGTACAAATTCAACATTTTATGACTCTTCTGGTTTAATTACGTTTTAGATATTTTGAATAGGCAGCATCTGTATCTCCTCATCTTGGGAGTATTTTTTCTAAGGACTGGGCTGTTTAAATCTAATTAATCTGTCATCATGTATAGTATCACTATTTTAAATAAAGAAATACTCCAAAAAAAGGAAATGGTATATCTCCGTGCAGTCATATATAGAGAATTTAGCTCTGTGATGCAGAAAAAAAACCAGAATACCCCAAAAAATTCCTGACTGCGTGCCTGCTCTCACCAAACCCCATCTTCTAGAAATGTTTGTGACCATGACTTCTTCTTTCTACTACTGAAAGAGCTACTGAAAGCGCCTTACTCTTTTAGACTGGCTGCTTGCACACCTCTTTGCTGCCTCCAGAATTTCTTGGTATGGGTTTCTTCCAATACTGAGAACAAGAACCAAGGCTGAAGGGTTTCCCAACCTCTTGAGTGCAGATACTCAAAATTCAGCTGGGAAAAGACATCAGCAACCTAACCTAATTTTGAAGCTGGATTTGATTTCAAAGCTAACTTCTGCTTAGCCAATGTGTACATGTACAGAAACCTGATGGAACTTGAGTTTTCTCTTCCTTTTTCTTCATCATGTGGTTACCTCTGCCAGCAGCAGCTGTGGTGCTGCCAAACAGAAACTAGTAACCAAACAACGTGCTGTTTGTCTTGTGAGGTGGAATAAATTAAAAGGCTAAGGAAAATGCAAGCTAGAAATAGTCTCAAACCTGACTGTTCAAACTTGGGATCTGATCCAGAGCCCAGTGAATCCAGCAACAGGGAGAATAAATCCACTCCACCTCCCCCAGAGAGAGGTGGTAGTGCTTTGCTTCAGCTTGTCAACTCATCTTAGCTATGCGTGGATCATGGAAGCAAAAAGTGGAAATAAAACTACTGAACAGAACAAAACTTGGATTTTTATCTGAGCTCTCCTCTGTGATTGTCACACCCGGTCACCCCTCGGCACATTTTCCTGCTCTGAGGACAAGCTGTTTCCTTCTGCCTGCACACCTGATTTGTCAGAGAACAAGATATGCCAGGCAAACAAAGGTCTCCCAAAGGTTCCTGTCCTCCAGCCACCCAAGCATTTTCCCACTGACTTAAACAAGATTTAGAGCCAAGCCACAAACACACAACCATGATGACTTACAGCACCTTACACAGCACAGACTCCAGTGAAGATGCAGATGTTCAACACCTCTCAGTATCAAATCCTCCCAAAGCCAAAGAAAGCCTTTATTGAAGCAGCTTTCTCATTTAAGAACTCAGAAATGCAACTGGAATTAATTTAGGCCTGGCCCTCACATAGAAGTACAACATGATTATTCCAGTGAGGGAAATGATTTTTCCTTCTGGCAATGCAGCTCCTCAGCACACCCTTATTGCAGTTACTAAATACAGCTTACAGCAGTATAATTTATTCCTGTTCCCATAAACACATTCACCATTGCTGTTCAGTTATATTGCTTTAGCTACAGGAAGAGTTAAACTCCTGGGTATAAACAAAGCCTCTATGATGGTGCTGTTTCTGCTTTACTCAGACCCTCTACAGAAGACATCCTGCAATACCTATGTTTCTCAACCCTTAAGCTTAGAACAAAGCTTCAGACTCAAAATGGCCTAGTAAATTTTTTTTATTTAACAAATAGTAAAGTACTACACGAGAAATTATTAGGAACTGTCATGTTTCATGTTTTTAATGTAAACTTCTTATTGCTTGAAATAATATTAACATTGACAGCCTTGGCTTAGTAGCAATTTTACTCACAGGGGTCTCATTGCAAGAATTTTCCAGTGTGTTTTAACAATATCTATTCCTTCGACAGAAAAATTATTATGCAAGAGTTCATCTCCACTGGAGAACTAATTCATCAACCAGATGGGTATGTACTATGTAATTGCTATTTTTTAAATTAATCTTTCCCAACTGAATACAAAATAAGCAGATTCATCTTCATCTGACATTACTACAATTTCTCAAAGCTAGTTAAAAAGGAGTAGAAAGTCTTAACTGATTATATTACCAGGCAAAATGTTACCCCCAAACTGCATCTCCAGGGCAAAGAAAAATATTCAAGAAAACTGAAAAAAGAGAGCAAAGCAAAAGCTACTGCAGCAAAGCACACTCATAAAAAGGAAACCAACCAGCTTCACCTCCCTATATCCATCTGTAAGATTGCTTCCTGAGCTTTGAACTGCAGTTTCACCCATCATGATACGAACCCCATACTCAGATAACGCATCCGAAAGCCACAACAGCAATGCTGTATCTGGGATGCAGCTTCCCGTTAGTTCCAGGTTATCTCAGCTCCATGCCACCCATTGTTTCTCTCTAAGAAAGAAATCCTTCAAGCTGAACTTCCAGCTGTTTTGCACAGCAGGAACAGTGTGAAGCATCTGGTGCAAGTCTAAGATTTATGCCTACAGAATAGTTATGACAATTCAACCAGCTCTTTCCCATGGTAACAACTGACTTACTGCCTTATTAAGTGTGGAAATTGTGATCTAGTTTCTATTCCAGTTTTAGTCATCTCTATTAGAGCCAGAGCTCTGTGTCCTAACGTTGTTTCTTACAAACTTGATGAAGAAAGGAAACAGGATTTTTTATCATGTGGCATCTGGTGGTAATGCCAATCTATAACAAAACACAAAAGAAAGAGTAAATAGGACTTAACCATAATGCATCTGAAGCTACAGAATTCACAAGAGATTTTGTTTACGAAATCTCAGATCTAGCTCATCAAGGATGTAATGCAATCAGCACAAAACTTTACACCTTAAGAAGGACACTGAAACTCAGCAAAGCAAGCTATGGATAAATTTGAAATATGAAACGCTACTGAGGTATTGATTTTATGTTGGGGTCAGCTTTTGAACAAGTTGGTGAGATAAAAAAAATATGACTGAAACTTTGATACAAAAAAACAAAAGAAGATAAAATTGTGCTGTTGACAACTTTGGGCCAAAGGACCTCTTTAATGATCTACATAATATTTCTCTAAGTACAACATCATATACACATCATGCTTTTACTCTTTTCTAGGTGAAACTGTAGAAAGGAATAAGATCCAGCTGAAAAGATGCAAGTGGAATTGTATTCTTTCACCACTTACTAGCTATAAACTCACAACAATCTTACGTTTTCAGCATCTGCACACAACATGCCACAGCATATCAACATTTCATGAATGTTCACTAATTGTACAGTAAATACTTCTATCTTCAAGTTTTTATTTTCTTATCTTTGAGAATGCTTACAAATTCTTCAGTGGATTCCTATTACTGTCACAGCCTTTAGTCTCCTTTTCTACTTCAACAAAACCAGCATTTGATCCTGAAACCAGACCATTCATACTGCTTTACTTCTGACCTGCCTTTGTCCGCAAACAAATTAAAATTCGTTCCAAAAAGCCTTTCAGCATGAACACAAGCCACTCTCAACACTCTCTGTTCTGAGATCCACTTTGGAACCTTATAACCCGACAATAAACCACATCACAGATACAGGGTAGAAATTATGATTTTCGGAAGACAAATTGTGGGATTGCACCCAAACAAAACTTTAAAATTGCATTTCTGAAATGGTCGACTTTTGATGAAGTGCCTTGAGAACTGGTAGATGAAGGCATTTAGGTACTGACCAGATGAAAAATTAGGTACACTATTCACACAAAAAACTGGATTAGATAACATAAGAAAAAACCTAAATTTTTTTTTTATTTTTGTAACTGACCTCACATGAATTAGACTATGTGAAGAGAAGTACAATTCAAAACTAATATTTAAACACACTGCAAAAGATTCCAATGTCAAGTCTTTCTTCCAATTTGTATGTAGATTACACATATGCAAATAACAGCAGAAGAGACGTGGAAGCCAGAAGCACCAATTTTCTATGGCAAAAAGGTATCTCCTGTTTGATGGACACACCAAAAGACAAGTCCTATAAAGTCACAGCTGGAGACAACTGTTTAATTTTATGTTGAAAGCAAAACAAACAAAATAACAACAACTTATAAATAAGCAAACAATATTTCAGCTATGACAAAGAAACTTAATAAAACCTCTCCATTTGGTGTTCAACTGCCACAAGTATGAGTGAATGATAAATGTTAGGTTTTTCAATGGATTATGAATAAGTAAATTAGCAAGATACTCCATCACTTGGTATATATGAGTGCTGTGCTGAGAAACACTTCATTAAATTTCAGTGAAGCTCTTAAAAAAACAATAGAAGAATGAGAAAATAATCTTGATTTCCACTCTGGAGCTTTTGAAAGATTGTATCTCACTTAGCACACATCAGCTGAGGAAGTGGTCCACTGAAGCTCATATTCAGAAACACACACAGAACCATGGCAGCATTCTGTTTTTTCTTACCTGGCAGATTTTGTAAACAACTCCTGCTGGCATTCACTTTTGTCCCCACCAAAAAGATATGGAGACTTTTAGAATGCATTTATAAATGTACATTTGCAATTATAGAACATGAATTTTGTTCTGCTTCTTCACTCAAAGGGTAATTAGGCATTGGAACAGACTTCCCAGGCAAATGGTGGAATCACCATCCTTGGAAGTATTCAAAAGGTGTATGGATATGGCACTTGGGAATATGGTTTAATGGTGCTAAGAGTTGAGCTTGATGATCTTAGAGGCCTTTTCAAACCTCAGCTATGCTATCATACTATTACATATCACAGAATCACAGCATGGGTCAGACTAGAGGAGACCACAATGGGTCATCTGGTCCAAACTCCCTGGCCAAGCAGGATCACCCCAAAGTACATGGCACAGGATTCTGTCCAAATAGTCCTTGAACATCTCTTTTATAGGAGACTACACAGCCTCTCTGAGCAACCTGCTCCAGTGCCTGGTCACCAGCACAGATCTTCCTCATGTTCACATGGAATTTCCTGTGCACCCCTCACTGCCCGTTGCCTCTTGTCCCATTGCTGGGCAGCAGCGAGCAGAGCCCGGTCCCTGCTCTGACCCCTCCCTGCAGACACTGACAGACACTGATGGGGTCCCCTCTCAGCTGTCTCTTATCAAGGCTGAACAGGCTCAGCTTCCTCAGTCTGTCCTCATAATAGAGATGCTCCAGTCCCTTGCTCATCTTTGTAATCCTCCACTGGAGCTGCTCCAGGAGTTCCTTGTCTCTCTTGTCCTGAAGAGCACAGAACTCGGCACAGCTCTCCAGATGTGCCTCAGGGCCAAGAAGAGGGGCAGAATCACCTCCCTAATCTGCTGACAATGTTTTTCCTAATACACCCTAGGTTACCATTGTCATTCTTGGCTACAAGGACACACTGCTGTCCTGGCTCATGGACTTCAGGACCCCCAGGTTCTTCTCCACAGGAGACAAGGCGGGCCAGCAGGTCAGCCCCGAGCCTGTACTGACACCTGGGGTTATTCCTCCCCCAGGTGCAGGACTCAGCATTTGTCTCTGCTGAATTTTGTACTGTTCTTCTCTGCCTACCTCTCCAACCTGTTGAGGTCCCTCTGAAGGGCTGCAGAGCTCTCTGGGGTATTGGCAACTCCTCCCAGCTCTGTGTCATCAGCAAACTCCCTGGGGAGGCATCTACTCCTCCTCCTCCAAGCCACTGATGACATTAAACACTCCTGGGTCCTGTATTGCCCCCTGGAGTGCACCACTGGTGACAAGACCCTGTGCCACTGATTACAACCCTCTGGGATCAGCTGTTCAGCCAGTTCTCAATCACCCTCACTGTGCTCTCATCCAGTCCACAGTCCCTGAGATGGCCACAGAGGTATTGGGAGAGACAGTGGCCAAAGCCTTGCTGAAGTTGAGGGAAACCATAAAAAAAGTTCACACAACTCAGTGAACCCATGAATACTCTTAGGCAGTACAAATCAGTACATGCTGCATTCCATTCACTCATGATACCGTTACATTACAGCCTCAGTAATGTGACAAAACCATAAACAGCACTAAGTAAATGTTTCAGTTGTGTAAAACACTAACCACAAAGTTACATGTAACTCCAAACGCACTGACAGACAAACAGTGTTAGAATCATGACAGTTAGAAATATACAAAAGAGCCTATCTCATAACATGGTTCTGGAAATAAATATTTGCATAAGGTTTTTTAAAATACAAATAATTATACAGCCTTTTGCTCTTTCACATGGGAAAATACCTACATAAGCACAGGACTTCCACCTTTTTTTTAAACCAGTGATTTTAAAACGGATGCCATCAAATAGACTAATGATTAGTGAAAAACAACTTATATTCTGGGAGAAAGCATCAGATGCCACAAACGAGACAGAAATTAAAAGGAGGTGGACTTGGGTTTTCATGCGTATATTTGCACAGCTATGGAAAAAGTGACTGTCACTCAAGCACAGCAAGAATAATCTCACAATATTGAAGATTGGTTTATTTTCTTTTACAAAATTTAGAACTTGAACTAAATCCCGCTGAAGTCCAAGGGAGACTTTAGTACTTGTCAAAGAAGATTACAGGCAAGTTGCACAGAAAATAAAAGGCTTCTGGCCCCCTACCACACTTCTGTTATTTTCTAGAAGCAAGTACTTCCTTGCTTTGCTAAAAATTTCAGTATGTATTCCAAAGGGTGCAAATCTTTTTGAGCACTTTTTATTTTTCCCCTTAATATTTGAATCTTGCTACACAACTGGACTGCCAACCATTTCACATCCATACAATTTTCTAGATTCTTTATTGAAACAATCTTCATGGATTTCTAAACACTTTTTGAAGTACCCTTTAAAATGTTTCGAATGTACATGTCTGCATCTCAGCAAAATTTTTTACAGATATTTGGGCCACTTTAGAACTCCTGAAACACCCCAGTTCAATGAGTTTCTGTATTCCTTGTGATCCAACAACTGATGACCCAGCATTAGTCACAGCTATTTTTTGCTGCTAGATATAGACAGATGCCCATAAAGAACTGAAATTTGTGCACAAGCCCCTTTCATCATGCATTGTAACTTCCCATGATGCACCAGCAATTATACAGAAAGGAATAACAAGTGATTCTGAGTAATCTTTTCCTCTGGATGATGGAGAATGTGCGTGTGTGGTGACATATGAAAAGTCCCAGGCACATCTATTGATGTCAGATCAGAACTACTCCAAAGAGAGATGAGCAGTGTCAGTGAGTCAAAAATGGCACTGCTTTCGTTTCTTGACATTACCTTGGGGTACAGAGGCACTGAGTTAAAATTATTATAGTTTGCATTTGTCACTAAGAATAATTGAGCTACTGGTCTTCTCATGAAACTGAATTGCACCTGAATCAAACGGGGAATGTTACTCATAAAGCCCTGCTGGATTTAGCATGTTATTCAAATAAAGGGGACACAGAAAACTGCAGCTCAAACATTTCCCTTTAGCAAAGCTTCCAATGAAAAAGGCACAAGAACTTCTAGTAACTACATCAAAGTCTACAGCATTGATCATTACTTTAGCAAACATGAGGGCACTTCCGAAAGTAAAATTAGCAAATCAGGAACACTTAGGAGAGGGGAAAAATGTATGTGCTGTGTGACATTCTAGAAAGAGTTACATTCAAGTATGTTGCCCTGTTTTTTCAAGTTTTTCTAAGCCTTCTGATGTTTACATTCTTGCAACAAACTCTCTCAAGTACTTTATGTAAATAACTTATTGTTTTGCATTCTTTTATGGAGGAGGAGAAATTTGATGGACTGTTAGTTTGTCTGGTGTCATCGGAGAGGTGGCACTGTCATCCTCCAATCCACTGTCAATTTTAGAAATCTATAAATGCTATAAATCAGAAATTAAATGTTCTCTCTTTTACCTTGGAGAGTCCCGTGTCTGCGTTGTTTTATTTCGTGTCCTATGGCGACACAAGTATGCCTACATGTGCAAAACCAGGTTCCCCACAATCAGTCTGTACCAGAATCTGACCCTTTCACTGAGAACTACTAAGGCCTCCTGTTTGTCAAGTTGCCCTGTTTGACCAGGTGCAGCTCCCTCCTCCCAACATGGATGCATTTTATACTTCTGGTCTGTATCCTTTCCCTCTGCTGATCCTGTGGGTTTGAATTCTCCCCGTGTACTCCCCATGAACTCTTCATCCAATTTCAGTCTTCTCCAGGAAACAGAGCACTTAAAAAAACCTGAGGACAGTAAATTCTTGGCCCAGCTCAGCAGCAGACAAAGCATCACATAGTATCATGTGCCTGTGACCACCTTGTTTACATCATGGGGTCCATTTTCTTCCACCATGTGCTTTCTAGAGGTTGATTTTGTTTTAGCTTGGGTTTTTGGGGGGTTTTGGGTTTTTAATTTTTTTTTGCTGCTGTTCATGGTTTTGTGGGTGGTTTTTTTTTTTGGGAGTGGCTTTAGAGAAGATATTTTTTTCTCTTTTCAGCTTCCACCTTTTAATTTTAGAGCACTGCTGTTAGAAGACACTGTGATATGCCCTTTTGGAAGCCAGTTAAGCCACTGGCTCCATTTGGAAGCCATTTTAAAGCCATGATGGTTTAATCCACATGATTAAACCCACTAGAAGCCTGTTTTGAGGGTCCTATGGTTCTAATTCAAGTAATCAGATTTTCAGTTCAGATCATTTGAAGACTAACACCTTGTCCAGCCCCTGTACAAAGCCTTTGTGTTGTTATTTTTCAAAACTAAAATAAAAGGACACAAAAGAAACAACCACAAACCCAAAGCACAAGGTAAACTACAAACTGAACAGTTGTAGTTATCCAAGAAGAGAGAAGCTTGACTTAAGAAATTTTACCTGATAATTTTATAATTTCAGCATCTTAGCAGCAATGAAAACCAAAAATTAAGCCCATATAAATCCCTGGAGATATTCACTGTTTAACTTCACTATATCCCTGACAAGCAGAAGGGCTCCTTTCCTTTGCATGCAGTTCTCAGAAAAGGAGGAAAGTCTTAGGCATTGTTCTTTGAACACTCTACACATTCATTAATTAGTTGACATTTTGCTCGTTTACCTAATGAGGTGTGCGATAGGCACTGCTGTGCAGGGAAAAAGTAACAAATTTAAATACTCTCCCTTATCCATTCTTTGATACATCAGACAGAACTCAAACTTTTCCCCTTCCCCCTAAAGTGAGCCCTGAATACTTCTTGGTACAGCTGAAATACTGTATTTATGAACTAAAGTTATTCTTCATTTTCATTTCAGGTTCCACTGTCATTAGTACAAATTTAATATATAACTTCCAAATATATTACTTGAATGTCAAACCGTTGCTTTTAAAACAATTCTAAACCAAAAGTGCACACATTCAACGGGATAAAATCCCACAGAGCAACATTTTTTAATACATGTTACCTGTGGAATTGTCCATATAATTTCATTTATGCCAATATAATCCATTCACATAAATCAGGACCACTGGCATTCCTACAGCCAGTTATTAATCTATTGTTTACAGGTACACAGAGTCCCATCTTCAAATCATTAAGGTGAAAGCCAGCACCTCTGAAAGTGACTAGGCTGTGGTACAGCACTGACCCATATCCTGCACGCATTTAAATCGAAGGCAACAGCTGCTCTTCCTGCACACAGAAGTGAGGACTGCTTGCAAACCTGAAGGGCTGGCTCATCCTCCTGTCCCACTACACCAACGTGGTCAAAACCTTTCTGTTTTCTGTGGTTAGAGACACAAAAGGACTTGCTACATGGCTGGGGCACTGCCAATGGAGTTTGTCTCCTCTGCCCAAAAGACCCAAGAATTACAGAGATGGAAGGTGCAACATGAAAAGCAGAGTAGGTCATTCCTCACACTTGGAGCCTCACTGGGACATCTATCTCTGCCACGACACCATGGTCATGGAAGAGCATGCACTCACAAACAGCAAATAAAATGAAAATTCAGTATGAGATGACAAGAAAACTTTTTTTATATTCCTTTTTTTTCAGGTATGAGAGTTTCAGTCTGAGGGCAGAGATACACTTCTAACACAATATTCAGTCCTGGTGTCCTTCAAATTAGAAGGTGTCAGTAAAATTGAGGGGAATACAATCATCAAGAAACAACCACAAATCTGGAAGAATGGACAGTGACCAAAAATATTTATGTGGGTCCAGACAGCCAGGTATACCGAGTCTGGCAAATCAATGAGCAAGCATGGTAGGAAATGTGATGACTGCTGCAGCACCTTCTGCAGAGTGCCAGCATGAAGATGGGTGTAATTTTTACAGAACGGCCCAGGGAAAAATGGCAAGCCATATTCATGTGAAATCAGAGGAGAAGGTATAACTTGACAGAGTATCAGAAATGGAGAACCCCATTAAACTTTGAGTTGGTCTTCCAGGGAATGGGCAGAGGGCTAATCACATAATCATTTAAAGCCAGGATGGAGAAGGAGTTTAAGTAAAATTAATGGAAAAATTTTCCAACGGTAAGGTGACTAACAACTGTGTTTCCTTTGCTAATTTCCACGAGTTAAATGTTAATGAGCACAACGTTACCTCCCTTTCTCACTAGTAGCTCAGAGAGCAAAGTTGTAAGTTGAATACGACATTGACAACTCTCAATGTGACTCAGGGAAAAAATTCAAAGCATAACCCAGTACTATATTTCAATAGGGTGCAGAATAACAGCAGCAGGGAATTTCAGTTCAAGAGCTTTTTATACATTTGAAGTGGCAGCATTGGCGAGGATCTGAAACAGTTCTTCCACCTTCTCACAAATTTTAGCTAATCCTGAATCTCACACAATCTGTTTCTTCTTCCTGACAGAAAGCAATAGGAAGCATACTGAACTTTTTTTTTTAAAATGTTGCTATACTTAGTGTCAGCTCATCTAATAAAGAACAATTTTATATATATGGGCTGCTCTTGAGCCAAAGAATGCTTCAAGATGCATGACTGTTCATAGAATATTAATTTTATACTATATCCAAACACACCGTATTTGAATATTGCCTGGCAGTCATTCTTACAGAAAATGCTAAACAAACTATAGAACAAAAAACAACAGGTAACACTGGTGCCCTACCCCAACACGTAGTTAAGATTTTAAATGCAATTTTAATTTGTAAAGATAAAATTAAAAAAACCTCTCTACCAGTCTTAATTACATCCCTGTCTTCTCAAAAAACTAATTACATGCCAGATGAAGCACTGGTTTAGGAAGCCCCTGTATTCCTGCAAAGGCAGAGATAGTTCTAATTCCAGCTGCGTCTTGTTATATGCCTCCCAGCAAGAAAAGATGCACACTTTCTCAAAAAGGGATCCGTAACTACAAAGCCTTATAGTCATTGATTTACCTTTCATGTGTGCTGAACCACTACATCTCCAAGAGAAATCAGCAGGAACCATCAGCAGTTTTGAAAAAAAGGGCTTAGAGTCCAGATTTTAAAAATAATTGGTCAACAATAATTGTGCACAAAAGGCAGTTAGAAAACTAAACTTCATATTCCCTTGAAAATACCATCAGTACATATCCACCGTTTTAGACAATGCAATGTACTCACTAAGGTACAAAAATTTCCATTCTGCTGCAGATTTCAGTAGAAACTTAGGTATCTCAAAAGGGATATGGCTATCTAAGCACCTTTTATGAGGCCAGCATTTAAATACCTTTGAGAAAATGACAAAACAGGACTCATGCTAAGGTGCTCAAAATTGGTACATGCTTTTTAAAACACACAATAAAATCCTGGTCCCATGAAACTTCATGGGCAAAACTCCCAGGAAAAAAAGTGAAGGTTTATCCTTCTGTCTGCTTCTTCATGAGTAAATTTGCAATTTAAAATTGTCAAACATTATGTACTCCCTTAATCTCTTCCTTACTCTTTGCTCTGACTGCACTACACTATTTAGCACATTCACAAACCAAAATTATCACAGAAAAATGGAAAGCATCCAGAAGATGAGAAACAACCTGTAAAGTGCAAGTTTTGTAATCAGGCATTCTATTATTAGGCATTTCTAGTAAGTTTAGAGAATGAAAGCCAACACAGCCAGAAAATGCCACTCTTCTGCAAATGTGAAATTAAGACCAGTAAACTTTTCACTAACAGAGCTCTTAATCTGAAGATCTCCTCAGAGCCTTTAATAAAGACAGAGCTATGATGACTTAATGTAAAGAAAAATTAGATGGCTTGAAGAGAACAAAACCAATTAAACAACAGAATGAAAGAAGAAAGGATCAGACACCGAAGATGGATGTCTCACTGACACCACATACACTCGCAGTGACTTGAAGGGCTGCTCAGCTAGCTGTGGCCCAGACTCGACAGAAAGCATCAGCAGAAACAGCAATGCAGCTGCCAGTGCTTGTCATCCTGTTTTTACTGAGGCCATTGTACAGAGGAACCTAAATACAGAGATTAAAAAAACCCGACTCAGACATCTACATCTTAAAATCTGGGTCAGTTTTACCAAGATACAGAGTGTCATCTCAGGCACTTCAGGACACACAGAACATACAAACACCCAACTGCAAATATTACAAGTAGGAAGAGACAAAATAACCTAAGTATCAGCACACAAGAAGGCTGTTTGGCAAATATGAAGCCTGGGGTCCTGTGGAAAGAGAATTCACATAAAAAAACCTCCAGGTAATACTGGCACAAGTATTGTAAATATAGTGTCAAGTATACTGGCACCTGTGTGTGGGTACACCACGTTTTCATCTCAAATGAATTCCCCTGGAAAACTTACAAGCAGCCATGCATGGGCCAAACTGCTCACCTGCTTACAGGGCTGCTTATTACAGAGGCACTGGTGATGTGAGTCATGAAAGCAGCTGATCAATAAACTCCCCCGTCTCTCCCACAGCCCCCTCGGGTGCTAGAAGGTTTCTGAGGAGGCTCCTCCTTCCACAACAGAAAGCCAGGAACTCAGCGGCAGACTGATTACAGTTCACTCCATTTTGAAAGGTCACTCACTTTCCATCATCTGATAGTGTCATCAAGCCCAAAAGAAGTGGCGCAACCATTTGGAATTATTGCCTGTGGTGAAATGGAACAGTACAGCAGTACCACTTATTTGCACCAGCAAAATTAAAAGGAAAAATAGCCGCCTTCTTTCACAACAGGACATGAGTAACAAATGGCCTGAAAAATTTAGCAAGACTTTACTATTAAACAAAATACTTACAGTGATATATTAAACCACAGGAACTATTACAGTAAGAGGTCCTTGACGTATTAA
The DNA here is from genome assembly GCF_027477595.1 of Haemorhous mexicanus. NCBI lineage: Eukaryota > Metazoa > Chordata > Aves > Passeriformes > Fringillidae > Haemorhous > Haemorhous mexicanus. The sequence continues at coordinate 74,376,423 of NC_082381.1, forward strand.
CTAAAACACATTTGAAAACCCTTATCCTATTTTTAAATTATGCTAGACTGTGTGTGACCTGGCCTCGTGAAGATACAGCCACCTCCTGGGGCAGTGCAGTGCTCTCAGCCCCTACTGAGAAGGCTGTGGCAGCAAAAGGTTATTTAGCACCTTGCAGGGCAAGATCCTCAGCGCTCAAAGGAAAAGTCAAACAAAATTTAGCCTGAATTACTCAATCAGATCAAAAAGCTTTATTTAACAACATTCAAGAAGAATGGAGTTAGTAGTAAATGCAAATACATTTCAAGCTTTACAAAAAAACCCCAAAACCACAAACTACAACCACCACCACACAAACCCCTCACTATTTCACCCCGAGTTACTCAGATTCAAAATTCTGAGTCAAAGGGAACAGAAATAAACCTTTCCTCCCCTCCTCCCAACTTCTGTGGCTGGTGGCCCACCACAGGACACACCCCTTGCTCTTGTTCTCAGCTGCATTCTCTCTGGGCCTCTGCCCTTGTGGAAACACTGCCAAAGGTGTCGGGACAACACCTTGATGGGCAAGCCACGGCTGTCCTGTGGGACGCTGGGGCTGCCCTCTCTGGGCAGAGCGTAGGCTACACACAGGTGTGGCACACGGGAGCGTGGTCTGGTTCTAACCTTCACAGTGCTGTGCCGTTGGCTGGGCTTGATACTGGAGGTGTTTTCCTTGATGGTTCTGTTTTGTAAGTGGGAAACGAATACTCTGCAATGACACCGAATTGTGTAAGCTCCACAGACAGTCTGTGATAGATAACAAAAGATCTCTTCCATCACAGGTACAAGACAGAAACCAACCTTCCTCACAGCACATTCTTCAATGACACCAAAACTATTGTTATCCACAGAGTACCAGCCTTTCACATTGATAGTCTCCTGCCAAATACAGATACTTTCAATCCCAAAAGGTGATTTACTACCCATTTCCCAACAGGTAGGCTGACTGACATTTTGCAACAGTTTTTGAAGTCATCGGACACACAACCAGAATGTTACATGTAGCACTTGCCTACTTTAGCTAGGTATATCCAACCATGAGTACATTATGCAATGAAAACTCACGCAGTGCAGACAACACATTGCAATGTGCTTTGCTCCCCACACATTGCAAAACCCTGCCACTTCCATTTTTCAGAAGAGTGAAAAGGCTCACATCAAAGCGACTGCATTTTCAATAACATAAAGACTTTGAGCTTTAACCTTTGGAATACTCCCTGTACATTTTTATCAAACTTCCACTAAACATCAGGTCATGGCAACTGATCATGCAACTGCCACTACTTCTCAGAGAAAGGGGATTTTACTGTCCTCACACTTGCTAAACTGCAAAGAGAGCCAGAGGTGTAGTAACCAGTTTTATTTTTTAAAAAGTTGAAATCTTGCTAACATTATGTCTGTAAATAGCAAAAGAGACAATGGGAACAAGAAGTAATTCCACTGGGAGAAGAGGTATAGCTATACCTCTTGCAACTGGGACAATGCAACCATACAAGTCTTTACTGAATATGAGCACACTTCCACAGTCACCATCCCAGCATGGCCACATGCCCTGCAGCAGCAGCAAAGGCAATGCAGAGCTCACAGATGTAGCAATGCTATAGAAAACTGGTATGGAAAACTGAAAGAAAAAGATCATACAGAGTGACTATGAGACTTTAATCGAAAGAACAACAAATCCTTTGCTTTATAGAATTTCTTCCATTTCTTTTGAAAACATTCTTTGCAACACAGATCACACTGAAATGTGAGAAAGAAAATTGCTCTTGTTTGATATACTTCACTAATGAATCCAGGCTTTAATGAGAAATCACGGTAATTCAAATTCAATCTCTCAAACAATTTGTTGTTCCTCCCCTTCTGTGAATTCACCATGTCATTCTAACCTAATGAACATCAGCATAATCTTTCTAATATCAAAACCACTTGCCTCTGAAAATTATAATTAGAAAGAAATGAAATTACTGGGAAATAACTGCATTTCATTTGTTTGATTTGTTTTAAAAATAAAAAGCAGACCCTGCAAGACACTACATCCACTACTGAGTAAATACAAAATGAAGCCAATTTAATTTGATGTACTATTTTTACTATATTAGATCAGAAGAGAAACAAAAACGCAGCATACTGTAAATGTGCCTAATAAAGTAGACAAACATAGGCAACAGCTACTCTCACAATGAATTTCCACTGAGCTGTATTTGTTCTCATCAAAGTATTTGTGCAAGCAGAAACTACAGTCTAAACCTAAATCTGAATGTGAAAAAAAGGGTACAGCTGATTCAGGCAACTGGAGGTCTAGGCATTTAAAGTATTTAACAGGACTCCATTCTTCTCTTCAGGGTCTGCAATCCCTTCAGTGACCTCAGTGGATCTTATGCCAGAAAAACAGAATCCTACAGCAAAAGTTGTTCTGTCTCTCTATTTGCACCTCTTCTTTCAAATCCACAGAGACAAATGAACATCCTTTCCTAAAGAAAGAACTGAGAACACCACGCCAGCCCCTCTTCTGTAACAGGGGGGCAAGGAGAGGGTATGCTTTAACCCAAAGAACATATGAGACTGAAAAGACATAGAGAGGAATATGAACTGGGAATGCCTAGTAATTACATTTCTAAATAGAGCTCTTCCTAACCCCAATGGGAGCCCTGAGATCTATTTCCATAGGGAAAAACTGCTTCTATGTGGTTACAAAGCTTCACAGAGGATCAGGCAATGGGATGTCTCAGCAAGTGAAAATCCAGGACAAGAAATGCAAGCGAGCTGTGTGCTCTATGATCTATTAAGAGATCTAGCCAAAAAAAAAAAAAAAAAAAGAAAAAGAAAAAAAAAAAAAAAAGAGGAAAAAAATTGTAATTTTCCTGAATCAGTTTGCACTCAATCACAATTTAAATACACTGACACAAGCATTCAAGGAGTTCAGTTCTGCCTAGGAAAAAATGAAAGTTATTAATAAAAGTTATTAATAGACAGATAAAAACATATGGAAACAGCCTAATGAGTCAGTACAACTCAGCAGCTGAGGGAAATCTCCATAGCTTTCACACACCATGGACACCTATGACAAGATCTAGAGCTGAAGCCACTGGTGGCAACATGCAGCTCCCTGGGGCTGGGGGAGCCCTGAAGAGATGTATTGGAAAGGGGAACTCTCAGCACTGCACTCGGGCTGCTGGCAGGTTGGGTGACCACGTCCATTCACAGTGACACCAGTCAGTGAAGGCTGGCCAACAGCCTGCTCTGGCCAGGGGAGTCCCAGCCGAGCCAGGGACTAACAGGCTCCACGGCTGGGGGCTGACACCCAACACGAGGGGTCAGTGGGAGATGTTTCCTGCAGTGTGGATGCTGTGGGACAGGGAGAGAGAAACGGCAAGCGTTTCTCACTGCGGCTTGGGAGATGTTTTAGGGAGCTGGAAAGATGTGATAACCATTGACTATAAACAATTTGCAGGTGCTGTTTTTCTACTGTATTTTTCTGTTTCTCTCAAGGACAGTGCATGAGGAAGATGCTTTTGTTAGTTAGCCAATAGAACAGAATCTATCGTACCACTCAATGAAAACCGCGTGGTTCTTTTGAATAAAGCCTTCTTTGCCTTTGCTACAATTCCTGCCCTGACCCCAGCACACGAGTGACACTGCAGCATCTTCCAAACTGCAAGGTTGCTGCCAGGGCAGGGGACACTTTACCAGGCTCCTGGGAAATGCACTTGGGAACTCCTGAAGTCTTGCAAAAGTAAGGACCTATGGAAGGCAACAAAACAGAGCAACAGGGTAATACCAATGAGCATGGGGGAAACAGAGGGACAATGGAATAAAAGGGGCTGGCCCTGTGTCAGCAGAACTGCTGTCTTCTTGCCCTGCACTGGGTAAGCACGAGCAGCACGCCCCTCATGAGCAGCAAGCTGGCCTAGCTGGTGAGCAGGACGGGGGGGCAGTCATACAGAGATGTAGACGTGCATCACACCTAGAGGGAATACATGCCCAACCTCACTACCAGCTGGACTTAGTGACATCAACCTGTGTCAGCCTCACCTTTGGCAGGCTACCACAACTGACGACTACTGGCAGACACAGTCTTTGCACTGGATTTACACAAATAAGTGTCAACTCCTCGTGTGATACTCAAAAGAGAACTATATAGCCACCAAAGCATGGTTGAGGATATCCTAACTATAATCCTCACAGCTCACAAACTTCCAAAAATCAGTTATCATGGTGAGATAGCCCCACCTAACCTGGATGCCAGGGGCCCACCAACGCCTCTCTATCGCTCCCCTCCACAAGAGAAGAGGAGAGAGAAAATGTAATGAAAGGTTCATGAGATATGTACAGGAAGAGAGATCACTCACCAAATACCATCATGGGCTAAACAGACTCGCATTGGGGAAATTAAGTGAATTCCATTACTAATCAAAATCAGACCAGGATAATTAAAATAAAATTAAGAACACCTTCCCTCCACCTCTCCCTTCTCCCAGGAAAAAGGGTCTACTTCCTCCCCCACAGTGGTGCAGGGGGAAATGGGAATTACAATCAGTTTATCACACATTGCTCCTGCTACTGCACAAGGATAGGAGTCCTTCCCCTGGTCCAGCATGGGTCCCTTCCATGGGAGATAACTGTCCATGAACTTCTTTAATATGAGCAACAGTTCTCTTCCATGGGGTGCAGTCCTTCAAGGACAGGCTGCTCCAGTGTGGGTCCCCCACAGGTCACAAGTCCTACCAGGAAACCTGCTCCAGCATGGGCTCTTCTCTCCATGGGTGTGCCTAGACCCTGCTCCTGCAGAGCTTTCCCAGGGGGTTAGCGCCTCCTCCTCTCCCAGGCATCCACTTGCTTCACTGCAGGTCTTTTTCACAGGCTGCAGGTAGATCTCTGAATACTTGGATTCCTTCATGGGCTGCAGAGGCACAGCAGCCTCACCACTGTCTGTACCACGGGCTGCAGGGGACTCTCAGCCCTGCCACGTGGAGCACCTCCTGCCCCTCCTTCTCCGCTGACCTTGGCCTGCAGAGCTGTTCCTCTCACATCTTCTTACGCCTCTCTCTTCTCTGGCTGCAATTACATCTGTGCAATAACTTTTTTTTCCCTTCTTAAATATCACAGAGGTGTTAACAACTTTTCTGATAGGCCCATTATAGACCAGCAGCACATTCATCTTGGGCTGCTGCCAGCTTCTCACAGAAGTCACCCCTACTAGTCTGCCTGCTACCAAAACCTGGCTGTGCAAACCCCAGACAGAACAACACAGAAAGCTCACCAGATGTGTGCAAACTTGGTATCTGAGAATAAATACTAGCAAAATTACATGGTAGTAAAAGGGAAAAACATTAATTCAACAGTAATACCGGCTTGCCAGAAAAACATGTTTTGGGTGATAAATACTAGTCTGGGTGTGAGAAATACTAGTTTGTGGTTGTAGGTTTGTAGCTTTACATTCCTCTGAGCCACCAGCACCTTTGAAGAGCTTAGAGGAATAAAAGTGTGGTCTAGTGAGAAACAATGAAGATGAGGTCTGCACTTTGCAGATCGATTCGATTAACTCCTTTACATGGCTTTGAGCCTCAAGTTTCCTCTTCCCCTTCTGCGAAATGCTTTGACAGATAAAATCCCTATATTTGTTACACGTTATACTGAAGCCTTACAATCCAAAATAAGATACAAATTAAAAGTAGATTAAGTGCTCAAATTCTCAGAAAGCAAACAGCAGCATGCCCAGACATCCCAGCTGATATTCTCAAACCAAGAGCCCACCTCATGACTAAGTTGATGCTAACTTTTCACTTGTGACAGGAGACTTTTCTAAAAAACTTCTTGAAAGCTCTGATATGTCAGTCTACACCTCCAAAAGTAGCAGATGTCCCTGCCCATATCTGACAGAGCTGAGGCAGAGCTGGCCAGCAGGCCCTGTGCTGGCAGAGCCATCATGCCAAAGGGCTGGGGCAGTGCTTGCGGAGGGCCCTGGGACCGCCAGCCTCTGCTGAGGATCGACCCCAGTTTTGTCAAAGCAGACTCATACCCCAGCAGCTAGGCACAGTCCTCAGGTCAGCCATGTCACACAGCTGCCACAGTGGAGCCTCACCTGAGCTGACTGAGAATCCTGGGGAGTCTGTGTTGGTTTCTTCTTGTTGTGACTTCGCAGTGGTTCCGAAAGAAATAAAATCTGTGCAAGCAGGATCAGACCTCTTACCTAGTAAATCAATTGACACAGTTTGTCTGAAGATCAACATTTCTCTAATGTCTGTTGCAAAGTAAAAATACCTTTTCTTGATGACTCATTTTCCACACTGAGAAACGTCCGTGGGTGGGAGAAAAGAAATGAAGCAATTCTATTTTTCTCCTCCTGTCACTATTGTAGCAGCTCTCAACTCGAGCATGAAATATAATTGAAGCACTTGCAAGATGTTTCCAGCAAGGGAACTACACTGTTTTGTTAGCTCTTTGTCATCATTTTTATCCAGAATCGTATTATATTAAAACCATTTCAGCACTGTTGTGCTCACCCTCAGAGTATGACCTTCCAAGCAAAGAGGTAGAAGTGGGGCTTTCAACTGAATAACCCACACAAATGTATGGTATGTTATTTGCAAAAAAACTCTTTGCTGCTAAGTGTTGTGAGTCCAGTCACGCCTTAGTTAAGTTAGGATCTGAGTCCCTGTGAATTTAATGAGAATATATTTATCCCACAGGATTAGACTAAACAACAGCCTCTCAGAGTAAAGAGTGACTCAGAAAACCTCTCTAACGTTGCTGGACTCTCAAACTATACAGAGCTCAGCAAGGGCTTTCTCCTGCCCTAGTTCCCCCACGACACTGTGCTTCGCTTCGAGTGGAGATGAAAGATTATCCCTTTTGTTCTAGATGGGGAAAGGCGTGGGATACTGTCACCTCATATCAGGACAAGTAGGTGATCCCTCTTAGGGAAGGAACAATTTTCACACACTGAGAGCCAGGGAGAAAACAGCCCACAGCTTCTGAACCAGTGTGCCCAAAACAGAAACAGCAGGAAGTGTGGGAAGATTCATCATAAAAGGAGATTTCCTTGCCTCCTCCTCCTTCCCTTGAGCAAGCTGACTCATGGTTTCTCAGCAGCACAGGCTCAGAGTCTTTTCCAGCAATGGCAAAGCATTTTGCAGTGACTGTAATGAAATTCTAGTGAGTTGTAAGGGGTGACAGAAAACCAGAAGTTTTTTGAAAGGCTGGGGTGCAGAAGAAGCTTTGTCTCAAGGCAGATCAGAAAACTCATCAGATGGTAAGAGGGACTGGGCACTGCTTGCTCTCCAGTACCCCTGTTATTAAACACCTCCAGTATGCAGCATCCCTGCAGCAGAACCTGGAGAGCCACGCTGTATCCTGCACTCTGAGCATCCCTTCTGCCATCACCCCAGGGTGCCTCCCTGCTGCCACAGACAGGAGAGGACGAGGCTAGACAAGGGGCAGGCCAGGACACTTTGTTCTTTCCCACTGTGGAAGGAGCAAGCTTTGAATAGAAATATTTCTGGGCGTGGCAACAGGCAAAGTTACTGTCTCCATAGAGCAAGCTATCCAAATTCACATTACCCCAAGGGGTCCTACGCTTTTTAAGTAAACATAAATCAAGATCTGCCTTATTCTTAGCTTAAGAGGGAAGCCATATATGCTTATTTTCAATGAAATACGAATATGCATTAATTTAACTGGAGCACCTCTTGTTACTTTGAGACAATTTTCTCTAGTGCTTTGCTGTGTTGCAAAGTCACTACTTTATAAGGCTGTCTGTGACAATGCAGGAATTCCTTCCCATGTTCTCTCTTGACTTACTAGATAAACTTGTTTATTTATTCAAGTTTAAACATTACACAGCACCAAGTCCATTCTCTGTTAGAACCACTGAAAACACAGGCATCCAGCTAAACCTGTTCAATAACAAATATTTGATATGGTTCATAGATCTCTGTCTGAGATAGTACAGTCTTTCAGCCTGTGATTTTACACTTATAAGGGGGAAAGATCAAAGTCCCACCATACAAAGACAGAGGACAGGTGCTTTCAGGCAGAGACAAAAAAGTTCAGAAGCAACCACAGGTACACCCAAAAGAGCAATGCTTTCAGAGAGCCCTTGTGTGAGCAGCCCTAAAAATGCAGACAGAATAATCAGTCTCCTGTGCGCATAAACTCCTCAGCCCAGTGACTGCTGATCTGAGCGCAGATCTGAAGATGCCTTTTCCTACTCTTTATCTCTCATGTCACTACCACATACACATCCACAGATTACTTCCCACACTTCCCAATATGAGAATAAACTAAGGACTCCTTACTGCTTGCAGTCCTAAAGTGGGTAACACCAAACAGACTAATGTGATGAAGGAACTAAACAAAACTAAACAAACAAGCAAACAACAGCAAGAAAGAAACAACAGAGGCACATGAGAGGTTCCAAACTGCAAAATGGTGCATCAGAAGTACTAAGGCTGCCACAGACGGGAGAGGAAGAGGCCAGACAAGGGGCAGGCCAGGACACTTTGTTCTTTGCCACCATGGAAGGAGCAAGCATCGAACAGAAATACTTCTGGGCATGGCAACAGGCAAAGTTACTCTCTCCACAGAGCAGGCTATCCAACTTCACATTACCCCAAGAGGTCCCACGCTTTGTAAGTAAACATAAATCAGAAGTACTAAGGCTTTCTAAGTTCACTGCATTTCCAACACATCCATGATGTTCTTGAAACTCCTGACACAGTCGAAGCACTGACAGCTATCAGTGCTGCTCCATAGATGGAGGCTTGTAACTCCTGGTGAACCTTTTATTTCTGAAATCTTGACAAATGCAGGTGCTAAGCCAAGAAAATCTAGTATGAATTACTATTCTATATTGACCTTACAGAAGAAACTACCCTTCATGTATCTCCCAGGATTAGGAATAAAGCCACAATAAATGAAACACATGCACCATGTAAATCTGTAGCTATAAACACAGACCATATCTGTTTGAGTTTGTAGTACAGAAACAATAATTAAACACTTATCCTCTGCTAAACAAGAGAGAAGAGACAACTGCTTTCTGAAGATTGGTAGAACTTGATGTCACTGGACCACTGTCCAACTCTGTCTTCATTTGGGATCCAGATTTTGTATTAGTCATGAGTAGTCATAACTCATCTGAAATACTTGCAGGCATAACAAATGTCTCCTTAGTTGAGAACTTCCAAAACTATTTATCACTGAAGAATACTATTTGTCTGCACAGGGTTTAAAGATTTATCATTCTTTCAAGGTATTGTATTATACTTTATTTCTTTTAAGAGCAGGTCAGAACAGAACCTTCCTGATGAATATGAAAGATCCCCACGTCTGCGTCTCAGAGGGTTTTTTAATCAATTCGTGCTCTAAGCCCCAACACAAACAAGAATGGAGAATAGCTTATTTCTCATGCCCTCCATTTCACACTGATCAGGATGACAATCCTGCACTTTCAGTGATAACCTGTTATCTCATTTGCAGAGAGATAAACTTTTCACCCTTGACACCCCATTTAGATATGATGAGGTCAGAAGTCTGGCAGAAACATCTTTGCTGACGTGTATTTCACAATGATTAACAGGAGGAAAAGGTGGCAGAGGGGGAAAGTCATTGGAAAGAAAACCAGAAGAAGCCAATGGCAAACACGGCACACAGTCCTGTCAGGGTATTGGAGATTATTTTTAGGAATAAAGAAAAAAGTCCTTGTCCCTCTCCCCTGGTTCAAGCAGGATGTTTAGATGAAGTGCAACACTTGGTTTGATGAGAAGAATTCCAGTTGAGCTCTGCCTGGGCAACTTGGGGCTGCTGTCACCCACAGCCAGCAGCAAATAGAAGAATACTTGTTTGTTATTTCCCCATCCAATTTAATTCTCAGGACTGAGTAGCCCAAAAAAATACTACTCATATTCCATGCCAATTTGGTTCTCTGTCTTTTAAAAAATCCCCATAAAGTGGCAATAAATTCAGGACTAACTGATTTTAACTCAAAAATGTGTAAGTTACTATATATTCAGCATAAAAGTAAAATCTGGTGGCATTAATTTGACAGTTTCTAAAGACTGAATTTCAAATACAAAATAACATTAGGAAACTATTGCTGGCATGTAAATAGAAGTCTGCAGGTTTTGTAGAAAACAAAGATTTCCAATGCATTTTTTTAATAGTTCACATTTATAATTTTAAAGTACACATTTATTTATTAAATTACTAAAACTACTTTTGCTAAGGATTCGTGCACTTAAAATTGCATTGCTTTAATATTACTTAGTCTTTTTTTCCCCTCTTTGTTATGTTATGTAATCACTTAATAACATACAGACAAACTTCACTTCATTCTACTATAATGACACTGTCAAATTCTCCTTTCCCTCACTCCTCTATGAAATCTTTCTTCCTGATTTGCATATAAGATTCTCTCCTTTCCAATTTTCTTCTGCATTTTATTTTCTCACCTTCTTCTTACATCCATTTCTTTTCTCATGATCTGCACAGAACTGTAAAAGGGCTGTAATTTACCATGCAAAATGGAATGGATTTTAAAACTCCCCATCATTTATTTAATCGCAGAAAATCGTATCTCCAGAAGAACAAAAAATTCCATGAGAAACATGCCCTCCACGCAGATGAGTTTTTAATCAAAATGGTAAATATCTTACGGCTGAAATGTATTTATACAGCCTTAGTAAATCCTAGAAACTGGAGCTGAGAAACCTCATGTCCTTTGTGGCCTGAACAGAGTAAGCATCCCATATCTAACACAGTGTCAGTCTCTCTCGCACACCATCCATCACCCCAGGCAAACAACCAACCAACCAACCCCACATTTCATTTCAAAGAGATAATAAAAGGAACTCTAGAGGGACAAAAGGCACAGAAGCCTCGCAGGAGACAAAGTGCAAAATGTCTTGGGCTGAAATAAGAAATTTAAACTTTTCTGCCTTCAGCTGCCAGGTAGACCAAGCGCAAAGGGTGCAGCAGTAAAAGTCCAGGGGTCACCAGAACAGTGACATTTGTTTGCTTTGTCATTTCCTTGCCAACAACACAGTAAGGAAGAAAAGATATAATATTGGGCCAGTATCTGAACTGAAACATTTACAAACTTTTATAATTACACAATTTATAATTAAAAATCACTTTAAGTGAGTTTTATTATAAAGAGTCTAAATTAAACACTTCAGCAATAACTAACTCAGGCAAAAATGGGAAATAGGGCTCCCTGTGTCTTTCCAAGACTATCTATCCAAGCAAAGCTACAATCTCATTCAATCAAGGTCTCTTACTACATGAACACACAAATACACAGCAAAACTGGACTAAAATTTGTGGATTTAGATGTGAGTTAATGAAGGTAAACAGGAAGGGAATGGCCGTATCAGGACTCGGCAAGTACACAAGGCGTATAATGATGCGCCTTTTCTGACTTTAATGTAGGTTCACCTACATACACTGGACAGACAACTGATCTAGATCTTTCAATTATTTTCCATCCTGCTAGGATACATGACCTAGAGGTGACAGACATAAAATTCAGCAGTCCTATTCTCTGCTCTGGTAGGAGGCACTAAGATGATCTTTTCAAACTCCTGCAGATAATCCATGATAAAGCCTCACTACAGCAGCTGATACCATTGGAGACCAAACAGTGAAAAGAAGTGTAACGGCTTTGCATGACTATTTCTGTACAATAAAAACTGGCAGGCAAGTAGGATCAGTCCTGCACAAGTTTTCAGTCAATGTCAATGACTGAAAAACAAAACAAGGTATTTGGTAAAGCAGGACTGACCCGAGTTGAGAGGGAGGCCTAGTACTGCTCCATCCCCTCAGTTCAGTCAGTCCCTCTAAGAGCGACATCAGCACCACTAAAACAGGGGACTTCTTTGCTTCTTCATGGGAGAACAAAAACAAAATTTGGCTGAAAACTGCACTTGACAATTAAAAACCTCCCTGGGCTACACTTCCAAATACTCGAGAGTCTTCACACACAAGCACTAACAGGGATGAGATGCATGAGCCTCATTAGAGAACACACAGACTTCTACATGAAATTAATATTCTCCCTCTTTTCCTAACTTGTATGAGGACACTGAATTAACAATTCCCATTTAAGTACCAGTGTTTATTGTTGTTGTTGTTATTATTAATAATAACAACAATAATAATAAAACTAGTGCAAGCAGAGGAAACTCACCACAACCTAAGGATACAGAAGGTGTATCTCCTAAGACTTTGAACACAGGCTATATTGGTCAAGTAAGGAAATTAAGCACACAACTCAAATCCCACTATCTCCATAATAACTGAATTCTATTAGAGCAAAGCTATTAAGGCTATTTAATATGATCATCCCAGAGTTCCAAACAACTTTAACATTTTGCCTACTTACAGATACATTAAAATGGATCCTAGCTAAATAATTGGTTTTGTTGCTTTGAGTCTGTTCATTAGCAGAACCCCTACCTTCTCCATGCATTATTAAAAGTCTTTTCTAAATGAATCTTTCTACACATGGAAATATTTTATTGACAAAACTCAAACAGAAGCATAGACTATGTCAACAATGCTAAATTATCTTCATAGCAATGCAGAACTGAAAGAAAAACTACAGCAGTGCACCATATGATAGAGCATGACAGTCTAAATGGTCCCACTTCAATAACAGTCCAGAAATAATGGATTTCAAAGGCAAGAGCACCTATTGATTTAATACAGGTATCTGAAAGACACAAAGGAGATTTGTAATCCTTGTGTTCTTCAAAATGCACAGAGATGGGGAACAGGTTATTTTTCCATGAGTAAAACAGAACAGTTGAGAAGAGAATGCATGGAGAAAAACAGCTTATTCTGAACATTCACTGTTCACATAATCAAACATCACAGCCTCAAACATGAGAGAGAAAATACAGGAAAGAATAAAATACTATACTAAGAGAGTTATATTAAATAATACACCTAGCAATCAATTCCACTCACTGGAGCATCTGCTGCAAGCAAGGAGCTGAAGTTAGAATACATCTCTGTTATACAGAAATCCTAATCTGAAGACGTGCAGTGAGAAATGGAGGCACGCCCTTGCAGAAAGACACACACATGTGAAAAGAGTCTTGGCTGAGGGCCCAGTCTGCAGCTGGTACATTGCAGTCTTTAATATGCAAAGTAGAAGCTGGTAACCTGTAAATATAAATTCAAGTATAGGTCTATCAGGCATAATGTATCAGAGACAAGTACAAAATAGACATCAATGAAAAAAAAAAAAAAAAAATGCCAGTGCAGCTTTTTGCTTTTTTTTTTCTTTTTTTTTTTTTTTTTTTTTTTTTGCACTTCTACAGCCATTTTGGAGCTCTGTCTACACTCCATGTTTTGAGACTTTCCACTGATGTCTGAAAACTAACTACATAGATTATCAAATGTTCTACATACTTACACTTGTTTTAATTTTATCCTAACATTTCCATTTTTATATAAAATGACAGCCATGCCCTTAATCACCATGACAGATTTTTCATCCAATTTTTATTACAGAACCCTGTGCAAGGCATACTTTCTTTAAATACTGAGAAACTTCTCTCCACAGGCTCTTGCTTCCACCTCTACCATATGTGGATCTACAATAAATTAAACTGTATTATAAATTAGCTCTTACAATGGAACAACCAGGTCCAACAAACAATAATGTTACACAATGTTAGGGAACACCAAGTTCCTGCATTTACACTATTTGCTTACACTAAGAATGGATGGTTCAGCAGAAAATGCAAACACTAAGATGCCACAGCATTAATGGCTGCCACTTTTTTAAAATGCTGAGTTCTTTCAAACTGAGCAGAATAAATTAAATGCAGCCTTGATAAAGAAGCTATGTCTTTCAGTTACAATTTCTTTTAATCATATACACTGGTCAAAGGTGCAATTAACAAACATTTACTACCTATTTAACAGGCCCTAGCACAATAACTCAAAGCAAAAAACACACTAATCCAAAGTGCAAAGACAAAGATCAGAGTTTATTTTTCAGCCTGAAATAAGATGTCAAGTACTGGGTTATTCACAGACATTTCCAAGCTGAACAACACCGTAGAGGGATCTAACCAGGGAGGCCAAGCAAAAACAAAGCAGTGATGAGTGTAGCTTGTGTCTGACAAAATTGCGAAAGTAAGAGCAGCTATTTGATGTAAAGGAATATGTTTTTGCAAGAATAAGAGAGATGCTAGTTCACTACCTACAGTGTGGTCAGAAATTGGAAAAGCATCTATTAAAAGGAAGGTGTCTAAAACTATCTCCCATTGTCACCAGTCTCTCTCTGGAGATTTATACATTTACCAAGTGGATTATCACAAAAGAGTTGCTCAGAAATAGGTTGGATTCAGTGTTACAGAATCTTTTCAATCTTACATTCAAAGCTCCAGCCAGATCTCTCACCAGTATACATTATCCTCAGGAAGTCCAACACATTTTCAGCAGTATTATAAGTAGGCAAATCCAAAGCACATCAATAAAACATGCCTTCTCCTTTCCCAGTTCTCTCTTCACATCCCTGCCTAGTTATCACAATTACCTTCCTTACAAACACAAACAAATAGCTGGAAATCATAATGCCAGCACTGCTGCCCTACAGTGATTAATATGAAGAGTATGAAAATTTTCTGATAGCTAATTCTCACCCCAACAGCTATAACCAGAGCCTAGAGGGAGAACTGCTCCTGAATCCTTAAGTGGTCTGCGTGCAGCAAGGACGTGCCTGGTCCTGCCGCTGCAGCATGACAGGGAGGGATTGTCTGAACGTGCTCTCTGCACAAAGACACGAGCCTGAGGGAGCAGATGTTACAGCAGGCATCACATCTCGGGCATCGAGGAGCCACAAGGTGTATGCCTAATGAAATCCAAACCAGACCCCAAACAGGGGAGCAAGGCAAGATGCTCACGGATTTCTCCATCAGAATGTGCACGGCATACAGCTATGTCTGCAATGACAAATATATAAATATAACAGATGAGGCAAAGCGAGCTAAAACCAAGGGAGAATGAAATGTTCTGACTGACAAGGGGAGATAAGCAAGCAAGGGCAGTGAGTTACAGTGCTACTAAAACATCTCACAGATTATTAAATATTAGACCCAAGAGAGCAGTTTTGTACTGTGGTTAATTTGACCTAAACACTGGGCTGCCACCAACAAGAGAGTCTCCTTCCTCTCCCCTCATCACTCTCACTGTTCCCAAGACCCAGCAACCTATTTAATCTCTCCCTTGTACTGCATATAAAAACTGCGCAGCCATAATCAGTTCTCTGGCAAATCGAGGCACTGGTGGAAGTGAAGGAGAATTAATATAACTGTATGCCCTCTTTACCAGGAGGTAATGAAAAAGCTGCCTTTGGGCAGCAGTCTGGGTTGCTGGATTGCACACACAATGAGAAATCACACTCTGGGACCGCACAGCCTCTGCACCCACATTTCCCTAAATACTTCATTCATTTCAAACTTGCATTTGCATTATCTGCCTTAAATTTTCCAATCTGGGGAGCTGTACACATGAGAGACCATATTGGTTATGAAGATGTTTTCCCCATCTGGTATCAAAACTGCAACAAAAAGCTTTCAGGTGTATCAAGGAATGTCAGAACCCCTGAGAGACTAACTTGCATGGCCACAAGCATGAACTGTGAAATTTTCTCCTTATAAGTCATCAAAAACCTAAGCCCTGAAATGTCAGGTCCTAAGGTATATAACCACAGAGATTTAAAGTACCAGCTACATATGTAGTTTGTAGATATTCCCAAAGAAAAAAAGAAATGCAAATGTTGCTCAAGGAAAGACCAAAAAAAAAAAAAAAGTTTGCTAGACAAATAAATGGACTACCTTACAATTCTCACAGTAGCCACAGTCGGCGAGTACAGAGTTCATCTGGAGAAGCTGAGATCAACTGGTGCTGAAATTGCACCTGCTCTTGCTGCCTGAACCTCAGATATCAAAACAATGACAAGTTATAACGGTATTAAAAAAATAAATTAATTAATCTCAGAATACTACTATGAAGTGAAATCAAATTATTCCCATGCAATACTGGTGAAATTGAGGTACTAACTGATGCTTAAAACATGCCTGGCCACCAGGCATATAGTCTAGTCTTGCTTTGGTGAGAACAGATATTTTCTGCAACAAACTGAATTCACCAGACTGATCATTTGGTCTGTGACCACACAAAGGTTAAGGATATGACAGCGGAGAGGCACAAAAAAAGGAGAAATAATATTTTACCAGCACAGTTGAATATCATGTACTACAAAACAGGAACTCTGCTGCTTAGAACATACTAATCTTTCAGCCAAATCTCAGGTGTGAAGTCACCATGTAAACAACTACACATCTTCTGTGCTCATCACATTAATTCTGGCAACACAGGTCCTACCCATACATGCCTTTGAAACTGATAGTTTCCTTCCTCAAAACTGCCACACAGAGCTATCATCTTCCCCAACAAGTGTTTCAGCCTTCCTTTCAGCCCACGGACCCAGGACCTCTGTGATTCTGAGTGGGGTTTGCTGTGTGGGTGACAGTTATTGCAGCTAGAGGAAATGAGCACGGCACAGTATTAGGAGTACCCCCCCCTCCACCAAATTTACAGTCTCCATGTAGGCACATAAAATCCAAACAAGGACAAGACAGCAGAGGCAACATGCAAGAGAGATAGCAGGAGGAAAAGGGAGTATCTGCACTGGGCATCTTGAGCCTGTATTTTTTTACAGATTAAAAAATGTACAAAAACTGAAAGCATGGCAAAAATGGTAAAAAAAGGACAGGGCACAAGTGAAAACTGAAAATGCTGTCTGCAGTGCTGTGGGTGAATCTGTGTGGATAAAATATAAGAATTCTCTTCTGCCTTTATGAACTGCTTTGATTTTCATGTCTAACAGCGGCTTCTCACTCTCAAAATACACTGAACTGTGCTCCTTCCACCAAAAGAAGAAAAATAACAACTACTAATTTGTCAGGGAGAAAAAAATAGCCAACACAGTAATTAAGAGCTCATAAGGAACAAGCATGGTTACTTCAACACACAATGGCTTTTCTGATTTCTCTGGAAAAGGTGTTAAGTCTGGAAATAAATAATTTGCAAATAGCATAAAGAGTCCAGGCTCCAAAGCTGTATTCTGCAATCTCTGGGGGACTGAGGGGAAGGCCACATGGACAGAAGTGCTAAACCAAAGACAGGCTGCAGTAGGATTTTCCAGCAAGCCAGCAAGCTCCAAGTTTCAAGATCAGCCTAGAATCTGGGAAGGTGGTTTATACATCAGCAAAGAGCCTGATCCTCATTCGAGGCCACAGGATGTTCACAGCAGCAAAGAAAACAAGACAGTGAACCCCTGTGTATAATATGGGTTAAATTAAGCAAAACTTAGACAAGAAACCCATGTTGAACCCATCTTCTACTTGCTTTCTTCACCTCTCACACAACAGCTACTTATTAGAGTATAAAAATTCCCTGGTAATGAAGGTCTGGAAACAAACGTTAATCAGGAGTCCAGAGTCTGAGTCATGAGCAGGTGTCCCATGACCTGTAGGCTAGCTGGTTCCAAACACAGAAGGGTCACAACAGAGTAGCCATTCCCAGGAACACAGGAAATTAAAAAAATAAAAAAAAAAAAAAAAGGAGTGGCAGCCTCTAAACACCCAAGGAAAGGCAAAAGCTACTATTATATGACCCAACACCATCTCCTACTGTCTGTACAGTACCAAAGAGAGGTAACAGCAGCCCTGCAGCTTTCCTTGTTTTGTCCTGGAATCCAACTCACTGTCCTGGTTTGCCATTTTCTCACTGCCACCCCCACTACCTTGCTTTTGGAAGAGGACTCACACCAGTCAAGAGCTGAAGCTAGTACCACATCTGACCTCTTTCTAAAAGGCCTCTACTGAATTAAAGCACATGGCCAAGAAGCTGCCTGCCTGAAAGATCCTGATCTATCTAGGGAGACTTGTCAGACACTGCTGGGTCAAAGGTGAGACAACAGTGCATTTCAAAACCACCATGGATGACCAGGTAGACTTCTTTATGAAAGACAAGGACAAAATAACAACTTGGGAACATTTCACTTCTATAAGGAAGATCAGCTGAATCCACCTTCTGAGCATTTCTAGGATATACAATATTCTGTTCCTGTCAAAGTATTTCTAACACTATTTTAAATTTCTACAAAAAACAACATTTACAACACAAAATGCCTTCTGTGCAGAAAACGTGGCAGTAGAAACAGTTTTCATGAAAGGAGAAGTATTCAGTATTGAGAACTATTTTGCGAAGAAGAGCCTTAGCTTCTGCAGGAAGAGTAGCCTAATATGTGCAATATTTTATAAACCCAAAGACTTGGTAACATATATCTATCTACAGATAGACAGAGGCCACATTCCCAGCAGAATTTGAGCACTTACGGTTAAATGGGAGAAAGGTTAGGAGCTTAACATTTGGTACAGAAAATATTCATCTGGGATTCCTAGGTAAGCAAAGAGCACTCTAAGAGCATGACCATTCCACCCTCCCTACCCTTCAGATACAGCATTCTGCAGAGCTGGAACAGAGCTGCTGCTCTGCCTGCAAATGTGACTAACTACAGACCTCACTGATCACGCAGCTTCAGCAGCAGATTTTTAACAATTTGGAAGGGATGCTGTTAAGAAAAGCACTGGCAGCAGCCACTCACCTAGACCTTATTCCTCTTGCAGAAAACTCCGAAGAGAGGAAACTCTTCAAAGGATAGGAGCTGCAGGGTTGATATACCCAATGCTACCTTCAGAGACAGATGCTGTCTCTAACCCACAGCCTGTCGATGCTCTAAAGATGCATATCAGACACTCTTCTTTTCTTTAGGAAACATAAAGAGATAATGGGACCATATATTTTAATTCTGAAGTGTCTCAGCACCGATGGATAAAATACATGACATAAAAATGTCAATCATCTTTCTTTCAGGTGTACTATGTATCCCTGGGTTGCCATTGCTACCCGAAGTCTGGAAGAAAGAAAGAAGATCTGAATTAAATAAGATTCTCCCTCAGACATATTCTTCCCTATGTCTATTGAACAGAAGTGATCTAACATTTAATTTAAAGTGAATCAGTAAAGGAAAATAGCTCTTGGTCACGCGAACAAATCCTCTGAAGAATAAAATGAACAATGATGTGCTAACCTGACTTGACTTCCCTGAACCCAGAGAAGTGCACTTGGTGTCTCATTTCACCAGAGTTTAATTTCATGCAGACTTAGCGGCTAGACTTGTAAGAAACATGAGGGATAGAAATTAAAGCAATCTTAGGAACAGATACAAGTATTTGTTTAATATGCTTCAACTGCACTTTAAAACATTTTAAGGATTTTATGCAAAAATATATACATGGCAGTGGTTCCAAATAAGGATCACTGATCTGCAATCTAAGATGTGGGAAAGAAAGCACAGAAGGTGAAAGAAGTTTATTCTTTTTGCTTCATTATAATTCCTTCAAACTTTATTGATTTCAAAGGAAATAGTCCCCAATTCACATGTTGTTAGTGAGGGCAGAAAGGGAGTTGCTGAGCTGTGAATAATTACCAACTTATTTCCTTCTTCCTGGAGGAAGAAAAACTCCCAGAAATGCCAGTGTCAGTGCAGACTGACACAAATCCCATTAGCTTACGTGTTACCTATTCCTTGAACTGTACGTGTGAAAAAGTATGGCATTGTACAGATTTTGTCTGGGCTCAAGTTAATTTTCTTCACAATAGCTCGTACAATGCTGTGTTTTGGGTATGTGACCAGAAGAGACCAGTCCAACTCTTTCACATAGGGTGGAAGGAGACTGCAACAAGGAGATGGCAAAATATCAACAGGGAATTCATGCTCCTTGGAAAGATGTTGAGGAACCGTTTGCCCAAGAAAGATGTGGACCTGTTGGAGTGGGTCCAGAGAAGGCCACAAAACTTATCTCAGGGCTAGGAGCACTTCTCAGCCTCATGAGTATGGGCTGAGGGATTGGAGACATCAGCCTGGAGAAGAGAAGGCTCTGGAGAGACCCCACTGTAGCCTTCCAGTACCGGAAGGGGGCCCATGAAAAAGACAGAAAGTGATTTTTTACACGGTGAGACAGGGACAGAACAAGGGAGAACGCCTTCACACTGAAAGATAGTAGGTTTAGATTAGGCACTGGGAAGAAATTCTTCACTATGAGAATGGTGAGGCACTGGCACAGGTTGCATAGAGAGGTGAGGCACTGCACAGGATGCATCGTGGTGTATCACCCACCAGATGCCCCATCCCTGGTAGTGTTCAACACCAGGTTGGGTGTGGCTCTGAGCAACCTGGTGTAAAGGGAAGTGTCCCTGCCCACCTTGGAACAAGATGCTGCTTAAGGTCCATTCCAACCCAAACCATTCTGTAATAACCAGTGCTGGTAACACAGGGCTTGTCTAGGTATTGCTGTGCAGAGCTTATACAGCATCAAGTAAGTGGTGGGGCTGGGCAAGAGACTAGGAGAGGGCACAGCCAGCATAGCCAACCCCAAGTCACTCTGGCTGGGGCCAGCAAGTGACTGGCAGTGCCCTGTGGGGCTGAGCTGCCCTGTGGTATTCACTGGGACAGCAAAAGGAGGATGCTCCTAACAGTATATGCTGTGAGCTTGGATTTCATATAGTAGCACTTCATATAGCAGCACTTCAGGTACTTACATAAAATTTCAAATACATCCAGATGTGCTTTTCTTATCTCCCTCCTCCATTTTAACTTATGCAGGTCCGAGAACGACTGTGCATCTCCAGCTTTGAAGGAACTTGAAAACCATTAAGGATAACATCTTTTCAACGATAACCAGGCTTGCTTCAGGTGTTACTTTTGGAATACTGTGATAGCTTCTTTTAAAATACATATAACAGACCAGCAACGGACCCACACCCCATGTGCCTCACCATATTTTCCATGTACTACTGCTGATGCCTTTTTGGGACTACCTAAACCCAGAAGCCAGACAAAATGAAGAGAATAAAAAGCAGTAATAATTACTGAAGGGCCTTCATGTACATTTAGGGCAGACAGAGCCCACCCAGGGGCTACACCCAAAAACAGATGATGGGTCATAGGTTTTCACATTTTTATAAGTTCAGTCCATTTGCATATTGGGAGTTAATCTTCCAATTACAGCTTCAGGTAATGAAGTCATTTACCCCAAGTTTGCTCCCCCCACCCCCAGCTCACTTTTGTTTGCATTTCTCAGGGCCTGAGAGAGCGAGGTGTCCTTGATTCCCAGGCCTAGAGAGGAATTGTTTTGTCTGACCAAAATGGGAAAGCAGTAGCTAACACTCTATATGGATTTTAGTGTTATACACTAAGAATTGGAGCATAACAAATACATGAAAAATATAAAAGCTAAAATCCTAAGGCATCACCACAGGCCTCATTGCAAACCCTTATCTGATCATTCCCTGCAGTAACCTGTTATATGAGTAAATTTATGTGAATCTGGATTACAATTCTTATTTAAAATCCCACTGACAGATGTTACAAACACTACAAATGTTTCAACTTTATGCATGCAAATATGCAAGTATATTGTGTTCAGACTGAAGACAAGAAAGTAAAGTACTTTAATAAGAAACCTACACTATATTCACTCAAATGGTTTTGTATAATGAACTCAATTTTAATTTGTTTGCCTGAAACAAAAATGTTAGTTCAGCCAGGAGTTAGATGTAGTGATTATATTACAGTTTGCAGTCACACTTACAAGTTATAGGGACACAAATTAATTTAAATCCAATTTTGAATCTGATCATAGCCACCATTAAAAATATCCTGCAATTTTATCAAACTGTAATGTTTGGGGGGCACTTCCTCCAACAGATTATCTTTAGTTTTCTTTTTAAAAAAAAGTAAAATCTAAAATGGGGCAATTATTTCTAAGAATGAGACTAATTAGGACTATCCTTTTACCCACATGAAAAAAATATATACTTATTTGCCAGACATGGAGGCCTCAAGCTTTAGATCAAGAACATGACATTAAGAGAAAGATGGATGTTCCAGGTATCTATCCATACAGACTTCTCTTCTATACATGCTGATATAAAACCTGTCTTGTCCTACAGAGCAGCACTGAACACATATGCACTTAGAGATTCTGATTTTTACTCAATTTTGTTGTTGTGTAGTCCATTTTCTCCCTAAAGCATCAAAGTTTATTCTTCCCTTTATTCCTAGCCTATCAATATGGAATGCTACATTTTCTTAGAATATAATACATTCCTCTCCTTTTTTCTCAAGAGTGTTACTTTTCATTTTCCCTGAGACACAGTCTTTCTTCACATGCTCATACTGGCGTCATTTTCTCTCTGACTCAAGCTCTCGCACCTATCTTTCCATTTCCCCTTCCAAATCACATGTTTATCTCTTGTCCCTCCCACTGCCCTTTCTACTAATAGCCAGCCATCTTCCTTCCCTCAGTTTCTCCAGGGCTGTATCCTGATTAACCCTTTCTGTGCACCCATACCTGGCTCCCAGTCAGTAAGGCAGCTCCAGCACACCCACCTGAGCACTGGTTTTGTGTGTCTAGTCTGAGCTATGCTCCCACGTCCGATTTCCAATCTGCCTAGCTGCCAAAAGGTGTGAGGACATGAAAGGCAATGAAAGATCATTATTCCTGAAATATCCCAAAGCATTCCAGTAAAGCCAGGGACACCCCGTAAAGTCACTTAACCTTTTCATTGTGTAGATTTTGTAACAAGACAACAGGATTCACTGAGCCATGAGACATTCACCAAAGCTACATTAGGACAAGACTTGCATAATCATGTTGTTTTAAAATTGGTAGAACAGCACTTCTTATCCAGAGCCACAGACATTCATGCTGATGCAATGGTATGTCATTTCTCTCCATTCCATTAGGCACCTCTTTAAACATTGATTTCAAATACCTGAATGCAACTACATGCATTCATACAGTACAGATGCTTGAGTTCATAAGCTACATTATGTCCTCAGTGCAATACCCAGCTGTGAAAGACAAGCTCATCCAGACCTTCTCCTCCACTATCTCTAACCTTTTTAAAACATACCATCGGAAGAGGAGAACACACAATAGCAGAAACAGGTTATAAACCATGCTGTACCAAGGCAGCCTGAGGTGAAACTGTACAATGAGATATACAGATTTGGAGATCACAATGCACAGACTTTACCGGTTTGGGGAGGGGGGAAACAACTGTTATTTTTCTTTAATGATGAAATACACTGAGGTTTTGGGTTCAATCACCATATGGGCCATTCACTTATGAGATGGACTTGAGGATCCTTGTGGATCAAGCACATTTCTACCATACTTGTGGGTCGCACCTTTCAACCCAGAAAATTCTGTCATCTGTGAAATATATCTTAAGATGTCAAAGGCCTGATGTCACAATTCAGTGGCACCTGAACCTCACACAGAGTATGCTGGACATGCACTGTCATTTTACTCAAAACACCACAGTAAGGCACGACTCTCACAACTGCTTTGTATTAAAAGATGGATTTAGAGTAAAATCCCATTGAAAAATACAGGAACCTAAGCCAACTGACTCAGCTGAGCTTCACTTCACCAACAGAACTCTTTAGATGACCCAGGAGACAAAAGACTGAATGCCCATTAAAAGGTCTTTGACACCTCCATTCCTAACCAGCTGTCTCCACCAAGAACCTATGTTGCTGCTCCAAAGCATTCATCCAAGTTGGCAGCATCCAAGCAGCCCTGCACAATTAGTCACACCCAAAAATCCTTACAAAAGAATTTAGGATCCTGAGACAAAAATTTAGAAAAAGTAAAAGGTAACAAATGAGAAAGGACCTGACAATGCAGAGGTTTTAGGACATTTTTAGGCTCTATTTTCATGCTGGTACAGCCTAATTGTGGGTCTGGATTGTGTTGTCTCACAGTTGAGCACCCTGACAACCTCTACCCTGGGAACAGATCAGGATCATACACCAGTGAATGGAGGGCAACCACAAGAACAAAACATTTAGTCATATCTTGAAACAAAAAGGGCCTGCATAGACACCTAATGTTACAATGTCACTCTTGCGCAGAAAACAACACAGGAACAGGTGGGAGGCAGTATTGCAGAAAGAGCAAAGAAGGCTTTATTCAAGAGAACCACACGGTTTATTTAGTGATGGGATACATTCTATTTGATTAGCTAACTAACAAAAACATCTTCCTCATACACTGTCCTTGAAAAGAACAGAGAGGCAAAGTAGAAAAACACCACCTGCAGATTGTTTATACTTAACAAGTTATCACATCCTTGCAACTCCCTAAAAATTCTCACAAGCCGCTGTGAGAAACATTTGCTGTTTCTCTCCCTCTGTCCCATGGCATCCACACTACATGACTCTAGACAGGAGCCAAGTACCTAAATTCCCTGGGAGCGCAAGTCCTGACACAAGCCTGTCAGCTTTTCCTACTGGACAACTTTGCAAAGCCTCTCCTCAGCACCCTGACAGTCCCACCCAGAGCTGGGTGCCCATACTGTCAGCTCCAGAGAAAGGCCAGTACACCTTACAAGACAGGTGCTGTAAGACCTGAGTAAGTTACTTCTCAAATTATTCAAAAGACCAACAAGTGTAAGCTTCTCTAACCCAAATGCCCCACTGCCTTCTTACTAGTCCATGGGCACTTGCTTGGCCTGTTCATCCATCTTCACTGTCAGTGGAAAATAAAGTTCTGGATTTTATTTTAAAAGATGGATGTGTCTACCATGCTGCTTTGTAAGACACCTCTGCAGGCTCATTTGCCATTTTACTAAATGTAACTGTGATGCAGCTGGTTATGAAATAATGCAAACTGAATTTCTCAAAATGCTATTGGTGACATTGGCCATGTGATATGGTCAATCTTCATGAAAATTATATTAAGGAATCAGAGAGTACCTTGAGCCTCTGTAAATAAATACATGTTACACTTAAACATAAGGCAGGGCAGGAGGTGGTTAGTTAGATAGATGGCCAAGATACTCAGATACACTGGGTTAGGTTCCTGGAGTGTAAATAAAAGCAGTATCATTCCTTCAACTTCATGCAGATGATTGCAGCCACAGAAATAATCAAAGCAATTTGAACTATAAATTGGATTATTTCTAAATTAAATTTGGCCAGAAGTTAAATATTTCCCTCAATTACTCCAATAAACTTTAACTGAAAAAAATGGAGTAGTAAAGGTAAAAAATGACCATGTAAAAGAAACTAAACTGTGCTTTCTCTTTAGTTAAGCTTATGTCATCTCATCAGTCTCCTTTCATAGTCCAGAGGTGGAGAGGATCAGGCTAAATGAAGAAACCTTTTATATATTCTGTTTCAGTCAACAGACTGATCAGCAGCAAAATGAAAATGTTTCCATGATAATCTCCTGAAAGTTATCAAGTACAATAATAAAAACCTCAGCAGTTCTGACCAATTGACTTCAAAATTGAAACAATCTAGGCAGGAAAGTCCCAACATCACTCAAGCCCACTCAGCCTTCACCTCACCAACCAAGCATTTTTTCAGCACAGTATATTACGCAGTTAGCTCACCATCAGCATATTGCAATCATTAGACATTGATATCACTGAAGTTTGAGAGCTGTAAAGGATTCTCACTCAGTCAGTAGCAGCTAATGTCCCCATCACTGGCACAATGTGCCACTGCAGACCTATGGGCTGCACCCAACAAGGAACTGAAGGATATTAGGGGTAGAACAGCTCAACTGTTTTATCTATTATCTATCTGAGCCTTGAATACACATCAGTAAAATGCATAAAATCTTACTTTTTGAACTTTAGGTAGAAAATTTGAACAAAGTGTGGTATTAGTCACGCTCAGCCCTTCAGATTAAAATAATACAAAGCCTGGCATTGTATCTCTTAAGGAAATAACACAGCTATAGCACATAACACATCCGGCTTCAAACTCTTGCCAGAATTATTTACTGCCATTAAAAATAAACTTAAACTCAAAGAAAATAAGAGGTAAACAGATAATGAGAAAACAGATATTTTCATTGTCCTTATTGTCTTTTAACATATATTAATTGTAGAGGAAAGAACATCTTACTCTGCCTTGGCTGTGTAACACAATCTCTTTATAATAAAGATGCCTTCCCCACATAGGCAGGCTTGCACCTTAAACTGGTGTAACAGAGCTGAATATCGACCTGGGGTCCTTCTTTGCTCTACTTCCTCCTGATTTCGCTTCTGTAGTCCTTCATGCAACAGCAGCAGTAACAAAAAGGAAAGAGTGAACCTCTTCCTGTGACAAGATCTTCCACCTTCAGCCACATATTAGCAACACCCTAAGCAATGCTGCAGAACCTCTGCCAGCCTCAGGGCCACTGTGACAGCTTAGAAGGGAAATGAAGGGCAAAACTCATTTGCATGAGTATTTAAAAAACCACACAGATTTGAAACAGAAAAAAAATGAAATGGAAAAAATAAACTTATTAGAAGAGCTCAGATTTATTCAGATCTATAAATCCTCTGAGAAAGGCAGAATGCTAACAGGAAAGCTGACACCACTTGCCAAAAATCAACGTGTGTGCACACACTGGATATGGTCTGGAGTGGCTGCATATGCTGCAGGTTGGTTCAGGCTGGATTATCGCATAAGATTAGCAATGCCAAAGAGATACTTTCTGCAGAATTCCTCTTCAGTAGCAAATATTTTATGCTGTACTTGAAGGACTCCAAGCCTCTAGGAAGCAGAAGCAATAAAAAAATGTCTGAGATCCTTCTTCAACTCCTCTCTTCCCAGATTTCACTGATACTGAACTTACAGAATTCCTTCTATTTGCCTGGCAAGCCTTTTGCTGACAACAAAAGGTTTCCCCCAGACTCATTATTATTTCTTAAAGTTAATTTTTATTTTACTTGACCCAGCTTCCACCACAGTGCCCTGCAGTGTTTTGCTATCTGCCAGCCTGCCTCTACTCTTCAAGTCCCACTTGCCCCGAGAGTGGAGGAGAGCAGCCTTTTCAAAGGGCAGGCTCCCATGGCAGACTGACAGGCTCTGTCCCACAGACAGCAGAGCTCACCTGGGGCAGCTCTCTGTCCTGCTCTGAGAGCTCAGAAAAAGACAATCACTGCAGGTGATGCCAGTGCACTAAGGGAGGTGTGACAGAGCAGCCTTCGGGGAGGGTGCACGCACTAGAGTTTCACACTCTCACCATTGCCATGGCTGTGCAGGGCACGGTCCATGGCTCACCCCTCCAGCTGTACCTTCTGGAACACCCCCCAGCAGATTTCCTGGGCACTACAGGTCCTGTGTGTGGAGGGCACACCTCATCCACACTCTGCCTTCAGGGCTGGTGATCTGCACAACAGGCAAACCTGGTTTTTCAAGCCTTAAGGTTTCTGACCCTTAAAGAAACCACAGACATACCCGAGGTGTCCAGTTCACACTAGTGAAACTCCACTAACAGGACAATTCATCTGTGACTTATACTATTATAAATCAAAGCAGAATCCAACCAAGGAAAAGCTCAAACATTACAGCGAGTAAAAAGTCACCATCAAGCAGTCCTATTACTGACCACATACAGGAAAAGAACATTGTCATGATCACCAAAGTGAGTACTGTGAGTGAACACCCTCAGTGTCCAAAGTGACAATTAAGAGCACCATGTACCTAATGAACCATACATTGTTACTGATCAAAATATCAGATTTCCTTTATTTAGGGGAACAGAATTAAAAAATAGTTACTGGAGAGAGACTCACAAATATGTACAGAGGTTGCTTGTTAAAGCATAAGGAGTCTGTAATATGAAGAATCGGAAACCATGTAGGCAACATTGGGTTTATTTCCTTTGCCATTCTATTTTACAATTTCTATCATGCTAAGAGCATGCAACTTCTACTGGGTCAAGTTAAAATTCACTCTGTGCAGCATCTACAGTTAAAGATCTGAAATACATACCACTTTCGAACATCTAAGTTTAGACTTACTTAGGTTCAACAGAAATCACTAACACACCCTAGCTTAAAAGGACTTTTAAACCTAAACCAGCAAACAACTCAGGCAGCAGCTGCAATTATTTCAGCAGTGATTTCTGGGGGATTTTTTCCTAGCCACACAGTCACGAAGACATGCATCCGTTATTCTGGTGAAACTTCCAAAGAACTGAAACAAGCATTTCAGAACCTATATCTAAACTGAAAAGAACTGGGCGATGCGTGGTCTAGAGCAGCTCCGTGCTGTTGACCTTCATGGCACACTTGTGTAACTGTTTCACTTCTGTCTGCTTCAACAATGTGAAGACAACAACCAGAAGTTTTTGTTAGAATAAACCAGTACGCACAGCACTTCTGGAAAACAAAAGGCTGTAAGAAAGAAGGTGGAAAATGACAAGTTGGGAAGAAATAGGAAGACAATTTCAAGGAGATTATGCTCCCCAGTGGCACAGACAAAATGAAAACAGCCACAGTTGGTGTCAAACTTTCTCTGACTTCTGCAGACTGAAGTCATCATTATTGCGCAAGGGGGAGCGCAGAGGTGGTATTTTCTGTGGGATAGTCTTCCTTGTGCCAGAGGTATCCCATGGGACCACCAACATTATAAACAAACTGGTCAGTGCTTTGCCAAGTTCAGCTTTGCACTGAAAACCAAAAGACACCACTGTGGTGTCTTGGCCTTTGCCTACGAGTTGCAGCACATGCAAACCTGAGACTCAAACGCCACACTGCTGGGAACACTTGTTTGCTGCATGGGAGAACATCTCAAGTCCCTCTTGCTTCAGGAATCTCTGCACCATTTCGGTCCTCCCCACTTCAATACAAGCTATTCCTAAAAACCATACTTTGTATCTCCCTTAATCAGCCTCAATGCAACTTGTCCTTACTTGTCACCTAAATGCAAACACAAATAATGTGTAATTTCACTTTGGTATGTAACTAATCATGCATATACTAAACTTTTCTATTAGAAGTCAAAGAAGATAACATTTATATTTAGCTTTGCTCTACTTACACTTCCTTAACAAGACGAATACAAATATAGACAGGTTCGCAATGCTGTAAATTGGCATGACTTCACCAAATTCCATGGCAATTCGTCAATTTAAATTAGCTGAGAATATGGTAATAATGTTACATCACAAAAAGTACAACAGAGAAGTTAACTTGGAACAAAATTAAGACAGGAATATGTTGTAAACAGCAACAAGAAGGACAAAATGCTCATGAATGCCAGAAATTTATGATGATCTGCTCAGAACTTACATCAAAAGCTCTGCAACTTACACACACTAAGATATGCTGGAAATGTGCTTTAGAAATTGCCATGCCACACAAGACAGGCCACCTCTCACAGTGATCTTCCAGTCAAAGACTTGACTCACTGTGCTGCTGGATGATCATGACTTTTTAATAGGTGAAATAAGTAAAGACTGTAGCCAGCTTTTCTTGACCCCAAATGGTGATCAATTTCTGTGCTCCATAAAACCAATAGCTTTTGTAATTTTTATCCTGACTCATTTAACTACAACTCCTGTTCTCTTCATGGACAGCAAATGTTTAATCCTTAGGAGCCCCCTGGGAGGCCAGCATCTTCCACACAACCATGTCTGCCTTGAAGCCAGACAGTGCTAGATATAGAAGATATATATTTACCCAACACATCTTTTTATGTTTGCTGCCCTTGGCAAAGGTCAGTCTTCTGCTGAACTGCAGAATGAATGTGTTTCTTCATGTCTTAAATAAAGGCATACATTTTAGTGAAGTCATATTTTTTATATAGTTATATCTAATAATTGATAATTAAACACAGAAACAGCATAATAAGCAGTTATTCATCACAAGAGGGACAAACCATAGCAAGTAAATGATTATGAATGAGATGTAAATTCAGGTACAAAAAGAGCCTGGAGTCTCCCTGTACTTGCTTCCTCCCCATCTGTGACTCACAGGGAGAATGCAATTCTTCTAATTCACTGCATCTAGCTAAAACCAAAGAAGTATTAGAAGGACTCAAAACTCATCATTTAAAATAGAATACCAAAATGAACGTATAAAATGGAACAGCTAAAACATGGAACTATAAATGTCCTCAGATTACACAGGAAAATAGTTTTACAAAAACTGAACTGGCAGGTGCTAACCCCATGTTATTTTACTTAATGCTTTAATCAACACTGAAGTTTTCTGTAAAAATTCCATCAACAGCAAAATCTGGCGCAGAGAACATGTAGAAAGCAGGACTGCATACCAAAGGCAAAGGTTATTTTCCTCCTGTTGCCACTTAAACATATCCAACTTCACTATTCTTGTCACCCGCTGATAAAAAAATAGTCCTTCTTCAGCATGAGCCTACAAAATCCTAGCACTGAAATTTTATGCCAAGTCTAACAAGCTTTCTTCTACAGAATCATTGAAAGTCTTCGCAGTAAAATAATTCTTTAACATTATACTTTCTTAAAAGAGCAGAATTAGCATGTTCGGTTTTCAGCTGTAACTCTACTACAGCTACAACCATGTATGAAAGAGTTCATGAAAAATTCACAGAACTGTATTAAAACATAAACTACTTTATATAAGTCCCTGTCTGTAACTAAGACTACTGATAGTGCCTGTAACTGCTGCTCTACAGTTATAAGCCAAGTAGGTTTTCCAGAAGTTTTTAACATCTGAATGTCACTTTTTTTTGGTCTGAAATACTGTAAATTGTCTGAGAAACTGTAAACTGAAATACTGTAATTCTTTTTCCTGTGTTTCCACTGTTTTGCAAAAATATATATTGAAATGACCAGATTGCACACAGTTTCAATACAGACAAAATCAGTATGATCCTTTTAGTTTTTTTCACTGAATTGTCCTTGAGAAGAAATCATCAATTCTCTTTCAACTAATAGACTATACCTACAAAAAGATCTTGAACCATTTTCAGACTCAGCTTAAGAATTGATACTGATTCTGACTGAATGACAGGTAAAGAGGCTTTTCATGGGGCCCAGATTACATTCTTAGAAGATGACTCTGTGACAACCAGGTTTTCAGATGCTAAGGCTAGAAAGACAGAGGAGGAGCACAAGTTTGACAACTGGCCATCTGTCCGTGCCCTCAGCAACATCAGCAACCTGGCAAGCATGCATGAAATAGAGGTTTTTCCCATGGATAGATTGCAGCTCTCCGATCTACAAAAGTACTCAAAGATGAGGAAAAAAAATCTGCAAAGACGACAGAAAACACAACTCCGGTCTTCAGAATTTCCCCCACTCATATGAAAAAAAAACACTCAAATTGCTGTTCACTGTGAGTAGTTAGTATGAAATCAAAATATTAAGCAGTATCACTGTGCACACAAGTGAGCCTCATCCCACCAGCAGAACTACTCTAGACACGGAGCTCTAAATCAGATCAAGAAGTTGACTATCAACAGGTACTTTTATTACAATGAAATGCTTCCTGGTTTCAACACCTTTATCAATTCCAGACTGACAGAAGAAGCATCCTAATTGTTTTAATGTTTTACTGTGTGTGTGAATATTCTGGGGTGAGAACTCTCTAACCAAGATGACTTTTTCAACATTAAGGAAGAAGAATAAGCAAGAATGAATGATTATACACACACACACACACCCAAAAAAAAAAAAAAAAAAATTGCTGAAAAGCTAATGACCTGAAATCCTGTGTCTAATGCATAGCCTATTTTTTCGACTTGAGAGCAACCAGTGTCTGTCACAAACACCTTACACCTTTTTGGGTAGAAACATGACATCTTAATGGTGCAAAGCAATGCTGTCTTCTAGCTTGGCTCTTATGTGAAAAAATTCTTCTCTAAAAGCTTAAAATGGAACACTTATTTAAAGTAACAAGATTTGAAGATAGGAGCCTGCACAAGATGAAATACAGAATGCTACACAATCTGAAAGGAATTTATCCTTTAATTACATACTCCCTTCTACAAATGGTATGTGACCATTTTTTGCACTCTGTTTTGGCAAACAGTATATTTCATTATCCAGGTGACATGCTGTTGCCCTTTTTATTTCTGATCAATGCCTTGAGGCTGGGAGGAAACATCTGAAGGGTTAGCTGGTTTCTTTGAGCTTCCTCTTTGCCCTTAATTCCTGGCTCCAGACAGGCTCCCACTGAGCATTACAGACCTCTCCCTCAGAACAATTCAGTTCCATCCTAATTGCCAGGATATGCCACCATCTTCTGTGACAGACAGGAGAAGACAAGGCAGGCTCACACAGATCCTCTGCCTTCAGGCAAGCTATAGAAAGGTGCTCAAAGCACTGGACCAAGGCTGTTTTCTGCCTGTTGCCTTGCATGAGCATGTGCAAGACCATGGCTTACTTGGATGCCCTAGCAGTAAGGGAATACAATTCCTGATGCAAAACTCCCAGAGAACTATGACTTGTAAAAGAAACAACCTGCCCCATGTTCCTTACTCAAGACTCTTTCTTGCTCTTCTGCCCATAGAAGTGGGATGGATGCTATCTTGTGTGAGCATGCCGAGGGATCTCAGGGGAAGGAGATGTTAATTCCGTACCTTGTTAGGGCTCTCTTCCTTCAGTAAGACTTTCTTGCTACTGCTGCATGGGACAGTAGGTTTACCCTCATGAGTCAATTTTATGTCATTAAAAAGGACCTCCTTTTCCTCAGAGGAGGCATATTCCACGAAATACCTGTAAAAATCTTCACCCTCCTGTAGCAAGGAGGACATAAATTGTCCTCTTCCACAGGATTTATTTAATGCTGAAGCAGAATTATACATTAGATTTACTCACATTTCATCCATTTCTTAGTTTTAAGTGAACTCTCCCAGCAAGTTTAAATTTACTTTCACTCTAGGGGCTGAAACTATTTAGACTCAGGAGTGGTTGGACTCTGACTCAAATGAGAATTCATGTTCTACACAGTAAGTAGAAATCCATGGAAAAAAATATGCCAATAGGTATCTTCAGATCTTTTTTTATGAGCAATGAAATATATGGGAAATTACTAGAGACTAACAGGAAAAGGCAGAAATGGCACTAGTCCCAATATGGAGAAAAATGATCTAAATTAATTTTGGCAGAGTGAACTCTGCTTTCAAATTTATTTGTCTTACCACATTAACACTTTAACAGTGACAGCAGACAGGTTTATTTTTAGGTACTAATATGTTAAAATATGTGATGAAAGTAGAGAAAGAAGTTACTGAAATTGTTTTCTGTAAAGACATTCAAGCATTCTCCCCAACTCCGTGCTGGAAAACCATTCAAAAAACAGTGCATACAATTGAATGGCAAAAACACCTGCAATAAAAGTTGTGACACTTTTAAAATGTGCTAAACAACCCATGTTAATACCAAGACTACTATGTGGTATGGCAGCTTGACACTTCTGAAAACTAGACCATTAATTTAAATGCCTAAAACCACATTTTTCTCACTGAAAGGAAGGGGTTCACAATTTAAAGTAGTTGTTCTTAGTATCAGTAGGCAGCTGAAAGAGGACAGGAACTTGCTTCACCAGACCTGAACAGGATCTCCACAGGACCATGCTCTCCCTGAAGTATATGTTTTTTACATGATGCAGTGATGGGGACAGAGTTAATTTCACATCAACTTTTTAATAGCAAGGTAATAAGGAGCTGTCAGACACAAACCCAGCAAAATAAGGCAAGTTCAGTATCACCGTGAGTGGAATGGTAGTGGCGATATTGCTCCTCACAATCTTGTAGCATTGAACTAAATGATGCACTCTTACTATTGTGTTCGACTAGATCTCTTTCTAGGATGAGTAATTTGTCAAATCACCCCTGCTGAACTTCTTGCAGCATTTACCAAAAAACTGTCTACAGGAATGTACGGATAGGTTTCACCTACATACTGCACACAGACAATATTAAAAGCAGTATAAAGTTAGAATGAAGGTACATTAACAGAAGATCATAGAATGGAAAACACTTGTTTTAGAGAGAGATTTTAAAACTGAAGTTTTAGTAATGCCTGACCCAAAACTGCTATTTTTAAGTACCCAAGGCTGTATACAACATTACCTTATCTACAGAATCTTTAGTGAAAAAATGAAAATCACAACCCTTGCCATGTTATAGCTATACCAGATTCCCATCTCATACCACAGATTTCTCTCTCATGGAAACAGTGTAGGAAATGTTGCAGTAACTGCAAAAAATGTTAAGCCATATTTGATAGGAAATTTAAAATTGAAAAATGTAAAAATTTCCAGGTATTTTGAATCAGCAATTAATAGATGGCTAGGTAAAAGTTGTGTATCTAGTTTTCACCCCTCTCTTACTGTAAGAGTAGATTTTAGGAATGTAATTACCTACGTAATAACCTGAACGCAAAGTTACACACAGCCATCAGCACCAGGAGATGAACTGTGCTGCACCAGCCCTTCCTAGGCTCTGCATAAAACTGATTACATCTAAACTAAAACCAGTCAGGGCAATGGATTCCATTTAAGTCGAGTTCTCACCTTCACAAGCCATACTTTCATCTTATGTAAGCTACCGCTGTTTCCAAAAGGAACAGTCCAACCTTGCCCTTCCAACCCTGGCACAACCAGTAAGCACACTGCCATGTAACAAACATGACAGAGGAACTGAGTCCAATCCAAAAGACGATGGCCTTAAACTACATGATTTTGGAAATAAAGAAAACCAACCAAACAAATGTGTTTCATTTTGGTATTTTCTGATGGACACAGTTGTATGTTTTGGTTTAAAAACCGTTTTTCACTTTTTGCTTTTTTCCTATATTTTACATAAAGTGAACATCAATATAAAGATATGTATCATTTATCTCAAACATGCTTTTCTTTACAAATTCGAGTACCAAAGACTTCAGTGTTATCAGTTACACCAGAATGTCAAAATTCTTCACCAAATGTAGGCAGTTTTATAAATCCACAGAAGCATCAATAGAGCATACCATAAAAGGGGAGTAAAAGGTTATCTGCACCTATTTATTGTCAAGTGGTTTAAACACCTTGTGGACCTAATGTGCTAGAACTTCAGATAGTGCTTTCATCTCTAGCTATAAAGTTACAAGCAATTTAGTCACTCTTTCAGTAGCACAGCCTCCTGTCTGTGAAATGTTCACTACTACAGTGAAATGGAAAGTAACTCATCATTTTACATGATACTACAATAACTTCCTGAAAAAAACACAAAAAGCCAAATATTCGAAATGAAAACCACAAAATTAATGACTATCATTATTTTAAGCAAAAAACAAATACTCCAGACCAAAACTTCCTTGCTTTTTCAGAACTGTCACTGCTACAATCACTGTGCTAAAGTACAGTAGGCAGAACATAAGTCCACTGCATGAATAGGAGATGAGAACTTTGCTGGCAAAATTAATTTGTATGTTCAGGTGTTACCTAGTTGCAATATGCTGCAGTATTAAATCTCATTATTAGTTCTCATGCACAATCTTATCGTCATTGTCCTTCACTGCCAATGAGAGTTAAGAATGTTTTTGAATGAAGAAGTATTTCAGGACTGATATGATGTCCTTGTTTAGCCTCAGGGAAAAAAAAAAGAGCAGGATGGAAAAATACTAAAGAGAAAATATCTTTTTTCAGG
Source organism: Haemorhous mexicanus (assembly GCF_027477595.1). NCBI lineage: Eukaryota > Metazoa > Chordata > Aves > Passeriformes > Fringillidae > Haemorhous > Haemorhous mexicanus. The sequence continues at coordinate 74,412,001 of NC_082381.1, forward strand.
ACAACCTAGCACTGCTTCTATGTAAAGCATGTCAAATGACATATAAACTGAAAACAACTTCAGGGCAGCATGCATTTTTATCTGAAAGATGACAGATCAGCAGATCTGTTCAGTCTGCTTGGTTTCTGGAGGAACAGTGTTTCATACAGGAACAGAAAAAGCAAACTCGAGATTCTGTTAAAATGGAGAACTCCACATGTTCACAATTTAATATCTGTTTTAGATCCTGCAGAAAAAAAATACTAATTTTTAAATTTTCCTCTAGATATAGTTAAAGGAGAATAAATCTTGCACAGTCACAGCACTTGGCTGAACACCTCTTTTTATAAGAAATCAACCTACTTATTGCTTTCTGAAAATGAAATAAAAACATAATAAATTTATAAACAATCTGCCCTCCACTTAGTGCCCACATTAGCATGGAGACATGTTTTTACTAATAAATTGCTAATTACAACCTTCCCAAAACAGGTCACATCTCTGCAGTGACAAACAGATCTAATAATCTGGAAGCATGAACACAGTGCATTAAGGAATATTCTCTAAAAGGATTGTCTGAACTGCTACTAATTTACTATGAGATTACAAGTTAAGTCCACATAAGCAATAATAAATGTCCTCTGTATCAGACTTATCTATTTGGATGGATCTGCAGCATGCTTATGTACTACCTTAATATTTCAAAAGTGCAGGAAGAGGCTATTCAATCAATCCAAGCAACAAGGGAAAAAAATCAGATAAAACCTGAGAAGCTGGTCCCAAGAAAAAAAAACTCACACAGATAAACTCAGCAGTTTGAAGGAAAAAAGCACAAATAAACCTTAGGTCCTGAGAGTAACTGAAATAATACTGGTACACTGACTTCCATGGACTTACCCTGATGCACTGTTTATCTAGCTCTGGGTTTATAAATTTAAGATCACTGATGAACAAACATAATGGGCACTAGAGGCAACTACAGTATGCTGAGGAAAACCCAGAGAGATGTTTAACTTGCTAGTATCATCATTTGCCAAAGAATTCTGCTTCTCAAACAAACTGCCTTTTTTCAAGGACTTCTGCTCTTCCATGTAACCACTATGGCTAAACCAAGGCCATATTACATACACACTGACCTAAAAAAGATATTTAAAGGAAACAAAGCATGGAAAATTCTTAGTTACAGGCATGGCTAATAATGAGTACTAAAGTACTTTAATCTTTCTTACACAACACTTCTACTCTTATTCATTCAGACCTCTTCTTGGTTTGAACATCCATTCAGTGAACATCCACTCCTCTGCCCATTACTCTAATGTCAGTGCTCCTGTGGACTGGAAAAACAAAACTCATTGGGCTGAGTATCTGAAGCAACTGAACAGGGCCTACTGGCTGATGACCGTGATCTAAAAGAGACCATATAATTTGGGGACAAGTCCTGAGTGTAATAACCAGAAAATGGTGTTACTACTCAGGAAGAGCACAGCTGCAGCAGTGTCAGCAAAAAAACTCATACCCAAAGGCCAAAAGAAGGTCCTAGGATGACCTCATGCTCTCCTAAACTGTCACCATGTATAAGTCACTGCTGTTGACCCTGTATGGGAGACTTGCCCAAATGCTGTGCACGTTGCAGTAGAGCTGCTGCTACACGAGAGCCTCCTCTAAGAAGAAACCACTCACACACCTTTGATGTAAGAAGCTGAAGTTTTGTTCTGAATAGCTTTCATTTTACACACTTTTTATGTATGAGAGCTTACTGCCGTAAGCCTGCCACTCAGTACACCACTGTACACCAGGAATACCACAGAACAACTTCCTAAATCACAATACAAACAAGGAGGGAGCACAGAGAACACGAAACCCTCCTCTAAAAGGATGCTTTTTTTGATGTGCTTAAAATGTGAAAATGAAAGTGGAATTTGAGCGTGCTCCAAGTTACAACTCCCACCAATTTCTGTAAGCATTACAATTGTTTCTCAATTCTGTTTGAATCATCAAGGTCCTGAGACTGTTTTTCAGTCATCAATTTCCTAAGCAAATGCTGACCCCTCTTAAAATTCAAGGCTGAGGAACATAAGGCCCTCTTCTGTTTCTAACTGAGCAAGTGCCAACACTTTATTTCAACATTGATAAACCAGTTTGTTTGCCATCAGTTATACCCTTAGGCTTTTCACTTTATTTAGCTCAGAAAATGGAAACAAAAGACAGGTCTAACTTCCTGTTTTCTTGCCATGATCTTTGGTTTCGAGAACAGTTCAAAGCAACTTTCAAATTCAGTCATTTTAGTTAAATGATAAATGGTGTCTCTGTTAAATAGTTTTTACTGCATTGATTTGAAGGAATCTACTCCACAGCAGGTACTGTAAAGAAAAGCACACCTTTATTGATGCCAAGAGAACATGCAGGGGTTAGCACCTCCATATGCATGTCTGACTGTGGTTCCTTTTACACAGGCTTTTATACTTTTACAGTTCTGGCATCCGCCCTTCTTTGTTTCCTTATTTGAAAGGTACAGTTTTAAGGGCTGACATCTTACATAACTTGTAGTTTCATTATCTTAGGGTTACAAACATGGTAGATAGTTCCTATCATATTCATCACATTTATCCAACTGGTACTATGCTTTGCTACACCTGTGCTTTATGGATTACATTTTTCTCTTTTCCATCTATTGAAAACAAAACTTATGATTTTGCATTTTTCTTGCCTTTCATGACAATTAGCATGCCTCTCCCTCCTTATCAGCGCACCAGAGCTAGGCCCTGCTTGCAAAAGTGATCATCAACATGGCAGTCACACCTTTAAGGTTTTGTGAATTCATATCTATGCTAAGGTGCTTATGTCACGTAAGGCTTGTGTTTCAGTATCAATCCTTTTGAAACTGTCTTAAAACCACACCAAAGCAAAGCATATATTAAAATACTGAAGGCAAAAGTATACTATGAGCAACCCAAAAATATATTGGTTCTCAGATACTGGGTGAAATGTTCTACTTCACTGAAAGTGACAGAAGTTGTCCTTTCCTTTAGTAGGAAGTGGTAGGGTAGTGAGGTGGGAAAACATTTTTCTGAGCAACCCTGGGAGCCTGGGGACCATCTGGGAGTCTGGTCCTACAGCCAGATCCCAAAGTACGCACAGGGGGAGCATCGATGGCTGTGGGAGTGCTGCCTCCACTGACAGGCTCACTTGCAAAGAATATGAAAGAATGCAGTACTTTAATGTGATGTACCCTGCAAAAGAAAAATAACTGACAAAGATACCAGAGAAACTGAATTTTAAAAAAAAAAAGGAGCCAAAAATAAATGCAAAAAATCTTGCTACATCAAATTTTTAAAATCTAGCTAAAAGAGACCAACTTACCACTTACTCTAACACTAGCAATATAACTAGCAATCAGGGAAAGCAGAAGAATGTCTTCAAGTTTCTACATATATTTCTTTTTGAAAACTGACAAGAACAACAAATGAATGCTGAAATATATTTTGAAAATGTGTACAGGTACAGTCCAATTTTTAAGCACAAACTTGGATCCACTTAAAAATAGTATTTCATACAACACACACTGTTGAATGGAATACTATTTAAACAATAGTATTCAATACAACAATTTTAGCCTTCTAGGTTATAATGACATTTCATTTAATGCCTCAAGAATTTAATTTGATCAGCTGCAGACAGCCTTGCATCTGCCATGGGACCAAATATGGCTCTCGTGCATTGAAGTAAGCTGATGATGTGAAATTTGGCCTATTTGTTATTACAATCTTAACTTTTCCCACTTTTTTAACATGAATTAACTTTACACCATACATTGATGTCTTTGCAATGTTTCTGTTAGGCTTACATAAGGCAGGAATTCTATGTCTCTACATAAATTGAGAAAAAAAACAAAGACAAAAAGCTTCACAGAGCAGGACTCTAAGGAAGGAGCCTCTGACGACCAGGATCACCTTTCTCATCACCTCCCTCCACACCTCTTCCTCAGTTTTCGTTTGCACGAAGGCTGATGATTTAATCAACCTTGCAAAAGATATGGAAACAAAAAAAACCTGCCACGTTATTGAACCACCGCATTTTACTGCCACCAGGAAATGGAGTCATTACCGTAAAAAAAAGTACCTTTTGGAGCCTCCAATATAGGTGAAGGTAAAGGTGGAGTCTGAATACCTGAAATCTGAAAGACAAAGAGCTGCTTTATTACAACTTGCCTTTATTTCGGCTGAAGTAGCCGAGGAGCAGCATTCAGCTCATGACACGGGGGCGGTGGAGAGGGAGTCGGGGTGAGCCAGAGGAAATGCAGCATCTCCCCCAACCCCTCGCAACAAGTGCCCGGTGCTATGGCAACGGCAGGGAATTCCATTGTCACACACGGCAACAGGCAGCCGACAGCCGGGCTCCGGCAACGGCTCACCGCCGCGGCACCGGCACCGCCGGGGCGCCGCCAATGCCCAGGGGAGGGCGGCAGGGGCTGCTGGCACGGACAGGGCCCCGCTCGCGGCTGGGTGTGCCACCGGCCTGGGGCCGGGGATCAGGGCAGGCGCCGAGGGCGGCCGCCCGGGAACCGCCGCGCAGCGAAAACCCCGCGGGCTGCGCCGCGCTCGGGCTCGGGCTGGCGCCCAACGCTCCCGGTGCTGCGTGTGGCCGCCGCTACGCTCCCCGGCTCGGGATGCCGCCCCCCCACCCCGCCCGCCCCTTTCTCGGCAGGCGCCCGGTCTCCTCTGCCCTCATATGCCCTCGGAAGGAGAGGAGGAAGACGGGATCTGAGAGCGGCCCCGCGGCCGGGAACGGCTGCGAAGGGCACGGGCACGGCGGGAGCGCGGTCCGGGGCGGGCGCGGCGGCGGCGGCGACGGGAGTCTCCGCGCCGCCAACCTGGCGCCCGGGGACAAACTCACCTGCAAACAGGCAGTCCTTTTCCGCCTTGCACTTTTGGATCACAACGTCAATATCCTTCTGAATCCTCTCTTGTCTTGAACACATCCCCATGAAATAAATCCCAGGGGAAAAAAATAGCAGCCTTTATTTCCACCCCACCCCACCTCCCGCACTGCCAAGGTTTTTTTAAGATTCAGCCCGAAAGAAGGAGCCCGGGGCTGACGAGCAGAAGCCTCCCCGGCGGCCCGGTGAGATCCGTTCGGCCGGTTGGAGGACGTTGGAGGCAGGCGGCGGGAGCCGATGTTGTTTGCCCAGATGCGCCCGCCCAGATGTGCCGCCGCTGCTGGCGAATAGCAATTTCCTCACAATGGATCCAGCGGAGGGTGGCGGCGGCGACACGGGATCCCCCCCACCCCCCCCCACCCCCCCACGCCCTCTGGGTTTTTTGGGGTTGGTTGGCCGGTTTGGTCTTTTTTTGGAGGCGAGAGAAAAAGAAAAAAAAAAAAAAAAAGGAGAAAAAAAAAAAAAAAGAGGGCGGGGGGGCCAAGCCGACTCGGCCGCTGCCGCTCACATCCCTGCCCCTCCCGCCAGCAGCGGCGATCGCCGCGCAGCAGCAGCAGCAGCAAGCACAGCGCGGAGAGCCGGCGGCGGCACCCGCACTCGGTCCCTGGCGGCGCGGCGGGGCCGGCGCTTGCTGCAGCGACGCCGAGCCGCAGACCCTCCCCTCGCTCCCGGCCCGGCACGTACGGCCCCCGCCGGCTCCCCCGGCGGAGGCGGCGCGGGGGGAGGAAGAGGCGGATGCACAGAGCCGTGCGGGCTCCCCGGGAGGCGGCGGCGGGCGCGATGGTCCCGGCCCTGCCGCCGGCGCTCGCCTCCGCCCGCCCGGGTCCCGGGCACAAGCTGCCGCCGCCTCCTGAGCAATGGGGAAATGCCAGGAGGAGTTCTGCGAGCGGCGGGGCGGCTCCCCGGCCGCACCGGAGAGGAAGCGGGCAGCGCCGTGTTGCGCAAGGCCGGCGGCGGCAGGGCGGGAGAGATGGGCGGCTGCGGCCGGCGGGGGCGCGGGGCCCGCTGCCCTCCGTGCCCCCTGCGGGAATGCCCACCCGTGCCGCCCTTCTCGGGAGTGGCGGGGCTGCGCTGCCGCCGCTGCGGCTCTCCCGCCGCCGGCCCCCGCGCCTCTTCCGCGGCGGCTGCGCTTCTGGCCGGCACCGCGGGCAGAGCTGTGCCCCGCCGTTCCCGGGCAGGACAGCCCGGCAGCCCACCTTGGCAGAGTGCCGTCCCCTGCCAACCTCCCCCTCCGACCTGTCGACGGGTGTGCGTGCCCATGGAAACAGTAAAAGGAGGATCTCTGTGACCACCGCGGTGTTAATTGCGCTCCTCTCCCTTCATTCTCCAGCAAAACTGTCTCGCAGACCTAAGGTTTTCGGGAGGGAGCTCGGGCAGTCCAGTCCCTAGCAGTGGGCGCTCATCCAAGTTACAGGCTTGGGGCTCTAGTCCAGAACAAGTAATGACCATAATATAACTTGGAAGGATTCATCAAGTCCGCAAAAAAAACAGGTATTCTTCCGCCCCAGTGCAATGCATACAATTAATAAAACCAGGTCTGAAAGTAGTAGAAACGGATTGGATATAACATTGAAAGAATATTCACAAAATTCAGGCTTTATGTATTCACCCTGCTCTAAACGGCTCCTATGGATTATTCATTCATAGTGGGTGGGGTTTTCTTTTTCATTTAGGAAGCCTGCATTAATCTTGTACTACTGATTTCAAACACAGAAGACAAGCAGTATTTTATAAAAAATTAACTCCACTTTGTTTTTCTATCTATAGGAGGGAGTAGAAGGGAACTTTAAATCCATCACGTGATATGACTTTCTGCCTCTAAATAAAATAATTTATCTTGAAGGGAGACTTCCAGATGAGTTTTCGGTGTGGAAACTGTACAGGATTGCTTTTCATGCAAGTCTGTCCTTGGATAAAACTACATACAGTTAGGAATCGATTTTTTTACCATAAAAGCCTATACTTTTTTCCTTCTGCTTTGGTAAAGCAGACAGAGCACCAGCCTAATGCTTTTCAGCAGGAGATTTATATGAGGAAGTTTTTCTGGAACCCATGGCAGGAGGTTTGGAAATAGATCATCTTCAAGGTCCCTTTTAAGCCAAACCATTCTATGGTTCTATGATTTTACTCAGCAAGACTTTTCCAAGGCATACAGAAATTGTCACTACAGTCCAAAATGCAGTATAATATGGTAAGACACTGTCATTCTGTCAAGTGATGCAACATTGGTTAAGAAGTGCTGCATTTTGAGGTGTCTTTCTAGCTCTTCCATCTAGAATATCAGCAGCCATTTTTGCTGCCTTCCCCTTCATCACAGTTTAAAGACTTAATCAGTACTTGATTTATTCTGGTGGGGTTTTGGTTCTGAACCTTGTAGTTAAAGGTTTCTGTTGTCCCTCCCAGGCAGATCAGGAAAGGGAGAGGTTATTAGCCAGTTGTAGGATATTTATGCTGACAATTCTGCTTACAGTTTATTCTAACCACAAGGTTCTTCTCAGCGTCATATCAATTAGCACAATTCTTGACTGTCTTTTTAAGCCTCAGACTGTTTTTTTAGGCTTGGTAACAGTGAATTGAAAAGTCATCCACGAACTAAAAACACCATGTTCAAGAAAGTTAGTATGTTTGGCTTCACAGCATCAACTGAATTGAACAAGAAGTCTGCCGTATGGTTATATATTATTATATTTTGTTGTTGTTGTTGTTAGTGGCTCTTAAATTACTATTTTCCAAAGTCAATTTGGCCATTGATTTACTTGACTTCAGTACAGTTATGGCAGCAATTGCTGATTTCATTGAGGAAAAGCTTGATCAGAGCTTGAGATCATTCCATTTATTAAGATACTGAAATCGGGTGTTGGAAAGTCAAGGTGAATCCATAGAATTAATTCCTAAATTTGTAAAGACTGACAAGATGTTGGCATCCAGGATCCTTAAGTGTTATTGCAAAGGTTTTCTTGTATGCATGCTTTAATCTCTTTACAGGGGATGTACCCCTTGTGCTGGATTTGGCTGAAGCAGAGACACACAGTCATGAAGAGACTTCCTTTTTACAAGTAATTTCATGAGCAGTAGGACAGTTGGCCTTGACAGTAATGGTCATGGCTCAAGTAATTCAGGATATGTCTTTCCAGTTGCTTTTCAGTCTTAAAAACTGGTTCATGTCATTTCTAGTTTTGTCCCAAGTTTAGCTCACCTTAGTTATATCATACTGAGCTGATTAAGTAAAAAAGAAACACAAATAACTTTTATGTTAGTGCTCCTGGCAACCTGAAAATATTTACAGAGGTGTAAGTGAAGTGAAAAGAAATTAAATTAATGGAGGTACATGATTAGAAAACTTAGGTGACAACACTGGCCCAAAATGTAACACAGGAAAATAAAAGAGAAACAACACAGTGAATGTGTTTCAGTAACAAAACAGTGACTGAGAGGAAATGCATAGGTCAGACAAATTCTGCTCATAAATGCATTTTGCCTTTTTTAAACTAAGAAGATTTCTTTCATTTTATGCCAGAAGTAACTCCCCTTCCCACCTATTAATAAAGCTGTTAGAAATATTTCAGTAAGCATCAGGACACCCTGTTCTCTCCCCAGTTCTCTTGATATATTTTTCTAAACATGTTCAAGTGACATACAAACACACACTAGAAGTCTTTAGAAAAACTAAAGAAACCCCAAACTTGAAAGCTTGCCATTGTAGGGAATATATACAACATAGGGCAGTGTTATTTGGCATCTAATATCTCTAGTGTGGGAGAGCATTCAAAAAGGCAGAGGTTAGAAAAATAATCCAAAACCACAAAATGGCCATCGACACTCCAAAAGAGCAAAAAAAAAATTTCTCCCCTTTTATAGGCTCCAAATAAAGCTGTAGTACAAACCAAACCAAACCAAACTAAACCAAACCAAACCAAACCAAACCAAACCAAACCAAACCAAACTTACAATTTTTCTCCAGGAATATCTGCCAGTCACCAGCAGAGTGAAACTCAGAGGTGTCTGAAGACAGTGACTTCCAGGGGTAGAACATTTAAAGGATCAAAACCATTCCACTCTTAAGGCATAAAACACAATAAAATGACATGGTAATTTCTGAAGCAAGGCGTCCATGAGCTGCCAAGAAGGTCAGTGTTATCCTGGGCTGCCTTAGGAAGAACAGTGCCAGCAGGTCTGGGAGGCCATCCTGCCCCCTCTGCTCAGCCCTGGTGAGGCACATCTGGAGTGCTGTGCCAGTTCAGGGCTTCTCAGGATGAGAAGGACATGGAGCCCATGCAGCACATCCAGCTCAGGGCTACAGAGTTACCAAGGGATAACCTTTGAGGACAGGCTGAGGGACCTGGGCCTGTTCAGCCTCTAGAGGAGACAACTGGAGGGAACCTCATCAATGTCAGTGTCTGCAGGGAGGGATCAGAGCAGGGACTGGGCTCTGCTTGGCGGTCCCGAGCAATTGGACAAGAGGCACTGGGCAGGAACTGAGGCACAGAAAGTTCCACCTGAACATGAGGAAGAAATGCTTTCTGATTTCCCAGAGAGGTTGTGGAGTCTCCCTCACTGGAGATATTCAAAAAACTTCTGGGTGCAATCCTGTACCATGTGGTCTAGGACTGCCCTGCTTGGGCAGGGAGGACCAGATACTTGCTATGGGTCCTTCAAGGCTGAGCCATGCTCTGGTTCTGTGATTAGCCTGAAAACATAGCACTGAGGTGTGAGAGATGTAGGAGCAATACTTACCTTTTCACGCTAACAGAGAAGTGACACATGGCATAAAAACATCTTTGGTATAATTTTCACTAGTCACCCATTATTAGCAACTACATTCTAATATTCTGATGTATTAGATGTAATGATGTAATAATACTCAGAATTTATGTAATTTTCTTTAAGCCTGTATGAGTTTTAAGAGAGATACATTACTGATGTCCATCCAAGTAGTCAATGGCACTCTATGTATATACAATCCTTAGTGATGTTCTCTTGGTGAAGCTGTAAATATAATGACTTTTTTGGGTCATCACTGCAAGTCTGTGATTACTTGGCTTAAAACACACTAACACGGTGAACTTAACACAATTTCAGACTGAATTTCACTGTAAGTAAAGCATCTTTACTGATTTTTGGAGTGAGCTAGCACTGATCCATTGATCAAAGTAATTTCCATTTTAAAAAAGTTAAAATGTAATTAATAACATGACCTAAAATATTGGTTTAATTCTTAGCAAAAACTTCAAATATTTTTGATTTTGAAAAGTAATGTCTTCAGTTACAATATGAAACAATAGCTTATGCATATATCAGCTGTCCAGCCCTCAGTAAGTTTTTAGGAATTATTTTAAGCTATCTCATAGCTTAGGGAGTGTAAAAACTCTCACATTTGGGTTTTTTTATTTATTTATTTTAATAGTAATAGAGGGGGGAGAAGTATTGAAGTGATAGAGGACTAAGCCTTATTTTTTTCAATTCAGTGGTGAAATTTCCAAAACAGCTGTATTTATTTTTTATTTTAAAAAGTGTATGTATTAAACAGCAACAATAATAACCTCAAAAAACCCATAAACATGTACAGGTGCTACACACAGATGTAGTGTGGATTGCTCTGAATTGCTATGACAATGATCTCTAACTTTCCTGTTAGAGACTTGTTTTTAAGTGAGTGCTCATCCTTCCAGATGGCACCGAAGCCCACAGTAGCTAAACCTATGGCTGCTGGCATGCTAAATGCTCCTAGCAATGTTTAGTAAAGCATGCAATTAGAGTCCCAGGTGACACCACATTTCATTGTAACCCTTAGTATTATACTTTGTAATGACAGTTTTAACTTCTTCTTCTTTTTCCTCCTTCAGTAGTATAAGCCCAGCTTTCAGTCTTTGCTTGCTTGCCTCACTTCCCCTATTTATTTTTCCTTTCCTCACTAACTCTTACACAATTAGAACATTTTTTTTCCTAGTGCATCTCATTATTCCCTCTTTTCCACCCTGAACTTCTGTGTATCCCATCCATTCAGTACCCTTCTCACAGCCCACTCTTGGTATCTCACTTCATAAGCAGCTCATGTTAGAATGGCTGAAATTGAACTTTTTTAACAGAAACTGGAGGTTTAAAAGAAAGGCAAGCAGGAATATTTCGAAACCTTATATACACAACTTGGTGATGTCAGTCACAAACAAGTCCAGAAGGAAGCCCTAAAGTACATGCCAGTTCCTAAACAGAGTTGCCTCTTTCCAGTAACTTTGCTATTTCTACTAGTCGTGGGCATTCCTGGCTGCACAATGGCAATGGTCTCTAATGGAAGTGATGGGGCCTCAATTCTTGATTACTCTGCAGCAGGGTAGGCAGCATACTTCTCTATAATTTGAGAGTCCTTAGTGTATAGCAGACTGTCATTAAGTTGAGCTTACTGTGCCTCTTATCACTTACAGCCTAAGGCCAAGCAGGGATCAGTGCTGAAGGTCCACCCTCCTGCCTGAGCATAACAAAGCCTTCCCATCAGTCTGAGGCACCTGTCTCCAGGGGTGCAGATAAGCACCTAAGCCCAGGGGAAAGGCAGAATTTCAGCTCCCTTCCTTACCTGGCCACAGGCTGTGCCTCTTTACAGCTCTTCTAAATAACCTTCCTAAGAGCTTTGCTGCTCCCAGTCACTTCACAGGGAACCTGGATGGCTTTGCTATGCACACAGCATAGCTGAATTTATGACCCTGAGAGCTGTAAACACTGCTCCCAGTTCACACTTGGTCCCAGAAGTTTAGTAAATGGCTAAAGAGTACACAATTCCTGAAATTTGTACTATTTCTGGTGTCATTAAGCACAGCTGAACTTACTACATGGTAAATTTCTCAATTTCTGAGCAAACACATGGTTAAAATCCTTAAAACAATCTACTCTGTTCTCTTATCCAGATTGCAATTTCTTGATAGCAAATAGTTATGCCAGAAAGCACTCAAACCATAAAATACTTACCTTGCTAAAAATAACCAGTTAAGTCCATTTTCTGCTATAGTAAATATCATTGACCAAGTCACCATCTATTATCAGGTACCGATGCTTTCCTTCTGTAACAACCTCCATTGCAGCCAACCTGTGCCTGAATTTAACTAAGAATTTGTAACCCCAAATTAAAAGGGATTGTCAAGTATTTCCTGTTTAGATGGAATTGATAGAGTGGGAAGCATTCAGCACCTTGGAAGATTAACCCTTAGGAACTGAGGACCAATTCCATCAGTAGACCATGTCACTGATGGAATTCACATTTACACTGCAGGCTGTGGGGTCCTGATCTCTGACCAAACTCTAATTGAGAGGCTGAAGAAGGGGAAAGATTAGCCTCTGTGCTCCTGCAGCTATACTCTTTCCTATACCCAAGCAAAGTCATATAATGTTTGCTCAGCCACTGCTGCACAACCTTGCTTAACTTCACAGACATAATTAGATTTGGGTGCCTGCATTTGTTCCCTTCAGAAGATTGGAACCGGGAGTTAATGCAATGTTCAGTCAGTCTTCTTAAACCAAGGCTCTCTTTAATCTTAAGGAACTAAACATAAAAGAAAGTGACATTTACAATAATTAATGAGCGTATGCATCTGTCTCATCTAACTCTTACCAAAAGCATCCCAAGCTTGTATACAACAGCCAAACTTTCAGACTCCATAAGGGTGTCTTCCTTGGTCACTTTCCCACAGTCTTCCATCCAGTGCCTCAACAGCTAAGGTTTTATCTTTTTAACTGTTTACAGGCCATCTTTTATGGTTGTTTCTCATCTGGTAGAACAGTTATGTCACGTGGCAGGAGCTACGATAGGTTTTCCTCCTTTATAAATAATAGCTCAGCCATTGTATTTAACATTAAAATCATGGAAAGAGAGTGCATTTTGTGGGGTTTTGCTTATTTCTGTAGCTGTCAGGAAACACAGCCAAACATGTAAAGTATTCATCACATTGACTGTGTCTTTTGGTAGTTATGTAGACAATTTGTTTGCAAGCCATGCTCATGATTGCCACAAGTATAGCAAATATAAAAGAAAGTGTGGAATATTTAAAACAAAAAGACCTGTCCCAAGGAAATGTACAATGTTGCAGGGGAAAGAGAAGAAGGGGAGGTAAAAACCAAAATTAATAAAAATTTAAGAAATAACTGGAAGAAAACAAGAGTGAGATGGCTTTTACTTGGAAGAGAAGAAATATTTAGGTAATTCAGTGTTTTTAAAGGACATAAAGTCAGTATATTTTCTTCTGATTAAGTAAAATAATGTCCATGGGTATTAACTATTAATGAAGACCTTGCTTTTGGGAAGCATATCTAAGCTTTCAGTATGAGCAGTCCCACTGATGCAAGCAAGACAAGTTATGAATTAAAATTAAATTATTAATTAGGTTTTTAACACAAGTCTTAGTTGTACCACATCCATACTTTGTTGTTTTTTTTAAGAAAAAGCGTAAAAAAGAAAGAAGGCATTTTCTGTAAATCTAGTGATGCTTTGCCTGTTCCCGTAATAGTATATATAGATCGATCGATCGATCGATTGATCTGTCTGTCTATCTATCTATCTATCTATCTATCTATCTATCTATCTATCTATCTAATCTATCTATCTAATTTAAATTAATACTAAAAGCAAGCCCTCATAAATACAACATATTCTTGAAAAGGTTTCCACAATAATTCAATGTGTTTATTGTAAAGATTCATTAATATCTTTGGAAAGGAAGTTGAGATATGAAGGACTTGGGGTGCTGTGGGTGAGAGGCTGCACATGCCCTGCCATGGCACTCACAGCCCAGAGAGCCACACGTGTCCTGGGCCCCGTGGGCAGCCGGGGAGGGAGGGGATTCTGCCCCTCTGCTCTGCTCTGCTGAGATCCCACCTGGAGCACTGCATCCAGAGCTGGGCTTCCAGCACAGGAGGCACAGGGACCTCTGGAGATAGTCCAGAGGAGGAACACAAAGATGGTTGAAGAGATCGAGCTCCTTTCCTGTGAGGACTGGGAATATTCGGCCTGAAGATAAGAAGGTAACTTAATTTTGTCCTTCCAGTACCTGAAGACAGCCTACAAGAAAAATGGAGAGAAACTACTTTCAAGAGCATGTAGTGACAGGAGAACGAGAGTAGGTTTATATTAGATTTTAGAAAGAAATTCTTTACTGTGAGGGTGGTTAGGCACTGGCACAGGTTGCCCAGAGAAGCTGTGGATGCCCCATCCTTGAAAGTGTTTTCGGCCAGGCTGGATAAGGCTCTGAGCTATCTGGTCTAGTGAAACATGTCCCATAGCAGACAGGTTGAAATTTTACAGTCTCTTCCATTCCATTCTATGATTCAAACCATTCTCTTCCAAACCATTCTATGATTCTGATTCTCTGGCACAGTCACTAATGAAGCAGAGCCTACAGCAGTGTATGTACTATCTATCTTCTCCATTACTTCCCTGATACACAAAACATGCAGTGAGACCATGGTTATATCCTACAAGTAAAGATACACTCTTGTAGGCAGTTTCTCTACCTTAGCTCAGAGAGAGGCGTGTCATATTAATTCAAAACCTCAAAAGTATTGGGGAAAAACATGCAAAAAAGGTTTCTGGATTAAGTGTGTTTTCAGATCTTCTACGTGACCTTTGCAGCTTTCCTTTTCTTTCTCAGTTGTGCTTTGATTCTTTCTCTTAAATGAGATCTCGGCTGCCAGCAGTGAAGTAACCCATTTTACAAATCCTGTTGTAGCTCCATCTGTTTTGGTTGAACTTTGCCTTTACTTTGTTCCATCTAAAACCCATAATCACTTATTAAATGTATTATAAAATGTAGATCAGCTGTCTTGTGACTGATAAGGTTGTCTTAGAAAGCTTACAGTGTTTTTATGCTAAATGTTGCACAGAATAAGACCAATTTATTTTAACATTCACAACATAAAATATAGAGTTGTCTCAACAGACTAACTGAATTGTACTATTCTTGCTATGTGGGAGTAGTATGGAAAAGCAGCCACAATTGATACTAGGCCATTATTCATGATTTCCAGGTGTAAAATTTAGGTTTTTTATATTTTTATATAAAACTATATTTTTTCTTATTTTTCTTTTTCTTTCAAATCTTAAAAACATATACATTGGTAAAATATTTCAAGGGTGAAAAGAATCAGTTGATAATGTGTCAGCAAATTTTCTTTTTTTCTTTTTTCAGGCATTTGCATCTGCCTGAATTAATTACTAATATGCTCATTGTTGTCTTTATTTTAGTTTTTTATATATGCTGTATGAGGTCTGGTGTGCAAAATAGTGATAAAATGTCACGTAAGGAGATTTACCTTGGTTTTTTTATCTTTGTGAATTTATTTTATGCCACTATGGACATTTATATACTATCAGCTTTTTGGGGTTCTTTTTCCCTTATTAAATTAGATTTTCATCTTCCTACATAATCTGAATTCTGTAAACTACACAGACGTAGCTCTTGGCACAGTATTTCATACTGAAAAGAGAATGCTAAAAGAAATACAGATGGATAGACTTCTAAAATATTCAGGTCTGATTTCTGCATTTCATTAAGCATGGTCACAAGAACAGCACTGAGTAAATAGTGGGAAAAAATCTTCACGGAGACATTTATAAATTCCTCCCTTGACTATAATCTTACCCCTTATACTTGCTTATCTTAGAAAATATTCAGCAGGATTGTTGTATTGGATGATATCAATTGTCAGACATGATAATTCTGGTACCAGTATTAGCATTTATATTGAGACAGAAAATTATTCTTTTCTGTTTACATGGTCTAGAAAGACACAGTATTATGTAACATAATCACAAAAAATACCATAAATAAATGACTAAAAATATTAGAGTGAACTATTTTCAAGCAATATAGTACTCAACAGATGTCCACAGAAAGGTGTTTAAATGAAGAAGTGATACATATGAAAATGGCAGGGCAATGGTTTTTGGTATTCTGAGGTCATCTCATCTGAGACTTTTGCTGTTGAATCAACAAAAAAGGTAAATCATATTTGTTTTTTATCAAGCTAAACTTATTTTTGTCAACCCTTTTTGAGACTGAAAAAGGACATAAAGAAGTTCTGGTCCATTTAACAAAAAATTGATCTTTTAAGCCTGAAAAAGAAAGTTTTGTATTGGGACACTCATTTGAGGGAAAACTAAAGCTCATAAAACTGCCCCATGAAAAAACATTATTTTATACAGGATTACAAGGCCTGAAGAGACCTCATGTCAATGCCTCACATTTTTGGAATGCCTCTTGACATGTGTGTAAATATTTTAGAGAAGATGAAATAGCTTCAGCAAAGGACCCCTGCTCTAGAAAACTCCATCAGCTCCTAGCTAGAATACTTGGTAGAATCCAGGTTTGGTTTTCTTTCTGCCTTGATTGAATAGAGAGGCTGTGAACCTTCAGCTCATCTGTTTTGAAATCCCTCAGGAGGACCCCAGGCCCTTGCTCAATGTTTTGGTTTAGACAAAGAGAGACAACTTTACAAGCACAGAGCAAATGCACTCATCTGAGAGCTGTGTATTTATGGCACTCTTTTCAGGACCATAAATCTGTCTCCCAAAGAGGAAGGAACTCAGTTCTACTTTCCCATATGTGGAGTGAATGCACAAGCCACATTATTCAATGAAGGAGAAGATTATGTTCTGTTGGGAAAAAAATAACCTATTCATGCATTTAACCAGAATAAAAAATTAAAAATCTCCCTTAGAAGGCATTTCTGTTACTTGATAAAAAGAGCAATTGTTCATATACCACTCTGATACTCTACTAAGAAGGAATAAGTAAGAAGAATATCCAGGAAAATTAGGTATTATTTGAGCACCTTTGGAGTTTGGAAATCCTTAATTTTCATAAACTTGTTGATTGAAAGAGTCATTAGTATTCTCAAGGCCATGTTCCTTGAACTAGAACATCCAGCGGGCAAAATATGATAAATCAAAATCACTGTAAAATACAAATTTTTAAGGCTACACTCAAGCAGGAGAACAAATGCAAAAAGATAATAAAGAAATAAAAGAAAAAAAAACAACAAACCAGACTAAACTTTGAATGTGAATTTTTATGTGAATGTCAATAACAGGCACTACAACATACTACAGAAGGCAGTTTCTTCCCTCCCCTACCCACTTCATCTCCTGAAATGATGATGAAATTTCACAGGATCTGTTCAAGCTTTGATTGTCCACTTATCTTCTACCTTTGCCTGTACCATTTGACCTTGTGCAAAGAGTTAGCTGATTTCAGAGAATGAAACTGAAAATCAAGTATACATAAAAAGTGATTTTCAACTAGATCAGCTCTCAAAATGGCTTTTTGAAAAACTGTACACAAAGTAACACGCTGATTCAAGAGAGGGGATAGGACCAGAGCAAACCACATCGATCAGTTGTGGCTACCCTGAGGACTTTCCTGTATTGGTTTGGCACAGCCTGGTTTTTCGTAGCAGGGGGACCACAAAGGTGGTTCCTGTGAGAAGCTGCTGAAAGCTTCCACCGTGTCCAGCAGAGCCAAACCTGGATGGCTCTGAAGCTGGACATGCTGCTGGCCAAAATTTGCCAATGAGAGGGGCTGATAACATCTCTACAATGACATATTTAAGAAGAGAATCAAAACAAAGTCACAAGGTTTCGGTTTCTAGTCAAAGAGGAGGACGTGAGAACATGTGAGGGAAACAACTTGGAAAACATCAAGGTCAGTGGAGAAGGAAGGGGAGAAGGTGCTCCAGGCACCAGAGCCAAGACCATGCAGGCCATGATGAGACCATGGCAAAGCAGCTGTGCCCCTTCAGCCTGTGGGGATCCATAGAGGATGCAGAGATCTACCCACAGCCCATGGGGATCCATAAGGGATGCAGAGATCCAGCTGCAGCTCATGGGGATCCATAAGGATGCAGAGATCCACACACAGCCCATGGGGATCCATAGGATGCAGAGATCCACCCACAGCCCATGAAGATCCATTTGGGATGCAAAGACCCACCTGTGCAGCCCATGGGGATCCATGGGGGATGCAGAGATCCACCCACAGCCCGTGGGGATCCATAAGGATGCAGAGATCCACACACAGCCCATGGGGATCCATGGGGAATGCAGAGATCCACCCACAGCCCATGGGGATCCATGGGGGATGCAGAGATCTACCCACAGCCCATGGGGATCCATAAGGATGCAGAGATCCAGCTGCAGGCCATGGAGATTCATAGGATGCAGAGATCCACCCACAGCCCATGGGGATCCATGAGGGATGCACAGATGTAGCTGCAGCCTGTGGGGGAGGTGCCCATGCAGGAGCAGGGGGATGCCTGGAGGAGGCTGTGATCCAGTGGGAGACCCAGTGGAGAGAAAGGGCCCAGATTCCAGGCTGGAGCAGCCTGTCCTTGGAGGACTGGACCCCGTCCAGGGGAAGAGTGACCCTGGCCACAGCAGTTTTGGGAGGAGTGTCTGCCTGCAGGAGGGACTCACAATGCAGCAGGAGAGGTTTGGCCGCTGTTCGTGAGAGTGAACCCACACTGGAGAAGTTCACAGAGAACCATTCCTATGGGAGGGACTCCATGGCCTCACAGGGGAAGGATTCCACTCCCAGAGCAGCGGAAGAAAGTCTTGGTGATGAACTGACCAAAACTCCCGTGCCCTGTATCCCTAGCAGTGGGAAGGAGGAAGGGGCTGGGGGAAAAGGTGTTTTAAGGGTTTATTTTACTTCTCATTATCCTCCTCTGATTCTCTTAGTAATAAATTTCACTTTGCAACTGAAGTTGAGCCTGTTTTGCCTTGAAATATTTCTCCTGGTCCTTGTCTCACTCATGAAGCCTTTGATAATTTTTTTTTCCTTTCTCCCTCCTTTGCCCTGTAGCAGGGGAAGGTGAGCAAGCAGCTCTTCTGGGTGCCTGGCATTGGGCCAATGTCAAACAAGTCCAAATGTCATCATGCATACACTGATAAGAGCCAAGCAGTCTACTTACCCCTTGCACAAGAACATAAACATTATGGTCTAAAATATAAACCTTCTACTGAAGTACAGAATATGTCACTTCACATCAGTCCTAAAAAACACCATCTGAGCTGTACTGCTGAAACATTGGATGTGATGACAAAGTAACTCATCACAAAGTGAGGTTTTAGAAAATGGGCAGCCAGGTAACAGGATGCAATTGTCTCGGCTACCTCTTAACACACAGGTGATCAGAACATCTGGACTCTGAAGATGGGTAGGCTGCCAAGTGGAAAAGGACACAAACTACCTAGGAAGAAATGGTCCTCATAGTATAAACATCAGTCTCTATTTTTCAGATAGTCTGGGAACAGATCCGTGTATTCCAGTTTAGAAGGGTGCATATCCTCGAGTCAACCCTCCTTTCAGCCTGGAATAACAAATATCACTGTCTCACCTGAATAGGCACCAGCAGTGTTGATTATGTGAGTTTCCCACTGGATGATCCATAGAAGCAAACATTGTTAAGACCATCCCTCCCTTGTCTTCCTACCTACAGAGGAGTGGCAACACTGTCCAATAAATTGTTTTAAACACCATTTGTGAAGAACATATTTCAGAAGAAATATTGCAGGAGAAAAGAGGCATAGTTACTTGCCATACAAGCATTTGATCACAAGTTAAGAAACTAAATTTCTTTAGTAGCATATGCCCCATTAAATTCTTCACATTTTAAAATTACATCTTGTCCTATTGCCTCATTGCATTTTAAGAAAGTAATGTAGCATTCCTAATTCTTCAGGAATAAATGAGTGTGGAGACCTGTGCACTTGTATTAATTCTTTGGCTGCGGCAGTATTCAGCTATAGAATTTAGTCAATTTATCTACATTATCCTGAAATATTTTTTAACAGTAAAGACAGTGTATTGGCATCAAGCTTCACACTGTGAATACAAAGAATAAAGCTCTTTATGTGGCTGTTTGAAGCTTTCTTTAATTATTCCCTGTGTTTTCTTTCTCATTTACATACAGACATAACTGGTAGAAAAGTTTGTGCGTCATAACTTCATCCCATTACTAAAAGATTTGCTAAATCTCACCTTGCTATCTGTCTCTGAGATCATAGCAAATAGCAAATAGACATCTGAGTAAGCCCTTTAATTGTATGTAATCAGAACTATTCAGATATCCGAGGCCTTTTATATTCATTATTTTTGAAAGCTAAAAATTGCTTTTGGGTTGTACATCTGTCCTAGAACTGTGCATCAGGTTGATTGGTACAATTTTGTTTTTCTTGGAGTCTTCTAAGACATGGGGGGACTTGAGGCCTTTGGGAAGTATGTGTTTGGAGTTCAACACAACAGGTGAACAAGAAAGGAAATCTGGTAGCTACATAGGCCAAGGGGACAGCAGAAGCTGGTGATTTAGTTTTAATTTAAAAGTCGCCTCACTTTTTTTCCCCTAAGCAACTGTACTTTTATAGCAGAATCTTGAGTTCTAGATCATTTCTGACAAGAAGCACTCCCGGAACCTCTTCAACAGTTTGCTGATCACTCTTATAGGTAATACCACATGATAAAAATTGTTGCAGCACTCAGAGTTGGGGGTGAGTAACTGCAGAGATAAGGCTCCTGTAGACTCCCATAGCTACTCTCTCTAGCCGGAGGCAGGCTGCCTGTCCTACTAAAGGGCATGCCTATGTTCTGAAACCCAAACACCCCTTTCTGACTAGTTGCAAATGTCATGATGTACCCTTCCTTCACTGCTGTGGGCTGGAGGTGTTCCTAGACAACCTGTTTGTTTCTGCCTGCCACACCTTCAGTTCTGTGCATTCTTCTGTTGCCGCTGTCTGCCAGGCTGTGAGCTCTGCATCAGTCATACAGAAGACCTGGACTCCATCGTGCAGAGATTTCCTTCAACAGTGGGATTAGGGATGGGAAGGGGGAACAAAAGCAATGACAGATTTACTTTGAAAGGCATGAAGTTCATACAGCTGAAGTATACATTAAAACAAGGGCCTAGAAAATTCAGTTACACAATGTCCAGGCTGGTAGAAAATGCACTGGATGAACTATTGCAGGAAGAACCTACAGGTACTCTGTATGGCTACAGCTGAAATCTGTGCTTTGAGATTAAAGAAGCAAAGCCTCCTATTGACAATGGAGGACCATATGGAATCTGAAGCTCCTCTAGTTCAATAGCATTTCCTTGGTAAAAGGATATTACCATTCAAAAACAGTATGATTATATATCTCAATTTAAGGAAGCACTCGTGGGAACTCCCCTCTTCCCCCATACAGGTTCCAGATCATGCATATACATATCTTCCAGATATTACTTTACTATCCCATATGCACAAGAGACTTCCTCTTTCAAAAAATTCTTTCCACAGCATTAGATCATTAATACTCAGTGTTATCTTCTATATTAAGGAAAAGAAAAAACACTCCTGGGTATTTGAAAAAAACATAAACATGACCACTTGTAGTTTAAGCAAAACCAAGTAGGTGGATTTGTTGTAAACTACTCTTTTGTGGCTAATAAAGAGCCGTCTGTTTATACAGACTGTAGACTACTGGGTAATAAAAAGAGTTCCACTAAGATTGATGAAGGGCAGCATAATTAGATATGAACACTTTGCTTCCTTGCACATGCAAGATTTAGGGCTGGCAACTCTTTCTATATTTTATATAAGGTTCATGGTATGTGTTGCATACAATTTAGCAGTGCACACTTAAAGAAAGAATAAAAATTACTAGGTTTTAAATATTTATAATGGCAAAGAGTTATAATCCAAGAACACGCTAACAGAAAAAAAAAAATGGGAAAGACTTCAAGAGGTAAGACAGTCCAGAGACTAGTAAGAACATTAAAAAAAAAACAAAAAAACAAACAAGCAAGGGAGATCTTGCATGCTTATTGTTTTACGCTAAAGACACTAATTTTGCCTTTGTAGTTTATATTAATATTCTCTGATGCCTTTTCAAAAGTTCTCAGATCTCATCTTTTTAATCCCAAAAATTTTTTCTTATCTTTTTAATCCCAAAAATTTTTTCTCATCTTTTTAATCCCTAAAATTACGGCCAGTTATGGTAAGTAGTAAGTTTACCACCACTGTTTAGTCCATCACAGTAGCACATATTTTATTTCTTGTCTACAGTGAACTATAAACAGTTTTCTCTGTTCAAATAGAACAGTCTTGACACTACACTAGATATCATTAAAAAAAACCCTGCTCAAACTACCTTTTCATCTGAAAAGGCATTTACATTTTTGCACTGACAAAGCTTATTTCACCTTCAATGGAGAAATCTCTTCTCAAATGACCATGATATATTTGTCAAATCTGATTTAATCCTGCTACTGGCAACTCCCAAAAGAAGTGACTGGGGATGAGTCCATTCAATGCTTCTCTTAATCTTGATGTTTCAGTACTTGGCATTACTTACTTAAGTTTCTGACTTACATGAGTACTTTAAACATGGTCATCAGAAAGGACTAGACATCTTCAAAAGCATCAGCCAGCCAAATTCCTTGCATTAGCTTATTTGTTGACCTCCCCAAGCCTTCCTAGCTTGGAATTATTCTATTTATTTGCATGTTATTTACTGACACTTTCTTAAATTATGTGAAAATCCTTCCTCCTGGAAATATCTGGTTGATTTTCATCATAGTTCAAGAAATGTATTTGGTTATGGGACAATTAACTTTATGTGCAAGCTTCATTATATTCTACAAAACCAAAATCCCATCTGCTTCAGTTTATAATACTTCTGCTACTATGCTTTCTTCTGTCTTTTACCAAGGAGCCTCAGGAAGAAAAAGTAATTTTTGAACACTGCAATTAGAAGAGACTTTTAAAGAAATCACTGGCAAGCCTTAAAGAGGCATAAACTGATGACAAATTGCATGCATAAAAATATAGGCAAAATGCTGATGATTGTACATGAGCAGCTCCTACTGAGGTTTAAAAGTAGTGGGCAAGCAAAATCATACACAGAGGTGTATTTTTACTTCAAGAATCGCTAAAACAGTAAAATCAAAGATAAAATTATTTTTCTTTGATTATATATTGTTAACCAGATTTCACTGCTCTATGTCAGAAAATACCCCCATAATAAAAGGGAAAAAAACTACCATATTTCTCCTTTGATCTTTTTCTTTTTTTTAGCTGAAATGAAAAACTAAAATCCTTGACTATTATCAAAACCAGAATTTCCTGAATGAGAATAAAAGAGGATATTTAAAGACTGAACTACTTGAAAGCGGTTCAGTTTTGAGGAGTTTCACAGGGACAATAATAAAAGTGTGCCTGTATTCAGGCAATGGAAGATACTTTTTCTGAATAAATTAGTGTATGACTCCTTTGGAGAAATTGAAACCCTTAGGAGGGTATGTAGTCATCAAACAACAGCTAATACAAACTTGGGCTGGATCCAGGGAAGAGAGAGGTCCTTTGTGTAGGTGTTCAGAGAGGAACTATCCACTCAGCCTGAAAACAGCATTTAGCAGGCACCTTACCTTGCAGTCAGCCAAATGCCACGAAGTGCCACGGGTTGTGCATTTGATAGGCATCACTCAAAAGGCCTCTGTGCATCACACACTCATTCTGATGTTCATTCTGATGGCGCTGAGGTGCTCAGTGTCCTGTCAGACTGCACCATAAATACTCCTGCAAGTGCCTCTGTGTTCCAGGGTGGGCTTTTAGCACTGCTCAAAACCAGCTCCCTTCCCAAGGGCAGCCAGTCTGCTAACACCAGCTCCATGCAGGACAGCTGGGGAACAGCCCTGCAGTGAGTCCCATGAGCCAGAGGTAAGGATCAGCTCCTGTGAGGCACACACACTGCTCCAGGCTCTCCTCCACCAGTGAAGGTCCTGAGCCCGTGTCTCACCTCGCAGGTGAGGGCTCCCCACTGCTGCCAAGTCCCTCTTCAGCAGCTGAGATTCAGGGGCTAGGAGGAACATCAAAGGGATTTAATGTCACAAGGCCCTTCTTCTGGTCTGTGTTTCAAGGTCTGTAATTAATTAGAGTGTCACTAGATGAAATGCTTATGTAATGACTGGAGCACTCAGAGGTGCTGGAGTTACCCAGAGCGCCTTGAACACCTCCGGGCATGGACTCAGCACCTTCCCCTGCTAATGGGGCTTCTTTTGCTTCCCATCAAAGGGCTGAAAAACGTTTCCACCACAGGAAACACATGAGTTGACAGCCACTGATAACAGTTTCACTCTAAAAATAAAATTTGAAATATGAAATAAAATAAAAAATTTGATACCTGGTGCTGTTTCAAGAACTGTTACTGAACAAAGTACATAAATGTGATTTAGAGTACTTTCAGTTACTCTCCAGCAACCACATGGCCACAGATTCATGCCCTTTTTCAGTCTGCCTCTTTCACCCAATTAATCTTTAGTTACACTGTAACAAATGTGAAAGCTACTTTAGAGGGGGTGGAGAGAGAGAGATGGAGTCGGAGCATGATGTAGTGCAAGAACGAATACCATTTCAGTCCCATCCAACTTTGGGATTTTATTCCACTTTGGACATTGAGAAGATGTCATTTCCCAGTTTCTCACTCATCAACCAACTCAGATCAGGGTCAACTCCTAGGACACATCTCTGTATCTGCTCTAATTATAAACGTGGAAAGTGCAATTTAGTTGGGATTTTGGTATCAATAACTCTTACCTTGAGCATGCATTATCTGGTTATGCATTTTAAGTAGCATATTAGAGAGAAAAGGTAGGTTTGTTTTAGCTTTTTCCTTAAGAAAATTATTCTAAAATGTCTGTACAAGCATAACTACCAGAACAATGAAAAAAATTCTCCAAACCAGACAGTTACAAAAATAAAAGGACAGAGAGAACCTAGGACAGACAGAACTCTATTTAAAGCACAAAACTCTGAAGAGTTTCATGACAAACCTGAGGAATAGGGAAAAATAAAGACAATCCCAAACTGAGAGAGGGAATGTGAGACCTCAGAAGATAAAAATTATGAGAGCTAAAGCATAAAAGCATAAAAGCATATGCAAACTGCTGACTGTAGTACTGAATTCAGCATAATGATAGATGAGCAGATGTTTATGTGGGGGAGTGCATAAATTCCTTGCTTCTATGAAATAAACTACTGAGGCAAAATCTAGAACAACAATTGGATTGTAAACAGAGAGAGAAGATAGTCAAAGAAAAACAGCAGACAAGGACATGACTTATCTTATGGAACAATTTTCTCAAGTCTCAGCTTTTCTCACCATGAAGAGAAATGTGAAAAACATTTAATTCAGGGTGGTTTGGGCAGACACAGCAAGAGAGAGGAAAAAAAAAAAAAAGAGAAATAATACTGAGATACACAACTACTTTTTTCCCCAAAAGTGGTTTCCCTACCTTTCCCACTATATCATTTTTGTTAGATGCTGCATACAACATGAAGCATCCAGAATTTCAAGATGCTATGCCAAGCAAACTTTAAACATCTGACCCAGACTTTTGCATTTTTTTTTCCTCCTTGAAAGAAATGAAAGCTCTCAAGAGCTCCTGTGCTGCAATTTTTCACAATATATTTATCACTATCAGTAGAACTCTAGAATTATCAATGACAATTAGATAACTAAGGCTTTGCTTTACTAATTACTAGATTACAGGAATGTCCTCAGTAGCATTTACGTACATATGCTAGGATTAACTGCAGCATTCAAGTGTTTGAAATAATGCACTTTAATCTTTACAAGAAAGAATCAAAGCATTGTTTTTAAGGCCATCTCATTTTGTATTGACTGCAACAAAAAGAACCCTTTGCCACATTCAGTATTCAGCATTCTCTCAGATTTCTAAGTGTTTTGAATTCACCTAACACTGTTACCATCTAACCTACTATTATAATAGGCATGATAGAGGAATAATGGCTTCAAAAGTTGAGTTGATGTAATCATAATCAGAAATAACAACAAAAAATCACACAGATCATGTTAAAACATTCACACTTCTTGATCTAGCCATACAACTGCTGTTCATCATCTTGCATCCTGCTGTCAAGAGGAAATGTCCATTCATAGCCCAGAGAACCAGCCTGGGCTGCATGAAAAGCAGCATGGCCAGTAGGCTGAGAGGTGATTCTGCCCCTCTGCTCTACCCTTGCAAGTGCCCACCTGGAGCACTGCATCCACTCTGGGTGCAGAGGATGTAGACCTGCTGGAGTGACCAGAGGAGAGCCAGCAAGGCTATCAGTGTGCTGGAGCCCCTCTCCTGTGAAGACATGGGAGGGGCGGTTGTTCAGCCTGGAGAAGGGAAAGTTTTGAGGAAGTGTTACCGTGGTCTTTCAGTTCCTGGTGAAGGCATGCAAGAGAACTGGTGAGGGACTTTTGACACGGGTGTGCAGTGACAGAACAAGGGTGAATGGTTTCAAACTGAAACAGAGTAGGTTCAAACTGGATATTAGAAAGAAATTTTTTACCGCAAGGGTGAGAAAGCACTGGAACAGATGGGTAGAGAAGTTGAGGACTCCCTACCTCTGGAAGTATTCAAGGCCAAGTTGGATGGGGCTTTGGTCTAGAGTAAGGTGTCCCTGCCCATGGCATGTTTGGAACTAGCTGATCTGTAAGGTCCCTTTCAACCCAAGCCATTCTATGATTCAATATTGTCAGTAAAATTCAGTTACTAGGAACACTGATGTTATGACTATGGCACTTTACTAAATGTATCATTTACCTCGACCAGTGGTAAATCTTCCACTCAAAAAAATCAAATCTTCAAAAAAACCCAAACATATAGTATCTTCCAGCAAGGATCAAGAACACTTTTTTACATTTGAATCTATACAGTTCTTTAGGTGTCTCCAGAGAATGACAACATCTCTTTTCATCTTTTCACAGATCAGCAGTCAAAATGAGGCTGTCTAAGCATAAGTGAATGCTGTTACCTTCATGAAAGCATTCAGTACTTTATACAATGCACTACAAATTCTTGTTGCATTCTGAGCTCTTTTGCCAAAACTTTATTGCAGTATATAGAGTGCAAGCACATTGCAATCCACAGGGGTAATTTTAGAACTTTTAAAAACAATTGGAGTAACTTACTTTTAGTCAGGTCCCATGTAAAAGAAGCAGCTCAGAAAAAATAAAGCTATAATGGGCTGCTGATCTGTTTTTGAAGAAGGATGCCTTTAAAATCTATAACTGGAGGAAGAGAGCTTCTAGAATGAAAGGATGCAGTGAGTAAAAATGTGAGTGTCCAGTGTAATAACAATAAGATGCTAAACATGGTTGAAAACTACACACAAAAAGTACATTATTTATTGTAACACCATCAGATTCTCATCTGTTTAAAATAGTACTGTACAATGTAGTCCCAGGAATTTCTCTTCCGTTTCAAAGACAGACACAAACAAGGGAACTACAGTTTAAAAGTCTGTTCCCAGTGCCTGCTAAGCATGACCCAACCAGCTATGAGTGCCTTGGATCCTAACCTGCTGGTATGTGGTGTCCAAACACAGCATGGCTGTAGGGACGTTTGCAATCAGGCACTGTGCTGTTGCTTGGAGCTGGAATTCAGAAGAGACACAATTTACAACAAGTATCAGGGGGAGATCAGGTTATTCCAGGTGGGCTGACTCTTTTTCAATATGGATTTGTGGGTGGATATAGAGGAAGCAAGATGGTGTGCCAGTTTTGGACATCAAAAGGAATTGAGACATTAGAAGAAATTTTTTCACAGAGAGGGTTGTTAAACATTGGAATGGACTGCTCAGGGAGGTGGTGGAGTGATCATCCCTGGAGGTGATCGACAAATGACTGGAGTGTCACTTAGTGCCACAGCCTAGTTGGCAATGCAGTGATCAGTCAAGGACTGGACTTGATGATCTCAGAGGTCTTTTCCAACCTAAAGGAATCTGTTAATCTATGAATAGGATATATTCTGCTAGCTCATTAGACAGAACTGAGGTTCAGAAATGCATTTGCTTAGCCAGAAAGCATAACTGTTCTCTACATTACACACAGCACAAAGTGAAAAAAACCTCAAAACAATTCAAATTTTATTTTCCAATTTATTATTTTCTAATAAAAAATATTTGTAACAAGATTTGGTGAGAACTCAGAAAAGGGCAGATTCAGTATGATTTTAAGATATTTGTTATTTTCGGCTGTCTTTGAAAGAGAAATTTTTTTCTTAGTATGTATCAGTGATTTCTGTTATGCACAAATTTAACCTACCACTGATTCACTGCAGATATATAAACTTGTTAGCTTGACAGAGCTTACAGAATTGAAAAACAGAGACTGATTTAAGAATATGTTTACTGGAAGACTGTGATAAAAATCAATTTATCTTCCAGATGAGTTGAGATCACCTTCCTTACAAAATTAAATAGCTGCCACCACCCATTTACTCTCTCTTGTCACTGAATCCTGTATGCTTGCATGTCAGTACATCCCTATCAGCAGTGAAGTTATCTAGGGATAATGAGGCAGAACCTGAAAAAAGGTTTTCTTTCCTGCAGATTTGTGCCCCAGGGCAGTTAGTGGTATCTGTGAAAGAAAACTAATGATTTGTCATTATCATTCAAAAAGTTAATCTTGCATTGGATAAAGGATTTTTGTTTCAATTTAAGCCTGATTTGCATATTTGTTGCCAGCTGGGGTTTATATAAACGTGACTAGTTTAGATATGTCTACACTGTTTTCCAGATACAGATCCAAACCTGCACACAAGTCAGAGCTCATCCATGCCAAAAGTACATGGACTTTGGGCAAGGCTCAACCATTGCTAATAGGACAGCAAATCACACACCACTGTTCAGTATGACCCCAAGCACAGTCCTGCCTGGTCTCTAATCAGTGCCTACTGACAGTAAAACTGCTACCTCACACTGTGAAAAACTGTGCATGTTCCCAACAAGGCAGGTTTTTGTGCCTGTAGTTCACGTTCTAAATGTATTCCACTTGATAGCATTTTCCCTCTAGGTCTGTAAAGGAAGAAGAGTGATTAAAAAAAAAAACCACAGTATAAACTTAGCATTAGGGATGATATTCGTATTCCCTACCTCATCTTTTCCAATAAGAACTACAACTGATAATTGTACTTGTCCATTCAAATAATATTCACATGCACACACATAAAAAATGGCAAAAGCTAGTGCAGATAGGTAGCACCAAGACAGAAATAAACAAATGTACAGTTTAGAAACCTTCCCTAGCTTTTGTTTTAAGAGGGAAAATGTAGCAAACACTGAACAAAAGCCTTATCTGAATAAGAGACATAAAAGTGCTATTTGATAGCCCTGCTGTTCTCAGTAGAAATCTTCTGGAGAAATGCTTGCTCAGTTCCCAGAGAAATTCAGCCCTTTTGTGAGAGATCTCCCTTTAGTACTCTGCTTCCTTTTTTCAAAGCCCAGAGTCTTAATTTTTTGAACTACAGAGGATTTCTGTTTAGGACTAAATGTGGACAGTCATACTGTGAATCAGATAAGCTGCATACTTGGCAGACAAAGAATTGGAAAGTGTGATGCTTCTGGCTTCAGGTTGACATTACAAGATCCTGTCTCTTTTTGAAAATTTTCTCTTCTGAAACTCTCCAAGTGTGGATTTTTTGAGTGTTCACAATGTTACACAGTATGTACTTTAGGAAAATGTAGAGAGTAAAACCCTCTCCCTTTATTCTAGTATCAATTCAGCGTGTTGGAAAAAAGAGTACATTAAAAACTACTTTTTTAATTATTAAAAAAAAAAAAAAAAAAAGAAGTGAAATAAGGTAGCTGAAAGGTCATATCATGGTCTAACCCCAGCTGGCAACTCAGCTCCAGAGCTGCTCACTCATTCCTCCCCCAACAGCAGAATGGGGGAGTGAATCAGAAGAATACAAGTGAGAAAACTAGTGGCTCAAGATAAAAGCAGTTTAATAGGGAAAGCAAGACCCACGCACAGAAGCACAGCAAGGATTTATTCACCACTTTCCATTGGCAGGCAGACATTCAACCATCCCTTGGATGGCTCGTGGGATGGGGTAAGATGCAGAAAAGGCCTTGAAACTGGTATAAGAACTGTTCAGCGATAACTAAAACATCTGTGTATTATCAGTATTGTTTTCAGCAAATCTGAAACACAGTCCCATACCAACGACTGTGAAAAAACTGAGGGTCTGTTAACTAGTGAAAAGATTTTCATGGGCAATGGATGGACCATGTTTCTTTCCTACTAGGCAGGAAATACATGATTCACAGAATTTCAGTGGGCAGAGCAACTCTTGCAGTACACAACAGCTGGAAAAATTAGAGCACTGTCATGAGAATGCCTGAGAACTGTTTTCTCTTTCACTGTTCAAGGATAAGGCTGCAGAGGAGCTGTAGAAATAGTGATGAATTACACTGCACTGATAAAACTGATATGTCACTAGATGATGCAGGTGGCTTGTCCAGGCCTATACAGAATCATCACAGAATGGGTTGGTTTGGAAGAGAACTTAAAAAGGACAGCTAGTCCTCATCACCTAGACATCACTTCCATTATAAAGATTAAATAAAACAGTAACTAAGAAAGGTGTATGAAAAGAGTATAATTTATTTTCCAACCACTCATTTCTGGCAGTGCTTCTGCAATCCAGATTTATTCTCTTATTTTCCTACTTCTAAATTCAATTAATTTATTGCATGGAGTTCGTGGTCTCTGTGTGAAGTAAAAACTATTTAATTATTACTTTTTAAAATGTAATCAGCACCTGCACTGTCCCTGGCTTGATGCATCATACTTGTGAAGCTCCACCATCCTCAAGAGTGTATAACTGAGAAGAGAAAGACTCAATGTAATTTAGAATTAATAAGCTTTGTCTTTACAACTTTTTGAAATAATTTTTTGAAACTCAAGCATGTTTAAAAGAAGTGTGTATCAAAACGAAAGTAGAACTGAAATTTTATTTCTGGTTAGAAAATTCCAAGACAGTTAAAATGTAGAAGTGAGCACACCACTTTTACAGTAACACTAGACGGCATTTTTCGTAAACCTAGAAAAGACACCTCTGTAAGAGGTTTTGCCTTAAAAGGAAAGCAGTTTTTGTAGTTGATACACTACTTACAAATCCAAAGATCTGTAACCACAAAGCCCCTAGAGATCTACAAACAATAAAATTCTTTGCAGAAGTCCTAGAGGATAAAAAATTGAACAGCAGTTTTCAGGTCACTCATACTTGGAATCTAATTTCCAATAATGCCAACATATAAAAGTGCTCAAATGTTTGTTTTCATCAAAATGACTGTGTTCACAGAGCTGTCTGCTGCCACAGATGCTCACCTGCAATCTGCACTGGGTGCTACAGACTGCAACTCTCATCCTCCCCAAACCAAGCCCAAACATGTTGTCTGTACAAAGAGCATGGTTTGCTCTCTCCTAAAAGAAAGAAGAGTAATAAAGGTCAGCAGGGAATGTCTCTGACTTTTTCAGTGCACCCTTAGTAGCCTTTTCTATCTACTCAGCTTTATCCTTGGAATCAAAAATAACCTGGCACAGGGCAGAAAAAACTAAAAAGAGTAGTTAAATGTAACCCTTTTCCTGGGTTATCTCGGGTGAGCCACTTTGTGTTTCACTGGACTTAACATTACCCACGAGGCTGATGTAAGGACAAACACATTAAATGTTGTCAAGCATGGGAATAGGCTGCACATGGAGAGATCACATTTCCCTCTGACAGACTTGTTTTAAACCCCATGAGGAATACAAATAAACTTAATAGTCAGAATGACCCAATATCCTCAAAGTAGAATGTTTAACATTTTTATCTGAAACATAATTTTCCACTAAGTAACTATGCAACCCTTAGCAGTATGTTTTCTAAAGCCCTACCACTGTCAGACACAATTCATTGTTCCTCTTAAATGACTTATTTAAATATAAAATAATTTTATTTTTCCTCATAAAAAACTGTCTTAGTGGTACTAACCCTAATTTGTGGCTAGATCAATCAAAATTCAATAATTAAAGTAAATTAATTCTTACACTAGGAATTGAAATGATACAGTAAAGCATTGGTTCCAGTAACTCTCACAACCAAAAGAAGGCAAAACACACTACAGAGGAAGCTGGAACAGTGAAAAAAAAAAAAAAAAAAAAAATGCCATTTTTTTCCCCTGGCATTTCTGAGGTTTACAAAACTGGAAATAAAATTCATACATCAGCCAGGATAAGTTGGTATCAGCTATGGTTGGGAAAATTTTATATTAGCTCTTTAGATTTTTTACTACTGATACGCTGTGCACATTCTTCTCTTCATTAATAATTTTTAAATTATTTTTTATATTGAAAGGTAAGATTCAATTAGAATAAGTTATCTTTGTATAATCCTCCCACAGCTTACCAAGACCAGAAGTATTTGGAAATAAATTAACAATTGCTGAATCATACCTAAAATTAAAAACTACTTATGATTATTCTTTTTCACCTTTGAAATTCACATTCTATACACCAATATATTTTAGGCTACTTTCACTTCTAAATGTATATATGTATGTGTTTTGCCTCTGGAAATATTACCCAAGTTGTAATATAACCCTGATGAATCTTTTGTGGAAATGCCTTGCAGAACAAATCTGCTGTTAAAGAGTCACACTCAGAAGTTCATCTTTGAACTCCTCTGGTGTGACATAATCTCAGCTTAAAAAGCCATTTTAACTCTATTATTACCAATGTAAAATAAAATTGATGTAATTAGAAGACTAAAAAGATACATGAGACGACTCATAGTGGAGGAGATCCTCTCATTCATCCCACCGGATGCTTCTAATGAAGTGGTTTACACCTCTAGATGAAAATTATTCCCCTGCAGAAGTACAGAGTGCATATCACTTTAGGCACCAGAAAAACAGTAGGATTGTGATGAATATTCAGCCTGAAAAAGCAAACAAGGGAAAAAAATAAGTATTCCACAGATTCCTGGCATGCAAAACCTGAGTCCTGATAATCACTCTTACAGCAGCAGGAAAGTAATTTCCTTAATATTAAGGCTCAGATGGCTTTCCTTCCTTTGTCTGAACTCTGCTGCATGATATTTTTCCACTTATCTAAACAAAATATTTGCAGACTGGAAAACAGCCCTTCCATATGAAATGTTTGCAGACAGTTCTGTGTTAAAATAGTGCTTTCCTTCTCACATGAAGATAATTATCCAAGACCACCTCTCTGTGAAATATACTTCTTTTTAATTAAAGTACTATATTCTGTACTGTACATTACTGCTACAGTTCTACACTGTACAGAATACTGCTATTCAGTTCTAAGTATGCATAATTTCAGTGAGTATTTCAACATTTCTGTATCTGTTACATAAATGTTGAATTTGGGTGAACTAAAAACTAGCTGAATTATCATTCTAGTAAGCCTAAAAACTGAATTTTCTCTTTAACAGGAAGAGTATGGTACTATAAGCATGGATATATTCCTATATTGTGGAAATTTCAGGGTACATTTGCTTGTGCTGTTCTTGGATGGTTTTGCTCTACCATCATGTATATGTATTCTTAAAATTTAGGAGAGTGAATATGCACATTCAGATTCTCTACTACTAGGTACATTCAATGCACACAGACTGAAGTCTCTGCCTCTGTGCTGATGAGGACAGGGGCATTTCTCACCTGGAAAGAGGCATTTCTTACCTGGACAGGGGCATTTCTTACCTGGAAACTGCTTCTGCAAAGTTTTAACTTCAGTTCTTTGGTTTTGGTAATGATGGCTCTGTAGTCAGAAAAAGTGCTGAAGATTGTCTTATGGTTTTCAAACCTTTTTCATCTTTCTTATTTCTGCTGCCTTACTGGGAGTAGAAGTCCTGTCAGAGGATAAAACAAAATGCTTAGCTTTCATTTAAGAGACAAAATAATTAAATGGCAAAAGAC
Organism: Haemorhous mexicanus; assembly: GCF_027477595.1. Taxonomy (NCBI): domain Eukaryota; kingdom Metazoa; phylum Chordata; class Aves; order Passeriformes; family Fringillidae; genus Haemorhous; species Haemorhous mexicanus. The sequence goes on from NC_082381.1 coordinate 74,445,702, forward strand.
TAATAAAAGCTGTTTAAAGTCTCATTGTTTGGGAATTACAAATAACACTTCTAACTATGTAGCTTTCTTCACTTTTTTTCACTGAAGCCCTCTTCTCCCCTTCTAAAGTAATACATAAAAACTAAAGGAAAATTGCTTTAAGTAAAAGGATGCTGTCAGACTTTCTAAAGTTTACTGAAGCTTGTTCATAAATAAATGGAGTGGCATTTAACTTGATTACTTCCCTCCACCAAGAAGGCTTATGCCACTTAACTTGTTACTTATTTTATGCTGCCTTATCTTCAGGTTTTATCTTCAGAATTACAAAACTCTTTCCAAATTAAAAAAAAAAAAATTGATGAAACGAAGTTTCTGTCAACTTAAAAAACCAAAAAACAAACAAACAACAACAACAAAAAACCCAAATAAATTAGAAAAGCCCCCCAGCCCAGGAAAACCTCAAAATACATAATTTGGATGAGAAAAGTCTCCACTCCTTCACTATATCCACAAGAAACAGAAAGCATTCACAGGTTGATTACCCCAGAGCACGAGCCCCAGGTAGCCCAAATTCAATCACATTAGTAAGGCCTGGTTCTTCAGTTTAGTGCTCCTGCTTCTTGGTGATAATTGAACAAGTACTGCAACAGAATGGAGGATACCTGCATTTATAATTTATATTACATATAAAAATTCTCATGATTTTTTTATTGTTGCCACTGAAGAGAGGCTGTTTTTAAAAGTCTGAAAGGTTAGAAAATGGAGAGTTTGTGAAGAAGACTTATCAAAAGAGATCTTCATGCTGATATTAAAGCAGTAGGTGAGACTCACCTGTGTGCCTTCATCATAATTACAATTAGAGTAATTGTTCTCAATTGGTATTCAGATTTAGTGTAATTGCTCTCAAATTGTATTCAGATTAGAGGCTGCCTTACTTTTTACAGGTATATTACTGCAATGAAGGATACTGCCTCTGTTCCTCCCTTGAAGTCTGATCCTGTTTGAGTCACTTAAAATATATCTTCTGCAAATTTTGAAGCACAGCTTGCAAAGCAAAGCCTGTGATGAGGTGGCATCCATTTGTATCAAGTGAACTTTAATTCTACATTAAGCTAACAGATTGTAGACATTTCTTGTCTGTACATAATGGCTGCAATTTAAATTATGTTTTCAACAAAGTACTGGTTTTTAATTATATTTTGCATTTTAAAATTTTTTTCAGATATCAGAAAGCAGGGGACTGGTAGGCAGAAAGAATTCTTTGCCAAAAATCTGGCTTGAATTTTTAGATGCCAGTTCCTTACGATGGTGTGTTTGTCATGTGGACAAAGCCCTACTGTCTAATCTGCAACCCTGCACAGTAACAACTGAGTACTGACAGTATTGATAATCAGTATCAACAATCTCAATAACTAGTACTGGCAGCAACCGAGGATTTTCAAAAAATACGATCCTAAAGCACTATAGCACCAATTTTTGTTTCATATGCAGCTCTGATTGTAGAACACAACATTAAACATTTGATAAATGGCAGAATTCTCAATAGAGATTATATGCTTAATCTTGCAAATTGTCTTCAAGGAGGTAGCAGGAGATATTTGGATTTACAGCCACTCAGCAAGATGCAGACAGTGCAGAGAAGGCAGCTGCAGAGTATGCAGATTGCATAAACTGGCCTGTTATTTTAAATCCAGACAAGACTTCTGTTTAGTATAATTCTTAAAAGAGAGCAAGCAAAAGATAAATGTTTGAAGGACACGATAAAATTCTGCTTTGTAGTCTTGTACTAGCACTCAGTATATTACTTTGGCTCTTAGAAGCATGCACATTTTGCACTGTTTTCTAAAAACATTATTATAATCTGACTGTTACCACAGCATGGAGAACTAATTCCCCAGTGCTTGTGCTGCATAACATCTATTTCACCGCATCCTTTTGATAGTAATCCACAGTTTAGTAACACGTTATCTCCTGGCCATGCAAAATTATTTCCTGGACAGCTTGCAAGACTTATTTCTAAAGTAATTCTAAATTGTGTCTCCTATTTACTACTGTTTATTTTCATGCTTTTACAATTAAAAATGTCATGCCCATTAAAAAAAATAAAATCTAGCTAAAGTCTAATAAGGTCTTGATTCAGCTTCAGACATTGAAAGCTGCTAAGCACCCTCTCTGAAGTCAATTTCCACCTTAAGTGGTTTTAAGTCCATTTTGCTTATTTCCTTCTTTTTCACAGTTCTTCTGACATACACATCAGTTACCTTTGCACAATCGAAGTAGATTTTATAAAAAGCAAACCTACAACTAAGAAAACTGCTGGATCAGTTATGTCCTTTGGTTATTTTACTCTTTCAGTTTCTAACAGAAATAAATGAATGCCAAAGACTGAGCTTTGAGAACACAGGATTTAGTTGTTACTGAAAACGAGCTGTAAAAGTACAAATTACAATCGGCATTTTCATTCAACCAATAATCAACATATAATAGTATTCAGAGTTTCACTTACTTTCCTTTTGCCATGAAAATTTTCAGCAAAGATCCTCCTGAATTAGCTGAAAAAATGAGGAATTTCCCTGTATCAGAGGTTTTATTAAAGATAAGGTTTTTTATAAGCCAGAGTATGGTGCAACATATGAATTCTCGTTCCAAAACAACTGTCACATTTGCCAAGTAACTACCATGTGAGAATAAGTCAAAGTTTCTCTGTGGAAGTGAGAGAAGAGGAAAATACACTGCAGATTAATAAATGGAGTAGAACTACACTTGGTATGTAAAATTTAAATACTTTTCCTGAAATTTCTAATTACTGGCCAGACAATGTTTCCAAATGCAAGCTAATAGTTGATTTTTTTTTTTTAATATCCCAAATATTCTACTTTACCACTGTTAACACTAACCTAGTAATTTCTGAAACCTCTCACTCTTTCAATGATCTAACCAAATACAGCTGGAGTTCTTAGTAAGTAATCTAATCTGATAATCTTATCTAAACTAATCATATTATAATGCTAAGGCAAACATTGGAACATGGAAACCCTTAGAGGGCTGTTTGGTTTGCTTGACCAGTTCCTCTAAATTCTGCTTCTTTTTTGCCTTCCTTGTGCCATGCCTCCTCTTGCCTTTGCTTTTCTCTTTACTGTTCCATTCTCATACTGTTTCATTTGTGGCTTCTGTACCTCATACTGTGAGTATAGGAAAAACCAGCTCCCTCAGAAGCAGTTTTAATAATTGTTTTCTTTCAATTCAGCATCAAGTAAGTTTGGGATGTACCACTAGCAGATAACAAGAGCTAAGATGAAACTCTGCAAAGATGTTCATCATGTCTTCTGATGCTCACCAAAGTTAACTTGGTGGAAAAAATAGTCCAGTCCTACAAAGGACTAAACACCAAGTTACTCAAAACAAATTGTCTCCATCTGAACCTCCACAGTTTCCATTTAGCAAGAGGTGACAAAGCTAGAGCTAGGTTCTAGATGGGACTGCCCTAGCAAATCCATTTGTGCCAGCCCCCAGTGTTCAGTCATATATTTCTACCAACCAAGCCATGTTGAATCCAAAATGTGCTGCATACCCAACCACTAAATAAACTGAATATAAAGTTTTCTTTTCACCCATTCCAGGGAGAGCTAACTGGAACTATAAACCAGACCTTTCATATCTTTGACACTCCTGTCTCCTCTGCCTCTCCCTGTCTTTACTCCCCTTCTCTCTCCTCTCCTTTCCCTCACCCTCCCCCACTACCAAGAGATAAATCTCTTCAGTCCTAACTGGTTCAGATATAACAGCTTTCAAATGCCAGCCACTTGGCTTGGGGTTTTTTTTCCTATTAAAAGCTGAAGATCATCTACCATTCCTAAACAGCTTTATCTGAATTGGATTCTCTCTCTGAATCCCATCACTCTGTGCATTTTAGCAGGCTGGCAGATTAACAAGCATATGGGGGTTCAATCTCTCTTCACATCACATTGCGAGTACTCCTGAATATGCAGCAAAGGGCCTAATGAAACAGTCCTGTTCCCAGTCTTTTGCCATCAGTTGTATTATACTGGGAGTCTTTATGAAAGAAAACTTTATTCTGAAGGTCACTATACTGATATTGGAAAATACCAGTATTTTGCAATACCAGTATAATTCATGGATGGAAGCATGAACATGTCTAGTGCTGGAAAATCAACACACAAGGAATTTACTCTGCATAAACTCTTACAGCTCTGTCAGCATGGTGAGCTAAGATGACAGAAAGGCTTTTGTGTAGTGACCTTTTTGTATCCATACAAACCTCTTACACAACTCAACTTCTGCATTAGCTGAAGCTGACAAGAAGGAAGTACCCCATCACAAAGTTATTCTTTCAGAGAATGCCACCTTGCTGGAGCTCATTTTGCACTATCAGAATTGCAAATAATGCACATCTATAAATACAAATACACATATATGAGTGGGCTTACTAGGTAAGCACACACATATACAGAAAAAAGTATAAACAATTTCACTTAGCCATAATCGAAAACCTTAGGAGCTTTTGCCAGAAATTGAGCTCCCTAGTCACTGCAGCACAAGCTGGGAGATCCACAAAAAGGGATGCAAAAGAGTCGCAGCTCCCATACAGTATAACCCAGCTGTCCTGGAGCCAGTGACCCTCGAAGCTGGGCTCTCCAGAAGATGACCAGCCAAAGGGCAGGGACACACAGGCTCTGCCCGAGGCGATCTATTCCGCTCAAGACCGGCCGGAGCCGTTTGCCGCCGAGCGTTGCTCCTGCCCAGGGGCTCCTGCAGCCACCCCCGCTTCTCGGCCAGAAATAAGTCCCGACCCTGTGTCCCTACCTGCCCCGCTAGCCTCCCGCCGCCCCAGGGGTCTCCTGGGCGGCTCAGGCGCCAGGGCCTCGCTCCAATTAGCCACCGGTGGGAGCACCCGCCCTTCCTCCGCCGCTTAAAGCGCGGCGGGCCCTCCGCGGAGCACATCCTCACGCGGAGGGCAGCGGTTGTGGTAGCAGCGCCTTCCCGGCGGGGGTTTTTTTTTTTTTTTTTTGTTTTGGGTTTGTTTGTTTGATTTTTTGGTGGTTTTTTTTTTTGTTTTGTTTTGGGTTTTTTTTGCCTGTATTTTTCGTCACAGTGGATTTGGAGCAGCTTTGCTTTGCATTTGACCCCCGTCGTTGCTGGAGTAGCCGGCTCTCCCGCAGAGCCGCTCCAGCCCGCTTGAGGCTTCCTCAGGTGGCGCAGCCCGCGGGGTGCGGATCCGAGCCGAGTCAGGAGAGCGCGGTGGCGGCGCTATGCCTGCCACCTTCTCCTGGCGCTGCCTGGTGCGCCTGCTGCTGCTGCTGCTGCTGCTGCTGCTGCTCTGCACCAGCCTCTCGGGCGGCAACCCTGCAGGTAAATGTCAACTCTCGCCGGGCCGGGTCCCCTCCGCCCTCCGTGTCGGGAGGGCCGGAGCGAGGTGGACCGGTGCACCGCCTGGGAGCAAAGGTCTTCCTTGGCTCTGCAGTATTTCCCCCGGCTCTCGGGGGACTTAGCACTGCCCCGGTACGGCAGCTGTCTTTCGGCCTTGCCTGTGGGAGCGGCGGAGGCGTTTCTTTTTCTTAGCGGCCCTGACCCTTCCTCGTGCCCCTGTCTCCCTCAGGAGATCGGGGTTCCCGTGGGATAGCGGGGATCCGCTCTCGCTGTCCCGCAGCACCGAAGCGGTGGACGGCCGCAGATGGGCAGAGCCATATCGGCGATCAGCCGTCCCATAGCCTCAGCACCCTCTCCCTCACTTACTAAAGGGTTTATTGGCTCACGGGTGCAGGATTGGGAAGGTGTGGTGGTGTGTCTTGTTTCTGTCCGGTCCTTACTGAGTAAAGCGTTTAAATGAAGAAAAAAACCGGCAAAACAGACCCTACAGATCGATAGATTACATTGCTAAGGTATCCCTGTACCTAGTGGATTATGAGGGGTGCTCCTTGGGATTTGTTTTTGCGTTTTTAAATATAGCATTTAAAATCCATGAAGAAAGAGGGACTTGAGCTTTCTGGGCCCCGTTCTTCCTCTAGGGGCTTTCAGCAGTTCAGGATCAGGCCAGTTCTTTCTCAGGAAATACGATCTTATTTCTAAAACTAGTGGATTTTTGTTACTTTTTTCTTGTTTCTGAGGTATTGCAGATTAGTAGAAAAGTATTATAGCAATCTGGAATTACCAGATTGCTGGTGTTTGCTCCGCAGGATGAGATTATTGGACTAGGTCTTGGCATGGCCAAGAGTTCTGTCTTGTGTATGTGAGCATATACTTACTTGTATGTGAACATCAAAGATGTGATTTGAATTCACTGTGGTTTAGCTGCACTTTCAGTGTGTGAAATTCAAGCAGTTATGTTTTCTTCTGCCTCTGGTGCGCTTCCTAGTATCGAGAAGACCAGTAGTGCTCCCTAGGTGATAGTACCCTCTCTAAAATTTCTAGTAGTTTTACATGATGTGAAAGGAAACATACTTTGTACTTGTCAAGTCTTGTTTGAAATGGGTATTTAAGTATCCACACAGACAAAAATGTACTTTGCAGTTTTTAAGTGTTCTTTAAAATACATGTGTATTTATGTACACACAGAATTTAGAATCCTTTCTAGCAGTTTACTTAATTGAGTTTTTTAAGTACAAGTGGTCTGATATTTGTAAGAACGTTTGAGTCAGCATGTGGCTAATTACCATATGATAGTTGCTTTTGATAGCTGTTCATACCAAAACCCATACCTGGTGGTGGTTGTTAATGGAAAGCCACTGGTGAAATGAAAGCCTCTCATGGGAAGAAATGAAATAGAAAAGTGAATCGAACAGCAAAACCTTTGTGTTTCCAAAAACTGAGCAAATCTACTATCTTCCTAAAGTGTGGGATATCATATGGTTTAGAGCTGACATCAGAAATAAGCCGCTAGCTTTAGTACTTTTCATCTGTGTAGAGCGAAGGTTTTGTTTTCCAGACTAATATTAAATGTTTTTACAGCCGTATGAACTAGATAGGGAGGCATCATACTGTGACTTCTGTGCTGATTTAAGTGAGAAAATGGTAGTTTACTGTCATTGGTTATTAACTAAATGTGTATGAAGCTAGTTGAGCACAGGAACTCAGTACACAGCTGCAGCAAAGGGAAGTTCATGTCACCTGGAGGGAGAAAAACTTAAAAGTGTTTTCCAGTGAAGTCCAGAAACTGTGTTTGTTTTTAGATGTGAGGGTGCTTCATTCAAAAGAAATGCTTGCAGTTAAAGCAGAGGGAGCACTTGCACACAGGGGCTGAGTTGCAGAAAAGTGAATTGCATGGTCTGCAGGCTGGTCAGGTAGATGCCCCAAAAGCCCTATTAGATTTTTATTTTGAGATAATATCTTGAGGAAAATCTTTATTTTGTTATTCTTATCTTAGTCATGTAACTGTTTAGTTACTTGTTTTGGAAAAATCTAAACCATTGCTTTTATTTTGCATTGAGTTAAGGGTAATTTCTAACCAAGTGTCAGGACACTGCTGTTCAGAGCTTGCTGCTTTGTGTGGGTTAACCTTTGTGGTTGTCTTAATTTAGTTGCAGCAAGTGCTGCCAGATTGATTTAGGACAAACAGTCCTACCTACATCTCATCTCTCACTTTCTGCTCCTGAAGAATTCAAGGAGCTAATGAGTATAGAACACACCTCATTCCTTACAGACTTGCTTCCAAGTTGGGTTTTTCTGGTTTGACCTGAGGGTGCAGCTTTTATCAGGGTATTTGGGAGGCCTTAATGTTGATTCTCTGATGTCTCTGGGGCATGAGGAGGTTCTGGTGGCTGGTTTTGGGTGCTACTGAATGCATGTGATCTTAAAAAGTATATGACTGATATTAAATTAAACAGTAAAAAAAAGATGTTAAATTAAACCAAATTGTATTTCAGCCATTTCTTACTCAGCTGCTTTTCTGGCTGAAAGACAGCAAGTAGATTAAGCCTGAAATTATTCTGGTAATAGTAAGCATGCTACATTCATATTTTTTTGCCCCAAAATACCAACTGCCATATGAAGCAGAAGTAGTGTAGAAAACTAAATTCATTATATCATACTATTTCCTATTTCTTGCGGCATGAAAATCAAGGAAATGAGACCTTTAGCTACACACTATTGCTTAAATCTTGTGCAAAACTACTGTAGGCTAAGGCATGCAGCCATGGCTCAACAGTTTGAGAAGTTACTCCACGCAACTTGCCTGGCTGGATGACACTAATGGTGCAGTGTTGGCCCATCTTAATCTCCAGTGCTATTCAGTGAGTATATATGAGAGGAAGAGAGTGGTGCAATGATATCTCTGTTCTGTGTAGTTTGACATGTGGACAGGTAAGGTGAAAGATACATAAGCAGGGGTGACAAAAATAACGCTACTTGACTTCTTTCATTTGCTACAGGAATTGAGGAGGAAAGCCAAGTTGAAAACCCTGTTAGTATGCAAACCACACTGCGGGTTATGTGCCTTCATTGCAGAGAGATAACAGAGCTTCTGTATAGCTTGGCATGGCATCTTCTAAATTTATCTTCTTTGGGGATATTAATTAATGTGGAAGTGATCCATGACCTAGAACACCTCAAGATGCTGCAGATAAAAAAAAATTCATGGAGATCTTTCTTCATGTGCTATGAATATCAGAAAAATTATAGCTCTCCCTGCTCAGTACCTTTATCAGGCAAATAATAATGCAGTCTTTTTACTCTCTGGCTTATAAACCAGCACATCTTCAGAGCAGGTCTTTTAAGTTCTCTTCTTACCAGAAGGACTGGGAGGGAACAGCTGTCTGTGGGACCAGTGGACTGATAAAAAAGTGGGCTGCTGTTAAGAGCCACTAATGCTCAGTTCTTCTGATATCTTCTGACTACCGTGTTTTACTCTTGGTCCAAAGAGGTTGAAGTATGAAGTATGGGCAGATTGAAACAGCTGATGGTGTAAGCCAGCCATGGCTGTGATGGAGTAACTGTGTGCTGGAGGTGCCAGTGGAGAATCTATAGGTTGTCTATGCCCATTGGTGCTGAAATGAGGTAGGAGTGTTTGTAATGTTCATTTGTAGGAAATGGCGCAGTGCTGACTTCTGCGCTGACTTCTGCAGTGCCTCTTCTGCAGAAGGCACGTGGTTCTCAAGTCTGAATGCACTTAAACTGTGATGCAGTTTTTCACTGTTCACTTAAGAGTTCGACTGGATCCTTGTGGGTCCCTTCCAATTCAGAATATCCTGTGATTTTGTGATCTATGCATGTTTGTTGCTGTCTTGGATGTCCAGAAGTCATGATCCCAATTCCACCCCCCTGCCAAGACTTTAATTACAAATGAACAATACATGTCTTTTCCTTGTGTGGCTGAATCACTTTCCCCTGATATTCTATTGCTATGGCCCTAGAATATGTCCTGGAATACCTTTTTCAGTGAAGATAGTACAAAATAAACACTAGCTCTGTCGCCCCAAGGTAGAAATAAAGGAATGAGGACGCACTTTCATTCTTCTAAAACATCTAGAGATCTTGATTTTCTTAAAAAGAGTGACACAACTACTAACCAAGTCCTTTGCCTCTTCTTTGCTGATCTTTTTCCAGTCAAGAACACAAAGCAGACTAGAGCTTTAAATGGTTCTTGTAAAAACTGTATTATAGGAAGAGGATCAGATTTGCAGTGGTACTGAGGAATATTGGAAATAATTGTTAGTATGAGATGCTGAAGTTAGTGTTTGATATAGATGTCTTTTCTCTTCTTTACTGTGGCGCTTGTGGAACCAAAGGAGGTATGTTCATTGCATGTTCATCACGTTAGGTTTGTAAAGTTGTAATGAAGTATGTACTCTATTGGAAAATCTGCTAATCTGTATTAAAAGTAATAGGCCAATGTCAGTGGCATAAGTGGTGTTTTAAGCCTATGAACAAAAAGGCTGTGAGTACAGCTTAAAAAGTTGCTGGAACATTCTGAGGAGTGGCTTTGCCTGCCTGTAAGGTAACTGCAAGAAAATAAACTCTCTACAGAAATTAGAGATAAAATAAATATTGCCTCCATTCTTTAATCTTCTCTTGCCTAAAGTGCGCTAAACAACTAACAACAATCAATTCTTTTGCATTTTTTAATGTGTATGCTCAGAACTTGGGGAAAAAATGGGGGAGAAAGGCTGAGGTGAGAACATGCTGCTGGGATTATTTTCCTGAAGTAGCTTTTTCTAACTCAAAGTTTCTTTAAACTTTTTCTGATGTTTTGTTTCATTTCTTTTAGATCCACCTATGACAACACAAGATTCGAATCAGACTCAGGTGATTTCTGTGACTAAGATGAAAGCTGGACATGAATTATCTGGTAATTGTTTCATTTCAGTACACTTAAAACTATAGACCTTTTTCCTGTTGATTTTGTTTATTATTCAGAATCAACATTTTCACACTTAAGTCTCTTGAAATAAGATTGTAGCTTTTTGGAAGAAACAGAGGTAGATACAGCAACTAAGTCTTTTAAAGCCACTGCAAGAGCTTTAGTGCTGTAAGTATCTCTAGAACTGGAAAAAGCTATGCAACTACCAGTTTTGTGACCTGTTGCCCTTAGGCATATAAGCCTTAAAAAACAGCCAATGACCCTGGAGGTTGGGCAGTGCCCAGCTAGTGCCACTGCAGGGAGGTTGTGTTCTAGCCTTAAGTTTTTAATGTGGGAGCTCCTTATGCCTGTGTATTAGTGAAAGGTATAAAAAATGCCCTTGCATCACTGTGCCTGCTAGCTTCATCTTTCTTAATTATGGCTGTCTGTTGTCCCTTATACCTTAATTGTATTTTTAACAAGGAGCTGAGAATAAGTTCCAGGCAGGACAGGAAACCAATGATTATTGGTTCTACTTCTTTCTCCATAAAGATCAGAGAATCAGAATTCCAGCACTGTCCCAACGCTCATGTCAATTAGTGCAAGTCAAACATGAGCTAAATTATATTTCTTTGTGAACTCAATCAATTTCTGTCAAGTTAGTTCACCTACAAGTTGGGTTTTTTTATGAGATAATATCTGGTGTTCATCTTCAGAGCTTTTAGCACAGTGTGAGAACTAGGAGTGCAATAGCTAATAGATTCAATAACTACATACATGAAATATAGAAAATGTTTTCATATAGTATGACCTCATCTGAATATTTTCATTTGATACATGAATTGAGGAAGAGAGTCAGTGTGGAAAATCCTGTTTGTTGCAAGACACTTTAAAGGCTGGCTGGATCTACCATATGAACTAGCACTGGTACCTTCTGAATGTATCGTTGCAAGGGATTTCAGTGAAAAAGCAGGGGATGCCTGTACTGGACTTACATAAACTCGGCTGATCTGTGACAACCCTGGCATGCTGTCTGAGTGCTTGTGCACACAGACAAGCTAAGATCTGCCAGAACTTTTCAGCCTTGATATTATTTCCTGGGTAAACACTTGGACTAGTTTACTTCTCCATGGGACAGAGATCAAGGCTTGTTGTGTTCTTGTGTAGAGCCAACAGGACTATTGTCTACTGCTAAAGACAGCTTTGATTTCTCTGCTTGAAAGGCTATTTTGTACTATCAGTTAAGATTGACAACAACCTACTGTCAACAACACCAGATGAAATAGACTGAAGTTCTGTTCTTCTGTACCAAACGCCTTAATATACAGGTTTATTTTCACTTAAACTGATTGAAGCTTGAGGGAAAGTATGAAAATTAAGGTGGAATGAGCCAGGAGAAGAAGGGTGATTGCCAGTGGCACAGAATTCCTTGTGCTGTGAGCTTGAGAGGATGTTTTCTGAAACTGGCCAACAGCTTGAAAAGGCAGGTGTACCTCAGCTTATACCTTTAGATTCAAATCCACTAGCAGGGACCTCCTTCAGCACAGACAGATCCTCTCAGCTGTAGCTCAGAAACATGCATTTATTATCTTTATCTGAGAGTTGAGTATTTTATTCAAGGGAAGAAAAGGAGTAGGCTTTCAGAAGTGCTATTTCTACTTCACAGTGGTCACTTTGGCCACCCAAATGCATCTCTCAGTGGGAAGGCTAAAAGTGTAGCCCAGTTCCTCTGTCTTCTCAATTGTCATTTAGAATCTTTACAATCCATGAACAGCAGATGTAATCAAGCCCCTTTCCTTCTACAAAAACCAGAATAATTTTCTCTTAAAATGTTGTGTGACTAGGCTGAATCAGTTTCTGATTACTGTTTATGTATTTCTGCAATGCATTGTAAAATATTTGACAATAAAATTACTTCCAACCATGTAAAAGCATGTGTGGCATAAAACATTTAGTGTGTGTTTTGGGGTGGTGGTGAAATCTATTTCTTTCTTTTCATCACCTTGTTTAAAAGTAGGTTATTGTAGCTGGGCTACATCTGTTAGAGCTGCAGCTTATTAATTTGCTTTCTTTCTCTGTTCTTGAAATGCATGAGAACAAGGGATGGGAACAGATTCTGCTTGGAGTTGCTTTATCAAGCTTTGTAGAGCTTTATAAAAGATCTTGTACTCTCTGAAGGGTGTGTGATCCACAGCCTCACCAAAAAGAAAGTTTGGTGACCATACACCTTGTAAATGTAGCTTTTCCTAACAAAAGGAGTATAATATTTTTAGGTCAGCCATATGATGGTTAATATTGGTATCCTTTCTTTGTAGAAGGGCATTGTCTGCTCTATATCAGAAGTTTTGAGAAGCAGTGACAGTCTTTGACCATTTTGTAGTTGACCACAAGGTGTTCTTGCCTCTGAATTCATTAAAGCAGCACTTAGATTAGATTGCCTACCTCAGACTTCCTGTCTGTGGTGTTAGATTGTAGTAGCTTTGGGAACGGCAGCATTCTGTTGTTTTGGGCTTTTTTTTTTTTGGGTGAGTTTTGTTGGTTGGTTGGCTTGAGTTTTTAAAATTTGTCTAAAGCTTATTAATTTTTCAAGAATTATTTAAACATAGTATGTAAGCTATAGGTGACTTTTTGAGGCAAGCTGTAAAAGAGCAATGACATTTTAGATACTGACATTCACAACTGCAACATTATGATAAAGATGGAAACCTTTATCTAAAAGCATAATTGCTGTAACAGCAACCCCACAACCCTGCTACTTCAGGATTATGGCTGCTAAGACAGGTTTATAAAAGGATCACCACAGTAGTCGGCACTTGGCAAGGTCTGTTTTCTCCTTTCAAGACTGTTATAACTAATAATTACCAAACCATATTGTACGATTGTGTCATTATTTATATAGGATAACTTTGTTTCCACCCAAACCTTGTTATGTCCAGATGCTGCCACCCAAGAGCTCAAGCCAGGAGGCAAGCAGAGCACTGATGTTGCAGTGTATGAGATAGTCCTACCTGGTGAGTGTGTTACTTTTTGTCTTAAGTAATTAAGTGTCTTCCAATTAATTTGCATTGAATGGGAGTGCACACCAACTTTAATACAAGTTGTAGAAGCATCTAGAATGGCAAGTTCTTGATAAAGTGAAGATGTTCACAGCAAGCATGTGATGAGCCCAGTGAAAAGGAAGAACATTTATGTTATTATTAACTTCTGGTAATAACTATTTTGCAGTGGAGAATTAGATTCCTACTTTTATTAAAACTGAAAATAAAACTAATTTGTAACTCCTCCTCCAAATCAATTAAAACAATAGTTTTCTTGCCCTAGTGAATCCCCTTGGAGAGACCAGGTGAACTAGAGTACTTGCTGAACAGCAGGTGTTAGCTTAGCAACATTGCAGGAGTTGAAGTGTGGAGAACAGCAAAAATAAACCTGTTCCTAAAGTACATATGAAGTTCCCAGTTGCCAAACAATAGTCTAGAATTAATTTCTTGGATAGCTGAAGAAACTGATCTAACTGAAGTATCTCTGGAAGATTTGCAAAGTACTGGTGTGATATTTTAAGGTTGCAATTTTGCATTTATGCTGCATTTTCTTCTAGCAGGAAACTTAAAGTACTATCTGTTTCCTGTTCTAGTATCTGCCTTCTTAGTACAGGGATGCCCCAGACATCAGTCTTGCTGTTGGTTAATTTTCAACATCATCTGTTTTTATGTTTCATTCATTCACATTTTAAAATAATTTCATAAAGGACAGATACTGTTTTCAGCTTGTGTAACTAGTCTGACTGTGAAACTTCTGCTGCTGTGGAACCAATTCCAGTTGTAAAATTAAAATCATAAACAACCTCAACAAGCTGAGTTATACTTGGCTCATATTTATTCAGCCTAATTGCCCTAATTAATGAATTTCAGTGAGTGATGTTGCTCTGCAATGGAAGACTAAGGTGTTACACTTCTAAGTTGATCTCCAGTTCGACAGATTTTAATTATTTTGGCTGGGACTTTCAGTTCTTCAGGTTGTACATGCCAGATCCAGTAAAGTTCACTTACTCTGGATCTGGTGCTATCACTCCAGTGAGACTTGGCTGCTGCATAGGTATGACTTGCATTGCTAGGTCATTATGTACCTTAAAACTGTACTTTAAAACTTCATTTTCTCTTGGAAAGAATGTGAGCTGTGCAATGCACCTATAGTTTTTTGACCACCAAATACTGCAGGGTATGTCTAGAATTGAAGTGAGGCATGCATAAATTTTCTTGGAGTATTTAGATGACGAACCACACTTCTATCCAGAAGGCATGAATGAAAAGGCCAGTTTTGGAATAAAATATCAGTATTAATTGTAAAACATCCAAAGTGTTTTCTTTTAGAAGGCTGTTTCTATGGATCAGAGAAGATATATCCTGTTGATATCTACTTTTTAGATGTGTTTATTTTATGCTTATGAACCTATACTCATAAAAAGCAAAAAACGGACAGGTTTTTCTACTGTAATATTTTCCTACTGTGATTCTACTGACTTGCCAGGAAGGCAAAGGTGGCCCTAAATGGGTTTGAAGAGGATTTGGTGTCAGCTGGAGTTACTGTAGGCATGAAACGCCTGATCCAACTATGTTAAGGTTGCAGATTTTATCAGTAGGTTCCCTAGCAATAGGATATACCTGTGATCTCACAGTATCATAAAATCTGCAACTGGCTAAGATCCAAATAGTTACAGATACTTATGCCTTACTCTTCTTAACATTAATATAAATTTCTATATACATATTAAGTACCTAATATTTTTGGTTTGGATTAAATCATGTAAAAGCTTAAGTCTGTCTCCTAAGTCGTCTTGCTCTCAGTGAAATGAGTATTTATGCTTCTATATTAGAGCCCTCTAGGAAGTTAAGCTACAGATTGGGAGTGTGTTATTTTGTAAAGGGAAATGTATTTTAACTCAGTTATTACTTGAGTGAAAATTGCTGTAAACTTGGATTTTGCAGGGGCATTTTTGCACTGGAGAGTATAAAGAGCACCTTTGTCCACCTGTAATCCTGTATATGTAAATGCAGTCTCTGAAGTTCCTTTGCCAAGAATGAGGAAATACATTTTTCCATTAAATGTTTTTAAACTTCTTTACAGGTCCGTCTGAAAAAAATATTTCTTTGGCCAGTCCAGTTAAAGTTGAACTTATATGCAAATTAGATGAGAATTCCAATTTGAAAAATCCTCAAGTGACTTGGAAAAAGGGAAGTGAAACAATCAGTCACACCACTAAAACTCAGAACAGCTGGGCCATCCAGTAAGTAGTCCTTTACATTGTGATTTGCAGATTTTAATGAGTTACCATCTTATAAACAGTGCCCAGTACTAGTAAGGTGTATATTAGAAAAGGGAAAAATTCAGAGAATAATCAACATACTGAAGCTGTCAAAAAGGAGAACAATTGCAGGTACCTCAAGCCTGGAAGATGAGCTCCTGGTTTTCTTCTAATGCACAAAAAAAAAAAAAAATTTTTTTTTTTTTTTTAAAGAACATAGAATAATGAAGCAGTTCCTTAAAGTCTAGTAAGTCTGTTCAGTAGGTGAAATAATAATCAGTCTAAGATTAAAATGTTTTAGCAATTTCTCTTTCTAGTCCCTCATTTTCCACATGCTGTTTTCCACCTCATTGCTGCTTTGCAAGAGTCTGGAAGGCATCAATGGTCAATTTTTCTCCTTCAAAGGTAACAAAAGGTAGAAGTGAGATTTCCAGTAAAGATATTTTGAAGGTTTTCTTAAATAATTTAGACCTCTGCAGAAACTCAAAAATATGTTGTAGAAGCCTTTCTATAATAGATACAATTTATTCTTTAGAATTAGGCCAATTATGCATTTTAACTGATTAGTCTCCATTTGATTTCTGTATACCTTTAAGAGCAGTAATACTTAGATAAAATTTCTATTTATCTATTAGTTATCTATTGTTATATATTCTCTATATCTGTTATTATCTATTTATTTCTATTTCTGTTCTTTTTCTGTAGAAAATATGATGAGAATATAACTGTCACTTTCTTAATAATCCATATACACAGGCATGTAAATCTTTTTCAAAGAGATAGTAAAATGTATAGGTTGCCAGTGGAGAAGATGCTGGACTTCATTAGATGAAAGCTCTTTAAAACTATTTATTTATTTATTTACTTATGTTTTTATTTATTTATTTTGTGTTGAAAAGATTACTTAAATGTTTTTTTCTTCCTAAAGTCCTACAGAGGATATGCTTCTTATTTGATATGGTGAACCCATGTCTGACTCAGTAATCTGTAGATAATGCTGCTTAAAGATGTCCTTCTGTTAGCATGAAGGGTGAAAATGTTGTTTATGATCCAAAGTGTGCTTGCGCTCTTCTGTTTTCTTAAAAACATTACACCATTTCTGCATTGCACTAAACCACAATACTAGTGTCTCCTCAGTGGTGGTATCTTCTCTACTCCATTACTAATTCTTACTGTTTTCTCTAGACTGCTAATTAGCAGTCACTTGTAGTGGAACAAAAAGAAAATACAAAACAGCCCCAAATTTGTGGTTGGTTTTTTGTTTTTTGTTTTTTGGTTTTTTTTTTTTTTTTTTTTTTTTTTTAATTTTTTTTTATTTTTAAGAGTGACCGTCTCAGGGAGCAGCGAGCTGGGAAGTTACACTTGTTTTCTGAAAGCTGAAAAAGAAGTCAGTGCAACGTTTCACTTGCATGGTAATTTAATTGATTTGTATTTTTTTAAATTTTTGTTTCAACTGACTACTGCAAAGCTGTAATAATATTCTTTCTGGAGAGTATGGAAAATTGCAACATAACTTGCTAAGTAATGGCTAATACAGTCAGGCTAAGTGAGAATAACTATTGAAGTAATTTCTGTAGCATGGATTGAAAACTTTTGAGCCAAAAACCAAAAGCCTTTTAAAAAAATTGTAATAACCAAAAGAGCATACAAGTCTGTTTTTTACCCTTCTTGACTAACTGGTTTCCCCTTCCCTCTCCAGATGTGAATACACTTCACTTTCTGGGGCATGAGATTACAGGATGGGTGTCTCAGATAAATTTCTTCAAAAAGCAGAGCCAATCATTTGAAATTTGAGTCTGAGCTTAGGTGTCAAAAGTGAAGTAGTGATTGGTAAAATGGGGCAGGATTTTTAAAATTTTATTTGTATTTCTGAAAAACTACATTATTGCTTTAGTGTTTCTTTTATTCTGTAATACTATAAGAACAGTACTTAGATGAACAATTAGTGTCCTTCATTGGGCAGTATGAGTGCCCTTTCTTCTGTTTTGTTTTCTTCTCCAGTAATGTTACCCTGGAAGTAGCAGGTGAAATTCAGATGGATGGAAAATATGTGGAAATGATAATACAAGCTTCTGAGCTGATGAATATCTCTAATGGGAGTTAATCTTTTCTCTATTCCTACCATCCAAATTTTGCAAAGAGCAAGGCAGACATCTGTAAAGGTGGATATAGAGACATTTTTCCTAAACACAGACTCTGAGAAAACCTAACTATTCAAATCATTAGCTAACCTTAGCTAAATGAAGCAGTGGAGCTCCCTAAATTCTTAAGTTGCAAGCTGCCTTTGTTCAGTTGGATATCCAGTAATAGGACTTCAGGAAACTCACATGGGTTCAAATATCAAACATTGATACCTGCTTTCAGACCTTCAGCCAGGAGAGACTAGATTGCAGTGCTGAATAAAGACAAAGTTGTGGTTTATTTAGGCCTTTTAATCTCTAGAAAATAATTATGTATTTTTCTTGTCAGCATGTGGGTAAGGTTTAGTCAAATAGCTAACCAAGTCAGTGTAGATGGAAAAAAGTCCAAGGAGAATTTTTTACATTTTTTTTTTTAAGTACATGATAATTATTACAGTAAGGGCAGCAATGAGTCAATAGGAAAGTCGTCTTTTCCAGAATAGTGCATAGCAGTGGTTGATTTATTATAAGAAGATCTGAGAATTGCTGCCTGATGGTTGAATGCTGCCACTTCTGATGCCATAAAAAGTACTGGCTGTATGAGTTTTTAAGATTAAGGCAAGAGTGAAGGAAATGGGAAAGAGAAGTCCTTGAATCTTCCAGTCAATAATGCAGGGAGAACAATTTTGAAACTGAAAGATGAGTGATGTGTTAGTATAAACTCAGTGGCTTAAGTCATTGCTGCTGTAACTAACTGCAATATCTTTTCCACAAGGCAGCTCGAGATTATTGCATGTGTTGCCTCTCTTCTCCTTCCCCTCTGATTCCTGGCCTGGCATAACCCCTCAGATTTTGAGGAGTTATGTTTTTACTTAGGTTTGCAGAAAACAATGAGATATTTTCAGGAAGTTCAAGTTAATAAACAGAGAGGACATTAGGGGATGTTACAAAATATAGTGAAGTACTGCTAGCCTCTAAAAGGCTAGAACAGATTAATTTCTTTGCCCTTTATTGGGGATCCTTAAGCAGCAGTTATGGGCACTGTAAAATAGCTCTTTTAACTCTGTGTGGAATCCGACTGGTGTACATGTTTGTTTCCTCAAAAGTTGGCTTTGTGTGTGCAGCAGAAATATTTTGTCACCAAATTTGGTGTGATCCACTTGCAAAAATATATGTCATGAGACTTGAATGCATTCAGGGATTAGCTGTTACAGAGCCAGATCCCAGAACTTGAAATGGATATTCATATCCTTAATCATGGTTAACATGGTCACATATGTTGCTGGCCTGCTTATAGCTGACCTTTGTCACTCACCAGTGTGGCTAAATCTCTTGACTGCCACATAAGCTTGTTGTGATGGGTATACAGGTTTTTTTTTATTCTAACCTGCTTGTGTGTCTTCTACTCTAAATTGTAAGGGAGATTGCAGCAGTAATTAAGGTCATCCTTTTTAAAGGCAGCAGAGAAGATACACTGCCAGTACTCTTTAAAATGATAGTGTTTAATGATTAAAATATACACATTGAGAAAACTTCACTAGTAAAGAGTCTTGAGGTATGGTTCAGCAATTTCTGAGATTGAAAACAGTGATCTCATTAACAAATTGGTATCATAGATATTTCTGTATAGGAAACATAAGTTTAAATACACATGAGGAGCAGACTTCTTTGAGGAAAAGATAATTCGTGCTCACCAGTCAAGAAGGGGTGAGGACAAGAAAAAGCTTGTATCAAATTGTTCATTATACCTGCTGAAAGCAAATACTTGGCCTATTTATTCCAGTGCGATAAATAAATTCTGAAGTATGTACTGGATCTGTACTTAAAAAGTAGAGCAAAAGAAACTTGAAGTAATATTACAAATGAGTGGATCTGTGGAAGGTAAACATCCTAATAAACAGGGAAAGGAAGTACATACTTCAGCATAATGCATTTGCTAAGCTCTAATGTTATCTGTGGGATAGTCTTAATATATTCAAAAGCCTTTCTGGGCACATGCTTTTGGAAGTTTGTGGGGTACAAGCAGTGACGATGGCTAGGACAAGTAGCTCTAAAGTTAGACTGATGTCTTGTTTCTTGTTGACTGTATTCTGTCCTCAGCAAGGTTGGACCAAAGTCCTTTTGGCATGCACCCAAAAGTCATTGCTTCAGCTCAGAAAATGTTTAACTACAAATCTCTATAAATGTGCAGTTTTTTCTCAGTTACAGAAACATTCTCTGTATGTACAACTTGTCAGATACCATTATGTAGTCGCACTGTGGCCGAAATAGACTTCTAGCAGTTTCTGCAGATAGAGTGAAATTGCAGGAAAATGATATGTTTGTTTCTAGCGTACCAGACCTGAAGCATGTAGCTTGCAGCTGCCAAGGAAGGGAAAGAGGAGAATTCAAGAGTAGAAATCACAGTCTGATTTTTTTTTCACTTGACGTTTGTATTAATTGGCAACTTTCAAGATCACACAGCAACTGAAAACAGAATTCCACCTGTCTTCTGCATGGATGATACATCTGAAATAGCTGTCCAAAATAACTTCTTGTGTCCTAGATGATAGAATCATGTGGGCTTTAAGTAGAAAAAGTGAATGGAGTACTATAAATGAATACCTAAATATATTCTTTGTAACTCTAATGAAAACCTGTATCTCTCACTTGATGATTTTTTTTTTCTCCTTGTTCTTAGTACCACCCGTTGATGGAAGAGAAAAACCCATGATCGCTTATATAGGAGATACAGCTGTAATGGTTTGTAAAACTGAGTATAATGCCAAGACTTGGAGCTGGTATATGACCAATGGAACTGAGCTGGTAAGATATCCCTCTGTTGAGCAAACAAAACAGTGTGACAAAAAAAAGTACAGATACTATGTGCTTCACTGCAAGCTCTGCAAATTCCATTTCCATTAGCTTTAGGAGAAATCTTTATGGAAATGGGAAAAAAAAATCTGTAATATTTACAAGTATTCATTGTTACAGGGATGTAGTTTTTTGATCTGGTTTGTATTTTTCTTTTCCAAAAAGGCCCTGCCATACTCCCAAATAAGGCAAGTCTTGAGAGACTTGTTTTTACTGTATTTTTACTAGTTATACTACTCAAATCTTGCTACTGGATAAAAAAATAATCTTACAGCGGGACATGCTTTCACGTTTAAGATGTTGTAGGACCCTTTACTTCCTCCAGGTACAAGTAATTCTATTTCTTAGCCTTATGACCTATCTAGAAAGCACAGCTTCCTAAAACACTTTCTTTTAGCCCCCTTCTGAGGCCAGCACAGAGAGAAGGTAAAGAGATCTGTCTCCTTTATGTGGCTGGAGACTAGCACTGACTTTAAGAGTGTATTTCCCGGTGAAGGAGAGCTCCTTCTTCCTGCAAGTATGTGTTTTGTGCTATGGTGAAACCCATGCATTAGATCTGGTAGCCAAGGATGCCTTTGTCCTTGGAGAGTCAGTAGAGCCAAAGGTGCCTTATATCTCATCTTAAATAAACTAAAACAGGTCAGACAGCTTGCCTACTGAAACTTTGTATTTTCTTCCAATGAGTTCAGAAGAAATTAAGGTGTCCAGCTAAAATAAATCCTTCCCTTTAGTGTGGGGTAATCGTGCTTCAACAACAAAATCCTTTTGTTCCTAACTCATTGTATATGAGTATCCTAACTCATTTGTGTCTCTATAAAGAACTGAATGTTGATGATACTGTTTTAATAATGTAATGAGGTATTTAATCAGACTTGCAATGTATTTTTTTTTTTTTTAGATTTCCATTGATAAGATTTTGCCTAAGGACAAGTATGACATTGAGAACCCATCTGCCAGTGAAAGCCGTTTGGAGGTACACAGGCTCACCACAGCAGATACTGGTGTATATTGGTGTGAAGCTGCTTTTGATTTAGGGGGCAGTAAAGCAAGGTTTGACGTTAAAGTTCTGTCCATCGCAGAACCTCTCAAACCCTTCATAGCAGTTGTGGCTGAAGTTGCTATTCTTGTAACTACTATTGCCCTCTATGAGGTGTATTCGAAAAGGAAAGCAAAAGGTAAGTTTTGGTGGTGGTTTTTGGTTGGTCAGTTTGGGTTTTTTGAATTAATTTCTAGCTTTCTGTTGAAATTACAGCCAAAGGTAGAAAAGTAAGACTTATAGTGCAGCATATATGAAGTTGAGTCATTTTCACATCTGTATTTCTGAAAATTCTTTCATCTAAAATACTGCAATGAAAAGAGCTTTCACTGAGCAATACTTATCCATAACAGTTTTGATAGTCCTGGGGTATTTTTTCCCTTACAATACAAGAGAATTTTGAGGCTATAATTTGGGAGAATGCTTAGAAATGGAAGCAATTCTTGGTAGCCTTGATTGCAGAAGTTTCTTTAAAGACATTTAATAAGAAGGAGAAATGCATGTGTCTAATGACACAGACATAAATGCATGTTATCTATATTTTGAAATACAGAAATGTATAAACCTATATATATATAAAAGATTATTTGTATTAAAATCAGACTAATAAAACCTTATCAAAATAAACTTTTTCACCACTTTGGAGGTAAATCCCTTGAATAGATAAATAAGGTAATTTTAAATAAATATTTAAGGAAACTAACAAAAGAAAAAAAATAACATCTCGTTCTGATTAAACAATTACTAAATGTACTAAACAAGAAGTTTTCTAATGTTTATTAAATGGATACTTCTATATAGTACTTCTTTTGTTCTGCAGGAGGTGAAAAAGAGTTTGACCAAATTGAGCAACTGTAAGCAAAAAAGTTCCTATACTGTAGTTCAATATTTCTTCTTATGTGTATTTGTATTGTACAAAATTATACCTTGTTGTTGATCTCATTGGTAAGGGGATGGTGGTCAATGTGAAAGAACAGTTTATTCTTAAAAATACCTAATTCCAGAGTGATCAGAATACTTATTTTCTACCTGGAACTTGATTTTGAAATTACGGTTTCTTTTTTTTTTTTTTGTGGTGCTGGTTTTTTGTTTGTTTCTTTTGTGTTGTTTTTGGATTTTTGTTGTTTCTTTTTGTGAGAGCACCATGTGTCCTCATTATAAGCTCATTCTAGAAGACTAAGTTCATGGAAATAATTTCCAGGTGAAAGTGTATCAGAAGTGGCTCTGGTTTTTTTTGGTTTGGCAGTTTGTGGCTTTTTTTTTTTCCCCCGAAGTGTATTTGTTCATGTTAGTATACATTTCTCTGGGGTCTTGGGAGCTGGCATGGTTGGCTGTTTTGGGGGCTAATTCCAATCTCTCAGGATATTTCATACTGTGGTGGTAGCTTGGGCTTCCTGGGCTGCACTGCTGTGACCAGTGTAGGCACTGCTGTAACCAGTGTAGGCACTGCTGCCCAGGTGTAGGCACTTCTGTTGTTGTTCTGCTGTTCCAGGGTCTGTGCTCCCATGCTGGCTCCCCTGTCCTTAGGATCATATATTTCTTCAGGATTGCTTGCTTGCTTAAGTATGCTATACTTGTTTCTCTGCCTGTCCCCTGAAGCCTGGGTCCCTTATCTAGCCTGTTTACCTCTTAAGAGAGGAAAGTTGTCTAACACGTCATTTCAGATGTGTTCAGTCTACTCTAGTTTTTGTCATCGTGATCCCTTTTCTCCTACTGTGTTTGTCTCCCCTTTTTCTTCTGACCCCTTCTTTCATCTCTTCTTTCATCTCTTTCCTGCTTTGATTTTTTTTTTGTTGCAATGATATTTGTTTTCCTGTGTTGTATTCACTTTCTCATTCCTTTTTTCAGTGCTGAAAATATATTTTGGTGCTTTTCCACTTATCCGAACACACTTAAAACTCTAATTAAATTACAGTATAAAGTGGGAATATGTCTTGGGAATATAGTATTATATTATACTGCTGAATGTTTGGGGATATGTCTTGAGTTGAAAATTGAAAAATTGTCTTTATTGCACAGCCTGCTTCTCATAAACATGCTGAAAATACTAGGATGGTAACACAGAATAGTTCACTAAAATAATGTTTTTGTCAATGTGGGATGTGGTTCTGTACAGCTGCTTAATCTTTATTGTGTAATTCTTAGATAAACACATATGAGGAAAATTTATTTAACTATGTACTTCCCTGACTCAAGAACTGAAAGTTATTTCAACTATGGCTGTTTAGAAGATAGATTTGTGTACCAGAGTGACTCCAAAGGAACACGTCTGGTCTGTTATGTCCGGGGATGACTAATACGACTGTATTTGGTTGATGAGGCTATAATTAAATGTCACATCCAGCAAAGTATTTAAGTGGGAGCCTAGTGAATTACAAACTTTTTTTAAGCAAGAGAACTTTTAATTCAAGTATCTTTTGTGATGCACAGCATAATAGCTAGTTGCAGTTATTCCAGAGGGAGGCTGGGAATGATTGTGCTGTCTTACTGTTCAGTTTTGGAATTTACCCTTTTTTTCTTGTAGTAAATCAGAAGACAACGTAGCTGAGAAAGGCACGTAGTTCTATGCAGAGAGGGAAGGTTCCTTTAAAGGTAAGTAAGAGGTGAAAGAGAAACCAGAGTTTACTTTTTTTCTTGAGCAGCCTAATACTAGGACAAAGAAGTCCGCTTTGCCTTCCCAGTCCTTTTTTTAAATGTGGGAGCAGCATAGTAATTAAATCATTGCTTAGGTAAAGTAAGATACAGTTGAATAAGAAATCAAGTCCAAATCATTTTAACTCAATTGTGTTGTCATTGTCATTGCAATTTACTAGTTCTGTTAACCCATGCAGTCTTTAAAGTGGATGCAGGTTAACCTGCTTGACCTGATCATGAATGCCAGAGTAGGTGCTGAAATGCATGAGGTACTCTTTTCAGCTGTTTTTTGGGTGTCAAGTGAGTTTATGAAGAAAGGATCCTCTGTAATAGCACGTGGGAAATATGAAAGTTCTGGAGAGATACAGAGGAGTCTTGGAAAGAAGACTGGGCTTAATAGATAGTGATTGAAAGGACTAGTTGTAGAATAAGGAACCTGTGAGTTGTAGTGCAACTACAACCTGTAGTCTTAGAATAAGGAACCAGCCTGTGAGTACATTGCATCATGCACACTGGAAAAACTCTCATTGCTGGTGGCAGGCACAACCCTGGGATGGGATCAGCCGTGAGCATGGCAGTAAATAAAACAAGGACAAGTATGATTGGGGTGCTTGAAAATCAAACTTTAATAAAGGAAAAAATAAAAGGCCTGCTAACGATAAATGCACAACAAAAACATAAGCTGTATGCTGTAGGGACCTACTCTGGAACGCCATAAAAATGAGGCAAGCACAAATATAGAGGGTAGGGAACCAATGAATAAAGAGAAAATAAACCATACCTTATATAGAACACAAGACTAACCAATCAGAAAGCAAGGTTCATAACCTTATATGAAATAACTTAATCTGCATAATTGCTCCCACAATTCCTTTCTTCTCACCCTAAATTGAGGGAAATTGCCAGAGCCTCTGAGGTACCCTTCCAGGGCATGTTCCTGATAGGCTCACAGGTCTCTAATGTGTAGTGCTGCCATGAAAGCTATATAATGAATTTCCTGATTCTCTGCCCACTTCATAGTCTGATTATAGGCTGTTTCTACTTACGCTATCTGGAAATGCTTCTCTGTCAATTGAGGACCAGTCCTACACTCATTTGTTTCTCCTCTGCATCTGGCACCTTAACCTCTGATCTGTAGATGAGAGGTGTGAATGACTTGGCATTCATGTGGCTGCTGGTTCATCCTCACCACAAGCCATCTACCTGAGTCAAGATTGTTGCCCTACCAAAGAACAGAAGAAAACATGTCAGGTAGAGTTCACAAAAAGAGAGTAACAACTCAGAAAATGATCCAGAACAAATACTTTCCAAGATTATGTGGTCTCTATTCCTCTTAGGTTTAATCCCAGCTGGCAGCTCAGCCCCATGCAGCCACTTGCTTTTACTCTCTGGTGGGATTGGGGGAGAGAATCAGATGAGTGAAAATGGGTGAGCTTAGGGGCTGAGATACCGACAGCTTGACATAAGAAAACAGAAGCTGAACAAAGGAAAGACTTCATTCACTCTTTCTCATGGGCAGGCAGGTGTTAGGAAAGAAGAGCTTTCCTGTCTCCAGGAAAGAAGAGCTTTATCATGTTTGAACATGTGTAATAGCTTCTTGGGTTAATCAGGAAAGCAAGGGCTGTGACTCTGAATGTGTGTCCATTCCCCACTTCTCCTTCCCCCAGCTTTACCTGCTGAGCGTGATGCCCTGTGGGGTAGAGAATCCCTGTGATCAGCTGGGGGCAGGTGCTCTGGCTGTGTCACTTCCCAGCTCCTTGTATTCCCCCAGCCTCCTTGCTGGTGAGGGAGAGGACAAGTGCTTCTGAGCAATACCTAAAATATAACTGTGCTATCAGCGCTGTTTCTAGCACAAATCCAAACCTAGCCCTACACCATGTATAAAAAAAATTATACCAGTCAAAACCAGCACACAAGCATTTCTCTTATGTTGGAATTTGAGGTTCCATTCTTAAAAAGTTCTTTTGATGCATAGCATTGAATCAACACATAAGGATTCTTCTCTGAGAATCCTGCTTTGTCTTCATATAGTGTCAAAAATTTTAATATCTCACCATGATAAATTCCAGTTGCTCTCTATAACTCCCTGAAAATAGGTTGTAGCAAGGTGGGGATGAGTCTCTTTGTTCTAGTGACAAGTGGTGGTACAGGAGGAAATAACAAGTTGTATCAGGGAAGATTTAGTTTGGATATTAGGAAAGCTTTATTCACTGACAGGGTGGTCAGGCATGGGAAGAATTTGCCCAGGGAAGTGATGGTCCTCAACCCTGGGCATGCTCAGAAGGTGTGTGGATATGGCACTTAGGGTTATGGTTTTCTGCTAAATATGGTGGTGCTGAGTTAATGGTTGGACTTGATGTCATAAAGGTCTTTCCTAATCTAAGCAATTCTATTACTTGATTTGCAAATTGAACCATTGAAAAGAAATTGATTATTGATTAGAACGAAATTTTCAAATAATTTGGGAAAATACTAAGCAGCAAAATAACAGAATTCATATAATAATGAAATGTGTTTATTCTTTTTTATTGCAGGAGATTTAAGCCAATAGAAGTGGAAATCATCTCAGAACTACAGAAGATATATGCAGCTGCTTAAACATTCACTATGTTTTGAAGTAAAATCTTTTACATTTGCAAAACAAGGTTTTTAAAGTAGCTCTGAAACTACTCATTTTATACCAATGATAATATGATATATTGTATTTAGATGTTTATTTGTAACATTTTACTACTAGCAGGGTGTTTTTAGTGTGAATAGGCTTGCTGTTGGTTTATGATTTATCTATTTGATTTTTTTCTCCCAAACTGGAACTAGTGTTGTATTCACTGAAAAAATGGTTAATATAGAGTGGGCAGATTGTCTGAGTGTTATACAACTGGATATGAACAATCAAAAAAGTATTTCCACCAAAGAAAATGCCTTTTACTAGCTGATGAAGCAAATGTGAAGCAGCTGTTTTTACCAAAGAAATGGTTAAAGGGTAATCTTTCTCAAGATTTAAATGAAATATTGAGAGAGTTGTGATTTACTCAGAATAGTAAAATGTTTTCATTTTAACTTAGCTTCATTTTTAGTTCTACTGTATTGTAGTCCTCAAAAGGCTAAACATTTAAATACCATACAGCTCAGATATTTCAGAGTTGATGAAAGAAGTATTGGGGATACAGTACCTTTTCAGACTAAAGCTGCAAATTCCTTGTGCTTGAAAAAAATAACTGCACTCTCTGGGGCTGCAAAACCAGTTTGGTTATTATAATTTATGTGGAGTGCTGAATCTTCAGGAATACACCTTTACATGCTTCAATCATACACTGTCTAGTTGGTACTTTGCTTCTTTCAGCAAGCTGTTGTTTCTTGAACTCCTTGCAAAGCACAGAGTGGATCTTGAACAGCTAAAATTTTCAGGTTAAGAGGGTGGAGCCCCATGACTACCACTACTCTTACATAAACATTTAACACTGCTGTTAATTACTCACAGTATTGCTTTAGGAGAGTGAGTTGCCATAATACTGTTCAGTTACATTATGCATTCAGCAATTGAAAATGTTTAGCTAGTAAGAAAACAGTTGGTTGCATCAGTTGTCTTTGCTTGAAATAATTAAAGCTTCAGTTTTGAAAGGAAGAAGTAAAGTCTTCAGGAAAATATCTTTTCTCCCTAAAAATGTAAGGAAAAAGGAAGTATTTGCAGACTCTATAAGAAAGTGAAAGAAGAAAAAAAACACAGAACTTTTGTACTGGTCATTTTTCTTTGAACATAAAGGAAGGTAGAAAAAAATAGATAAAACAAATTTAATTCCCTTCCTTGATTTTTTTCTATTTTACTGTTCTTATGGGTTTGAAAAATACCACAAATTCTAGCATTGGCTGTTTTGTTGGAAATAGGAGATAAAATGCAGTCTGACATATGCTTTTTTTGATTTTCATAATTCATTTTCCAGTTTGAAGAACTACAAGTTAAGGTCCAAATAAGACACAATGAGAAGTATAAAAGCATTGGGTGATTGACTGTAAGGAGTGAACACTGATAAAGATTCCCCTTGCTTAGATACTGTGTTTATTGTATTTTGCCTTGGAGTTTCTATGCACTATTAAAACCGGAATGCATCTACAGTTTTTTATATTATTTTCTCATTGATATAATGGATATTTTTATGGTAGCAAGTAAATGTTGGCAGTTTTAAAATACTTACTTCCGTAAACATTTGTAAATTGTTTGGCACATTTCAGAGTTCTTAGTAATTTGTTTCCTGTGGGCAGTTAAATAGTAAAAAAGATAGTCTTACTTAGAGAGCTAAGAATTACATTCTGAATAAAGCAGTATTAATATATTTCACAATGGAAATGAGGCAAGATACTGTCTGGAAAAAAACCTGTCATTTAATCAAAAATGTTAACAATCTTTCTGCCTTCATGTAGTATTCCTGCCTGATCTTGCAGTTGGTCTGTAAACTCTTGGCTAACATAGGCAAGTTATACAGACAGTTTTTTGGCATTACCCAGGAAAACCTGGGTTAAGCATGGATTTTAGAAGCAGCACATCTTAGATCTTTTAGGACTATATAAGTTTGGTCAGACTGGCTGCTGAAACTATAGCTTTGCCTTGACCTACCTCTAGCATGTTCTGCTTGCTTTTTCTGAGGGGTTTGATGCTTATTTTTAGGTTGGTGAGTAGTTTTTCATCATTATGAGAAGTTTTACTCCATGCATGTTCTCCTAGGTTTTAAACCCTTTTGGGCTGCCCTATAGAGGGGAAGAAAAAATAATATTAAATGGTAAATATTAGGTATTTGGCATAATTAATGGTCAGCTTCAAAGGCATAACCTCTGCTTTTCTTGCTCCAAGTACCATAAGAAGCCCTGGAAATCCTGAAATTTATCTTTTGAGAAATATGTGTTGTGTATGTTCAAAACATTCCCACTGTAGTTGCTTTATGATCTTAGCATTGAATAGAACAAAACATTGAAACTTTAAAAAACCTTAAAACTCTAGGCAGTGATTTTTTTTTTTTTTTTTTTTTTTTTTTACTTCATTCAAGCCAGGAGATACAATAGTTTTAGATCCTTTTTGGTGAAACTTCTTTCAGACAGCAGTTGGAGCTAAGTGTAAGGATCCACAAAATTAGTTTTAATACCAAAACATTAACAACAGACTTACATTGGTAACCACTACAACTGTTAGGCAAATTTTGTCTTCCAAAATTAAAACCTTTTCTTGTACGAAGGGGATATTTTACTGGATTTTAGACCAGCAAAAGCCTTACCAGTTTCATAGTGGAAAGGCTGAAATCTGCAAAAGAATCCTGAAGGCCTGTTTCCTAACACTTCAAGCTGCTGTGCTGCAAATTCTTCCTGCTCTTAGGTTCAAAGTAGACATAAGCAGCTGTGAGACCAAATTCCTAGTGAAGATGGGGGTTCAAATAGAACTGCATTAATTCTTCTTTAGTATGAAGACCCAAGCATTCCTGCAGTTGTTCAGCAAAATTGATTAGCTGTGGTTCCTTCGACGCACGTAAACCTGGGGAAGAGAGGGACAGCTCGTTAGTACTGATGTTGCTACTAGAATCAGCATCCGTGTGCCTCTAACTCTTTTTCAGCCAGAAGAAGTTAGGTTTATATTCTGTCTTTAATTGCCTCAGAACCTTTGAACAGTTGACTGCTGGGCAGTGAAAACTGTGAGAAGAAACTGGTTCGTACGTTCAGGGCAGGGGAGGTTTTTGAGATGTGTGGCACCCTAAGTGTTGAGCTACCCAGCACGTGTTGTCTGACCACAGTTAGCTGCATGATGATTGAGTTCTAGCTGGAAGCTCCCCTGAAACAGGAAGGTTATGATACTGAGGAAGCAACCAGATGAGAACACTTTAGGGACATGGGAAGGAACTGCATTTTGGTGTTCTCTAGGGGTCCTGAGGGACAGACAGCAGAAGCTGAGATGACTTACAATTAGACATGTACAGGGAAGACTGAATGCAGATCTGTAGGAGAAGACATGTTTTCAGTTGTACCACTCAGACTGTGTGGGAAGTTTTGTATAGCAGCTGAAAACAGTCTGCTATTGCTGAACACTTAGACAGATAAAAGCACAAAGCTAAATGACATATCTCATAAGAGAACTAGAAGTTAGATGCTTAGAAAATACTTTTCTGCTAGTTTAACAGTAGTAGTTTTGTAGTTTTGTTACTTCATTATGCTAGAATATGTATATGTAATTCTTTGCAAAAAAATAAACCACTAAGTTCCAAACTACAACTTCTAACAGGAGGTCTCTGAGTTGTCAAAATTTACTGTTTGCAATTGAGTTCATTTATGTAGTTGTATAATGTTTGTTCTGTCATACCCAAAATTACTTCCTTACAGAAAATTTATCTTTGTTTTTACATTCAGCTTTATGTTTAACCAAAGAGATTTTGGGTTTTTTATTAGTTATGATATTTCTATCAACTAACTTGCTGAATTATTTTCAGATAGATACTAAAAATTAACAGTGCCTTGAATGAAGATGTTTGTTTACCGTAATTAATTTTGTTTTTCTTTTGCAATATGTTTGTTAAAAGTTTTCCTCTGAAACTTGACAGCAAAATCTGTTTGTCTAGTAAAACACTACTAAACCTAATGCTTTTTTCATGCTTGCCTTGTTTTACATTCTGATTTTTCTATTCTGTGCTCACATAACTGTTCCATTTTATTACTTAAGCAAATGGAAATACCCTCTGTTTGTTTGATATATATCATATAATGAGGATGGTAGTTATGAATAGTGTGAATTGATATGTGTACTTAAAGTAATTTCAATAAATTTAACTATGAAGTGGGTGTGATCTGATGCCTTGTGTCATAGAGAAACAAAATCAAACTCCCTCTTTTTAAATTTTTTTTTTTAAATTTATTTCTCCATACCCTCAAATCTTTAGACCCTTGCATGCAGTTGTTTTGTCAGAACTTTTGGGTTCTGGTGCAGTGGTTCTGCTCAGAGAGTTCACACAAATCTCTCCAACCAATAACTGTTTTGACTCGGGAATGAAGGAAAGAAGCGGTAAGAAAGAAATACAGATCCCAGAAGACAAAACCACACATTGAGAAAAGCTGAGTGTGTGAATTGACACAAACAAATACTCAAGGACAACCATTTAAACTGCCGACAAAAAGCAGAGAGCAGACTTATTTCATTACCCTGGTAAAAAGACCAGGCAGCAGAGACACACAGGGACACAGGCCCCCATCAGGCTCAGCTCATCCTAATGGACAGTGGGGGTGCCCTGCTGCCTTCCCCCGTATAACAAAAGGCTTTCCGAGTGTCTGAGTGTCTTATCTCTCCTCGTGATTTCTGCTTCTCAAACGATCAGCAGTAGTAGGCATAGGAAATGGGAGTTTTCTCACACTGGCAATTTCAACATTCCCAGCTGCAAGGTCACTTTGAGCAAAGCTATTCCTTCCTCACCAAATCTTCTGGTTTTAATCCTTTTAACCCATACACTGAGCGTATGAAAAAGTTCTTACTGGGCTTTCTGTATCCATGTATATATAGACCCTACCTAGACAATGCACTGCAAAAGCACAGCCTGCGTTTGGAGAAGTAAATAAAAGCATTTCTGTCAGATCAGTTAATTTGGGAGAATGAGCTGTTTGATCAGTTTGTTCCATCAGGCTGGAGAGAAGGGTCTGTATTCTCTGAGATGTCATCATGAGGAAGCAAGATATCATACTTAAGAGCTGTTCAGGTGATTTTCACTTCTACCATACCTCAGATTTTGACAATGCAGACATATGAACTAGTGAATATTCTGAATATTGTTTCCTGTAACCCTTCAGAGTTCCATACCTTTGGAATCATTTTACATTGCTTCTGGCTTTCTGGCATTGCTAGTAAGAAAAATGTGCAAAGTAGAGAAGAGCAGGCTTTGAAAACAGGTAGTGAGTGAATTCCTGGTTTTGTTTTGCTTGCATGCATGGCCTTTGCTTCCCCTATCAGTGTGTCCCTGTCCTGATGTTGCAGTGGCTTTACCTGCCTTCCATTTCCTCTGTGTCTCACAGGGAAGCAGAGGGAGTGAGAAGCTGTGTGGGGTTTTGGCTGTTGGCCAGGGTCAAACCACCCCCACAGCCAGCTACCCTGCAACAGGAAATACATTGACTTGGGGCATGTACCCCTAATACAGCTCTTCCAACCTAAAAAATATAATTGAGGAAAAGAAAATCAATAGCCTGAAATATTTATTACTTCTCCTCATGTGAAAAAGCCCAAAGTACAAAGTGGATATGGGTGAAGAACCATACTTACACTAGTAAAAGCATTGGTGCCTTATTAAGGTATGTAAATAGTTTCTGGATCAAGCAGGCTTTTTCTATCATTTGTTGATACATTAGTAAAAACTAAAATCAGCAGACATGAATATAGATGGTACACAGAGGAAGAGTCAGTATAGGAGTAGGGTCACCACACAAATGTATAGGAGTTATTCCAAGGAAACCATAAACTCATGGAAGGAGTGAAATGGTGTATTCAACTTCCAAAAATTTTTTTACAAGGTCCCATACTATCAGTGTCCGAAAATACATGGGGGAGAAGCAACAGACCTATTATAGAAAAACAGTTGATTTAACAAGAAACAGAAATAATGTGAATAAAGTGCAAGGATCAACACCGAGATCCATGATGTTCAACATAGTAATAAAAGCAAGAAGGGTGCTTAGGGAGATGATAGACCACTGATAGTTATGAATCTGAAAATGAGTTCTCAGAGTTATAAAATAAAAACATTTTAAGCAAAATTAGGTGGCAGATAACAAGTTGATAAAAACAAAACAATAGCTAGTTTATGTACAGATTGTTAGGTTGTAGTTTTCCCATGAGATGTCATTAAACTGAGAACTAACTGGTGCAGCATATTATGAATATCAAAGCTTAGACAAGATTAAAAAGTAATTATGTAAATTCACAAATGAAAAGTCTGCCAATATTAAGTACTGATTAGAGCCTTTGTCTCAAGGACAGTCTAATCCAAGGATGGGTCAAATTGTGCAGATATCCCTGAAGCATATCACTGAATGCCTCCTATATTCTCATACCCTTTCATATGCTAAGTGCAGCAGGCACATGCTGATTTTTTGCTTCTTCCCTTACTTCAGGGTTAATGCTGCAATAATTATAAAGAAAACTTCATAATACAGGTTTTATTTTTTCAAGATTGTCACCACCACTTAGGACTAAAAGGCTATTTAGATTGAGAAAAACTAAGGTGCAGTTTGTCCATTTTTAAACTTTCCTCAGTGAAATATACCATCTAGAAACCATTTATATACTTTTTATTTGCTTTATATACCATCTATATTCATGTCTGCTGATTTTAGTTTTTACTAATGTATCAACAAATGATAGAAAAAGCCTGCTTGATCTAGAAACTATTTACATACCTTAATAAGGCACCAATGCTTTTACTAGTGTAAGTATGGTTCTTCACCCATATCCACTTTGTACTTTGGGCTTTTTCACATGAGGAGAAGTAATAAATATTTCAGGCTATTGATTTTCTTTTCCTCAATTATATTTTTTAGGTTGGAAGAGCTGTATTAGGGGTACATGCCCCAAGTCAATGTATTTCCTGTTGCAGGGTAGCTGGCTGTGGGGGTGGTTTGACCCTGGCCAACAGCCAAAACCATACACAGCTTCTCACTCCCTCTGCTTCCCTGTGAGACACAGAGGAAATGGAAGGCAGGCAAAGCCACTGTAGCATCAGGACAGGGA
The DNA here is from genome assembly GCF_027477595.1 of Haemorhous mexicanus. Classification (NCBI taxonomy): domain Eukaryota; kingdom Metazoa; phylum Chordata; class Aves; order Passeriformes; family Fringillidae; genus Haemorhous; species Haemorhous mexicanus. Next base: position 74,479,653 of record NC_082381.1, read on the forward strand.
CACTCTGATAGGAGAAGCCTGCCTTTGGTAGGCAGATGTCCAAATTCTTCCTGGGAACCAGGGCCTCAGCATGTGTAACATCTGCTTGAGAGGGCAAATATCATGTCCTCTGTCATATCTCATATACTTTCTCTGAGTCTTTTTCGGAGATAAGGATGGTCTCTGGGGTGGAAAATTCCTTTGGTCAGTTAGGGAGTTATTCTGATTAGGTGGCATTCTAATGCCTGCCCACGCTGGGTTTACTCTCTGGGGAGTCAGAGCACAAAAGATAAACCCTTGACACTGTGCAAGTTTTGTTCAGCTGTGCCCAAAACACTGCTCTGTTATCAACACTGTTCTGCCACTCGGCCCCAGTTTTGAGGCAAGCACTGTTTGGGCTGCAGTGAAGGACATTGGCTTATCCCATCCAGAACCAATACACCAACATTGACAGGTTGAGTCTCTTTCCCTACACTGGAAAAAAAATGGGCAATATTTTTTTCCCCCGATACAACGGGGGTCATAAACTTATCACATTTCTTGCCCACTGAGTTAATTGACTGTAAATTTCTAGCAGGAGTCAAAAAGGCAAAGGCCTAAGTAATGTGAACAACTATTTAAGCAATACAATTCCTCCCCTTTCTCTGAAAACATTGAGTGTAAAATATACTATTCTTTGAAGCATATATTGCCTTCAATGGTTGGCAATAGGTAAGGTAAATATACTTCTTCTGGGATATTATAGTTTTTCAAATAATCCTTATTTGCCACTCGTAATTTTCGAGATTTGGGGTATTTCTGGAAGTATTTTTCATGCAAGATGAAGTAGCAATATAGTCAGATTCAAGATTGTCAGATGCTAGATTGTTATTTGCTTTTCATCTCTCTTCCACAAATCTTAGCAGAAGATGAAATCTAATCTTTTACTTTAAGGTCAAGCTGGGAGATTGATCCTTGGTCCATCATATAGTGTGAAATTTCCCAATTATCTCTCTATTAATGAAAAAAGAGCCAAATCTGCACAAAAAGAGCTAAATAATTATCTATATATGTGGGAGGAAATAATGCAAAATAAACTTCTCATAATTTTGTACTTCACAAATGGAAATTCAAGATTATAATTTCCTTTAATAAAATTACTCATAAAGCAAATTATCTCACATTGCACAGTGCTTTGAAGGCACACCTTGTAACTAGGTATATATTTATGCCAAATCTGATTAGAGTTAGATCAGAGTAAAGGCACCTAAAGGCATTGGTGCAACGTGTTTGGTCATTGCTGACTAGAACATGGACATCAAAAAACTGATTCAGGCTTGAATCTGGTGGTGTAATTCTGTTGACTCATTTGTCAATCCAATGATTTCACAGATCAATGTAGCCTATATTTCAATTATTTTACCCAGACAAAAATATCTTTATGTAGTTCTTATGGAGAAATGGAAAAACTGTTTCTGCAATAGCAAAAAGGTCACAAAAATTCCTTTCCCCTGCTCACCAGGAGCCTGAGTAACAGGTGACTCCCAGTGTCTGAAAAGAAAATTCTTGCAGCAAAATACTGAAAGCTATGTGCTAAACTCTGTGCCCCAAAATGAAGGGACCAAGTGAGGCAGCTGGAAAGTTATTTTAACTCGGGAAGTGGGAAGCCAGTCAGGAAACATTATATGACACTTGATGTGAATTTGTCAGGAAATTATTTATTTAAACTACTGGTCAATTAAACAAAAAGTACCAATGAAAGAAATTCTACATCGTGTTTATCAAAACTTGATAACTGAAGTAAAAATACTGCTTCCTTCTCAGTGCTATAGCTCTAATGACAATGAAGAAATAGCTGATAGCAGATGATGTCATTCAATTTCTTATTGAAACCATCCAGTATAACTTAGTTATAAAGAGTTACTGATTATCATCACAGAATGGAAGGGATCACAGAAACAAGATTAGAAGGCAAAAATGCAGCCTACGATGAGACATGGAGCAGTGGTTTTACTGAATGACCACAGACAGAGATTGTTGCTAAAAAGAATACAATAGAAAGGATTTCTGCAAGCAGACAATATTAACAGCATTTGGAAAAAATCCTGAGTGGAAGTGAGATTTCCATACAGTGGTTTGGTGAATAATTGAAGATCCCCAAAGGGAAAGAGCTATAAGGTATACCTGCTTAAAATTATGGGCGATAGCAAAGCATCAACATATTCAATCAGAACACGGCCGTGGTCTCTTACTTGGTTATCAATATACTACTAACATTGATTGCTTTATTTTGGGGAATATTTTTAACTATTGACCTTCCCACCCGCACAAATTTGGAGAAAATGAGGTTCTAGTCTATTTTGTTTCACCCCTTGACTTATTACAAGTCAAGTTGAAGCCATTTGGCTGAGTTATTAAGTTCCAGGTCATGCTTAAAAGAATAGTATTTTTATATTATGGTAGTTTGTAAGCTCTCAGTTGGTCTAAAGGTACAGAACTGACACAGTTGAGTCAACCAACCAAGACACCATCTTGCTCTATTCTCCTAGCTCTCACCACCAATTCTATTCATCAATGGCCATGATGAAAAGCAGCATTTCAAGCAAGGGTAGACTTTCTGAAGACTTCTAGCAAATTCAGTACATAGAAAGAATAATATAACGTTTTTATTAACTAGCTAATCCTTGCATGCTTCAGACACTCAGCAGCCTTACCCATCCTTCCATTTTCAGGCTGTGAAAGAAATTGCATGCTGGTGTTTGGCACCTGTTTCACAATCTGTGGAACCCCACATTGCTTGAGAAGTTCAATGTGTGTCACATGGAACACTTGTGTGCCTGCCACATAGCATTAGGACGAGGTAATGATGATACATTACCACACATCCCTAGAGATCCTCACATTCTTCGTTCCCTTAAGAAATGAATACTCATTAGGTTTTAAATGAATATTCATGAAGTATTAAAAATTATTTGCATAGATTTCTTTAGTTCAGCCCAATTCGAAAACATCACTGGCCAAATACGGGCCGTAGAGTATTATGATTGGCAGCATTAGGCGGTTGAATCGGTATCGGTAAGCAAACAGCTACCAGTATTTTAAAACAAAACAGAGGCTGCGGGAGGGACAAAAATTGCTCTCTTCAGGCCTGCGCTACCCGAGCTACAGGAGTGTTTAGGGCGTTCTGCAAATCTTCCCTTTGGCCGGAAGGTGTCACTTCGTCACCGTTGTTTGCAGGTCTGGGACGAAATGCTGTCGGTGCGCAGAGCCCCGCAGGGCCCAGAGCCCCGCCACCCGAGAGCCGCGGCCGCACAGGGATGTCCTGAGCACAGGGATACCCTGAACACAGGGATGTCCTGAGCACAGGGATGTCCTGAGCACAGGGATACCCTGAACGCAGGGATGTCCTGAGCACAGGGATACTCTGAGCACAGGGATGTCCTGAGCACAGGGATACTCTGAGTGCAGGGATGTCCTGAGCACAGGGATACCCTGAACCCTGAGCACAGGGATGTCCTGAACACTGTGGCTGCAGCCACCAACCTGAGGCACTCAGCCAGGCCTCCGGACAGCAAAGACAAAATGTCACTCATACTGCAAGTGTGCCCATCATTCTCACTCCTGATGCTTTTAAGGAATGTTACTGTTTTCTATGCCAGAATTAGGTAATATCTCTGAATTTCTGCAGCCATTTTATTAGTTTTCTTTCTGCCAGCATTTGGCAACAGGTACATCACAGGAGATTGGACTGCCTTCTGTTCAAAGAATTAAGTTACTCAAGTTTCTGAACTATTTTGTTTTGTTTTAAACTACAAGAGCCAGAACTGCTTCTGACAACTAACAGATGACAGGGGAGCATGAGACCAAAGGCAGCAATGTTACTGAGAAGTTAGTGGGAGGGGAGGGAAGAACAGCAGTGAATTCTCAGACTTGATGTTTTTTTTCCTAATGTTGTGCACTTCAGTCAGCCTCCCAGCTTAAACTTCTATTTATCCTAGTCCATTTGGATTTCATGAAGACACAGAGAGAGATGTGTCCAGTAGCAACTCAGAGTTAATGCAGCCACAGAGCTGCTCTCTGTCTGTAAAGAAACCTGTGCTAAAGGACTCCCCCTAGTTCAGCATCACAGTAAAATGCTGGAGATAGCACCAAGATGAATCTGGCCACTTCTTCTTCCCTGGCTTTTATCAACAAGGAAGGACAGGGATGCAATGCTTGAAACATTGATTTATATCAGTTGTAAAAGGTATAGATCTCTTTTTCCCTGGCAAGGCTCTACTTGTTTCCACCACTGTTTTTCAGCATCACAGATTTTATTCAAAATAAACACTCTGTGAGTAGCAGATCTATGCAAACATCCTTGCAAATGTTCTATGGAGTAGCAGTTTTTAGATAATCACCTTCTGCACAGCCTTCACACACTCTCCCTGTCAGATCCTATTAGAATCACTGTGAATAACACTGCTGTGTTATTCCAACATTATAACTCACTGTTGTCAACCATGTTAGCTCACAACGCGCTGTGCCAGTACAAAAGACATGACCTTCTAGAATGGAGTTAATGAAGCATTAGGCAAGCACAGTAATTCTATAAAAGCAGAAATATGTAATATGTATAATATATGGAGAAAATTACTACTTGGTTTGTTTTCACTTATGACACATCACAACAAAATGGCTCCCTATATTTCATTTTAGGAACAACAAGAAAGTTCATTTAGTATGTTTGATCCTTTCCACTGCGATAGAAAAGAGTGGCAGATTATTTCTCTAATTCATACCTATATTAAAAAGATATCAGAAACCTCTTGTAATTCACTATTTGTCTTAAATAATGCTTTATGGAAATCTTTAAAAGTGTGTAAAAAAATAAAAGGAAGGCATTGCTCTTACACATCATACTAAATACCAGATTCTCATTACTTTTCTGGAGACAATGAGGTAATCTATTTTATAAGGTACAATAGGTCAAATAAAAAAATCCCATCAGCAAACTCATAATGTATTTAGAGCCCAGAGCATCCCACTAGGGAGGCTGTAAACTGAGAAAGCCAGAAATTCCTGATGAACTCTCAGGAAGTTCTTCCTTTCTGGGAAAGATAGCAACTCCAAGGGGCTGCCAAAAAAAAAAAATGTGGCTGCTTTGCAGCTGTCTGAGTTCACTGGAAAATGGGCTGTTACTGTGTGTTCAGTGCCTGGCTTAATTTGCTGACAACTGGGCAACATCATTATACCAATGTACATCATGTGAACTATATACATTTTCTAGTTTGTTGGCTAAGAATGTGATATTTGAAATATCATTATGTCAATCTATATTGTGTGAACAGAATATATTTTCTACTAACCATGTAGTAGCATGCACTAAGCATGTACTAAGCATTTTAAATAATTCTTTATTATTTTAGCCTTATTTGGGCTTTTTTTAGGATTCAACATCTCTAGTTCTAAAATATTTATGGATTTTTTTCTAAAGTTTGCTTTATGTGCTTTCTTCTCAGTCCCTTGAGGGATACACAATTCCCTTGCTATCTGAAGATCTTTAACACCATGTCTAAATTTCTGGAAGAAATGATAACATAACATGTCTATTTTTTTGAATACAGCTTTTGATTTGGTTTGGGATTAGTATCCTGGATAAAGGTCAAAATATTCTCTTTTCTAGCAAAGAACTGAAAGTTTCTGTCAGCATCTTTTCCTCTCCTCCCTCCTATTACACACCCTCTTGTAGCAATCTCAGTAGAACTAAAAAAAGTGCTAGTTTTAATGATTTAGATAATTTAGATGTCTGTCACTTTAGATACAGAAAATATTTCTTTGTAGCTAATATTGATGAACAGTGGAAAATTAAGGAAGCAAGCTGAAATGCATATGAAATATGTATTTTAAAATAAACTGTTAATACTCTGTTCTTAAATAAGAAATATATTAATATTTTGTTTCCATAAATTCCCCTAAAACCCAGGTTTGCTCTGCCAGCTCTTATCTTGCTAAATACGTTGTTCATAGAATAAGCTCTCCGACCTCCTGTTGGTCTCCCAAATATAATCAGATATAACTGCCTTTTATCATATGTCTACATGAGGATTTTGTTTTTCACTGGTGATTAGGCCAGGCGGAGGTTAATGAGGAACAGTGTGCACAGAATGTGACCTTGCAAAGCTGTTTTATCCCCCAGCAGCTCACAGAAAACAGTCCTTTCTAGTTTGCAGTGAGTCATTAATTTTAGCTGACAGACCTGAAGGCAGCATAGACATTAGAGTGCAGCCTGCAAGCCACCTCTCTCTGCTGACCTAACCAATGAAATCACTCTAATTTCTACTGTCTTCTCCAATTTACCAGCAGCTCAGAAAAACTCCTCCTCATCCCCAGAGACCGCTGTTCAAAATGACCCTAATCTCACAGCAGTATCAAATATTGCACCAGTATGTTTGTAACTGACTCACAGATGTCCAGCCTAATATGCAAGAGGGGCAATTAATATTTTATATTATTCATTAGCAATTAAAGAGGGAAATATCAAACTGGTAATCATTTATTGAAGAGAAGCGGAAGTTCTTCACAGACTTGAGGTTTTGGGGTTTTTATTTTTTGGGGGTTTTTTTTGTACTGTTGTTTTTCCATCAAGAATCAGAAATAGAGCAATGAATAAAGGAATTTCACCATCATTCTGTCATTTGCACCACTCTCACTTGTAAGCCCTGATATCTCATATTCTCTTCCTTAGTGTCCCACCAGGTATCATATTCTCTGTACAAAAGGTTTAATAAAATGTCAGCATTAATATGCATGAGACTTACTTCGGGTAGCACTGACAGCAGCAAGGAGTAGGATACATTGATTACACCACAGGATTGATAACTTCCTCAATCCAAATGAATTTAAAAAGGATGAGCTGTGACAGGAAGCTGAAATACCAGGACAAGGACGTTATTTTATGACTGCAGAATCTAAGAAGTATGATCAGCTGAGTGAGATACATTTCATCAAAAAGGGTTTAGTTGGAATACTTCTAAATGTCCAGATCAAGTTGTCTGTCTGTGTTTTCACTGTTTGTACTTCCATTTCACCTTTGTATTTTCTAGTCCATGAAAAATGGAATTTTGTCTTCATGGGCAGTAAGAACAGATATGTCTTATTACAGGTCAAGAGGAAGAATTAAACTGTGGATAGTGCCAGTTCCCAAAGGCAGAGGCTACTTTTTCCTTATTTGCTTCTGCCCAAATTAAACAGATTAACTTAGTTTAAATGGATGTCTGAGTTCATCTCATTGACAGTTCTGGCAGTTATGCATTTTGAATATGATAGCAGCAAGTTTCCAGGTATCAGTCTTCAGTATTTCCTAGTAGAAATCTTAGTGTGCCCTGTGGAAGTATAAGTGGTTCTTAACACACCACAGTGAATATTTCTGCAAGTTTCTTTGAGGCATATAGCAAAAAAGGAGATGTTGCAGCATCCAGTGCTGTGAGTGCTAAACCTTCCTGTAGGTCTAAGCTGCCTGTACGTCTGTGAAGGCAGCAGGAGCTGTGACACCAGCAAGTGCTGTTGTGGAGGGATGCTGAGACATGATGTGCCACTGTGAGGAGAAGCCATGTCCTGGTCATTTGTTTATGATGTCTCTGTCCCTGACTGCTGGGGCTGGATAGAAAGCTCATGCAAGTACAGGGAGAAGGGAAAGAGGAGCTCTGGCTTCAATGATGATGTATAGAGCTGTCTGCTTCTCTGTGCAGGAAGATGAAAATAAAGATGATAGAAACCAGTCAAATGAGTCTGCCTATACTCTAGTTCTACAATGAGTAATGATGTTCTTAACCTTTACCTTGATAGAAAATATTTATTATATGCTTTTAAAGCTAGTCTGTAATGCACACTTTTTTTTTTCCCTAGGGAGCTCAGTACATAAAGTCATCCTTTACTATTCTCAGGGTAAATTTGTTTTTGAAGTGGCTGAAAATCTGCAGTTCAAGCTTCCTTCAGGCTTCAAGGACTAAGGCTGAAATAATCATAACATAGGATGCCATACAGGTAATTTTGTCCTGAGAAGGGTTAACTCTACCAGTTTGCAAATGAGAAAAACATGGAAGGGAGCCTGAGACTCTGGGCTACTGCAGCTAGGCAGGGGATGATGCCCTGGCTCTGATGACCTAGCTGCTACAACTGGGATGGTCACACCTCCCTGTTTCTAATGTGACACTTCCTGATCCCCCAGGTGTCCTGTGAGCGCTCAGGAAGATTATTCAGAGAGTTCATACAGCAATCTGGGTTTTTTGCACTGTTAGTTTTCTAAAGTGTCTGAACTGATTCACAAGGGCACTGGTCTCTAAGGTGAGGTGCATATAGACCTGGTTTTCAGATCTTTTGTGTTGTCAATAAAAAAGATTTTAGAAAACTACCTCAAGATTAATCTTAATCTCATCCTTTTTAACCTCTGTTTTTGTGCATGCATTATAGTGTGCATAATAGTACAACAGTAAATATGTATAGCTTATTAAAAAAACATAGAGGGAGTGTGCTGAAAATCTTTCTAATGATGGAGTGTGTGATCAAAAATTTTGAAGACTGCTGCATTAGAGAATCAGCTGATGAAAAATCTGAGTAATGAGGGTGCAAACCATGTGGAGGGGTTGGCACCCTTCTTAACAGTAGCTGGTAAAATCAGCCCTTAGTTGTGATAGTCACCCACCACTTCCTCTTCTCATTAGTGAGGTTAGCAGTATTTAAAAAAAAACAAACAGCAAAACAAAAGCAAACAAACAAATGAAAACCCCTAACAAAACAAAGCAAAAAAAAAAAACCCAAAGCTTTCAAATGCATCTTTATTTCTAAAACAATAATGTTTTTTTTCATTTTAAGCTTTCAGGCATCAGATCACATGTACCTATGTGTACCTACACATTATCATTCCCTCCTCTCTGGCCTGGATCTACTACACTTAGAGTGCCTATAGTTACAGGATCAGAGATCTAATTTTGAATGGACACTGAAACAGTGCTTACAGATGTTATTCTCTTGAGTTATGTTTAATAATTGGACTGAAGGAATCACCATACAAACTTCAGAAGACATAATAAAGTTAAAATCTGCTTCATGGGTTCACAGCATTTTATGAATACAATTTTCTACCTGAAAAATTCAGCTGGAATTGTAAATGCTAGGCAAATAATTATGCAGAAAGCTAAAGCTGAAAAAAGGACAAATGCCTACAAAAATATCTAGCAAAACCTAAGAAATAGTACTACCAAGTGGGTAGAAAGAAAAGGGATCTTTCTGTGTATTGAGAAACAGCATTTGTATCTGGATTTGTACATATTCTAGTTCTTGCTAGATAGGCTAAAATGTTACCATTTACTTCAAAATCATGGTAAAAATAATACTAGTGGCAAGCTGTATTTGCCAGATGAGACATTCTACTGTGGAAAATTCTCATTATAAGAAAAAGCAACATTTGCTGCAGTAATTCCAAAGGGCAGTTTTTTTTCAAAGACATTACTGTCAGCTTCTATGCTTCACAAGCAAGTGACCTGGCAGAGAGAGGAGCACATGTTGCTAAAGGGATTTTTCAGTTAAGAGACTCAAATTAACTGTGCTGGCAGCTCCTCTATCAGCTAGAGGAATATGCCCACTTTAGGGGTCAACAGTCCAAAAAATCCCGCAGCCTTTAGAAGGCAATCATCATCCAGGATGTCCCTGATAAAATGATGCTAATCTCAGTTTTTATGTTTTCTTCATTTTTGCAATATCTTACAGAAAGTAGAGGCAGGGAAACTGAACTGACGAAGCGAACCCACAGGAGTGCAGATCCCAAGGGCTGCATAGATCGGTGGGCCATCTAACACATTATACACGCTCTAATACCTGGCTGCAGTGCATGCCTAAGTAGAAAAACTACAACAGAATCAGCATACTGTAGATTTTTCAAATGACCTTGTAACCTTCAAAAACATGCAGGTCTACAGCTTCCTGGCTAAATGCAATGCCTCTGTACTAGTAACCTGCAGACAATTTTCTTCCCTTCGTTTGATCATAAACTTATTGAATTCATGCAAATTTTCTCTCTCCATAGCAGCTCATGGCAGCAAAGTCCCACAGTTTAATTGAACATCATGAAAGATACCTCCACCATTGCTTTGTTCCTAGCCTTTGCACAATAGCTTCATCCAATGCTTTCTAGCACATACACTGTTAAATATGTATTCATTTTCACACAATACACCCTCTCTCCTGATTTCTCAAACCCATCATATGCTCTCCATAGGCTGGAAAATTTCAGGCTACTTAACTGTTTCCTGGTACACCCATTCTGGATTTCTACCAGTAAGAAAGTATTTTTAGGAGAGATATTTACACTGCAGCCCACAATTGGTTGGTAGTAGGACTTGCTGGTAACCTTTACATGAAACTTGAATTATGAGTGGCACAAAGAAGGCAAATACAGAACAACTGTTTGTAGTTTCTTCCAGGGTCACGTTAGGCAATTGCAGTTGAGCTTTCAAATTTCTTGATTCAGGATACTGCAGATGTTAAAAGCTTATGCAGGATCTGTAAGAAGTGAACAAATATTTGTCCAAGAAAAATACAAGAAGATGGTATATCTGTAACAGACGGACCTTTAGTTATGAACATTGGGAGTACACCCTGGGGAATTGCTACACAGTCTTCAGTCCTTTCTCCTTCACTATCCTCTGTATTTGCCAGGATTTATTGCCTTGTCAAAAGATGAAGAAGTTGCTGAGACAGAAAGATAAACTTGTATGTTCTGTGGTTGTTTGTCTGTCTCATTCTCTCAAACAGTTATTTCTTTCAAGAAAGAAAAACCTTTTGATAACCTATGTTTCAGAGCTATGGGCTCTTTGGGCCCTCAAATAATTTTGAACAACTCATATGAGTTTAGTAAATAGTAATTAATTTTGACTGATTTTCTCTTGCTTTCCTTAACCAAAGTATGCTAAACCAAGACAGGCATGGAGGAAAAGCACTGATTAGCTTACCAAGGGCCATAAAGGTCAGGGCCTGATGCATCACAATTTTCCTGCTCATTTTTGAGAATGGTAGGCAAAAACATCAATAAAGCTGAAATAATAATAAAGCAAGTAAGTTTAAAATTATGTTCTATCTACAGTGTACATTGTGTCCTATAAAGTTTATCTCAATAGGAGGGAGATCTTTCCTCCCTAGAAAGATTTATGCCAGAGCTTTCTTTTTATATATCACTACTGAATCATTGGGTGACCAGACAGTTCTTGCAGATTGAAAGGTAGTGGAGAAGTTATATAATAAGGATTGTAAACGTAACCCTAAAGTCTTCTTTTCAATTTCTTTTTTTCAATTTTAATTCCTTTCAGCATGAAGGTTAGACTTACACACTTTGAGGGGCAGACAGTATTTTGATATTATTTGCAAAAAAAAAAAAAGAAAGGGTAAATCTTAATTTTATCTTTCCTTACAGTTCTGCAACTAGGACAGCAAATTGTCTAGACATTTACATTTTTTCTGTCTTTCTTTTATAATTACTGTGTGACTCAAGCTCAAAAGCAGAAGCAAACTACTTCAAATGAAAGACCTGTTTAAAGGATGATGATTTATAGAAACTGAGTCATATTTTTTGTCTTGTTTTTAAGGAACAGATAGAGTGTACTACAAACACGTCTGGCAGTTCTGCAGAACTAAGTATTTTAATAAGACTCTCCTATTATTTTCTCTTTTATTGGGAAGTATAAGATGATGAGGTAAGAAATCTGAGAGGAAGATTGCTGATGATTAAATGTCCTTGCAAAGACATGTATAGTCTTGCCATGAAAAAAATGCAAAGAGAAGGCCACTTCAGAAAGGATTTTGGCTAAATGACAAATAAATTGTGTTATATCAAAGTAAGAATTCTTCTCCCATAGTTTCTCAGGGGTCAGCAATAAAGAACTACTCCCATAGTTTCTCAGGGGTCAGGTAAATAATCTAGGTGTGACCACTGCCATTATTTATTTATTTAAAGAAAAAAAATTAACATACAATGCAATTTATATTGAAAGGATCTGTCTGATAGGAGAAAATATAATTACAATATAACTAATTTTCAATTTATCCCAATAATAGACTGAAATATGATTTACACTGAAAAGATTAATGATCAAACAAACAGGCTGAAGCTTCTGCTAAAAGCAGCAATACTGAAATAGACTGTGAAGGCTGAAGACTTTCTCAGTAAAGACAGCATAACTAGAAATAGTTCTGAAATACAGAAAAACTGTGTGAACTTTAGAAATGCAGTAACATAAATGTTATAATATTAAGTGTGAAGATGAACACATAGGGACTAAAATATGTAAGAAAGAGGAGGAAAGATGTCAGGTGACAAAAAAGCCATCAAAAAGCCAGAGATCAACTCTGAATAATCCAGTTTATATTCGTTCAAGAAAAATAAGGAGGTATGGCCTTATTAAAGAAAAAAAAAAAAAGGCTGTACATAGTCTCATGAGTATTCTGAAATATTCGCCTTAAATAATAACAGAGGTTTGGTCACAAATTCACATAGTTTCTAGATTATACTCATCTTTATCTCACAATCATATTTTCTAAGGATACAGATATTTTAAAATCATTTTGAAGGAAAAGAAAAAATCTTACAAAACTATGCTAAAAGTGTTACATACTGTAACAAGCAATTGGTACTGGAGACAAACTCTGTAAGAGAAGTATTTGTTGCAGACATAATTGTGTTAAACAATAAAATGATCAAGTTAAGATCGTGTATTTCATAAGTGTAGGAATTGTTTTATAATTATATTTATCTGTTTCATCCCTAACTCCCTTTTCAAACCTGAATAAGCTATTTCTTTACAACAAAGAACAATACAAATTTAATATGTAAAAATAGCATTAAATATATATATTTTAATCTATCTACATTGTTCTGTATCACTGGAATAAGATTTAGGTAATCTACTTGGCTATCTTCCTGGGAACAAGTTTGTCCTCTAAACCATTTCACAAAAAAATCAATAAATTATGTAATTCTGACATCAAGATTCCTTAACATATCAAAGCAATTTCCAAAGCACAGAGAATAATTTTTAACTTTTGCATGTACAGGTTATGAAAACATCACATGTGAGTGCACACACAAACACAGACACAAAAAAAATCACCAGCAAATCTCTAATTCAGTCAGAAAATCTATGCTGATTTACTCATAAAAAATGTAGAAGACACATGCCAAATATAAAATTTATTGCCTCTGTACAGAGGGCAAAAACATCAATCATGCACTGCATACTGGGCATTTTCCAAGCTTCCTGATGGAAAGATACCAAGGACAAATGGCTTGGTATGTTCAGCTGTCTGCTAACCAATAATGTACATGATCAATTCCCTAACAGCAACATAGCTTTTTTCCCTAACACGAGCGCTTGTATAACAATTTCTTCTGCAAAACTACTGTGCTACTGCAACTTGTTACATTTTGTTTTCCTTCCCTACACTCCTATATGAGAGAGACCTGATGGCTGGAAAATTACTTTTCAGGAGAGTACCTGGGAATCCTGGTGGGCACAAAGTTGAACAGAAGCCAGGAATATCCAAGCAATTTTTGAAAGTTTGCATGAGACCAAGCAAAGGCACATCAGCTTACTGAATTGTAACAGAACACATATCAGGAAGATGAAAGAGCCTTGACGTCCTAACAGGCAGCTGCCATTAAAATCAAACTTTTATGAGCTTCCAAAGAGCACAGGATCCCAGCAGGAGCCGATCTGCTTCAGTCACACAGTAGTACCTCCTGACTCAGTGACCAGTGTGCCTCAGAGGAAATGTGTGAAGTGTCATGTCCAGAGAATTAAGTCAATGGATATGCAGACTAAGGAACATCACCCTTCTAGCCTCTAGAGAATATCTAATGTTCTGTGTTTCTGTGGGGTTTAGTCAGTCAGTTAGTTAGCAAGTTAGTTCTTTTGGTTTTTTGGGTTTGTTTGTTTGTTGGTTTGGGTTTGTTTGTTTATTTGTTTTATATGTTTGTTTGTTTGGTTTGTTTGTTTGTTTTTTGTGTTATGGTTCTTCAAGGGATGGAAACCATGCTTCCTTCACTGCTGTTTTTATGTTTCACCCTGTCACTCCTCTGAGAATAAACCCCAATTTTATTGTCTTAGTTACTGAAAGCGAGCTAGGTAAGATTCTAATTTGATTTGTCCAAAATCATTAGCTGTATGCAAATTATTTATTAAAAGCTTGCCTGTTCCAAATTAAAACAGAAAGTAAAATTTTCCTGAGAAAAATCAGCTTATGTATTTGGTCAGTGCCCAAAACCTGATCTTATCTATTTCTAGTCCTTGTGGTGATACCTTACATTCTAAAATAAAGTGAAAGTGTTCAGACATCTATGATAAGAGCATAAAATCTGATTTCTTGGCCAGAAAAAGAAAGATATTTTGGTGAAGGATATTGCTGCTGCCTCCTAATCCAATGAATCCCTATATGGACACCTGGGGGCAGTAAGTCTTCACTGGCTCTCTTTCTAACTTAGGCTTCTTCTTTTCTTAAAGCAAGAAAAATAAGAAAAAAAAAAACTCAAAAAAGAAAATTAAGTTTCCAATAGTCATTTTTCAAACAGGATAAAGAGTTTGCAGCAATCCCAGACACAACTACATGTTGGAAGGAGAGGTGATTGAGAGCCACCCTGCAGAGAAAGATTCGGCAGTGATGAAAAACTCATTGTGAGCTTGCAAGGTGCACTTGCAACCCAGAAAGCCTGGGTTACATCAAAATGAGCATGGCTAAAGTGAAAGGAGGTGGCCCTTTAACTTAAAACCACTACTCTTTGTCCCATTTAAACAGGCCCTGATAAGATGTGTGTCCTCATCCTTCTTATCAGCCCCCTTTAAGTATTGCAAGGCCACAGTGAGGTTTCCCTGGAAACCTCTGTTTTTCTTTTCCAGGCTGAAAACCCCAACTTTCTCAGCCTTTCCTCAGAGGAGAGGTGTGCCAGCCCTCTGGTGATTTCTGGCCTCCTCTGGACCCACTTTAAAGCTCCACATCCTTGTTATATTGAAGGGCCAAGAGCTGGATGTATTAATCTAGGTGATGTCTCATGAGAGCAGAGGAGAATTACCTCCCTCAACCTTTTGGCCATGCTGCTTCTGATGCAACCCAGAACAGACAATGACAGATGAAACCTAGGAAAAAAAAATTAAAAAAAGAGGAAAGACTAAAGACAGTTCATCATTTGAGATAGCTGAAACACATCTGAACAAGGCCCTCAGTAAGATAGATACTAACATGAGGAAGTACATCTTGCTGTAAACCAGGGATGGATTAAATGGCTGTGAATGATCCCTCAGTTATCTGATCATTACAATGTGAACGTGATGTCACAGCATAGATATACATAAAAAAATGTTAAGAACTGAAGATTATTCTGGTCAAAGCTTTATTAAAAGACATTGTTGAGAAGATTGCCAGGTCTTGAAATAACTCCTCAAACAGTTCAACAATACTGTGTAAAGCACTGACCACTGTCAGTCTGGATAACAGTTCTGCAAATGGTGCCAGAACCCTGGAGACAGTGAGTGCCAGAGGAGCCACTGTGCAGCTGCCAGCAGGAAGGGCCAGCAGTATCCAACACTGGAGGAATAGGAGAACGTCTTCCAGGAGGGACATGATGGTCCCCCTCAATTCCACACAGCTTAAGGCAGCTGTAGATTCTCTGTCCTCTGATCTGGGGTTTCCAGTTCAGGAAAGACAGTGCCAGGGTTAAGGGAGCCTGGCAGAGGCCCGCCAGGATGCTGAGGGAACTAGATCACCTGCTCTGCAAGGAGAGCCAAAGGACTGGAGCCCGTCCTGCCTGGAGATGAAGGGCTTTGGTGGAACTTCAGATTAGCCATCTCCTACCTATAACCTTGCATGCTGGGAAGGCAAGGCCAAACTCTCAGCACAAGAGACAGTGACAAATGTTGAAACAGCACAGCTTCAGACTGGACATAAAGGAAAACTATTTTTTTCCTGCGGGGACAGCCCAGAGTGGTGCAGGCTGCCCAAAGGCTGAGCAATCTGCCTCCTTGGAGATTTTCAGCACCAGAAAAATCCCTGAGCCACATGGCGTGGTGTCCTCAGTGATGCTGCTTTGAGCAGACAGTTGCAGAGGGTGGAACCTCCTGCAGTAATTTCCAGTCTGAAATTTTGTATAAATCTATGATTACTCATCTCTTCCAACACTGCTTTCTCTCCTATGCAGACTGCCCCATCCCATTCCTCTCATCTTCAGTTCTTTCCCAAATTATTTTTGTGGATGAGTGTCACTCATTTTCACAACATCCCTCCATTACATTTGTGCAACTCCAAAGACTCTTGCTTCACATCCTGCAAAATCTATCCTAGACCTGGAGGCAGTGACCCCTGTCAGCCTACAATAGCCCTGCACAGAATTTTTGTGGCTGACTCATCGTGGCTCTGAAGAAAAGGATGTTGAGATCCTGGTGGACACAGAGTTGAGCATAAGCCAGCAATGTGCTCTTGCTTCAAACAATACTAGCAGCGTCCTGGAATGGACTGGGAGGATTGTTGCCAGCAGACTGAAGGAGATGATGTTTCCCCTTTCCTTGGCATTGGTGAGGGCACCATGTCCAGTTTTGGGAAATTCAGTGCAAGAGAGAAATGTACATTTTGGAGATGGAGTCTGAAAGAGGGCCACTATATTGACAAAAGGAATGGAAAACCTCTCATAATGGAAAAGGCTGAAAGAGCTCAGACTGCTCAACCTTAAATTTTAGGAGAATTCCATGAGGGTGCAAAGACAACAGATCCAGACTCTTTCTCTTGCTGTGTGCTAAGATGTAGTGGACACAAACTGAAGCACAGGAGGTTTCTCCTAAACAGAAGGAAATCTTATGTTTTCTCTGTAGGCATGAAGGAGCAGAGAAACAGGTTGCTCAGGTAGGTTGTGGCATCTTCATCCTTGAAAGTCCTCAAAAGCTGTCCAAACAAGCTGTCACAGAAGAGTCTGAGATGAACTTCTGTTATGCCAAGGTACTGCTGCGAGCATTCTTAAACCAGCAAGATCTTGGAATTAGTGCTAAGAGAGGTGGCCCAGCCCCTCTGTTATATGCATAATACACTCTATCTCTGCAGGATTGCCAGCAGAAACTAAGAATCAAGGCCTTGGGGAGGGCAAGTGAGAACAAGATGGCATCATAAATCCATCAAACAAGTGAGAAGCATAAGCGAATGACACCACAAATTCCCCAAACAAGGAGATCATAAAAAAAATTGGCTGAGAAGGCCAAAGAGGAACTTTAGTTGAACTTTTGTGCTAACCTTTAGTCATTAGCTTAGCAAAATACATGCCCATAGGCTGCAGTGGCCTCTTACTCACTGTTGGTGTCTTACTGTTTGAAGTGTACAAAAGTGAGTATCTGGCAGGCTGAGGGTGTGCTGGCCCTGTGGATTCCCCACAGGCTGATAAGAGACTGGAACATTTCCCTTGTGAGGGAAGGCTGAGTTTTTGCATCTACTCAGCCTCTAGAAGAGAGGGCTGAGAGGGAACCTCACCAATGCCTATATGTATCTGAAAAGATTGTATCAAAATGAGGGATCCAGGCTCTGCTTGGTGGTGCCAAGCAATGGGACAAGAGGCAACAGGCAGAAGCTGGAACACAGGAAGTCCCACCTGAACACAACAAAGAACTTTACTGCGTGGATGAGCACACACTGGAACAGGTTGCCCAGAGCAGTAACAGAGCATCCCTCATTGAGCTATTCAAAAGCCGCCTGTATCCAATCTGGAATTACATCCTCTAGGGAATTCTGCTTGAGCAGGGAGACTAGACTTAATGACTTCCAACCTTATCTTGTCCATTCTGTGTGGCAAAGCTTCAGAGCCCAGAAATTTGACTGTATGCTGGAATGAAGACAGCCACGGAAGCATACCAGCTTTGTGCCATGGGCTGGAGCTGTGAAGGAAACACAGGTGCAGCACCTGCAATCTTGTGTTCTAGGGGAAGCCTGAAAACCAATTCTGAAGGTATATTCAGTGGCAAATTCAGAGGAAGCAGCTGTAGTAGTCATGACATCACCAGAACTTGCATACAGCTGCAGAAATACTGAGTTGCCCTAAGCATAAATACTCCTAGCAGTTTCAAAAAAAACAATCCACACATGTCTTCTTTACAAACCATCATCATGAGATGTAAACTGTCCAGCCCATTTGATCTCAACCACTTTGTGATTCTTTGATCCCGTATTTGAGGAAATACAGACCTCCTCTGACCTTATTCAGAGATGTCTTTCAGAAGCAGACATGCTCTCTCTCTCCTTGCCCACAGTTGCTCCCTCTTTAATATTTTGCTTGCAGCTTTAGTTAGGGCTGTGACTACTTGAAGTACTGTTAGACAGCAAAGATCAGTTCACACCTGAGTCTGTCACAGAGTCCCTTTTGTGGGCTGGAGTAATGAAATCCTGACATATATGAACAGTGTGATGACTGCAGAATGTGTCATCTGACTGATTCTCAGACTTCTGAGAGGGTTTTGGACACTGAAAAATCAGGGCAATGGGGGACAGAGAACTGTTTCTGACACCTGGTTTATAGAGACAATGGCTGATGGATGGCATTCATTCATGGTTTTCAGCATTATGGTATCCTACTTAACTTCCTTCTGACTTCCTTCCACATTCACTTGCAAGACAAATGGTATGGAAGAGAGAACTCTGTGGAGCTGTGCATCTAAAACCTGCATTATGGGGAATACAGGGATGGGGGAAGGTGAAGGTCACAGCCAGGGCAGAAATCGGGAGACAGAGATGAGTTGGAAGTGCAGCATAGAGCTGAAGAAGCTCCTGACAAGAGGAACAAGAGGAACACAAAATTCCCAGGTCTGGGATCCCTAGCTGGTGTTTATGCACTGAATCAGGTGTGTTTGAAGTCTCCATCAAAATACTTGGTTTTAAAATCATTAAAACAATATGTTATAGGAACTACATCCAGATATTAAATGTGAATTTATTATGTGTCTTTGTTTCATTTTACACATATCCCTTGGGAGACGCAAGACTATGTGCATGCTTGATACAATTGATTTGTATGGATTTGAATGAAAAAGCCTCCATTTCTCTGGGGAATAATATACATACACTACATGTTTTTCACCACTAAAGAAATGAACACTCATCAAGCAATAGATTTTCATGGGAATTTATTCTGATTTGTGGAAGTGAATCAGCAAAAGGTATTATGGGTGCTTTCAAATCAGAAACTGCTTATTCCACGAATTAATTATCATCGAGCAGATGGCTCCAAAGAGGCTGTGGCGACCTTTGGACTGGAAGCTGGGCATTTTTAATTCTCTCTGCCCGCCGTGCGCTCCCGTCGCCGCTCTCTCCCGCGGCCGCACCCCCTGCCCGCCCTGCGGCCCCGCTGCTCGGGGGCGGCCGGACACCCCCAGGCGGGGCTGCCCCGGAGCACCAGCCCCGCTCGGGGCTGCCGGCACCGGCACAGCCGCGGTTCGGGCGGGGCGAGCGGGGAGCTCCCGGCGCTCCGCGGCGGGGCAGCGCCGCCGCCTTCGCTGGCCCCGCGGGCGGGCAGTGACCCCGCGGGCGGGCAGTGACCCCGCGGGACCGCTCCGAAGCTGCCTCGGGGCGGGACACGCACTCGGCCACCGTCAGCTCAGGCACCTGCTCTCTGCACACTTCCCAGGATATGGCCTGCCGCGGGTGTTTATCATCCTGCCCAGCCCTGCCTCGCTAGGATGTTATCTCCTTCCGTGAAAGACTTCATCCACCCGTATTCGATTTCAGGTTCGTGAGAGGCCCTGGGAATATTTTTCCTGTATTTTAGCTAGGTCTCTAGGGGAATAAGGGACGGCACACGTGGTGGCTTGCTGAACATCTCCCAGGCTGTTTGTGACAGCTGCTGTCTCAGTGAGGCACCACCATGGCCCGCTCTTCCACCATGGAGTGTAATTCTTTCATATTTTGTGTCATTGGATGGATATGCTAAGTTAGACACCCTCTTCTCTCCTCCTCAAGGAGGAAATGAGCCCTCTCCAACTATTCCCTTAGTATTTTTTCTCTGTCCAATGATTCCACCAAGGTGGCCAGCAGTTCAGCACATTATCAGTTCAGCAGCAAGCCAATGGGAAAGGCTGTCTCATTTCCAAGTAATTCCCGTAAAGCCTTAGCCATGTCTGCTGATGACTCAGTCATTCCACCTTCTGCCTGTTCTGCCTGCTCATGAGTTTCTTCTGCAGGGTGGTGACTAAGGCAGTCTCCAATACCACAGAGAAAGAAGGTTTTCCATTTCCCCATCTCAGCCTTCACTCCGTGGATGGTAATTCAGCCACGGCCTGTGAATCATGGCAGGTGCTATGGGCCAGAGTCGTGACAAGGGAAGAAGGCCAGGCTCTGTGAGCCTCTGATCTCTGCAGCAGGGGAGTGCAAAGCCTGTCATTGTCGGGAACTTCCTGGGGAGGCCCAAGCAAAACCTACTAGTACTCTTGCTCCCTGGGCTATGGGTCCTCTCAGAGAAGGGGTTGTGCTAAGGAACCTGGTGCTCTCGACTGTTTCTAGCCCAAAAAATGGTACCCTGTCCCTGATGCCAATCCAAAATGTTGGGTCTGGAGAGCACAGTCCAGGGCTGCATTCTTTGAGACAGTTGACTTTCAGGATACCTTTGGGTGAAGTTATGGCAGAATCATGCCAAACAATCACTTAGAAAGTTTTATTTATGGCAACAATTATTTCAACTTTTAAACCTTATGATAGGTTGAACAGCCACTGGCAGCAATGATTTACATTTTGAACAGCCTGTGGCAGCAGAGGTTTAAACTTTCCTGACCAGCACATGGCAACAATGATTTTGGAAGGGCCTGTAGCAGCAGCAATTCAATCTTTGAACTTTATGTGAATCAGGCTGAACAGCCCATGGCAGCAGTGATTTAAACTTTAAGGAGAAGAAGAAGGAAAGATAGGAAAACAGAGATAAGACCCAGGTCTCCACCCAGGGTTCTAGCATCATTTCTGGCGTGGTTCATCTGGATGATAGGTGTGTGGATGGTGGGTGCACACACAGCCCTTCTCAGCTGTGCCATTTGTAGAACAGTCCTTACCCACACACATTTTGTTATTCTGGAACATTTCAAAAGGAGGTTGGGGAGTCTCTTGGTTTCATTTCCCTTCCCCTGGTCAGATTCACAAGTACAATGCTGTTTCAAACTTGTTTTTTGAGATAGTAACCCAAGATAAGGAATTTTTCCCAGAAAAGTACTATGCTGCCTCTGCAAGACTTTAGATCTTAGATCTTTTCTAACTGCAGTTTTCCCTCTCTGACATAGTGACATTCCTGTTCTCCCCTGACAAGTGTCTGAGACAACAATAACTCTTTCAGGTTTTAAGTCCCTCACACAAGGTGATGAGTGCCATGTGACAATAGCAGAAGTCATGGGAAGCAGGGACTTTTTCCCCTTGGAGCCATTGTGACCAGCAAGGGGCAGCAGCTGAGAGGCAGCCCCGCTGGAATGTCACCACTGGACACCTGTGACTGCCTGTGGCCTCACAGCTCTAGCAGCCCTCACCACTGTCCTGGCACATTGTCCTCAGGGCTTTTGTGGGCACATCTGAGCGAGACCCTGGTCTTAGGCTTGAGTCTAGGCTTTGGGGACATCAGCAGCTCTGGGTGCTGGGTTAAGGCCACCCCTTCCTGTTGTGGGTCCCACACAGCTGCTGTCCCAGGGCTTCAAGCCCTATTGAAGGCAGACAGCAAATTTCTCTGTCTTCACAGAGCACCTCCTCCTTCAGGAAGGGTCCTGCTAGGTAAAGTCATGGTGGTTGTCTGGAAGCTGGGGAATGAGGCTGGGGAGCTGGGATTGGTTTTCAGCATGTCTGCGGGAGCCAAAGGGGCAGATGAGGGAGCAGCACTTGGTGCTGTGTGCCACACAGGACTGCTGCTGCTGTGGCTTGTCAGCTCTCAGGAAGGAAGGAGTCTTTGGGAGACCTGGAACTCCACTGTCCACCTCTTGCTTTGGTTCTTCCTACTTTCCCCTTCAGCATCATGAGAGCTTAGTTTTTGGCACATCTGTCTTTGCAAGACATTATGTCAGTTGCTAAGGAAGCTCTGGAGGAGTGTGCTCAGTGTGCTCTGCCATGATGGCCAGCAGGAGCCAGCTGGAGCAGGCATGGCAGCCAGAGGCATCAGAGGATGACCCATGTCCCATCCTTGTCACTTCTGCCTTGGCTGTGTCCAGTGCTGGCCCATGGTGAGAGCTGCATTCCCTCTCTGCAGGCTGTCTTTCCATCCTATCTGGCAGGTGCTACCATCAGATGACACGGAAGAAGAGGACAGAGCTTGCTCTTCCACCTGCCACCAGAGAAACGAGGCCAGGGAGAGGTCCCAGACCAGATCCTCTCAGCTCACCAGGTCCTCTCCAGGTATTTCATGAGGAGCAGCATCCCACCTCCGGGGAGGAGGCCTGGGAGGAGCAACCAAGCATTGAGTGGTGTCAGAAGTGCAGGCCCCTCAAGCACCTCTGCCCAGCAGGCATCTGTGCCCAGGATTTCCTGGCACAAACGCCCCAGGCACAGGGGAATCTGTGGTCAGCCCCGGGGGCAGAGCACGTCTCCACATTGGCATGTTGGTACTGCCTCCACTGCACATCCTGGCCTCCTTTATGAGAGCCTTATAAATACACTGTAGCTCTTCACAGGGTGTTTTCTCATGTTCCTCAAAGTGGTCAAGGAGAGCAGGCATTTCTGCTTTCATCCTCCCCTTACTATATAGGAAGGCCACATAATCCAAGCCCTTTGAACAGCAGCTGGGCTGATGGACCTGAAATCCTGCTTATCCAGAGACCACAAGACTGTCCAGCTGAGAACCCTCACCCTGCTGGGTCATCCTGCTGATTCCTTGAACTCAAACAGCCCCTGCCATCCTCCACACACACACCACTCTGAGTCTTTCTGTGGCACTTCTCTACAACAGCAGGCCCCATTCCTCAACCCCTAGTCTTATCACTGGCTCCTAAAATCCATTCCATGAGTCCCTTTTGATTGAGCCCTTTTTACCCTGTCAAAGAAAGACAGTGTCAGTCTTTTTCAATCGTCCCGGATGCTGTTCAAGCAAAGCACATTTTCTTCCACAGGCTTAAGGCATGGAATAGTTAGGTTTGATTAGCAGCCCTCCTGAGTCTGTTTTTTGCCCCAGGAGGGACCAGGATGTTATGATCTCTGTAAGAAATTACTCTGAAAAGGT
This sequence comes from Haemorhous mexicanus, assembly GCF_027477595.1. Taxonomy (NCBI): domain Eukaryota; kingdom Metazoa; phylum Chordata; class Aves; order Passeriformes; family Fringillidae; genus Haemorhous; species Haemorhous mexicanus. The sequence goes on from NC_082381.1 coordinate 74,502,832, forward strand.
TCAGTCAAATGTCTGTCCAGCATTGCTACCACTATGAAGAAGAGAGTGGTAGCAGTGGTTTTCATTCCTCTTACACAGAACTAATGTTGGCCATTTATCACAGAGTTGGTCAGTTTAGGAGCCTCCTAAAGGATGTAGGGAAATGGTTCTTTTCCAGATGGTAACAGAACAGAAGAAGTAAAACAAGAACGTTTGTAAAGTCCTGTGAGCCTGCAGCTGGTGCAGACCCTCTGGGCTATGGAGTAGACTGCAAATAGCCAGACCTCGTGGGAGGAAGCTCTCCACAAGCAGAGAGGAAAGAGCAGAACTTGGAAAAAAAGAAAGCCACTGAGTTTTTAAAACCTTGACAGAAATCAAGCATTTGCCCTGCAAGGACAGAATGGGCAGTGGGGAAGTTATTTATAACCTCTTTTGATTTCTTTTCTCATTTACTCCCTTTGAATTTTCTTTATGCCATCTCTATAACAAAAGCTAATGAATTTAATTTATGATCTAATAAAGACTGTCTGCTTTTCTATGCCGGTTCATTTTCTTTGGGGAGGTCATTAGAAGAACATAGAGGCAGATCTAGCTCATAGCACTGTTGACTGTGGGAGATTGGACACAATGTGCAAATATATTTAGGCCAGTTTTCTCAGATGTTGCTATCTCAGCTCAAGCACCTGGTAATTTGTAGATAGACTATGGATTTTTCTAGCATCTCTGAATCCAGTCACATTAGGACTTAAAGTTGCTTTAGTGAGAATTTTCTGAATTTTTTTATAAAGGGCCAGTCTGTCCATTTTTTTTTTTTTTAATTTTCCCTGAAAAAGAAAAGTGACTTTTCTGTAACATTGAAAACTCCCTTGACTGCAAAATCGACAAGAATTTCTCAGATTTTCTGAGATTTAAGTTTCTTCTGGAAAAGAAAATGACTAAGGCTCTGAACTGAAATTTAGCAGTTCAAAGAATTGTCTGCTGATTTCCAGAGATACCTTGTGACCTAGTCACAGGCAATTAACTCATTTTAACCTTTGGTTTTGTCTGGAAATTAATGACTCTTTCCAATTGTTTTGGCAGATTAGGAAGAAAAATCTATTAGTTTTTTGTAAGGCAATCAGATAATATTCAAAGAACACCTTAGAAAGCACTCAAAGAAAAGATGTTGTTTCTACAATGCAATTTGAAAGGTGCAACATTATTATATCCTGATGCTGCATATCAGACAACAGTACAGACCAGCTGCCTCCTTCAGTGAGCAGGACTGTTCTTTGTGGCACCATAACATAGTGTTGCTTCATGAATAAGAACTGCCAGAAATGCAATATTTCACATTACATATACACACACAGACCAAGGAGCTGATCTATTTCCTTTTATATTGTTAAATTTTTATGAACTTAACCCCAGGAGGGTTTTGAGAGAGAAAGCATCTAAAAATCATCCATTTTGATGTGTAGCAACAGCATATAGATCTACTAGTATGTCTCTCATGTTTCCAGGAAATTTGAATTCCTTTCTCAGTATCTTCTGTCCTGAGTCATTCGTTATTCTTCTTGGCAACCCACCAAGGGCTTCAAACTGACATCAGCACCATGTTTCCAAATAGAAAGCATCTTTATTTTTTTTTTTTTAACCTTTTTTTTTTTTTCCCCCAGACCGAATCCTGGATTTCTTGGCATTATCCTCCTTTTGTCATCTAATAACAATGCAATTTCTGAAGCTTTTACCTATTTGCTTCTATGTGATAGCTGATCTATACCTTTATGAGCTGAACATGAGTCTTCTGTTAGAACATACTTTACTTTTTGCTCTCTTCTTGCACATGGGTGTTTCTATCACTGTTGTTTATGTCACCTTCAATTCAGTTATAGTAATATAAAACCTCATACTGTTTAATTATTGCATGCTATTCAATAAAACCTGTTTCTAATTTGGCAGCCCAGCAGTCTGGGAGCAGTCTTTTCTAAAGGATCACCTTTGGAGTAAACGCATATTTCACAAAATAAAATGTGAACCTCAGGGTATCACGTCTTCCTCTGCCAGCTATAAAGCAAGTTTCAAATGTATTCAAGTCATCACCACATACTAAAGACAGTACTTTTCCTTTCTTTTTTTTTTTTTTCTTTTATTTTCTTTTTTCATTTTAGGGGGAAGGAGAGCTTCATTTTCTCATCTGTGCTCTCTGCAGGTGCTTTCATTTTTAGGAGGGCTCCACCTCCTCCCTATTTTCTCTCTAACTGTGTGAGCAGAAATAATCAATTTTCTCAAACAAGGTAGCATATAGAACCAGATTTTCAGTGTCTGTACTGTTGTCCTGAAATCTTGTCAAGTTCAAAGGAAAAAAGAATAGTATAAATGTAAGGCCACACCTCAGGTCAGACCCAGTTTATTATGAAACAGACAATAACCTGTCTCAGGAAGTGGGATTAGAAAGTCTGAGGTGATTCTTATACTATTTCTCATAGTGACAGAAAACATACTGAGATACCTGGAAAGCAAGAACAGAATGTTTTCTCCCCTGCTTTTATCTTTCAGGGTCATTTATTGTTTTTCACTGAATTTCTTGGGCATGACAGTAGTGTCAGAAGTCCAAGCTAGAACTTAGAGAGAGATGTGCCTCTATCCTTTTTTAAAGCATCTTGAGAGTAGTGAAGATGATTTAAACCGGAAAATAAAAGTTTTAACACTCAAACCTAGATTTTATCTAAGCAGATGTTGCAATATTCCAAAAAAGTAAAAAAGAATTTTCTTCCTTGAATGCACTGTAGATGAGTAGGATGAGTTGTTTCCTTCAGTCTTTTTCTGACCTAAATTATATTTTGGGGGGATAGAAGATGCTATGCACTAACTCTACATAGCACCACTGTTTTGTTGGGATAGATTTGACCCCTTTGAACCTTTTTTTCCTCTTTTTTTTTTTTTTTTTTTTTTTTTTGGGTGGAGGGAATGTCTTTACTTTTAATTTCATACTTTTTGAAGGTCATTTCACAGAACTTTTTAAACAAAATCTTATCTCATTCTCTATGAGCCATAGTTGGTCTTCCTTTATTACTGATAAAGAATAATTTCATCTTCTAGCTCCATTAATGTACAGAATCCCTCATTTTTCAGATCCATGCTGTATTTAACAAGTTCACACATTCACATTTAAAGACCAAGGTGTTTTTCACATAGCACTTTTAACAACCCATGTCAGACATTTCCTTAAGTGCCTGAAAAACAGTCTTAGCAATCTGTACATGTATTTTTACCCAGTGCTTACAGACAACGCTTCTCTGGCACCTCCTGGAATAATCTGGAACTATTTTCAGAGACATAATATAAAGAAAATTGGCTAGCCTGGCTGATAGACTAACTAAATGTTATTATCCCAGAACAGAACGAGTCATGAAATTTTGAACTAAATGTTAAAGTATCCCAGTTTTTGTGCCATGTCTTCTTTGAAGACATTCAACATTGCAGTTTGCAGCATCTCTCCAGCCTAATCCACCAGCTTCTGAACTTCAATCTCCATCAGACTGTTGGGAAACAGCACTTCCCTGTGAATAATAAACGATTACCTTGCAATGCAGAACACAATGAATGTGGCTATCTGTTCACATCACCAGAGAGGTCACATTGGAGTACATTAATGAACTTCACTTTGGTCAACATTAATCTGCAACTCTGTAAATAGACAGTGAAACCCTTGTTTTTGAAGTGAGAGACAATTTTGCAAGATTCACATTAAGTCTGGTGAAATAATGAAATAATTTAAAACTGTTGAAATTCCTAGTATGATTATTTGTATAATCTGCTCATCCAAGTTAGAAAAAAAATCTTTCCATGTTTTCTGCATTTAAAAAATGTCTGTGAAGGAATGTGTGGAAGATAGCAGAAGTGATGTCACCAGAATATAAGCATTCCTAAGAGGAAAAAAAGTTTTAGAGAAAGGTGACAATAAGAAAGGGGAACCTTTCATCCATAAATGTCAGGTCTAACATAGAAAAGCTAAGGGGCTGAGGAACAGATTATCTGCACATGAATAAATGTAAGAAAGTGCTATTATCGCTTGCCACAGAATCTTGTTAAGGCTTCTGTTCTTCCCAAGATGAACAAGATAGGTGTTAATCTGAAAAGGAATAGATAAATAGGGTGTTGGAATATAACAAATTAAAATCAGTAATTAAATTTTATTCAGATCCATGGTTTCCTGATACAGTTTCCACTCAGACATACATAAGAAATACATTAGATACCAATGCAGTTTTCTAGTGAAGAAAATTAGATTCAAATGAAAACCTAAAGAATTTTTTAAAAATTTTTTTATAAAGAAATCTGTGGTCTCCAAGTTCAAAGCCTTAGTTATGGACTTGAATGATCTTAAAGTTCTTTTCCGACCTGAGTGTGTCTATGATTTCACTTGGAAAAACATGACCTCTTCACATGTCCTTTGTGAGACTATTTCTACTACAGCATGATTATAGACCCAGAAATTAATTATAGACCCAGAGCTGTAGGATTTAGGGAAAAAAAAAAGGCAGAACAAAAGATTTCCTACTATTTCTTGAATATCTGAACCATAAAACCATAAGAAAGGCTAAGCTGCATACCACACAGGCAAGACTTCAGAGTAAATGCAAATTTCATTGGAAGGACAGGTAATCTTTCTAAATGTCTACAGAATTCTTCTCTTTTGCACATCTATATATGCACAAAGCATGTATTATCTACTACTCTTTGTAGTCTGTGAAGAACAAAATATAGATTAATTAATTTACATTTCTTTGCTTCAAATAAGAATAATTACATAAAACTGAGAATTGGAAAAGAAGTGGTTTACATCTGTTTTTCAATACAATTAGTTGTAATTAATAGCAAAACAAAATATAATGGAATATTATTTCAAAGCAGCACAGAAGTTTTGCTAATTCCTTTCTTATCACTGAGAAAAAAAATAAAATCAATTATCAGCCAGTGCCTCTATGAAAAGTTATGTAAATCTCAAAACATTATTAAGAGCAGGTCCAAGGGGAAATAGAAACAAAAACTGCAGAAGGACAGGCTTAAAGTTTCATGCTGAAATACTTTGTTTGCAAACACATTACTATCTCCTTCAAAACTTAAAATTGCTAAAGTAAGTCAAGATCCCTTCAATGAATCTGAAGTTTCTAATTTTGATATGAAAATTCCCATCTTCATTTGAATTTTAGGCCTCCTTTAAAAATTGAATTCTTCTATGTAATACCAAAAGGGATTATGTAAACAAATTACATTTAAATATCTGACATGTTTTAATATGATTTTTTAAAATTCAGTTTTATAAGAAATTTGAAGAAATAACAGATTTTCTGTGAAATTAGAACACAGTATGATGTCTTATCAAAAAAAAAATCCAGTATCTGAGTATTTAATACTTTCAGTTAGAGGTGACTTTTATTTCCACATCTCATCAAAAAATGTTTGGTTTTCTTAGCCTTCAGTTTTCCAGTTGGCATGTTACCTCCTTGTAATGAAGAGTTATCTTAATTTGGAACTCTTGTAATTTCATTGCTTAAGAATCTCTAGAAAAATGAATTCCAAGAGAATTAGGTCAAGCAACCTACAAGGGGGTTTATTTTCTGTCAAATTTCTCTACTCTTAAAGCAACAACTTCAAAAGCTTTATTTCTGGGGTTTTTTACATTGGATCAGAGTATTGGGACCATCAGCATTCTCTGCAGTCAGTTTTGGGACAATATTTTAAATATTTTTTAAGTAGCTCAGTATTTCTCACATAATTAGAATAAGCTCATCATGCATTCAGGAGAAATCACATGGTACTTTTAAAAAGGTCATCAAGAGGGCTTAGTAAAGCCCCAAAGCCCCAAGCACATGCTACTGTGCTGTCACAATTAGTTGCTGTCTCAATTTCTTTAAAATTGAAAGTTGATCTGCACAAACTCAGTTTCCAGAGCACTAATTTCTCTATAGGATTAATTCTGAATTATCCCTGAATATAACAAACACATAGGCAAGTACACAGAGAGAGAGAGAGAGAAAGAACCTGTTATAAAAAGGTTTCTGCAAAAATAATGCAGTGTTCAGATACATGGTCTTCTAAAGCTTCCTTAATATAATTAATAATTTTTTTTTTCTCTCTTTAACACTTTGAAGGTCAAGAATAGAGCAAGAGGCATTTCATCAAAATTTTTAGGATTAATTTTCTATTTACTCTTGGAGATTCTAAAAATTTAAAGTATTATGATGAAATCAGCAAAAATCTTAAGGACACCAATTGCATTGAAGTGCCCTGCTAATTATATCATACCAATTTTAAATACATGCCCATTTTAGCCCATTTTAGCACTTTATTGTGGTCGGAAAATAAGCTTTTGTTGAATTACATTTATTTTGGTGCATTCATGTTTATCTATATTGGGGTTTCTTTTAACACATCCAGTTTTCATACCTACAGAATTTAATTTCATATTCCAAGATGCCAGGAAGTCTGAATTAGATCAGCAACAAAATAATTCTGGCAAGAAGATCAGGACCCAGTGATAGTGACAGGACATACTGATCAAAGCAGCCTGAAGAAAACAAGATGACTGGGACCAAAATGCTCCAATAGACTGATTTCCCTCAATAACATTGTACCACTACCACCTCCTTAAAAGTGGCAGACATCAAAATTGATAGCAACATTAAAATTGACTGAAATGGGTAGGTTTCAGTCTTGCAAAATTTGTTATCCACATATCCTATTTTATATAACCATTTAAGGAAAAATAACTAAAATGTTTTCATGGTCAGACTTTTCTGATACTAATTAGGGGCAGTTTTCCCCCCTTTGCTTCTCTGTCTTTAAGCAAAACAGTAAGTAGGGATAGCAGTAACCATCAAGCTGCAGAGTTGATCCACAGGCATGTCAAACTGGGGCAGGAAGTCAATTCTTAACTGTGCATTGAGAGCTGTAGCAGGAAAAAAAGGCTATTTTCTAGCTGCCATCAGAGAGACCTGTGGCAAATTATGTCCACTGAGTCAGTTCCAGATTCTGCCTCCAGCATGTGGCTCTTGCTGAAAGAGAACACTCAAAATTCAACTCTGCCAGAGTCAGACAGGTGATGAACTGGGTCTTTTCTCTCATTCCACAGCCCTTGCAGGTTCAGAAACACCCACGTTTCCTCAGGTACAATCCAAAGATCTTAAAACAGCCTACTTTAACAAATAGGAAGACCCTTTAAAAGGAAGCAGGAAGAAAGAAAGAAAGAAAGAAAAAACGAAAATACCAGCAAGAAATAAGGTATTGAATCATCATCTCCCTCACTGCAGATTAGGTGCTAATGCTTGTATTGTGGAAAAGCTGTCCTACAGGGGTATAGCCATGGTCTGTTAATGTGAACTCTTTCATCCCAGTATGTACAGACACCCAGAACTCAGTTTCCTCTTACACTTACTTCATGTCTGGCATAATTCCCAGGGCTTCAGTTTTCCTTTTGACAGCAACGAGTCCCACATCATCAACTTTCATAAGCACTGTTTATGTTCATTCTTTGACATCACATTCTAGATGAGATATATGTATATATAATTTTTTGAAATCTATAGTTACTTCATTAACCACTTTTAAGGTTAGATGCAGAGGACTTTCATTTTAATCTAACTTTAAAATTTGCCTAATATTAAAATTTTCTGTGGTTAACTATTACATTTATTAATTTTTTTTTTTTTTTGTGGGGGTGGGCTGAATGTGATGAATTTAAAATGTATTACCAACATGATGGAAATTCTTGACCAAAAATCCCATACTGTGAATACAGTATGAATTATCCAATAGATTGTCTTTTAATGAAGTATTTTGATTTTGTGTAGATTTAGTCCTGGTCAATTGCAATCTGTTATAACCAAAAGTATTAGTTCAGTTTAGTAATCCAAAGAAGAATGTTTAATAACCAATACTATCAGTACCAATGTAAATTCATCTGGAATAATTCTGGTGTGCAGATAGATATTCTATTGTGTTTTAACTCGGGGTTTTGGGTGGTTTTTTCAGTGTTTTCCACCACCAGGAGTATCATAGCCAGTGCAATGGGCTCTTTACTCATTAAAGTTACTATTTTGTTTTCCTATAAGAATTATTTTTGTGGAAATGTGTATCCAAGAGCCTGTGATAACCTTTGAATGTGCTGGCCAAGTTCAGCCACAGCTGACAGAAACAGTATTGAACTCACAAAAATTGTGTGAAAAACAGTCTTTCAGTACCCCTACAGAGGGAAAACTGATAGGTTACTCATCAAATGCCAGATAACCTAACTGGAAGAGCTTAGGACCCAGAGAGAAAAATAAGCTTTGTTCAGTTCTTACACTGGTAATCCCTAAGGAACAGGGCTTTCTTGAGACCAGTATTCACCTTTTTATTTATTTTCTATTCTGTGGAGATCATAAGAATGTTTTTACTGATTTGGAAGACAGGTTAGAAGAAAAATAGATTAGTGACATCTACTTGAAGCATGTCATAGTTGTGTACTTATGTAGATTTACTCAAAGTAAAGATTTACCCACCTTGCTGTATCTGTCAAGATGTTAGAGAGTTCAATTTAGAGGCTCAGCATTATCTCCAGTATTCTTTCATTCACAGCCTGGAACTTCTTCTAAAGATTTCCCAGGACATTTTTCCCAGTGCCTTGATACTAGAGATTTTTCTCAAATATTAAGCACTTTTCTGTTGTGAAGTAAGGAACAACCTCAATAGTGCTGTACAAGAAATCCATGAAATGTGCAGTGTTCAAGTCTAAAACCATTTGTCACATCTACATCTTACAGTAATTTGTGGTTTTTTGGGCTTTTTTTTTTTTTTTTTCCCCCCTCAGATTGCCTCATTTGTTTTGTAATGGTAAAAAAGTTGAAATATCAAATACTGGTACCTAAACATTATCCTCTCTGGCAAAACAGACTCACATTCTGAAGAAGGTGAACAAGGTTTGCTCTTCAGTTAACAGACCATTAATATTTTACAATCTTCTTGGGAAATCTCTAATGTCACACGGCTGATAACGTACAACAAGAAATCTAAAACTGCATTACTTTCAAACAGTTTCTGTAATCCTTGCTCTCCATTGGGAGGGATTATTGCATTTCAGCTGAGAGGATAGTTTTTCCTGCACACCAGTACATGATAGGCTTAAAAAAATGTAAAAATTCAAAACTTGACTGGTTCTACCTGACAAATCCTCCATGGAGGGCAAGTTCATAAATTCATAGAGCAGTTTGGGCTGGAAGAGACCTTAGAGACCATCTCTTTCAATGCTCTGAGCCTCTTTCTGTCCCTTAATTCTCAATACTTCTTTCCCATTTCTTTTTTGTTTTTCCATTATTTATAAAAGAGTAATTATATAAATATTAAAGTCTCAAGCTTCTTTTAAATAAAATTCTGCAAACTCAATTACAATGATGCTGTTGCTTTAAAAAGTCTTGTCATCTTCTTTAAGAAAAATAGGACATACATGGGTTGAACATACTGAAATACTAAAAAGGATCATGCACATAGTAAAAGTTAAGAGATTGCCTAAAAATTTGGACAGTAGCAACCTATGGATGTTAAAAGAACTATCTCTAAGTGACAGAAAGTCGGAAACCGAGCTGTAAATACAAATTGGTTTTTGAATCAACTCAGCAGATAAACCAAGACGTTGAAAGCTAGGAGAAGGAAAAATAAAGTGCTGAAATCAAACTCCACCCTCAGATTACCTAATATAATCCTATATATAGGAATATGAAATCAAATAACTGAGGAAACAAGATCATGAATGTTGTCACTGTTTCAATTTCTTTAAAAAACTTATAGTTTCTGTAGGTTTCATGCTCCCCATTAATTATTTGAAATACTGTTCACCTTTCAAAGGTGAAATAAAAATTCAAAACTTCAATCCTCATTAGGTATTTGAAACTTTTTATTGTTTTTGTACTTTATCTAAGCTTAAAGTTCAGAATCTAACAGAGGAAAATATTAAAAACAGTCCTTCATATCTATCACAAGACCTATACCAAATCAGAGACCAGGATGAATCATCTCTGTTGGTTTCTTGCTGGACTTTTTGGGATTTTTTGGGGTGTTTTTTTATTGTTGTTATTGTTGTTGTTGTGGTTTTTTGTTTGGTTGGTTTGTGTTTTATTGTTGTTTTTGTTTGGTTTTGGTTTTGTTTTGTTAGTTTGTTTGGGGTTTTTGTGGGTGTTTTTGTTGGTTGTTTTTTGTTTTGGTTTGGTTTATTGTCTGTTTTTTTATTGTTGTTGTTGGGTTTTTGTTTTTTTGTTGGTGGTGGTTTTTGGTTGTTGTTGTTTTTCCCAGGAATACGATGTACAATCAAAGACAACCTATACAGTCATAAAGAGATCAAATTGATCCATAAGATATCTTTACATTTATGATGAGAAGAGGACAAGAAAGGGCATTTAAAATCCTCATTCTACCAAATATGTCATTGCATTGTTATTGACAACAGTATCAGTGACCTGAGAAGCCTCAGGAACAGAGAAGTGGAAGAGTATCCTCTGGCAAAGTCCACTTCTCTATGCCAGGAGGTACAAGGCAAACAACAGGTAATATCAGATGTCCAGGATCACTTCTGTTTACTTTAAATATGAGCCCCAACAACCTCAGCTTGGTTTCAAATTAACCTCAGACAGGTCCTTGAGCTGCTGGGCTGTAAATTCAGCAATTGCAAAGCTGAAACAACTCACCACAATGAATATTGATACTGTTATTCACACCATTAGTACGGTATTGTCACTATCCATTATAGCATGAATGCAAAATGAAGATACCTGAATAATCTCTTGAGCAGAGTCCAGTATATTGAAAAGCAAGACATACAGAGCTCATTATTAAGGGTCTCATTCTACTCTAATTCACATATCCTTCTTACAAGGGTCTGGTTTCATTAGATGTACTACTTTTTAAAACCTTTAATTTTTCTTTCTTGAAAAAATCAAACCAGAATGAACAAAACAAATGGAGATGCAATCTGAGTGACTCACTAGTAGACTGTGCCCTAACCAGGGGAATTTATCTTGCTGACCTCCAGACATGTCTTCCAGCCTCAGCTGTTCTGTGATCCTACAAGACTATTGCAAACAAATATGTTTATTTACATACAGTTATTCACAGTTAAAAACCCCTGAGCTTTCTACCTTTAAAAAGATCAATTAAATATTAAACATTAAGAAGACAGTTGAAACTCACTTGAACATTTGAAATCTTGCAGGTATGTCAGACAAAGGGGCTACTCAGAGGCAGAAGAATTTAAAAGTTTCAAAGTCCTTTTCCACCTGTAGTTCCAGTTAAAAATTTCTGATCAAGTGATCTTTCTAGGGCTTCCTACTGTCTCACAAAGATCAGCAGAAAATTGCATTTTTTTCTGTTTGTATCAAGCATTGTAGCTGTAAGGGCTTGGAAATAAGATTTTATTTCATACTTTTTGCTACTTGAATGGCACTAAGAGGGAGGCCCTTTAGGACAAAAATGTGTCTTTGCATATGTAAAAATGAAAGCATTGAAAGCTTTTATTGTTAAAATTAGGGTAAAGTTATTAGTTAAAGATAAAAGACCATTATTTACACTGAGCAGAGTAGAACTTCTTTCTTTCTGAGGATCAGTCCTTTCTCCACCAAAAACAATACTGCCTGTTGTTTGGGCCACATATTTCTTTACAAGAAGGTCAAAGTCCACATCACATGTGTAAATGAGTCAAGACCTAGGGGTAGGGGTTTCCCCGTCTATGTAGATGCTCAGGGAGTCTTTAGGATCTTCAGAGTCCACACAGTTTGGCTAACTGCTCTCTTCATCTCAGAAAGAATTTGTCTGGAAAAAAATAGAAAATTGCAAGTTTTCCTACATCCATTTTGTAATAAAAATCAATGGTATTTTGTGATCTGAGACTTAGTACTATCTTAGACTCCCTTCAAGACAATTATATACATGTAGCTTGATTCAACAAGCTCAGTTGGTCCCTACAAGATCATTTTGTTCTGACCTCAGTATATTTGTGTAGTAGGAAAATCATCTCAGCTCCAAAAACTCCCCTTTGATTTTCTTTTTTTTAAATTATCTTTTTAGAAGAACAGTGAGTTAATGACGGATTTTATTTAAAGGCAGAATTTGAAAAGGTTACATCCAGATTTCAGCTTTTTCTTATGTATCCCAGAAATATAGGTGATTAAGTAGTCAGTGAATAAAGCTAACAATGAGTACAACAATGCTGATGTGATAGTCATTACTATGAACACAATCCTTACAAATATCAAAACTGAAATGTTCATGGCTGATATCCTTCCAATGCCTGGTCAAAGTTGTTGGTTATCTTCAGCAGGTAATCTTCAACAGGATTTAATTTGCATATTGATTTACAGTGATTGCATAAAGAGAGTGGCTAGCTGCTTATGGAACACACAAGCAGGAAATTACAGTTACTTCATGTACAACTGTCCAATATGAATATATAACTGCAGTATTAAGAAATTACACACATGGTTGCCTTTGAATTTTTTCCTAGTGTCTCTCAAGTTGAAGTCTCTCTTCACTTTCCTTATGTCTCTCTTCCTTTTGCAGCTGCTGTTAGACAGAAAGGAAAAAAGCAGGCATTGTGAAGAAGTGTAACAAATGTTGATTCTTCTTATTCCAAGTATTCCACTTCTGGATGCTTGCGTGGTTTTACCAAATTCCTCTTGCCAGTATGTTCTGTGAACTTAAAGGGTCATCATAATTGCAGCTGCAGAGAGCTGATGGAAGAATTTCATGTTCATGGTCATCAGCTGTACCTGATTCCCAATGGTTCTCTTCCAGAGACTCTTGACAGAGGAGTACTGATGTTTCACCTGTGATCCACATAACTGTATGTGATAATTGCATAAGATAGCCCCAAAGACTCACTTTTCTTGAATACTTGACAGGACATAGTATTACAAAGTACCATTGTGCATTCTTGGTAACTATCCATAAATGATGCAAGCTGAAAATATTATCAGGGTTTTTATGGTGGACTAGTCTGATTTACTTCAGAAAGAACCTGAGAAAATGACCCAAACATGCCTCCTCAAAATCAGAGAGCAAGAATTACATCAGCCCTTCAGTTAAGTTAAAGAATTGGTTTTGGTCCAGTGGGGCAAGACAACACATGTGCTTGCAAGTATTCCCTTAGCAGCAGAGCTGCAAGACACCCACAGGCAGCTGCGCCTGCCAGATCTCTGCTGAAACACGTGAACTTCAGAAACAGCTCAATTATGGTAATGCTACCAACACTTCAGGTTAGAGAATTCCTGCTGAGGCTCTGGTGTATCTTCTTCCCTGAAAGCTTTGTTCTTATGATTTAAGGAACAATCCTCTGATTTCAAGAAGGCTGTCAGAGCTGCCTCCCCAGCTACAGAAGTGAGATAGGAAGAAAACAAACATTTGAATTTATTTGGAATTAATTGGCTAGAAGAGCTGATGCAGCAAGTGCTGTAGCACAAAACCACAAAACCATTACCACATAACCTAGACAAGGCAAGACTAATATGTTTCAGGTGAGAATGGGTACACTGAAATGAAGGCTAGGGAATGATCTTGCCTTTCATGTACTCTTTCCCTTAGACACAGGGGCTTTGCAGCAAGACAGGCAACTGAAACTCATTCAGCTGCTCTGAGAGCAAGAGCAAAGGAAGTTTGACAATTTCTCTCAGAATTTTAGTACTCTCTAGGAATACAGCATACTCCTAAAGACAACCACACTTTAATCTTCATACAAAATTCCTTACATGCTATCCCATGAGAGGGTGATGAAATAATTTTTTTTTTGTGTCTTCTGTATGTGTGCTCTGCAGAGTATTTTCAGATCCTTGAAAAGACAAGCTTTTTTAATGATATAGAGACTAATCATCACTCAGCAGTCTGCAAGTTGTACAAGAAGCCTACATACTCATACAGTTCTCAATGTTTTCAGAAGTATTTACAGAATATAACAGTAAAATATATTTAATACTTGTTTGTACCTGTTTGCATTTTTTGTATGAAAGAACAGCTTAAGTCTTCATAATCAGGCTGCTCTGGCACATTCTAAGCCTTGCAAATTAGTCATTTAGCTCAAGTGAATTACAGCATTAAGCTCTAATTAATTATGTTAAGCTGTAAATAATTGCATTAATATGTAATTGACATATTAAGCCAGTCTGAAACTGGTACAACTGGAAGCTGCAGGCAAGGTTGGTGGGGTCTCAGTCCTGGCAAGAACTTCACGTGTTTAATGAAGCTTCGCATCTTGAAGTGGTATGAGCACTGGCTGGGGGGTGGGGGTGTCAAACAACCTGCAGACTGCAAGTCAATACCTTGCAAGGTAATAATATTCTGGGTACCTACCACATCTCCAACTCACTTTTCTGAGAAGTCCTAGAATGGTTTGTGTTGGAAAGGACCTGTAAAGGTCTTCTAGTTCAATATTCCTGCAACCAACAGGACATCTTCAACTAGATCAGGCTATATACATCTTCAACTAGGCTGACCTTGAATATTACCAAGAATGGGACATCCACCAACTCTCTGGGTACTGAGTACTCTGTATTCATTACTCTTTGCTTCTCCAGCAATCTAAAGACCTCTGGTAATCTAGTACTTAATATATCTGTCTGGGCTCAAAACACCATGTGGAAAAGGCCCCATTTCATTTTCCACATTATTTAAGGCCATCAGAGGGTGTAGGCTCTGCAGGTTTCTAAAGAGAACAGCTCCTCTTTGTCCTCTGCATTCTCAGGCAGCAAGAACATTCTGCTCTAAGAGAAGCATTTACAAAAACTGGCTGTTTCCATCACTTCATTGTGGTACTTTTGTTTGTCTATTTAGCAGTGTGAGTAGGTGTTTATTCATGATGCTGAAGAGAAACAGAGCAGTACAGAACTGGTGCTCACTGTCCCAGTCGGATGTCTGGAGAGGTGGAGAGGACGGACTGTGCTCACTCTTTCTCAAGCGAAGTATCTAGGATGAGCTATATAAATCAACTACACTTGACCAGCACATTAAAGCTTTTTTGCACAGCAATGAGGATTGCATTACTCTTGTTCTTAGGCTGAAAAATGGAGATTGAAATGTTTAAGTATTCCTCTATAAACTAGATCTCTGAATAGCACCACCTTAAAAGCAGTACAAAACCAGAGTGAATATTTTATACTGTATCTCACAAATCATGGGATACAGAACAAAATAGAAGAAGACAGGATAGATATGGTAGAGATATAGATTCTATCATCATAGGTAATGTCCTGGAAATAAATTCTACATATTTTTCCTGATTAACTGGGCAGCATTAATTTCCTTTTCCTTTTTTTGACAAGCAATAGACATGTACTGCTCCCACATTTTCCTTGTAAGTGAATAGTTTGCTGCATTGAAGAAAAAAAAATATGATGGGAAAAAAAAAAAGGCTGATGGCATATTAAATCACAGTTATAAGAGAATACAGTTCTGCAATAGCCTATGAAATGTGATATTGATGTAGACAACAAATGCTAGAAATATTTTCTGAGATGCAGATGACATGAAAAAGGAAAGAAAAATGAGTATGAACTGTTACTGCCACAGAAAGTAGGAGCACATAAAAGATCCTAACCAGACAGAAGTTCTGAGCCTGTCAAGTTGTGTTTTAGTTCTGTTTTAGAAATGGGAGACAGATCCTCAGTTCTTTCTTTCCCCTCTTTTGAAGAGCAGAGAAAGATCATGATAATAATTACTGCTCAGAAATCTAGGTGGTGAGGCTCAATAGTTGAAGTTATCTGAAGTTATTATATAACTCACAAGAATTTTACTTTATGTTATGTTTCTATATATACATATTTCATTAATGCACATATTAACAAGCCCTATTTCAGATATTTATCAGAGCTTTCAGGTATTAAAAATGAATAGGATTTTTTGATTTAACACTGACAACTTGACAATGTTCACAACTGTAGCAGACTCATGACTGTAATGATCTGTTTCACAATGTAAGAGAAGAATTAGTTGCACATATAAGTATCAATAAAATTAAAAGCAGAGTAGTTAAGCATTGAAGGAATTCCATATGAAAAGAATAAAGAAAATATTTAACATGGGAAAATACTGAAGGATCTGCCAACTCTACTTAGTGCCTTATGCAGCATTTAAACATTAAAACATTGGTTTTATTTGCAAAGATAATTCCCATTTACAAAGAAATTACAGTGTTACAGTGTGCTATAGCTTTCTTTCTGAAGAATATGTAATAAAACGTCAAGCAAAGAGTAATCATACTGCTGGGGAAATGAAAGTGAAAAGTAAATTCTACAGTGCATATGCTGACTGCATTCTCTGTGATGTCACAGAAAGGACACTGCTGTCCATAACGACTCCATCTTCCATATACAAAACCACAAGAGTCCAAGGATTATATATAATGTGTTCAAAAGTAGTGAAATGAATGTAATAGACATACATTCTGTTTCAATTGAGGAATGTATTATTCCATCTCTACTGTAAGCAAGTGTCAAGAGAATAAAAAACAAGATTCATGGAGCCTGTTTTACAATACCCAGAAGTATCAATGGTGCTCAAAAAATTAATAGGAAGTTTTTTCAGTATGAAGTACAAAGAACATAGAAAGATAGTCAGTCCTGACTTGTCATCTATATACAGACATATGCAATTAAAGCATACAAAACCACCACATAAACACATGGAGGTCTAACCACCAAGAAAAAGAAACAAATCAGATCTTCTTAATTGTTTTCCTTAAAATGAATGACAGGTTCTTTCAGACTCCTTATACCAAACAGCATGCTTCTCCAGTAGATCCCTGTGTATGAATTGTTTGGAGAGGCTACACTCAAGACAAAAAAGGGATGACTTTAATGACAATCCTGTAGCTGATGGCTTTATTCATTGGGACAAATTAGAGAATAAATATGCTCAAAAAAATCTGAAAGGTAGATGATGTATCTGGCTACATCAAACAGATAATGACAGTTTACTAAGAAAATTAATTACTTGGGTAGCTCTTCTGCTTCTTAAACTTGTCAGCAAACCCCTTAAGAGCAAGAAAATTAATCTTACATCTGAAAACTGAATAATCATTACATTCCTTCCTGAGCTTGTGTCTCAGAGTTAGAAAAAATAAATAATAATTTTGCACTGGTTTTCATATGGAAAAGCTTTAGTGTACTTTAAAATATCTGCAAGTCAGAGTGAATATAAAAAACAGGTTTGAAGTAGAGAAAAGTAGAGGTGAGGAAAAGACTAAAGGATAAATTCAGTCTTTTTTCACCTTCATTCTGCCCATAATATCTTGATTAAAACATCTATCTTTAATTATCATAATCAGGATTTTTTTTGACTGAGACGTATAAAACTAACAAAAGACAAGAGTGAAAACCACATTTTTTCATATTTCCTAATTTATATTTTCATCTGTATTGATGAAGTCTTAAGAATTAGACACAGAAGAGACCAATTAAATCATCCAGTCATTCCCCCTACCAACAGCTCTGAATAATTCCATATATTTTCAGGTCCTGAAAATACAGCATTTACATACAGATGAAAAAAAATATTTTAATGAGCCAGGCTCCTTTTCCTGTGCAATCTGAGCCTCACTGCTCTGACAAAGAGTGGCTCTTTGTCCCAGCTGAAGACTTCTAGGGGAATAGACACTTCAGATAAGATGACTGCATGTTATTGGATCATGTAGTGTACTTAAACAGTGTAATATTATGCATTTCAGCACATCATAGGAAAAGAAAGCACGGTAATTAAGATCAATCAGCACATCTTCTGAAGCCTAGTGTGGCAACGGAGATGTTAAATACTAC